>NC_136063.1:1137204616-1137809165 GCF_964261635.1 Lissotriton helveticus
CACACCTCCTCACCCTCACACACCCTCACCCTCACACACCCACACCCTCACCCTCAAACACCCTCACTCACCCGCCCACCCTCACACACCCTCTCACCCTCACACACCCTCTCACCCTCACACCCCTCACCCTCACACCCCCTCACCCTCACACACCCTCACACCCCTTCTAACCCTCACACCCACTCACCCTCATTCACCCTCACCCTCACACACCCTCACCCTCACACCCCCTCACCCTCACACACCCTCACCCTCACACACCCTCACCCCTGTCACCCTCTCCCTCCCTCACCCTCACACCCCCTCACCCTCACACCCCCTCCCCCTCACACACCCTCACCATCACACACCATCAGCTTCACTCACCCTCACACACCCTCACCTTCACTCACCCTCACACACCCTCTCACCCTCACACACCCTCTCACCCTCACACACCCTCACCCTCATACCCCAGACCCTCACCCTCAAACACCCTCACACACCCTCACCCTCACACACCTGCACATACCCTCACACACCCTCACTCACCCTCACACACCCTCACTCACCCTCACACCCCTCACCCTCTCACCCTCACAGCCCCTCACTCACCCTCACACCCCCTCACCCTCACACCCTCACCCCCTCACCCTCACATATCCTCACACCACCTCACCCCCTCTCACCCTCACACATCCTCACTCACTCTCAAACCCTCACCCTCACGCAACCTCACACCCTCACCCTTACACCCCCTCACCCTCACACCCCATCACCCTCACACACCCTCACTCACACACCCTCACCCTCACACACCCTCACCCTCTCACCCTCACACACCCTCACCATCACACCCTCACCCTCACTCACCTTCACACACACTCACACACCCTCACCAGCACATCATAAAAACATAGCATAGCATAACAAAACAAATCATAGGATAGCAAAACAAAACATAGCATAACAAAACAAAACACAGCATAGCAAAACACAACAAAACATAGCATAGTATAACAAAACATAGCATAACAAAACATAGCATTGCAAAACACAACAAAACATAGCATATTATAACAAAACATAGCATAGCATAACAAAACTCAACAAAACATAGCAGAACAAAACATAGCATAACAACAAAACATAGCAAAACACAACAAAACATACCATAGCATAACAAAACACCACAAAACATAGCATACATAACAAAACATAGCATTTGTTGGAAAGGCGATCCCCGGGGAGACAGAAGGTGTCTGACTGCCGCCCCGAGACCCACCTCTCGGTATAGAATAGGCCGAGCGCCGTAGGGAGGCCTCCTTGGTGAGGCTCCTCTCCTACAATCGTAACAGCAGAGCAATCACACTACTTACAGATGGACACCACACAGGAGGAATATTCACAATAATCTTTATATAAGTAATTAAGGCAAGTTCTTGGCAGGATAGCAGGCAGGGATCGAGGGATCCGTAAAGTCTTGGTTTCGGGGATAGGGGGTAGCGGGACAGTCTCTGCACCAACGGGTGCGTGAATAGTTCAAGGGGTCAGGCCGCGACAGCGTCAGCAGGGCCTCGAAGGTGGTTCAGCTTGGTCAGGCCGCGACAGCGTCAGCAGGGCCTCGAAGGTGGTTCAAGTAGGTCAGGCCGCGACAGCGTCAGTAGGGCCTCGAAGGTGGTTCAGTTCGGTCAGGCCGCGACAGCGTCAGCAGGGCCTCGAAGCTCGTTCAGTTCGGTCAGGCCGCGACAGCGTCAGCAGGGCCTCGAAGGTGGTTCAGTTCGGTCAGGCCGCGACAGCGTCAGCAGGGCCTCGAAGGTTCCAGGTGCATGAGTTCGGATCAGGATCAGCCGCGACGAGGTCAGCAGGGCTTCGGCTCCAAGATACAACTGACGATGTCCGGACCCTCGCGTCTGGGGGTCAGAGGGGCCGGGATGAAGGTGTCCAGACACCCAGCAGGGGGGTGGAGCCAGCGCCCAGGGAGGCTGGAGGGCGATTGATACCAGGCGTCCGGGGACGGCTGGAGGCCCATCGAAACTCCCCTTCTCCGGGATCCGCCAAGTGGCCACTCAACCACCTGGGAGGACCTTGGTGCCTCGATGTCGGGGCTTGCTGGGCCGGGCCCAGGGAAGGCTGCGGCCACGTGCTCGGGACGTGATGGCCCCAAGATGGCGTCGGGCCGGACATGGTGGCCTGGCATGGGCGACCGTCCGGCAGCGTTGTTGAGCGGGGACCGCCGGGGTACCAGGAAGGGGGAGAGCCGTAGGTTGCCGGGGAGGCTGCTCTCGCCGAGGGTTCGGGAATGTTCGTATCAGGGGGGTTGATAGTAGGTTGATGGAGGGCCGATGTCGTCCTGGGCCCACCATGCGGGAGGGGTCGGACCACGCCACGAGGCCGTGTCCAACAGCATTGCAAAGCATAGCAAAACATAGCATAGCATAACAAAACGCAACAAAACATAGCATAGCATAACAAAACACAACATAGCATAGCATAACAAAACAAAGCTTAGCATAGCATAACAAAACATAGCATAACAAAGCATAGCATAGCATAACAAAACATAGCATAACAGAACATAGCATAGCAAAACAAAGCATAGTATAATAAAACACAACAAAACATAGCATAGCATAACAAAACATAGCATAACAAAACATAACAAAACACAACAAAACATAGCATAGCATAACAAAAGAAAGCAGAGGATAGCAAAACTAAACATAGCATAACATAACAAAACAAAGCATAGGATAGCAAAACTAAACATAGCATAGCATAACAAAACAAAGCATAGGATAGCAAAACAAAACATAGAATAGCATCACAAAACATAGCATAACATTACAAAACATAGCATAACAAAACACAACAACACATAGCATAACAAAACGTAGCAAAACACAACAAAACATAGCATAACAAAACATAGCATAGCAAAACACAACATAGCAAAACACAACAAAACATACTATAGCATAACAAACCACCACAAAACATAGCATACATAACAAAACATAGCATTGCAAAGCATAGCAAAACATAGCATAGCATAACAAAACGCAACAAAACATAGCATAGCATTACAAAACACAACATAGCATAGCATAACAAAACAAAGCTTAGCAGAGCCTAACACAACATACCATAACAAAGCATAGCATAGCATAACAAAACATAGCATAACAACAAAACATAGCAAAACACAACAAAACATACCATAGCATAACAAACCACCACAAAACATAGCATACATAACAAAACATAGCATTGCAAAGCATAGCAAAACATAGCATAGCATAACAAAACGCAACAAAACATAGCATAGCATTACAAAACACAACATAGCATAGCATAACAAAACAAAGCTTAGCAGAGCCTAACACAACATACCATAACAAAGCATAGCATAGCATAACAAAACATAGCATAACAGAACATAGCAAAGCAAAACAAAGCATAGTATAATAAAACACAACAAAACATAGCATAGCATAACAAAACATAGCATAACAAAACATATCAAAACACAACAAAACATAGCATAGCGTAACAAAAGAAAGCACAGGATAGCAAAACTAAACATGGCATAGCATAACAAAACAAAGCATAGGATAGCAAAACTAAACATAGCATAGCATAACAAAACAAAGCGTAGGATATCAAAACAAAACATAGAATAGCATAACAAAACATAGCATAACATAACACAATATAGCATAACAAAACACAACAACACATAGCGTAACATAACATAGCAAAGCACAACAAAACATAGCATAGCTTAAAAAACACAACAAAACATAGCATAGCAAAACAAAACATATAATAGCATAGCAAAACATAGCTTATCAAACACAAAAATACTGCATAGCATAGTATAACGAAACATAGCATAGCAAAACAAAGCATAGCGTAATAAAACACAACAAAACATAGCATAGCAAAACAAAATATAGCATAGCATAACAAAGCATTGCATAGCAAAACATAGCATAGCATAACAAAACATAGCATAGCATAACAAAACATAGCATAACAAAACATAACAAAACACAACAAAACATAGCATAGCGTAACAAAAGAAAGCAGAGGATAGCAAAACTAAACATGGCATAGCATAACAAAACAAAGCATAGGATAGCAAAACTAAACATAGCATAGCATAACAAAACAAAGCGTAGGATATCAAAACAAAACATAGAATAGCATAACAAAACATAGCATAACATAACAAAACATAGCATAACAAAACACAACAACACATAGCATAACAAAACATAGCAAAGCACAACAAAACATAGCTTAGCTTAAAGAAACACAACAAAACATAGCATAGCAAAACAAAACATATAATAGCATAGCAAAACATAGCTTATCATACACAAAAATACTGCATAGCATACTATAACGAAACACAGCATAGCAAAACAAAGCATAGCGTAATAAAACACAACAAAACATAGCATAGCATAACAAAACATAGCATAGCATAACAAAGCATTGCATAGCAAAACATAGCATAGCATAACAAACCATAGCATAGCATAAAAAACACAGCATAGCATAGCATAACAAATCAAAGCATAGGATAGCAAAACATAGCATAGCATGACAAAACAAAACATTGGATAGCAAAACAAAACATAGCATTACATACAGCATCACTCCGCACCACCACAGCATCACTCAGGGGCACCACAACATCACTATGTGCTACCACAGCATCACTGAACGCCACAGCATCACTCGTTTGCCATCACAACATCACTCAGCGCCACCACAGCATGAATCTGTGCAACCATTCAACAACACCTGGTTCAAATATGTTCGCTCAATGTTTCAAGCTTTATTACAATTGTAACAAAAAGATGTTAATATTTCACTTCTGTTCTTGGATTTTCGTCACAATAAAATGCACTGAACATAATCTTCACAAAAGTTATTTACAAAACTTTAAGCTATTGCCATTATAAGTTACAATAACTTTCATTTAAGTATTAATTATTGAAAAAAAATTAAAAGCCATTGTTATTTGTAATATCAATACATGTAAGTCACGTAAATACAACACATATTGCATTACAAATGCTATAGGTGTCACATTTGCAAAAGTTATAACTATTGGCATTGTAAATGACAAAGCTATTAATTTCGCAATTTTCAAAAACAAAACATAAATAAAAAAATTGTCATTTACAATACCAATAGCTCAAACTTTCCTAATGCGAGACCTATTGCATTGCAAATACTTCTTCTAATTGATAGGTCGACAAGCCCAGGGTTAATGTCAACACATATGAGATATCTCTAGATGGTAAATAGTGTTTGAACAGAACACAAATAATCCTTCTTCTTTTCCCCACATCCTGTACGTTTTTCTCCTATACCTTACCAATACCCAAGTTCATAACACAGGTGTACAGCCTGACAGCCCTCAAACACAAGACTCACATGAACAGACAGAAGGAAGAGCAGAGTTTAATAACAACAATACCAGCCCAACAGTGCAGCAGCTAAACACAACTTACCAGAAAACAAAATAGCTAAGCAAAAACTAGAGATGCCTGTAACATTTTGAGGACAATAAATCAACAAAAGTAGTTTTCACTTCAGAACATCAACTCTGAACCACTAAGGAAATGTTTGACAATGAAAGAATTCCATAAATTAGGTATGTCGTAATATGTACAGACTTCAGCCCCTAACAATTAAAACACTTCAAGCTCAATTACCACCTTTATAGATGTTTTGTAAATACACAAGCAAACACAACCAATCACAAAAAAATTAAACATGCAAACATAAATATTATACTTTTTTTTAAAATGAGAAATCATCTAAACTGGTGCTTAGTGAACACAATTCTATTAGTTTAAAGCTAAAAAAGAAGAGGATCGGAGAGACATCTATGATGGTCATAGGAATTATTATAGATAACAATCAAACTACATACTCAAGAGGTGCATGTTTGAGTGTATGTGTTTGTGTACCTAGATAATTCATATTGTTTACTGAAAAATAGATGCCTGGAAAGTCATGTGTGTTCCATTGAAATAAATTGTGTGCAATGATACTATGAAAAGTAAACCTGCATATTTTTCACACAGATTAATATAATTTCTAGAAATACTCATTAGCATACCTCATATGTAAAACATGTTCCTCTATATTATTAAAGAAATGTAACAGCAGGGTTTCTTTAATCCTAAATCCACAATTTTAACCCTCTTCACCATAACCTTAAAAAGTTTCCTGAAATACTTAACGCATACCCTTAAGCCCTATACCTTATACTCAATGTGTTAATCTCTATTCCCCTAATCCATTAACCCTACACCCAAAAGTGTCAATCCTAATACCATATGTCTCAAAATGTTAAACCCTAGCACCTATAACCGTCATAACCCTAACCTTTTCACTCCTTAACATTATACCCAGCACCCTTAACACTTAAATCTGTACCTCAAAATCTTAACTATTATCCCCTAGACCTCTAACCTAAAACCACATTACCTCACATCTATTCCCCTAATGCATTAACACTAGTCCCTGAACTTTAGCGTAAAGTTTCATCATTTGTCCCCAGTATGTGTGTGTGTGTGTTTATGGGAGTGCACATGGATTCTGAAAATACACAGGCCTTTGGAGGTAGCACAATGTCTATATTCTATTTAAGTTTAATATTAACATAATGTTTTAGATTCAAAACATCACAGATATCTCATCCATCAAATTCCAAGTGTATTATAATCTAAAGTACTTGTAACATAGGGGAAGAAGTATCTGTCACATTTTGACTGAGTATCCCATCCACAAACTTCTAAATAAGACCCTCAGTCAAGCATTCTAACACATAAATGACCTTACCAGTTGTAGCAGTATTCAAGCTCACTAATAAATGTCAGTGGTTAAAGAAATTGCAGCTCTAACAAGCTAACACAGCTCCAACCGCCTCCTTCCAAGTCTCCAAGGAAAGTGACCACCGCGCCAGAGATCTACAACTCTCAGCCTCAGTTTCCTAGGCAGCACTAATGGAGCCCTTATGACATTATCAGCAACCATATGTTTGTTATGTTTCTATTTCTGCTCCTTGGCAATGTCTGATGATGTCACACACACAGAATCTGGAGAGGTTGGAAGATGAGTTGAGAATCCTGGTGTGTGGGAAATTCCAACAAAAGAAGCATGATTATCCTTAATTAAAATGCAGAAAAGGTAATCGTTCCTCAATATGGGAATGCCCACAAGCTTTCAAATTCAAGTGAAGCTTTGTTCCAGTGGCACAGTGTCACTGAAACCACGTCTGGACATACACTGTGTTACAGGAACAAAGCTATACCTATTTTATGAGCTCTAACCAGGGCAAAACCAGTCCTGGGTTGCTTGGTTCCGATAAGGGAGAACTTTGTCTTTTCTCATTGGAGCAGAGTCAAGAGTGATTTGCGTGTGGTTGGATCCAAACTGAAGTGGCATGGTGTGGAAAATAATTATGGATTTGGATGCGGCCCGAGTAATTACCAATGAATGAGATTAATTCAAACATTCCATGCATCACTTTTCTGTACACTTTAATGAAAAAGCAGACATTGTTTATTTACCATGTGCATCATGGGAAGGGTTTCCTAATTTCCAGTTATATTTGTTGTCAATTCTTGTGGAGTATTGCTACTTTTTAAATTTTTTTTAAACCATTTGGAAACCAGTGGCTATCAATTTGCACACTGTTTGCATGTTGTAATAATTTTTGGCCTCTATTTTCTGGTGCTTACAGGGAATGCTGCTTTTATTATGAAGTATTTTTGATACCAACATTGTTTGATATATCTTTGCTTTATTTCCTGGATAGTGCCTCTGCATTAACCCTGTGCGGAGTTTGCGGAGTTGCACTACACGGCACTATGCGAACTGCAAACAAATCTCAGCCGCATTACGCAGAGCAACGCGAGAGGGGGAGTATGATAGAAAAATGCCGTTTGCAGTGATTGCACAGTGCCGGATGCTTGTCCGTACTGTGCAATCATTGCAAATGGCATCATGCACAGTGCAAGTGGTCCCCGCATTCCTTTTGTGCCGCTCAAGTAGATTTTGACTCGAGCACCAGCTTTCTCAACGTGAACGGACAGTTTCTCAACGCGAGCTGTGATGAGTATTTGCGACCACTTGCAAGAGAAACCTGATGCCCCCTGCATTGAGAAATCTCGCCAGGATGTTGATTTTCCAAGCTCACACTCGCCAACTTGATGTTGAAGATCGCGAACTAGGTAAAAAACTCCGCTACAGAACGCGAAGTGGAGTTTTTCGGAACTCAGTGATCTCCGCTTAACGCAGAGTGCAGGAAACTCCACAAACTCCATGAGCGGAGCGAAGTTCACCACCCAGGGTTACTCTGCACTCACTAGCGGGTGCACCGTCGTGTGTGGGCAGGCTAGCATATATCTCAAGGCTCAAATTTCAAACAGACCAGTACTAATGGGAGTGTTTAATCCTCTTACGTATTTATCTGCACTTTACACAACAAACGCTTTTTGGCAGTCCGTCTTCATCAATGATGAAGGCGAAGCTCCCAAAAACTTTTGTTGCATAAAGTGCCCATAAATCTGAAAGGGGGCGTGGCTTGAGGCATCAAGATGGCGGTCGCACTCTAAGAATGCTGCGGACCCCATCCGTCATGCGCCTCATCTTAGCCCACTGCTGGCGACCATTGGTGCCCCAGAGTCCTTGGACGAATCCCGCACCCGACCTGCAGCCCTCTGACCCCTTGCGGGGCCAATCTGATGCCTGTGATCTCCTGTGGGCTCTCAGCTCCTAACGGCCTCTTCTACCCTAAGATGGCGGCCCTGTAGCTCCCGCTCCTGTGGCCTGGGTCCCCGCCTGGCCGCCCCTTCCCTCCTGGCTTACCTGCACTCCGCCGCGGGCGCCGACCTATCCTTGTGGTGTGCGGCTGAGCAGCGGCTGGAGACTTAGGGGTGCCCTCCCGCCCTGGAGCCTGTGGAGTTGCTGGATCGGCTCTGGAGCGAGTGGCGGGACTCGTCAACGGAGCGCGCCTGGAACCCGGGCGGCGGGGGAGTGGTGTCGCCTCTATGCTCGCCGGCGGCTGAGGAGTAGACCGGGCATCCTGCTTCGGGATCGGATTGTGGCCTGTCCCTCGGCGCGGATCCAGCGAGGAGGCGGTGGAGGTGCTGGCAGCTGGTGCTCTGGAGGAGGTGAGGAGGCGGGGGGAATGCGTTGTGGGCCTCCTTTCCCTCCGCGCCCTTCGGCGGCTGTGTCGAGCTGCGCTGCTTCGAGCTCCGGTGCATGAGGCTGTGGTGGACGAGGTGTGGTGGTGCTGGGGGGCCAAACGGGCTGCCACTGATGCCCGAAGTCGCTGTACTGCTGGTGCGGGCCCCATTGCGCCCTCGGGGTGGTCCCCTGTTGGGGCGCCCCTCCATCCCCCATCGGCCTGCCTGTGGTGATGTTGAAGGGCCGGTCGAGCCGCTTCTAGAGTTGCTTTGCTGCTGGTGTGGGCCCACTGCGCCCTTGTGGTAGTCACCGACTGGAGCGCCCTCCCCCCCATCAACCTGCCTTGGATCCGTGGCCGTTGCTGTCCTGCGAGGTGAAGGGGGTGGAGGAGCGGGGCGACGGAGGGGCTGTCAGCGGAGTCTGCGGACGTTCTTCCCCTGCAATGGAGCTAGGGGGCGGCGGATGACGAGACCTGCATTGAAGGAGGCTGCCTGTGTACAGCGAGGACCTGGGGTGGGGGAGTGCCCAACTCTGAGGGCCCGCTGGGTCTCCTGGCCGGCCTCGACCTATGGGCTGATGGGTCCCCCCCTGCCTTCTTGCTGCCTGTGTGTTGAGAGGAGCGCCCTGGCTTGGTGGGAGGCAGATCGGCCACTGAGTCAGGTGGTGCACGTGGGTGCCTGAACCCCTTTCGCCTGGAGACTCGGGCTCTTTGAGCCGGTGGGGGGCCCCTGAGGCCCTGGGCCTTCTGGAGTCACTTGGGGAGCCGACGACACCTGGCACGGTATATTATCCTTGTGACGCCCGCCTTCCATTATCGGTGGAGTGGGAGGGAGATCGACCGCCACACCTGGCAGTGGGAGCACAGCTGGAGCGCGGCTGGGTGCCCCCCCTTCGCCCAGGGCCAACCGCCCACAATTGAACCTCCGGGAGCATGGGCAAAAACCGCACCTCTCAGATCCCTAGGCCCGCCACTCAAACTACAAACGATCAGTTCACCAAGTCTGATCGGAACCCGGCGGTTAGGTTGGCGGAGGCGCCTGAAGCAGCCGGGGAGACCTTTCCGCTATCCTACAGGCGATCAGTGCATCACTGGCGTCGGTGGAGGCCAAGATCGGGGAAGTGCGGGTGGACGTGGCGTTGATCCGGCAGGACCTCCGTAATGCCACGGCCCGGATTACTAAAGCAGAGTCCCGCATTTCCACGGTGGAGGAAGACGTGGGCGCTCTTAAATTCCAGGTGACACGTCTACAGGTAAAGACTGCGGAGTTACACCGTAGGGCAGAGGACGCGTAAAATAGAGCCCGGAGAAACAACCTACGCCTCCTGGGTTTTCCGGAGGGAGTGGAACAAGGATGCACTGATACCTTCATCGAGGCGTGGGTCACGTCCTGGATCCCCAAGGAGAAATTCTCCCCCTGGTTCGCGATAGAGCGAGCCCACCATTCCCTTGCTCCTAAACCCCCTCTCGGAGCCCCCGCCCGTCCCATCATCCTGCGGGTCCTTAACTTCCGGGACAGGGACGCGATCCTTGAGGCCGCCAGGATGCAGGGTACAGTGCACTTCCAAAATTCCAGGATCCTGGTTTTTCCGGACTACTCTAGGGAGGTTCAGTCACAGCGCCGGTCCTACGACGAGGTCAAGCAGAAACTCCGAGCGATGGGTCTTCGTTACGGACTCCTCTTCCCGGCCCGCCTTAAGGTGATTTTTAAGGACAAAACCTTTTTCTTTGACACCCCACAGGCAGCATGGACCTGGCTTATGGAGGAATGGCCCCTCCTTCCGGGGGCAACCCCGGTACCTGTCCTGAAACTGGTGGGCCGATCCGGCCGGGAGGCGCCCAAGGTGCATCGATCCCGAACTGGATCCAGATGTTGGGGACCCATCAGGGGCGGAGCTCACGGTCGCCGGGGACGCAATCCCGGCGCTCCACGAGTCAGGCCCTGAGCCAGAGGGCTTCCTCCCCTGCTGTGGTGTCCTTCCTTATCGACATGGGCAGAGCCCCTGGGCCGACGGCTACCCGACAACGGGCCATGTCGGACTCGGATCTATCTGGTAGCCCTGTAATTCGTGGCTCTGGTGGGGAGGAGGGGGTGTGATCAGGATTTCTGTTGGTATGCCTTTGCCCAACCGCTCTGGACCTGAAGGGGAGAACTTACTCCTGACCCCGTTACCGGTGTTTTCCCTTGGCTCTGATAGCCGAATTAGCCAAGGACTACATTTGCACTGTTATCCTAGACTTGATACATCTTATGTTTCTTGCTATTCAGCCATACTTCCTACTGTGGGCTTGTATCCGTACATATGGAAGGGGGTCCGACTCAGCCATGTTCCTGCTTGACTGTAGCTAACCATTTTAGAGTAGCATATCACCTTTTGCGGTGTAGTTAATAGTTGGGTTTTTGGGTGATAGATGCTTCCGCTTCAGAAGTGTAGGGTGGGGGAGTTGGGGGGGTTGGGTGGGACGGGGGACCGTTGTCACTTGACAGTTTGTTTTGTTTAGCCACCTACGGGCCGCTGGTTGCAGTTCATCTTGCCATTTCCGATCCTCTGATTACTTCCCAATGGGCATGCAGATCACGTCCTTCCTGGGTTTTTTATTTTTGTCTGCCTACGGGCCGCCACTGGGGTTCCTACTGGCAGTTACCTACCTCCTTTCCCCGATTCCCAAGATTGATGGGCTGACCATCATATACAGCGACTCTGATCCTGGGCCCGGGGGTAGGGAGGTGTTCCCCCCTGGATGGGTAGGGATCCATGTTCTTATCCGGCCCTCCACAGTTTCTTCCCTTAGATTACCTCTACCCTTACTAGACCTCTCCACATCCTTTCTTGGAACGTCAATGGCCTCCTGGATCGAATTAAGCGTACAGCGGTCCTCCCCGCTGCTCATCGCCTTGGACGGACATTCTATTCCTCCAAGAGACCCACCTCTTGGGTACATAATGCAACTTCCTAGCTTGATATGGCTTTGATAGGGTCTGGCACTCTGGGTTTGCACGGGGCTCCCGAGGGGTGGTCATCTTGCTGAGGTAAGGGCTTTCTTTTACCCTCGTTAACGTTGAGTAGGATATACAGGCTCGATATGTGGTGGTTTTGGTTACCATTGAAGGGTGGCCCCTGAGCCTTCTCTGCCTCTACATTCCCCCCCGCTCCTACCCCCTACACTCCGGGGTCTTACTCAAGTGATCTCCTCCCTCCCACAGGGCCTTATGGTAGTATGGGGGGACTTCAACGCCGTTCTGCAGCACCTGCAGGATACGACCGGGCCGCCATCTGGAGCCCGTGTCTCCTCTGCGAAGATTCTCTCATGCTGGTCCTCGACTTTGGGTCTGTGTGATGTCTGGAGAATATGGAACCCGTGTACAGAACAATACACCCACACATCAGCCGCCCACCATACTCACTCCCGAATCGATCTTAGCCTGATGCCAGCCACGGACTGCCAGCTAGTGTCTGCGGCCGTGATACTGCCAAGGGGGATCTCAGATCACTCTCCCATCTCACTTTGCCTCGGGACCCCCCTGAGGGGTCCGCGGGCGGTCTGGCGACTTAACTCCTGGTTCTTACAGGATACGACGTTGGTTGAGTCCCTTGACCAGATGCTGCGCATTTATTTCTCCACTAATACAGGCCCGGTCCCCTCGCAGGGGACGCTTTGGGAGGTGAGCAAGGCCGTTATCCGAGGGGTACCCAGGGGATTGGTCCACGCGAAGCGGTCGGAGCGGATGGCCCAGCTTGCTCACCTAGAATCCCGGGCGGAGTGGCTCGAGACGGCTTTGCTCAGGGGCAGCAAGGGGGATTCCTCCCGACAGCTGACCGTGGTGCGTGAGGAGATCCGTCGGGTGTCATTGGAATCTGCCAAGATGCTTTGGCGTTCATCGGTCGCCCGTATTTAGGGGTGGGGGACAAGAATGGTAAGCTCCTCCACAATCTAGTGTCTTATCCCAAAGTCCACCGTATCATCCCTGAAATCCGTTCCCATACTGGGGCTCTCAGGGTGATGTCTTCAGCCATTGCTCAAATCTTCGCGGATTACTTGGAGACCCTTTACACCGTCGTCCCCCAGGTGCATCCCTAGATGACTTGTTGGACGAGACAGATACCCGACTCCCGGGTCTCTTTCCAGAGGTGGCGGAGGCTCTGGACCGTCCTTTCACCCTGGAGGAAGTCCAAGACGCTATCTCACTCTTGCATCCCGGGAAGACGCCTGGTCCCGATGGGTTTCCTCAAGAGTACTATGCGACCTTTCGGGATGTCGTGGCCCCCCATTTGGTGGATCTTTTCCGCCACGTGGCGGAGGTAGGGGCATTCCCTCCCAAGTCGGATGTAGCCACGATAGTGGTCATTCCAAAGACACAACCGTCCTCCCTGAGCTGTGCGGACTACCGTCCAACTTTGCTGATTAATACAGAGATTAAGATTTTCGCCACTGTCTTGGCTCAAAGGCTACGACCCCTTCTGCAAGATCTTGTCCACCCCGACCAATATGGGTTTATGTCTGCCAGAGGCATTCGCCATTGCATTCGCCGGCTCCATTTGACTCTGGCTCCCCATGGCCGCCTCACCCCATACTTGGCACTACTCTTCTTAGACTTCGAGAAGGCCTTTGATACGGTGAACTGGTAATATCTGCAAGATGTACTGGACAGAATGGGTATTGGTCCCTTGTTCCGCCATCTGATCAGTGTTCTCTACGCTAGCCCCAGAGCCCGAGTACTGATCAATGGAGAGCTGTCCGGGGCCTTTCCGATCCGAAGGGGTACATGCCAGGGGTGTCCGCTCTCGCCACTCTTATATGCACTGGCGATGGAGCCCCTGGCAGCTCTCATCAGGCAGGACCCCCCACTTATCCGGAGATGGGACTGGGACTCGAGTCAAGCAGACAAGATAGCCCTATACGCGGATGACGTTTTGCTATATTTGGCTGACCCTGATAGCTCTGGCCCCAGGTGCCTGGCGACCCTTGCCGCATTTGAACGGGTCTCGGGACTCCGCCTCAACCTGGCGAAATCAACCCTAGTGCCCCAACACCCCTCCCGGGACTGTTTTGACTGGCAGTCGGACATCCCCCTTAGAAGGCACTTGGTCAAGTACCTCGGCATTTGGATAGCTCTTCTGCCAGAACTTGAGTGGGCTTTAAACGTCACGCCTTTGGTTGCCCGGATGAAGGCGGATCTCAAGAGGTGGCAGACTCTCCCCCTCAACCCTTATGGAAGGAGTGCGTTGTTCAAAATGATGGTCCTCCCCCGTTTTATTTACATAATGCTAAACATTACTGTCCACCTGTCGAGTAGCTGGTTCCGCGAACTGGACAGTGTCCTCACCCGGTTTCTCTGGGGAGGGGGTAGGCCATGCCTATCTCTGGCGCACTGTCGTATCCCCCCCTTTGATGGAGGCATGGGGGTAACCAACTTTCACCTCTAATACCCAGCCACGAAGCTCATTGTCATCCACGAGTGGTATGCGGGCGGCTCGTCCGACCCTGCATATCGGGTGGAACTCGGTGCGTTGAACTTTACACAGATCCAGGGTTTTTTGTACGGCAGCCCAGTCGCGCGGGCCTTGCACCTGGTCACCAGGACGGTGTTGCTGGCCTGGCGCACGGCCCTCCGCCATGTGCGGTGGGATCGGAAACTAACTCAGCAGACGCCATTATGGCATGGGTCCTGGATGCAAGAGGTCTCGTCCTTGCAGAGGTTCCGACGGTGGGACCTTGTCGGAATCTCAGTACTCGGTGATGTTTGGGTGGGGGATCACATCCGCTCCTTTGCGGATCTGCAGCACCGCCATGCCCTTGCACACTCCCAGCACTATAAATACCTGCAGCTCAGACAGGCCATTCATACCCTTGTCTCACCCTCTGTCTCTCTTCCAGAGTTCAGCCCATTAGAAGCCCAAGTGATGATGGGAAACCTGGGGAGGGGAGGAGTGTCCCGTATCTACCGATCCTTAGTGAATAATGGCCTCGCTTCTCTAGACCGGCTCCGGGGTCGATGGGAGAGTTGGGTGGGCCCCCTAGAGGAGGCGGACTGGAGGGATGCCCTTATGGCACCTAAAACCCTTACCACATCCTCCAAGCTTCGTCTGGTCCAGCTCTATTATTTACACACGGGTATCTCACCCTGACACGGCTAATCCAGGCCGGCTGAAGCCCTTCCCGGCATGCACACGATGTACATCTGCCCCAGTTGACTTCTATCACATGGTATGGTGCTGTGCGGCCTTGGCGCCATTCTGGGAGGGGGTGGAAAGAGAGCTCACAACCGCATTGGGCTGGGAGGTTCCTCACGACCCCATATGTTTTTTGCTTGGGGTATTTGATGGCCTGGATGGTTCAAGGGCGGATAAGCGCCTACTGGGGACAACTGTAGCAGTGTCCAAGAGAGAAGGGATAAGAAGCTTGAAATATTGGATATCAGTGTGCTTTAATTGGATTATAATTGAATACATGGATATAATTTGAACAGATGGCTTATTGCTGCATAAGGCTATTTCAGTTGTGCGTTTGGCGGGGGCAGCAATACGCCCCCACCTTCTGAAACATGTGTACCCAGGCACGTTGTGGCCATGGTGCCTTTCCAACCGGCACGCTTCATACAGACACATTTGCATAAAGAGAAAAATATAATGAATAAACAGGTGTGCATCCCTATCCCAGTGAATTCGTGTCGAAATGAATGCCCCACATGGGATAGCACCTGCAAAGAATGTAAAGAATTATGGAGGAAGAAAACGAATACTGTAACCCCACACGGAAGGCGATACATCGTGGTTCGTCATCAAAGACAGAGGTGGATTTATAAGACCTATTATATATGTTGGACTACGACTGAATTTGGTCTTTACAAAAAATGTGCGTTCAGAGTTAAAAATCAAATGCTAGGACACGTGTTTAATATTTGTTTACAATCGCCATGCATGATGGGACACATAGGCTTTACGTGAGGCATACATTCGATAGAGCTTGTTTGGCGGGAAAAGCAAACCATACGGACCAATGGGGGTGACTGAGAAACGTTTAAAGAAGGGGTGGGAAGAGGGAGAGGGAGGGAAAATTAAACGGTCAGCAAAGTAACTAAGTCGGATGTCCCGTAGCGACAGTGGCAGGTAGGTTACCCGTCTGTCACAAAAAAGCAGGATTGACGCTTTTTTGCTGCATGAGAGAGATCCACACTGTGAGGAATGTGTAAACGCGGTAAAAAAAAAGTAGAGAGCAACAGGACCAACCGATGCGGGCGCTTGAATGGTGTTGATTCTTTGAAGCGGGGTTTGGCTATAGAGATATTTGTTTAAGTGGGAAGGTGATTGTGGAAGGAGTAAATTATGGTAGGATGTGGGGGCAGTTATATATGGGGACTGCATGTTAATCCCGTTATTTTTAAGCATAACGACGATTTTTTATGAAAAGTTTGACCAATGATATGGTGTTTTGAAAACGAATTGGGCACTTATGCACTTGTTTGATAATGTTGTAAATTTAGAATGGTAATAGTTGTTATCTCATTTGTTATTTCAGTGACCCCTGATGAAGGGCATGTGATGCCCGAAATGCATTGGGTATTTTAAATAAACTCCACTGTCTGACGAAAATTGCTCTACTCGTGTTCTGTGCATGAGGTTCGGATGGCCCAGCCGTAACATGTGAAACAATGTAAATTGGCAAATCCACTCCGCGTGTGGGAGAAGAAGGTTGAAATATTGGATATCAGTGTGCTTTAATTGGATTATAATTGAATACATGGATATAATTTGAACAGATGACTTATTGCCTGCATAAGGATATCTCAGTTGTGGTTTTGGCGAGGGCAGCAATACGCCCCCACCTTCTGAAACATATGTACCCAGGCACGTTGTGGGCATGGTGCCTTTCCAAATGGCACGCTTCATACAGACACATTTGCATAAAGAGAAAAATATAATGAATAAACAGGTGTGCATCCCTATCCCAGTGAATTCTTGTCGAAATGAATGCCCCACATGGGATAGCACCCGCAAAGAATTTAAAGAATTATGGAGGAAGAAAATGAATACTGTAATCCCACACGGAAGGCAAAACATTGTGGTTCGTCACCAAAGACAGAGGTGGATTTATAAGAACTTTTATATATGTTGGACTACGAATGAACTTGGTCTTTACAAACAATGTGCGTTCAGAGTTAAAAATCAAACGCTAGGACACGTGTTTAATATTTGTTTACAATCGCCATGCATGATGGGACATGTAGGCTTTACGTGAGGCATACATTCGATAGAGCTTGTTTGGTGGGAAACGCAAACCATATGGACCAATGGGGGTGATTGAGAAACGTTTAAAGAAGGGGTGGGAAGAGGGAGGGAAAAATCAACGGTCAGCAAAGTAACTAAGTCGGATGTCCCGTAGCGACAGTGGCAGGTAGGTTACCCGTTTGTTATAAAAAAGCAGGATTGACGCTTTTTTGCTGCATGAGAGAGATCCAAACTGTGAGGAATGTGTAAACGCGGTAAAAAAAGTAGAGAGCAACAGGACCAACCGATGCGAGCGCTTGAATGGTGTTGATTCTTTGAAGCGGGGTTTGGCTATAGAGATATTTGGTTAAGTGTGAAGGTGATTGTGGAAGGAGTAAATTATGGTAGGATGTGGGGGCAGTTATAAATGGGGAGTGCATGTTAATCCCGTTATTTTTAAGCATAACGACGATTTTTGATGAAAAATTTGACCAATGATATGGTGTTTTGAAAACGAATTGAGCACTTATGCACTTGTTTTATAATGTGGTAAATTTAGAATGGTAATAGTTGTTATCTCATTTGTTATTCCAGTGACCCCTGATGAAGGGCACGTGATGACCGAAATGCATTGGGTATTTTAAATAAACTCCACTGTCAGACGAAAATTGCTCTACTCGTGTTCTGTGCATGAGGTTCGGATGGCCCAGCCGTAACATGTGAAACAATGTAAATTGGCAAATCCACTCCGCGTGTGGGAGAAGAAGCTTGAAATATTGGATATCAGTGCGCTTTAATTGGATTATAATTGAATACATGGATATAATTTGAACAGATGGCTTATTGTCTGCATAAGGCTATCTCAGTTGTGCGTTTGGCGGGGGCAGCAATACGCCCCCACCTTCTGAAACATATGTACCCAGGCACGTTGTGGGCATGATGCCTTTCCAAACTGAACGCTTCATACAGACACATTTGCATAAAGAGAATAATATAATGAATAAACAGGTGTGCATCCCTATCCCAGTGAATTCCAGTGGCCAAGAGAGACATTGGGGCACACTGGTCCCAAGCCAAGGCGCTCACGCTAAAGGGGTGGAGGAGGGGAGTGGACTGGTGTGGGATCCAGGAGGAAGCCATGTTCGAAGCTCGGGGGTGCCCGGATTTGTTTAATAAAGTATGGGGTAAATGGTTTAATATGCTTTACCCTTGAGGATCTGCCTATTTACCTGTTCATCGTATCTTTATTTCACCCTCCATTATGTTCAATTTTCCCTCGTCTATGATCTGCCATGCTCACCCTGAAGGACAGTTTTGCTTCGTGTCAACTGTGTGTACTGTTATTTTCTTTCCTGACCTCAATTGAACTGCAACCAATGAATGTGTCTTGTTGTAATAAACTTAATAAAATTGATTATCAAAACGAAATCTGGAAGAGGATTAAACTCTCCAGCGAATGATGGTCCATTTAAAATTGGAACTTTGATATTATATATATATATATATATATATATATATATATATATATATATATATATATATATATATATATATATATATATATATATATATATATATATATATATATATATATATATATACATATATATATATATATTTATTTTTTGGGGGACATTGACAAAGGCGTGTAGCCGAAACGCGTCTGTCGGGTGTTTTTGTGCGGAATAAAAACTGAATAATATATCCCCCATGTGTGCGCCTCATCTTTGATCCAGAAGCGGATCGTCGTACTTTCCATATATATATATATATATATATATATATATATATATATATATATATATATATATATATATATATATATATATATATATACATATATATATACATATATATATATATATATATATATATATATATATATATATATATATATATCCAAATGAAACTTGCTCTCAAGGTGAAGCGCCACACAAAAGTTCAGATCAAACTTTCTTTTATTCAAATCGGCAACAGCAGAGGCACAGCGCACTAAATTTGGTACGTCTCTTACAGCCTTCCACCAGACGCGTTTCTGAGACATTTCTCCCTTCTTCAATGGCAGGCGCAGAAGGAAAAGTACAACTGCCTTGTATCCCACATTCATTTTCAATGTTCACAGTACCGCCCAACAGGGCGTGTGGCGTCAAGCATTCTGGTAAATGTAGTTGGGGGCTTGCTCGCAGCTGTCTCTGTGCTTACCTAGGTGAATAATGCACATTACAGGTTCCGCCGCTTCTGCTGCTTTTCTCATTCCCACATGAACAAGGTGATTTTGTTCCCAAGTTTTGTTCTGTTTAGTAGAACAACCGGACCTGAAGCGTCAGCAGTTGGACAGCTTCGTGCCCAGAACGGGCCACTAAACATCCAAATGAAACTTGCTCTCAACATATATATACGTCTTGACTTCATGCAGCAATAAATAATGCTGGCACAAAAGTTGGTCTACACCCGTGATTCCGCGTCTAAGCTGGAGAATATTACGAGTTCCTGTTGAGATATATATATATATATATATATATATATATATATATATATATATATATATATATATATATATATATAATCTCAAAATTAGCAAAGTGCACTCCTGTGCGACCAGCACTCACCCTCACCGCCTCTTGCCATCCAGCTATTTGTGCCTCTCACAGCCTGGAAACCTCGTTAATCCTAAAACATTCTTCATGTGCCCGACGCGTTTCGAGGCTTGCCGCCTTTTCTTCATGGGGCTTTCAAACAAACAGGCAGCACTCTCAGTTTTCGTTTCCAACTTTATTTCATTGGGAGAAAACGACCTCAGTGGGCGTGGCTTCATCGTTTTTGCCATCAATGCATGATGGTCGTGAGTCCATTGTGAGAGTGTTAGTAGTACCTTGAGTAGGTTGCCTTGTCGATTCGAAGATTTCACCATTGTTATACTACCCTTTAGTGGGGGGATAAACTGCAGGATTCCAGCGCTGACATTGCCCCAGAGGTGTAGAACCAATTGACGAAGCACGGTGCAGCGCCATGGCACCTCCGCGTTGTGTACCGCTTCACTGCAGCCGGAGGTGGTGCTCTGCTGCACGGCCAGGGGCAGCCGTGTAAAATATCAAAATTAGCAAAGTGCACTCCTGTGCGACCAGCAGTCACCCTCACCGCCTCTTGCCATCCAGCTATTTGTGCCTCTCACAGCCTGGAAACCATGTTAATCCTAAAACATTCTTCATGTGCCCGACGCGTTTCGAGGCTTGCCGCCTCTTCTTCATGGGGCTTTCAAACAAACAGGCAGCACTCTCAGTTTTCGTTTCCAACTTTATTTCATTGGGAGAAAACGCCCTCAGTGGGCGTGGCTTCATTGTTTTTGTCATCAATGCATATATATATATTGATGCCAATCCTGCTGAACACAATGAATAAAACAGGCGCTGACTCCTTGGGTAAAGGTTTCAAGCATAAGTGTTATTATTCCTCCGTGAAGGACGACTTGTTTCGGCGGACGTGTCCGCCTTGCTCACAACATTGCAAATCTCTACGTTGCAGTATAAATTAGAAACAAGGTGTTAACCAAAAATGATTGTCATGGAAACCGATTTAGCGACCACAGCAATGGAAAAGTTACATGCAGCCTGGGACATGCAGAGTCATGGTGAGTATGTGTAGTGTTTCTTCCAGTCAAACAAAGTTACAAAGGTAGATGAAACTTTAGTTCGCTAACATTATGCATTGGTTAAATCACATTTATTTATTTATTTATTTTATTTATTTATTAAAAAGTTTTCTATAGCGCGATCAAGACCCTTGGGTATCAGAGCGCTTAACATGACAAGCAATATATGATATTACAGTAGAGAAGTTCGATAGGTGTGTTTCATCCCATGATAGGTGAAAGGAAGAAAACAAAGATATAAAATAGGTAGATTACATTATTAGTTTAACAAGGAATATACAGTGACCTGGGGTAGGATAGGTTGTTAATTAAATTGTCCTGTATATGAATGATTTTAAAGACTTTTTCATAGTTCTTTATGTTTTTCACAACCCCGATGTAGTATCGCCTTATGTTGTAGGGTAGGCGTCTCTATGTCAGGCTTAGATGATGATCTGTTTGTCTAAGGAAGGAACTTGTTCATGAGAAAGATCTTAGCTTCCCTCTTAAATGTTGCGGTGTAATTTTTCTAATGATCGGGGGAGAGAGTTCCAAATTCTGGGGGCCGCTCCTGAAAAAGCTCTATCGTAGGTTTTCTTCTTCTTGAATATGGGTGGTCTCAGCATCAGTTCCTTGGCCTTCCTGGCTGGTCTGTTTCTTCCTGATATTATAATTTTCTTTGCAAGGTGTCTTGGTGTGTTGTAATGAATCGCTCTGTGGGTAATACATGCCATTTTTAGTTGAATTCTGGCTTCGTAGGGTAGCCAATTTAATGCTTTCAGGTGCGGTGATATATGGTCAAATTTTCTCGTTCCTGTGACCAGTCTTGCTGCTGCATTGAGGCATGCTTTAAGAGGTGCAGTGGAAATTTTTGGTAAGCCTGCTAACGTTGTACAACCATATTCAATCCTCGAGATAACCAGTGAATGTATTGCTAGTTTTAGATCTGTCTCTGTTAAAAATGGTTTCATTTTTCTTAAATAGTTCAGATGGAAGCGGGCGTTTTTTGCCATAGCTTTGATGTTTGCTTTCATGTCTAGATTCTCATCCAGTGTGATTCCAAGTGATTTCGCTGAATCAACCAGAGTGGGGGTGCAATTTAACGCTGTGATCATTTTCGACCATTCTTTAATTTCTGATTGGTTCTTTTGTGGCAAGATAAGTAAGAATTCTGTTTTATGTGCGTTTAGCTTCAGATGATTGGTAGTTAGCCAATTTAGTGTCATTTTGAGGGCCTCGTTCATTAAGATGATGTCTTCCATGGCTTTGATTATTCTTGAATAATCACAAAATGGAAATAATACTATATACATCACACTAGAACCAGTGTTATTGAAGAAACAACAGACGAAAAATGAAATCAGAATCAAATTAAAGCACAAATTAATATATATGTGCTCCTCACCATCTGCCTACTAGGTTGTATATGCAGAAAGCACAATCTAATGAATGTGTTTGTGTGTGAACATGTGCTCAGGCAGTCAATGTGGCTTACTCGGGGAGTTATTGTTCCTGAGTAATGGTGGCTATTGCCTATTAGGTGGCGTACCGCGTGGAAAGGATCCAGCCCAAGTGGGCAGAGTGGCACGAAGTCGTGCGCGGATCTACGCTGCCAATAAGACGCCCAATGAGCGTGCACATTTTAAGGTGATTGTGGTCTAAGACAGTCGGTATGCAATTGTGCAGGAGTGTCCATATATTCCAAAGTGAAAGTGTTGGAATGTGTACGGTGATAAGTGACCAAAAGGTGTGGGGGGGATTGTGTTAAGAATATATACAAGTGAGATTGATGTTAGGGAAAGGGTGGGTCAGGGAATGAGAATTCGCCGCTATGGAGTCATAGACTCATGCGGAATTAGAGGTGGACACTCAGTGCCTCATCCGCATTCAGACCGTTCTGCATCTATATATATATATATATACGAACACACACACGCCCACACACACACCACACACACACACACACACGCACACACACACACACACACCACACACACACGCACACACCCGCGCGCACACACACACACACACACATATATAGTACATTCCTTAACCTCTTTTTACCAGTATAAGCTTCAAAGGCACCTTGCTGTGTGCTGAAAATAGGATGAGAATATCATGTAATGATTACCTAATCATTCTTACACATCTCATGACATTACAGTACTTGCTTTGTGTCATACTATACCCACCCAGAATAAAGAGAAGCCTTGTTTCACAGAGGGAGAATCAATACTCTGAAAATCCCTGTTAAATGTCAAAAAAGTATGAGACGCAAATAAATATTCTTAAAGTTTCATTGCTCATATTTTTATATCATAGAGCAGTGTATCCAGAAAGTATATTTCACTCCAAGCTGCTACTTTCTTTCATATCATAGCGCGCAAATGAATTTTGCATTTGATAATATTTTTTTATCCTTATGAAAGTCTTTTGCCAATAATATAAATCCTGTGTTTTAAGGCAACCACTGTGTTATCTGCACAGCGTGCTGGTAATACACATAAACTCAGCAAAGCCCCCGTTATTTTCCGAAGACTACGGAAACAAACAGCTTGCACCGGTAGTAGAACAGCACGCTGAATAGCAAATGCAGCTAAAACCAAAAAATAAAGTCACGGTCTTTAACGTACACTTGAGTGGCGGCATTCCTGAAATCTGAAACCTCAGACCATAAATCTTACTGACTGAGTGAGGCACAAGGTCAAGCACAAATGCTGCCACTGTTAAGACACTACAAGCCTTTCACTTGAAACAAAAGAATACACTCTGTCTCTGCTCCCATTAACCTCCAAAAAGAGACAGAATGTACAAAATATAAAATGGAGACAGCCGTCGTGCTGCCTCACTAATCCAAAAAAACAAACAAGCACAATTAGTGGAGATTATTTGGTGTTTAAACACCCTTACCACACCAGCATGAAGTCCCTATGTCTGATTCAAACAGTCTGCGGGACGTGCTGATTTCTCCTGGAATAATCGGCCCTGTGATGAGAACGGAAGTGACCTATATGGTCCCTCTTGTTTCAACTTCACAACAGTAATTCCTATGGAGTACACACTTGCTATTTTCTCATTTGAATTGGAATTGTTGCTCCAATTATTGCTTCTTGTACAGTTTGAAGGGGCCACTACCCCACTAAGCCTTGAAAGAAGTCTATGTATAATTCCAGAAGCTCATTATCTTCCTACCTGCCACGTGTGTATGATGCTGTTGGATTCCTGACAGCGTTCACTGTGATGGATTTAAGGGAACTTTTCTGGGTGTAACAGGTACTTCAGAAGGACCATCATCGTCCTGTCATATTTATTGTTATAAATGTAAAAAGAACAGTTGATGGGCGTAATACTTAACAAATCAAACATTCCCTCCCAGACACAGATCAGGGTTGAATTCCTAGTTTTTTTGCTCATGCCCACCATGCCATTCCAGTTTGGACCCAGCCATATGAAAAACAGTCTTGACCCTGTGCCTCAAGGGAACAGTCCAGCCCAAACTGCCAGGCCTAGTCCTCTCTGGACCAGAAACAAGCATCCTGGAACTGTTTTCAAGGTATCACCCCTAGTCAGCCAGGCTAGGTTAAATCCAGTGGCTTAGCAAGCATGGGGCCCCCTTCCGGACACACATGAAACAATGGGATTGCTGTCGACGTTACAAACCTATGTGTATGTGTTAGTAGTTAGAAATCAAGATGGGTCTTCTCAGGACTTTGCATTCACGGATGTAATCCTAAATTACTTGGGACCAGGAAGAAAGTATTCCTCATAATTGTTGCTGTATTTAATACAGCCTTTGTGTTGAGATTTGGAAAGTAATCCCAAGTGTGAGCTCCCCTTGTTGAATTTTGGACACATGATTACGGATGCTTGCGGATCCGTGTGTGGACTCCATCCTGGTTCGGAGGAGTTATTTTCCTATGAATCGCACAGCATTTAGGCTATCTACATCCCTCTAATTCTGAGGAAGACCCCCCGTGATGTCTAACTACTAACACATACACACAGAGTTGAAAAATCGACGGCAAACCCATTCTCTGTCCACCATCTTAAAGCAGTGCAAATTATTATTTAGGATATTGATGAACTGTGGATATGAAGGAGAATAGACATTTTTTGTAATAATATTTCTATGTATGTCATGTTTAAATCAGTCTGTGTCACATTGTGTAATGTTAAACTTATTATTTCACTGTATGTCACTTTATCACGTAATTTGATCTGTTTGTGTGTTTTTGACAGCCTTATCTGAAAAAGAAAATGTATGCATATTATTTAGATATATGACTTCAAATAAACTAAATAATTATAATTATTGTTGTATGTTGTTTATTTAGGTGATGTACGTTGGGGGTTGGGAGAGAGAGGTACACCCGGAGCCACTAGTCTGGCCTCCTAGATTTTGTTTCCAACCCTCCCTCCGACAGGGGTGATGAATAATGGTAAGCATAGTCCCCCACTCTCCCAACTTCTTTGAGAACACACATTGATCTTCTCATGAAGGTGTGACTCCCAACACCTATTTTCTAAAGCAAAGAAATTGCAACACCAGAAAGAACTCATTGTAATTTATAACATTGTATGCCCAGGTTCTGAGGACACGGGGTAAAGTTTGATGATAAATACTAAAGGGTTGATTGGTTCATTTGGAAAATTGTACTTAATACCATAGGTCTGATTGGCTTATTGTGAAAGCTTCCAACAAAAACAGAAGAACTAGCCTTTTTCGTGATAAGTATTTGTGGAAGCCAATAGGTATTTAAGGATGGATTGATATTACATTGTGTTAGAGGGTATAGGCATGTATTTTGTTATCTTGAAACTCGCATATATCAAGAATTTTGGTATTGGTTACACCTTTTCACAAACCTTGGAGTTAGATTGGTGGATTGGTATTGTACTGTTTTAAAGACTATAGACAGTCATTTTGTTTAACTGACTCACATATATCTCAAGGAATTTGGTGGTGGTTACACCTTTTCATAAACCCTGGAGTTTGACCTGTAACATTCTTTTCTAGGCTCAAGGAATTTTGTGTTGGTTACAACTTTTCACAAACCCTGGAGTTTGACCAGTAACATTCTTTGCTAGGCTTCCTTAGAATTTCCTTACAGTTGCAGTTTCCTCTGTAATTAGAACAAAATAACAAAAAATGCATAAAAAATGATACATACCTACATACACATACATACAGCGGCTGTGGGCCAGCCCTATTCTGTCATTGGCTGATAGAGTATCATACACGCCCTGCTCCCTCCCATTACAGCACACGACATGGGGAACTGGATCAGCCTACTTCAGCTGTTTGTTCTGTCGCCTTGTGACTGACAACATTTTTCTGATCATGTGCACATCCACGTAAAAATGAATGTGCTTCAATGCCAAGGCCGTACATTTTTAGTTTTCAAAAGCTCCATTTTATAGGTCCACTCTCACTTCTTTCTTTTTTTCTCTCTCCTTTTGGGTCTGGGATTTTGCATTACAGTTATCAAACTGACCCACTGCTTACTTTTGGGTGCACCATTTTCAACAATTGGCTTTCTTCGTTCAGCCTCTTTCATCCATTTGATTACAACCTTGTCAATCATATCTTGGCTCCACCCACTGCAGTATGTACCCTTCTTTCTCCACCTCAATTGTTTGCATTGAAATTCTTGAGCGACTACTTTGCAACTATATACTTCTGTCTCCACTCAAGAATTTGCATTGAAATTCATGACGGACAACTTTGCAATGATATCCCTGTCTGCTCAAGTTGTTTCCCTCCTGTGTGTCTTCCTGTTCCTATTGTATATCCCCCAGTTTACTCCAACTTCTACCTCTTTTCTCTGTGCTGTCCTCATTCCCCTGTGTGCTACTATCTTATATCTCCCTTCTCCCCATCCCTCCTTCCTCTGTCACTTGCGCTCATGTCTGGAAGACTACTCGTTAGCCAGTCTTCCTCTGTGCGATGTACTGGTGAATGTCTCTGGAAGCCACAATGTCAAACACTGGAATATGTGGTAGGCATGTGCCTGTCAGAAGATGCCATCTTCTCAGGAGGAAAAAAGCCAGAGGTATAAAAAAAACATCTGTGCTGGACAAGGACTTAAAAGGTTTGAAGAAAATCTAGAATCTGGATTCTGATAGTAAGATCTCACAGGAGTGAGGAGTCAGGTACAGCAAGTGAAAGGGAAAACTGAGACAAGTAAAGGAACACAACTTTGCTGTGACACACCCTCTAAAGAGACAGAAGCCTTTCTATAGTAAAAGAACAGAAAAAGAGAATTGCCTCATACATCACCGGGCAGGTAACTCAAAGAATTAGGAAAACCAGAAAGAAATCAAAGATGAAACAGCCATGATGAACGAGGCAAAGAAACAGGGACAAAAACCTGTACCGGACAAGTTGCAGAGCAACTTCAAAAGGCAGCTGCAAACCCTCAGGCAGGTGATTGCCATTTTTGAGCTGGATGAGGAAGGAGCAGCAGCCAGGAGTCCAGGGGAACGAGGGAAGGCAGTCCCAAGTGAATGAAACTCACAGCCTGCGTCTGCGGGTTTCATGTGGAGTTTTCGCAGACTCAGGAACCACGGATCCACACAAGACACTGTGATTCTTAATTGCCCGGGCAGCTGAGACGCCACAGTTGCAAAAGTACACCCTCTTTCTCAGGTCCCAGCATGTCAGGAAAGACCAGAAAACATTTTGAAACTATCTAGGGTCAATGACAGAAGAGGAATGACCCAAGACTGCTCCTTGGCAGGATAAACTTTCCAGTAAATGAAGAACTGTAATTGTCCTCTGAAAATTTGTGAATCACAGATCTCACAAACTTTTAACTCTGATTCTGCATCTACCATAACAGGAGGGGGTGGATGACTCAGAAGAAAAGCATCAGACACAAAGGGCTTCCTCTTGGAGACATGAAAACTAGGGGGAACCTTCCAAGAACTACAACAATATAGCATAAAGGCAACAGCATTAATTTGTTTGCTCATTTCAAATGGACCAAAAAAATTGAAGACCAACCCGGACTGGCAATTTTTGGGTGGGCAAGAACCTGGACAACACCAGACTTTCTCTGTCCCCTTAAAGTTTGGGATCATTTGTCCTAATCTTTTGGTTCTGGGCTTTATAGCAGTTTTAGAATCTTGTAAATTCCAGGAAAACAATTTTCTGTTAGAGTCCAGCATCTCTGGGAAATCAGCAGCAGCAACCAAAAGAGGAGACGACAACAGAAAACATTGAAAGGATCAAGGATGGAAATCCTGGATACACCAGAATGGAGAAACCTGGGTTGCAGAGTGAATAGAGTATTGTTATAGAAGAACTCTGCTAAGGGTAAGAATTTTGCTTTGCTGTTTTGAGAGACCTTGCAGATACACCTAAGAAACTGTTCAAGACTCAGGTTCACCCCCGCAGTCTGTATAGTTAGTAGATTGTGGATGGTAACTTGAAGACAGAGCTTGATGGATACTTAGGGTAGAGCAAATAAATTTCCATATCCTAGAAACGTACGGAGAGACCCTGTCTGAGATTATAATGTTGGGATCTGATGCAGGTGAAATATATCAGCCAGAAATTTCCTTCGGGGTGACAAATGCAAAAACAACAGTTGATGGACAAAAATGCAGTTGACTGGGGGTGAGTGCTTGCATTTTTCAACACTCCGTCCATCATCCCCTTTGGTTTCGCTTTGTTCGCCCTAAGTTGCCAGGGTATGCTCAGACGTGGGTCCATTGCTCACTTTGCCACTGAATTCAAGCTAGCCTGGCTGATGACGGCTGATTAGCCAGAAACCGGTTCCAGGATGCTTGTTTCCGGTCCAGGGAAGACATTGCTTGGCAGTTCGGGCTGGACAGTTCCCCTGAGGCACAGGGTCAGACTGATTTGCATATGGCCATGTCTGAACTGGGGTGGTGGAGTGAGCTAAAGAATGATGATGGATTAACCCCAGATCAGTTGACTGGGGGTGAGTGCTTGCATTATTCAACACTCCGTCCATCATTCCCTTTGGTTTCGCGAGAAATTTCCTTGTCACCATGCTGGTAGATGAAAGCCTCTGGAACAAAGATAAATGAGCCATTGTAGAAAAGAGGTCCACTGTGAAAATGATTGCTGGGTTTCTACCAAAGGGGGTCAGTCCGTGATAAAGTTGGTGGAAATTGTGTGCAATTGGTGATGTGGGATAGGCAAAGGGTGGAGAAAGCTAAAAGGCTTATCATGGACTGAATTGATTTGTGCAGAAACAGGACAGGATATAACATACACCCTTGCGAACAGTAGGCCAACAGAAGAAACATAGAACTTGTTCTTACGTTGAATTTACCCCGCAGTGACCTGCTGACTGGGATGGAGTATTCATCATATAAACCAAACAAGTGGTTCAAAGATTTAACATTCAGTCCCTTTTTAATGTATTTATTTATTTAATTGATATGTAACAATTAAAGTAATTCATTGAATATAAGGTCCACAGTGCATTTGCAGTAGTACATATGTAGACATACATACACAACATAGTAATGTACCCAGAACCCAAGGTGCATGTTCCCCTATGGCTCATCCAGTGCAGCCAACAAGTATGTTGTATGGGGACCCCAAATGTCTTTAGGTCTCGAGGCCAGTGGTAATTCTTCAGTGTACAGGTCCAGTTGGGACCTACAGTATGCTTGATCCGACTCTTTTACCCCAATGCAGGGCTAGCCTCCTCTTTGCTAACACCTGGGCCACAGACACAAATGTACGGTTCACCGGGTGCAAGCTCTTGACCAACTCCAGCAGACACACTCTAGTCTAGGATCACAATCCATTGGCTCAAGCAACGCGGCTGAAAGTGCTTCCATGATTTGAGTTTAGTATCGTCTAATAGAGTCACATTGCCAAGCTGAGTGAGGAAAATCTGCACCTGCCGCCCTATGTTGCACACAGTTCACATCTACCCTCAGACTAAATTTACATAATTCTGCAGACTTGTAGCAGCGCCTTGAGACCTTGCGGTGAACTGTGCGCTATATAAGAATGTATGACTATGACTATGACCTCCAGGGGTCTGTCAAGCACAGCATTCACGCTCTTTAGTGCCTTGTCGGGGCCTGTGGCCGTTCCGTCTGAGCTGCATTATATAATTTTGTGATCAAGTTTAGTAGTCGCCTTTCGCTAGTGTGAAGTGTCTGCAGTGCATTGAGTGTGGGTGGCTTTTGTGGGAATTGTGGGTAGAACTCATGTAGGGTAGCTCTGAAGTAGTAGTATGTAAATGTCAATTTTGCCTCATTTCAGGGCTTCACAGGTTGATGACACCCAAACCAACTACCACATACGGTTCAGGGCCGCAATGCTGTAAACTCCAACTGTCCTCGGGGGCTCTAGCTGCACCGGCCCTCACAGTCCTGGCAGATAGGTGGTAAGTGGGACACTCCGACCGTGCGTTTACTGCCGAACCTGCTCAGCTGCTTATCGCCAATCAGATAGTCACCCGGAGCGGTCTTCCACCACCCGCTCAGAACAATTAAGTTCAATCACCAGCTATTTCACAGCAGTGCCCCAAGCAGCAGACTCTCCTATTTACATGGCGGCCAAGTCGCTGAGGCCCTTGATGTCTGATTACCGCTGCAGCCACGCCATCTTACCACGTGCCACGATCCCCTGCCACTTTTCACCATGTGTGTCCCACGTGGACAGCAGTCACGGGCCACTCACTCCACTCGAGGGACCGCATCAAGCCGCAGAGGGGACTCCCGCTGTTTTGCTTCTACTGCAGCAGGTTGGCTGTTACGCTGCCCCGGCTGTGCCTTCCGTGGGCCAGCTCCCACGCTGCGCACACCACCTGCCAGTGTCTGGTTGACCACCCAGTTCCCCGGTGGCTCCTCCAGCTCTCAACTCCCTCAACTGGCTTCCCACGGAAGGGAGTTGCATTTACAAGCTGGCATGCATCACACACAAAACCCTTCACTCTCCTGCCCCCAACTACTTGAACAACAAACTGGTAAGAGCAGGTCAATCCAGAACTCTGAGAAGCTCCAACTCACTCCTTCTTATCCCTCTGAAACTGAAAAAGAAAACCACCCAGTATCGATCTTTTTCTGGCACCTCTGCAGGATGTGGAACGCTCTCCCTAGAGTCCTCAGATGCAACCCCTTCTTCTCCTGTTTCAAAAGGGACCTGAAACTCCATCTCCTTAACAAATACTTTCCTGACCAACGTCAACTAACCTAGACTTCATTATCCGAGCTGACTCCTCTCTCTCTTAACATTCAAGGATAGTTGGTGACCGGACTGTGTTAGCCACCTTCGTTTGTTTTCTCTCCCTCCCCTGCACTGTTTACCTATTTTTCATGTTGTACTTTTTTATCTCTGTTTTGCTTCCATACTGCCTTCCTACTGCCTTCCTACTGCCTTCCTACTATGTAATGCAATTTCCTTCTGTATTTACAGTGTGTATGTAAAGCGCTCTGATACCTACGGGTCAAGCTAGTGCTATATAAAACTTTTAAAATAATAAATAAACCACACAGTGTCCTCCTCTCATCTGCCTCTGCGCGGCCTGCCTTATCAGCAGTCATGGGTAGTTATGTAGCCACCATGGCTACATAAATCGTCGCAGCTGCCCCAGCTCTTAATGGTTAAGATTTCCTCATTAGAGCCTATCAAAAAAATTAATGTGTCCTTGTGTAACGTAACCAGTGCTCTTGTAAAGCGCTCCAATACCTTCTGGTCGAGTTTGCGCTATATAAATCTGCAAAAAATAAAATAATTAGAGGTATTGGATGGCAGGATAATTTTGGATATAAGCATCCGGCTGTCAGAGCTGCACTATAGTGCAGCCATCTTGCTGGGGGCTCTCTAGCGCCCCCCCTACTTTCAGTCCTTTAAGTTCACAACAGGAGTACACTTATTATGCCCCTCGGAACTCAGGGGAGGCACTTAGAGGCTTAGAGGTTTCCAGCGGGAGGCCAACAGCAGGGTCTACCACTGGTCAGCTGAGCAATTGCAGAAAAGGTCTCTTGGAGCTTGTTGTATCCCTGTAGCTTGAACATGAAGCCATGTTTATGACCCTTGGAGCCCACTTCTTTGTCCTGGTACAAGAGGGAGTAGGTCCATTTCTTCTCTCAGGTTACAGACAGCAGGTCCAGTCCTCTTCTGCTCTTCCACGCATGCAGGAGTGTTCTAAAGTGGGTGCCCGGGGATTTCACATTTATGCCCAGTATGAGCAAGTGGGTGGGAATGACTCCTGGACTCACCCTAGCCACTGAGGGTCAACTCCACCCATTTTAGGCATTTTCAAGATGGCAAAAGCCATCAGGGAATCGCGCCAATCTTCCTCTTTTAGCGGGCCCACCCAACCCTCCTATAAGGGTGCGGTAAATTTGTAAGACCCCACCATGTCCCAAGTTACCCATCAAAACATTAGCTTTTAGTGGGATACATTTTGGGAGGGGTTCTACGTTGCGTATGTGGGTGTTGCGGGCATGTCTGAACTGGAGATATTTGTAGAATTGACAGCATGTAAGGGTAAAAGTCTCCTGAAGATTGGTAAAGGAGCGCATGTGTGTTCCTGACCGTACATCCCCTAATCAGGAAATCCCCATGTCATCCCACAGTTTGAAGGCCCTAAGAGCTGCCACCTCTTTCAACCAGGTGCCATGCCATTGAGGAGTCTCCTGTGTGAGTATACCATCCCATTGCATGTGGCGAAAGGTGGCGCGCCTTGCCAAGAGGACTACCCGTGTGACCGTGGGCATTCAGGAGAGGATCAGGCTTGGTATAGCAGTGCCTGCAGGGTGGGAAAGCCAAGCAGTGAGAGTTCTAATTTATAGGCCGGGACTAACCACCCCCGTTGAACCAGTCGTGGGCAACGAGGATGTGAGAGGCGAGATGATAAAGATAAAGGTTGGACATGACCAGTCCGCCATCACAGGGACCAAGTTGGCAGTAGAGGAGTGCCAGCCATGGCCGTGAGCCTCACCAAAGTTGGTACGGGTGTCTCCCTCTAGTTTTTGGAACCAGGACCATGGAATCTGGAGAGGAAAGTTGAGAAGGATGTAGAGGAAGCGGGGCAGTATAATAATTTTGTACAGGGCTATACAGCCGATCACATTAAGGGTTACATTTTGCCACTTGGTCAGGTTAGCTTTAGCTTTCTGGAGCAACGGTTTTCATTTCAGGGCACAGGTGAACTCTGGGTGCAGTTCCTCCCATACTCCTTGGTATTTGAAACTTAGTTTGCGGAGAGGGATAGTCGACTGCCAGACAAAACAGTCCGGCAAAGGGGCCAGGGGGCCAGGGGACCAGCACCGATTTGGCTGAGCTCACTCTCAGTCCTGAGGCTGACTCAAAGGCCTCCAAGAGGTGAAGGCATCAGGGGCCGCTCTTTGTTGGGTGTGCCAGGTATAGGAGGATGTCATCTGCATACAAGGCTATGTGGTCCTCATGATGGACATCCCAGCTCCACCTCCTCTATAGTGGGTCACCATGGATGATCTGGGAAAAGGGCTCCTTTGCTAAGGTGAAGAGAAGGGGGCACAGGGGACAACCTTGCCTCGTGTCACGCCTGATGGGGAATGGGTCGGAAAGGATCCAGTTTACTCGGTCCTGGGCCGAGGGGTGGGAGTAAAGCACATCAGCCATACCTCTGAAACACAGGCCAAGGCCAGCACAGGCTAGCACTTAGGGAGGTAGTCCCAGTCCACCGTATTGAATGACTTTTCAAAATCAACAAAGAGCAGGGCTAGGTCATGTGGTAAGGAGTGTCGGTGGGCTAGGGCTACGTGGAGCTGTCAAATACAGTGTTGTGTGCTCCTTTGCGGCATGAAGCCGCATTGGGCGGGGTGAATAAGAACCGCCAGCACTCTTTTTAGTTTGTTAGCTAGGATCGTGACAAAGATTTTTATATCACAGTTGAGTGGGGAGGTGGGACAGTAGCGGGCACAGGAGGTGGATGGAGGCTCTTTTATGTGGATTACAACTATTGAGATAGAGTCCAGGTCCTCTGGGAAGGAACCTAGGTGACATGTCTATTTGAAAAGGGCGAGAAGAAGGGGGAGAAGTAAGACTCGATTTTTCATCAGGTATTCCATGGGGAACCCATCTGGGCTAAGAGTTTTCCCGGGGCTCTGCCCTGAGAGGGCGTTCTTGACCTCTTCCATCGTGATGGGGTTGTCCAGTAGTTTGGCGTCTGCACGGGAGAGTGTTGGTAGGTCGACCATGCTCAGGAGGCGTTCGCCCGCGGCACCATCTCTGTCCTTCCGGACAGAGTACAATACCTTGTAGTAGCCGGCAAAGGCTTGGGTGATTACGGGTAGGGTCCGGTGCATATGGCCTGCTTCATCGCTGACCTCTGACACTATTTTATTGGCCTGTTGGTATGAGGCCAACCAGTACAGCATTTTCCCATTTTTATTGCCCCAGTCTTAGATGTTGGCTATCATCGCACGCCAGAGAAGATTGGCCGCTTTTAAAGAATGAAGATGAATGTCTTCCTGGATGAAACATAGCTGACGAGAAGTAGTGTCTCATGGGTTGGAAAGTAGGTGCCTTTCCAGGTGGGAGGCCTTGGTTTCCAGCTACATGTTGAGGGATAGGCAATTGTGTTCCCGCTGCCTGACTAAGTGTTTTGCAAATCCACGAATGGTGGCTTTGCTGGCAGACCATTGTGTGCTCACTCGGGCCACTGTTCCGGAAGTAGGATTGGAGCTCTGTCTATAGTGTCTGGACAAAGGTTTGGTCTTGAAGATACCACGCGTTGATGTGCCGCATGGGTCTTGGACACGAAGGGGAGCGTCCCAGACCAAGAAGAATGGGAGAGGGGTCTGTGACCCCTCTGGGAGTATGTTGATGTGGTTCAGCGATTGGCAGTCTGGAGCCAGTAGGAGGATGAGGTCAATACGGGAGTATGTGTAATGGGACGCCGAGGTGTGTGTGTATTGTTGAAGTGTCTGGTGCCAGGACCGCCAGACTTCGGAGAGGCCCCAGGATGTAATCCAGTCTCCACGAAATTTGGTCCCAGGGATCCTGAAGGCAGTGGAACCGGTACAATCAAGGATTGGCGCTGGGTCTGCGTTAAAGTCGCTGCCTAGCATGCTGATACCCTGCGGGAGAGAAGCGACGTTAGGTCCGCAAGGCAGCCCCTTAGGGCACCTGGGGGGACGTAGATGGATTAACCCCCAGCTTTCGTTTTGTGAGTGCTGAGTGTCCTTTCCAGGTGTTTGTTCCTGCTTTACCGAGTGCCTCATCTTCAGAGTGCTGAATTTCTTTTAAACGGATGGATACAATGGGCAAACTTCCTCACTGCTACAGATGTAGATTACAGATTTGAGCCTACATTACAGACACAAGCATTTCTCCAGTACGAGCAAGAATATCCTCTGCCTAATAAAATCATGCTTCTAGAACGCTACGACTATATCATTTACACTGATGGTTCTGCTCAGCCTGCTGTAGGAACCAAACACCAATATTCAGCTGCATGTGCAGTTGTAAAAAACCTTATGCATGATGGCAACTTCCATCCAGAAAAAAAATACACGTATGCACTGGGTGATTGCACAGCTGGCAGAACTTAAGGCTCTAGTACTGAAGCTACAGAATACGGATGCTGGATTCCCCACACTTATAGTGTGTGATTAATATTATTGTGTGAAGTCGTATAATGAGGATCTTCATTATTAGAGCCAGAATGGATTCAGGGACTGCAAAGGCTGCACAGTAAAGCACACGTTGCTTTGGAAACAGGTGGCAAAGCTGAAAGAATGCTTGCCATGGCTCATGACATTCATAAATTGAGTCATCAACGTGTTGGCATTCATGTTGCAGGGAATTCACTGGCTGATGAAGCCACAAAAGTGACAGTTTTCACTGCCGCTGTTGCTGCAATCACTCGTTCAAGCACGAGAATAGACAGAGATGTCATTGTGGCTGAAAAGCTTTCAATTCAAGTAATCCTAAAAGCTAGATGCACAAAACACACTGCATGATCAGATTCTAGGAGTGGGGGTCAGAGTAATACCAAACAGTGATCACAGATTGGGATTAATTCTGGTTGCACATGAAGGACTGGCTTCTGCCCACGCAGGGGTGGCTGCTCCTATTTCTCTTCTACAGCAATGCTATTGGTCGCCTGAACTTTACAAACAGACCAAAGACTTTGTCCAGAGATGTGGCATCTGTCAGCAGATGAAGGGCTTCACCGTGACGCATCCACCCCAACACCTCTTTTGATTTCAAACAAGCCTCTGGCTTGTGTTTATTTGGATCATTGCAGCCCCCTATTATCAGACGGGGCGTACAGGTACATCTTGGTGGCAGTGGATTACTGCTCTTGGTTCCTTTGGGTAAGGCCACAGCGATCAGCTGACATCCGAAATATTATAAAGGATCTGCACATTTTTATTAGGACGTACGCAGTTGGCACACTACATTCTGATCAGGTTCAGGCGTTGGCTCTCAGGCTTACAAAGGGACTATGGGAAATTAGTGTGTGACCCTGCATTTCTCGTCTCCATACCATCCCAAGGGAAATGTGGTCATGGAGAGGAAAAATAGTGACTTTAAGTAGTCTTTAACAGAAAGGTTATTAGGCTCTGGTAACAGTTGGGTCCAGCACCTTTATGAGCTCCAGAGGGCTTTGAAAAATATGCCAAGAAAATCCCTGGGTGGTCAGACTCCTTATGGGATCCTGTTGGGGTTAAGATGTGGGTCCCACACCGCGATAATGCTAGCATAGTGGCGGCAGAATCACCGTTTGATATCAATGAACGTTTGGCTATTTTACAGGAATTGAATGATTTCCGGGATGAATAAGGCAACGTCTGAGTAAAACATAGCAGCACTGGAGAAGTGAAGGTTGTTCTGGCAAAAACAGGCTGGAACCCATAGATTGGGGATCTGCTCTGATAAAAGATTGTGGACAAGAAAGAGTTTGGCCATCTTACAGCTTGCCTGTGCCTGTCCTAGCTATTGAAGGTATACAAAATGTATTTCTCCCATCGCTTACTGGACACCGAGACAAAAGGTTTGTCTCCAGTGTTCTGATTAAACCACATCATGTGGCCAATTCTCAACAGTAAGCCTCGTGGACTCCTGGGCACCTACCAATCTCCTCTCAAAGCCATACAGGAGGTTCAGATGGAAGATATAATTACAAATTAAGCCTGCTCTCTTCAACAAGATACAACAATAAACAACAATGAAGTATGCCTTCTACCTATTTCAAAAACAACAATAACTGTGCAGTTGACAAGTACAGAAACACAGATTTCAATTCAGATTCACAAGAAGAACAAGGTCTATGTCAATGTACCACAGATCGGGTCTTCATCTAATTCAAACCAGCCTGCTGAGCTACCTGAAATAGACCGGATGGCATCTGGATACTTCATCGACCTTGATGACTTCCCTTGTGATGCATCAACGCCAACATCGCCCCCCACCACCCCTGCCCTTCAAACTAAAGGTGCGTGTCTTCTATCTTTGGCTGAAAATAACATGCTTTATTTCTCCATGGTTACACCTTTGGATTAAAATTGCTTTGCTTTTCCTAGTCCTTTGAATTGGTTTTGAATTGGTTTTGTGCCTGTGTTCTTCCTTCTTCTAAATAGACATTTTGTCCCAGAATGATCTGCAATAAACACTGTAAATTTGGTTCTGAAATCATACGCATCATTACACCATGAGGAAAGAAACTTGTCCCTGGTGAACATTTTAGCTGTTCCAGTTCCGTATGGGAATGTATGGGACAGGTATCATCTAATGTGTATTGTCCCACTAAACTCTTGCAAATTTCGCAGTTGTTTAAAATTTCTTTGAATGACATAATCAACCCCAGTACTATTTCGGATGATTGGGACATTTATATAGTATATGAATTGTTAGACAATCTAAAACATTCCACTGTGTTTTCTTCTGATGAGTTTTATAATGGTACAACTCATTTTGATGAGATGCACTGTTTTCAACATGACTGTCATCATTTCCTAAACTTTACACAATGGGAACATTGCCGTCTAACCCCAAGGGGTAGTTCAAAAGTATTTGCACAGAAGTTTGATTATTTTTCTGGATATAACACATCAGACCCAACCTAATTATATAATTGGCTTGCATCGTCACTTGCAATGAAAAATATGTTAACTAACAGTATGCGGATTCCCTTTCCCAACTCTCTGTACAAGGTTTCGACTTTTGCACGGATACAGTAGATGTAAAATATATCTGGGGGACTAGAGATTGGCGGGGTTCAGGGAACTGAGGCTTTATTCAGAGCCTGTTTAATGCCGCCACAGATGATTCTCCGGGAACAAAACTGTGCAACAGACAACATGTCTTGGTTTAGCCAAGATAAAAGATTTGAACACACCAAGGGTTCCCACTCTTACATGATTTTACAACTGGCAGCGGTTAACACCCTATGAGGAAAACACTATTGATACTATGCTGTAAGAGTAGACATAACTCATTGGATCCCAATTTGAAGGGATGGTTAGCATGGCCGCTAGACACTAACAAGTTTCTGGATAGATTCCTAGGTAATATCAAGAGATTTACAGCCAACAGGCCTGACATGTGATATGTACAAATTGAACATTTTGGGGTGGTAACAATTCACAATGTTGGGAAGTTGTGCCTTGATTGGCAAGCAACCTCAACACTGTCTCGGGTAAAACAGCACTTGTCCCATCTAGCTGATGACCTGGACTTAGAAGAATTTTTAATGGTTCTTCAGAAACCACGTAAAAAGCGCATCCTTTATGCTGTCTACAACGAGATATGGAAAATATCGCCAACAAGAAGCGACTGAAAGGCTGCGTGAGATTGACAGGGCCAACTTAGAACATGCTCTTGCAGTGATGGACAACGGGATGACTACCTTGTCATCTAAACTTTATTCTTTAGGTAACATTGTCTCATCCACAATAGATGGGCTTCAGCAAGACTTGTCTGCATTACGGCATGAGTCATTTCAACTTAGGTCAATTCTATTGTTAAGTTGGACACTACAGACATCACGTTCTGGTCATGTGCTATAGCTTCACATTAACATCATTAATTTGTTCTCACCATACTACCTTTCAGAACAGCAGATAGCTATGGCACGGAAAGATGTGAAATACACAATGTTACTTATTGAAAGGTTTGAGAAATTACCTTTTTGCCATTGCTGAGATAACATCTTTGGATTTGATAATCAATTGGTGCATTACACTGCCAATCTTGACTTTTCACTTTCAGTACTGTCTACAACACTATCAAGTGGGCAGATAAGAAGATTTGGGTGAAGGGTTCATACATGAACAATCGGAGCTTCCTTTCACATTCCGGTGTTGGAATAAGGATACTGAAGTCTTTCTCAGCTGCTCAGACTGTGAGAATACTTTAAGGGGGTCCCTAGTATGTGAGCACGTTTCGTTGCACGAGCCGTGCAATGAGCCTGTGGCAAACCTGTCTTGCTATTTGAAAGGGTCTCTGACAGCCATGATATGTCTGACTTTCAGATTACTCTCAAATGGAAGCTACTTGATGTGAAATAGTCATGGTTGTTTTGGGATGAAGCCAGGGGGTGCCTATTTGGTGACTGTATCTTCCATTGTAACATGTTGCACACAAATCCTGTTTTTGCCTGCCCAAGTAGTTAGAGAGGATACGCAGTGGCATTCAATTAATCTTAAAAACATGCGAATTGATGCCCTGAGCAAACTGAAAGCCTTATTATTTCACAAAGATGTGGCCTTAACTTTGCCCAAGGAGATGTTTGATCTGCAGGTGGCGCGTTCCTATTCAGAGATCCAGGCGCTTCTCCGTACCAACTTCCCATGACATTTGAGGGAGCTGGTCCATCATATTTGTAACATGCCTAGTATGACTGGAATTGCAAGGTATTTCAGGAGCATTGGCTCTGGATTGGTCAGAACCTTCCAGACGGTGTTTGGAGTTATTCCATCATTTATCCACTCTGTCCTCGGAAGCATCTTTGGAGGTCTTCCACTGGTCCTGATCCTAGTTGCAGGGATATTGCTTTTATTATTTTTGCTCTGCAATGGATGTCCGAGTTCAAGATCAAATGGAGCTAGCACTGACTCACGTCCTCTTGTGCCATGAAAGCATGGTGCATTTCTTTGACACACCTTTGCTTCATGAACTGGATGAGCATTGGTTACGGTCTTTCTGGACTGCATGACTTCAATGTATACAGCCTGTGTTCCGCTGCCTCTTGGGCACTTAGGAGTCTGCCCTGAATACGTGCTTGGGGTCTCAATTGGTTGACTCTGCAGACATACAGGTACTGCTGGACCCACTGAAGGCCCATCTGTGCAGCTGTTCTCTGGGGATACCTTTCCTGCGTTCTATGAGCTTCCCTGGGTTGCCTCCCTAGTGGTTTGGATCTAGGCTAAGTTTCACTGGAACATCAATTGGTTGTATTTCCTCCCTCAGTGGTTGCTGTGGGTTGTGGATGGGAATATATTTGCTCTATTAATTTGCTTCGAGGTATGCCTCTGGGAACATCATCTGCGGACGCTGGGAACAGCAATGTTTTATCTACCACTCGAAACATATGAACATCTGGCTCTGAGTATGGTGGGAACTTTTATTGAGCCTGTTTTTAACTGCAAAATTTCTTTAAACGTGAATTCCATTTTTATTACTTTTATATTTTTAAAAAACAGCAATTGGATTTCTTTATGCTTTGGGTATTCAAATAGCATGAGTGACCTGATTTTTAAGGCGATTTTATCACCCTTTTATCATATACGCTTTTAGATGCTGATGTATTCTAATGGTGGGATTAGTTGCTTTAGATAGCCTATTCACCGACCTATGTACAAGGAGTGAGTGTCATGTGCCCTGGTTAGGCCTGGTAGGAAATAGTGCTATTTTAACACAAACACGGTCTCTTTCCTAAAGTTGCCTTCACTTTGTCACCTCGACTTTTGACACACATTTGCGACACTTGGGTTCGTTTCTATGAAACACCTACCTTGCTGACACACAGGACTTAGTGAGAACACTATTGCACTGCCTAGGCACTACATGCAAGGCCCTCTCTTTCGTGATACAAATGTTTTTGTTATTACATACATATAGCAACACAGCTATCTGTGGAATACAACCAATGGCAGCATGACCACAATCTCGGCGCAAGGCAAGGATGCTTTTTTCTATATATAACCTTTTGTTTCCAAATACAATCAGAGAGGACGCGCCTGCTGATTTCTAGGGGTCCCTGCATACTTAAGCTTTTGACAGCTGACTGACATCTCAGTGAGGGGTGTCCAGTTCCTGACCAAGACACAGTACTACATTCTTACTCACCAGTTAAAGGAGTTAGATCGTTCAGAAGGGGGTTTCTAGGCAGACCGTACATTCACACCCTAGACACTTAAGTTATGGTTTGCATTGTAGGAGTATGCTAGATTCTTTAAATACTGTATATGTATGCATACATAAGTTGTCTCTTTGTTTTATTCACTGTTTTGACACTGATTATAACTTTTGTCTGCTTGTGTCTATTAATCATTGCAGCACATATTTACTATACAAGAACCACTATGATTCAATAAGTATTGAAAAATGTCCCTTTGTATATTCTTTGTATATTTCTCTGAGCTAAAGAGAGCACGAGTAACTGGGCAAAAAGGTCTAGGCCTGTCATCACGTTTTTTTTTTTTTTTTTTTTTTGAGTTTTAAAAAAAAAACTTTATTCACTTTCCGTACATGCACACAGCTTTCGCCTACAACCCTGGGGCCGGCAGCAATCTAGCATCACGTCTATATCATTTTCTGGACCAATATTCCAGAAATTATGCTAATAGTGGTACCGGCGTCGCCCATTCCAGGTACCTGGGGTGCAGATCCAGGTCAACAGTTTAGTGCAGTGATGCTAGTGTCCCATATCAACACCCTCCAGCACTGTAGGGGGCCAGCTTCCGTTTTCTCTAATGCTGCATTGGTAGTCTCTTTCAGTGCATGCTCTCAGCTACTTGGTCGGTGTCAAACTTCCCTAACCCAACTTGCCCATAACGTCCCTTCCCCCCCCCAACTACCGGTGTGCCTCTTCCCGTGTGCTACTGCCTTCTCAAGTGTACGTGTCACTCGCCTCAGCCTAGTCCTCTCGCCCCCCCCTCACACCACCATTCAATCAGTCACTCGATGCTCTCGACCTGATGGATCCCACATGCATGGTCCTATGCGTCCTAGTACTCTGATGTCTGTATTCCCCTGGTGCCCCACCCTCACTATGCCACCATCGGACCCGAGATAGCCTAGTCCCCGGTGTCTCCCCCCCGATCCTGCTGCTCCACCGTCCCCTCCAGATCCTCCTCCGTGGCGTTCCTATATGAGACATACGTCAGGTACTGGTCCCAGAAGTTCCGTGGTCTGCTCATCGGCGGCAGTAATTCGCAATACAGTTGGGATTGCGTACAACTATACAACAGAGCCCTTTCCCATTATTTTTTGGTTGGAAGTGGGCCGCGCATCCAATGCATAGCTATCGTTCTTCGTGCCAGAAGTAACCCCATGTCAGCCAGACGACGTGTAGCTGGGGGCTAGGGTCTGGTATGCCCCAGCAGAGCTAGTGCCGGATCTACCAGGAGCTCCATCTCTAGTATCCGCCCCAACTCAAGGAAGACGTCCTCCCAGAAGGCATTTATCCCGGGGCAATTCCAGGCCAAGTGCACGAAGTCAGCCACTGGCGCCCTGCAGCGCTCACATTCCGGTGACTGCCGTAGCCCATACCTGTGTAAGCGTTCCGGGGTGTAATACACTCTCTGTAAAAATTTAAACTGAACGAGCCTATGCCGTGCATTCAGCGACACCCGTTTCGTATTCCGACAGCAGTATAGCCACATTTCGTCGCTGATCTCTACCTGTAAGTCTCGCTGCCACGCCTGGCGGGCCTTCGAGGGTTCCTGCTTCCTGTGACACTGCCCAATTCTGTACAGACGCGTTATCATCTTGCCACTCGACTGTGTTTTGATGACGTAAGTTAGTTCTGGCAATTCTGCTGGCTCCTCCATAGCTGGCCCCAGCTGCGCCTGTAGCGCTGCCCGGACTCTATGTAGACTGAAACGATGGAGCAGTGTCGTAGCGATCTGGGGTGAATCCACCTGTTCCCATGTGACCACCTTCCCGTCTCTGAACATGTCCCCCAGCTTGAATATGCCAAGCTGATTGAGGGCGCGCGCGACTCCCTTTTCTCTCAGGGGTGGAAGCCATAAGGCCCACTCAATCGGGACCAGGGGTGAATACAGTAGCGTACAGTCACTACGTCTCACCAAAGAGTGCCATGCGTGATTCGTACTCGCTATAGAGTCCAGGGTGCCAATCCGTCGCGCGGCCGGTTCGAACACCGTAGACGCTGGATGGAGGGGTCTCGTGAAGAGCGTCTCCAGCTTCACATGGGGAACGTTACCATCGCTATGAATCCAAGTGTGCAGGTGCATTGCTTGCGCAACCCTGTAGTAATGTTCCACGTCTGGGGCCCCTAGGCCGCCCTGGTCATATGGGAGGGTCAGGATTTGCCACTTAACCCTCGGCTGCTTACCACCCCATGCCAGCCTCGTGAGGGTCTGGATCAGCGTTGTAAAGAACGCCTTGGAGAGCACCACCAGGAGGTTGCAAAAGAGAAACAGGAACCTCGGCAGCACCAGCATTTTCATGAGCGCAATACGACCTGCCAGGGACAGCGGTAGCCTACACCATCTGTCCACGTCGTCAACGAGTTTCATGTAAGCCACTCCATAATTTTCTCTGATCAATACCTCCGGGTCCGGGTGTAGTTTTATGCCTAAATACCTGACCGGGTCCTCCGACCACTGCAGTGGGTAGTCCATGACAAATTCCTTTGTCACCGGTGTCAGCGGGAACGCCACCGACTTCGACCAGTTAACCTTGAGTCCAGACAGGGCTCCAAATTGCACTACCTCCCTGAGCACCGGCGCGAGGTTAAGCTCCGGGTCCCTGACATACAAAAGCGTGTCGTCGGCGTACGTGGATATGCATATCCTGTATGTGGGGAAATTAATACCTTCATGACTGTGGTACTCCCGGAGTGCACACGCTAGGGGTTCCGCCACTAGAGCGTATAACAATGGGGAGAGCGGACAGCCCTGTCTCGTGCCCCTGCCAATCCCAAACGCCTCAGTGACTATATCACCAATTCGTAGTCTGGCCCTCGGCTTGTAGTACAAGGCGCCTATCATTTGTAAGAAGGGCTCACCTAGACCCAGTTTCCTGAGTACCCTGGACATGAAAGGCCACTCTACTGAATCGAAGGCTTTCTCCATATCCAGGAATATTGCTAATGCCTTGTTCTCCGGCTTCACGTGCTGCATCGTCCCCAGGACTGTACGTATGTTGTATGTGAGGTTCCTAGATGGGATAAAACCTGCCTGTTCCGGGGCCACCAGTGTAGGGGCGAGAAGAGCAAGACGCGTAGCCAGCACCTTCGCATATAACTTAGCGTCCACGTTAATCAAAGAGAGGGGCCTGTACGATCCGCAGTCCGTGGTGGGTTTCCCCGGTTTGAGTACCGTCACGATGAGTGCCTCACGCATCGTCGGGGGCATGGATCCTTCTACACATATGTCATCGAATAATGCTGAGAGGTAGGGGACCAGCAGGTCTTTAAACGATTTGTAAAAGCCGACAGTAAGTCCGTCAGCGCCCGGTGCACTGCCCACCCTCATACTATCTAATGCCTCCACTATTTCCTCCCTCTGGATGGGCATCATCAGGAATTCTCTCTGCGCGTCAGATAGGTGTGGCATCTGGATATAACTCAAGTAGTCATCTATCGCCCCGTCCAGCCCCGTTGATTTGGATTCATATAAAGCGGAGTAGTACCGCCTGAATTCCCCTACAATCTGTTCCTCATCTGTGAGGGTCTCTCCCATGCTCGATACCAACTCACCAATCAGCTGGGGCCGGCGCTCATGTTTGATCATTTTCGCCAGGAGTGAACCAGGCCGTTCACCCTCGCCATACACACGGGCTGTGGCATATTTGCCCATATGCTGTACCTCTCTATCTGCCTCCGAGTGATATTCCTTCAACAGGTGTTTTATCTGTTCCAGTGCGTCTCCCTCTGGCTCCGCCCGGTGTCTCCCTTCAAGGTCCTTCAGCTGACCCTCTAAAAATGTTAGCCGCTGCCTAATAGATTTCAGTACACTGGAGTGTTTGGCCATGGCTACCCCGCGTATGAAGACCTTAAAGGCTTCCCACAGCGTCTGAAAACTTTCCACAGAGCCCGTATTTGTCACAAAAAAGTTTTCAATTTCCTCCGCAAGCTCCCCTCGGAACACCTCGTCCAGTAAAGAGTACGGGGGGAAGCGCCACGTAAAGGGGGGGATTCCGCGTACCGGCGACTCCAGGAGCAGGAGGAGGGGAGAGTGATCAGACAGGGTGCGTGGTAGTATGAGACAGTCCCTAATGTTATTGGATAGCCGCTGTGAGACAAGCCAGTAATCTATTCTAGTGTGCAGTGCATGATATGCTGAATAGTGTGTGTGTACCCCCCTCTGGAGTGATGTCTACTGCGCCACACATCCAAGAGATCTAGGTGCACCATCTCAGTGCGGAGCGCCGTGGCAGCCGCCGACGGGCTCCTGCTCGGTCCAGCGGACCTGTCGAGGTCCGGATTGAGAACCAGGTTAAAGTCCCCACCCCAGAGCACACACTCACAGTCATACATTTTGCATCTCCTGGCCAATTCAGTGTAGAACTCAGGCGAATCGTAATTGGGCCCGTAGAGATTCACAAGCAGCATATCGTGTCCCTGTCCCCTGCACCTGCAAATGACATATCTCCCCCCCGGGTCCGACTCCAGAGATTGTAATGTGAGTTTGGAACGTGGGTTCACCCATATCAGCGTCCCTCTCGAATGTGTGGTGAAGCCCGCAGCAATACTAGTTCCTATCAACCCCTTGTGTTGTAACATCCTGCTAGCGAGAGGCAAGTGAGTCTCCTGGAGGAGAGCGAGGTCTATATTATGCCTGCGCAAGTAACTAAGGACCTTTCTCAGCTTCCTATAGTCATTAAGGCCCCTGATGTTCCATGTCAGTGCTCGCAGTAGGGCTCGCGCCGCTTCTGTTCGTGATGTATGTTCCTCAACCCCTGCCATAATCTATAGGGTGTGCGACAAGGCTGCCCTGTAGCGGTGACCATCGGACCCCAGGAGCAATAGCTGGCTGGTGACACAACAAACATTTGCCTAGTTCAGACCGGATGGCCCTTCCCCAATTTTCGGAGAGCAGCAACTCGGTAGTCAAACCCAAAATCAACTGCCATTTAAGAACAAACCCCAACAGTCCCCCCACCTCCCACAGCAGACCCACCCCAATTTGGCCGTGCAGAATCCCATCCCACCCATCCCCCCCCATCAACCAGTAGTATTTCCCCATGTGCACAACGCTCAAAAGGATTAGAGTCATGGAGAAGAAAGGGGTGCGTGTCCAGTCCCTTCAAGTTGCCTCCCGCCGCCGACCGCCAAAGCCAATTAAGGGCAGCTCATCGGTTACTCATCAGCCGTTTCCGCTAGTTCCTTTGCCGCTGTCTCGACCGCCGCCCGCTGTCCTTCCTGTATCTCCTCTTGGGGAGGGCGACGCGGTCTGCGCCGCCGTTTCTGCTGACGCCATCGCCCTGCGGCACCGGTCTCCGAGGTGTTCTCCGGTTGGGAGTCCCCCGCTGGGTCAGGTTCCTCAATGCCTAACAGCCGGCAGGCTTCAGCAAGAGATCGAATCTGGTGCACTTTATTGTTCAATTTAAAGACAATCCTGAACGGGTGACCCCAGCTGTACGTGACTCCGAGGCGTCGCAGTTCAGCAGTAACCGGTCTGAATGTTCTGCGCTTTTCCAGGGTGATGGCCGCCAGGTCGTGATAGAGTGTCGGCGAATGATCGCCGTAGGTGACGGAGCCCAGCTGACGCGCCTTGGTGAGAATCTCCTCCTTGGTGCGATAGTCCTGGACGCAGACCAGGATATCCGCCGGCAAGGCGCCCGAGGCTCTAGGCGGTCCAGATCGATGTGCTCTATCTAGTGCGATAATGGAGTCAGCAGATCGGCCCAAGATGTGGTTGAAAAGGCCTTGCGTGAACTTGAAGAGATCCGCTGTGTCCGGGGTGGGTTTTACTCCTCTAATTCGAATGTTATGCCTTCGGGACCTGTTTTCCAAGTCTTCCACGTGGGATTGTAGATCGACTTGCTGGTCATGAATGCGGATAATTTCCTGCTGGAGCGCTTCCATCTCGACGTCCCGGGCGTCATTCTTCGACTCCAGATCCGCTACTCGCTCCCCGATGGCGTCCGTGTCTCGCCTCAGCTCTCGAATCTCTCCCTTCAATTCAGTCTTAAGAAGCTGGAGATCCTCCCGTAGACCCCCAAATAGTGATTCCAAGAAAGATCTCGTGACCGGCTCGTCATTGCTTCGGGGGCTGGGGCCCGGTGCGCCGTCCGTTGACTTGGCAGACGCCGCAGTGTTTTCAGCGCCGCGAGGGTCCGTTTTTTTCCCCCCCGTAGAGATGGGCGAAAGTAAGTCCTTTATGGTCCTGTCTTTCCGCACCCTACCATTCGCCATACTTCCCCGGTCAGTCCGCAGTACTGCCCGGCGTGTACCAGTCCAGTAGCTAGTCCTAGCACCTGTAGTTGAGGACCAGACCGTCCGGTGCTAAATGGCCACCTCCCTCGTTCCGCCGCCGGACTCCGCGGCTCCAAGTACTCCTGCTGGCAGAATCTGATTGTCTGCGCGCCCCCCCCAGAAAGTGCGTGGGGCGCTACCCCAGACGATGTAGTCCGCGTGGGAAAGCAGTCACTGGGCTGGGTGGTAACTCAATATGCCAGTCCCCAGGGCACCACACCGCAGCCGCCACTCCTGGGCACGATCGCGGCAGCTCACACTGGGGGCCACTTCAGTAGCAGTTCCACATCGAGGTCTCCACACCCCGCAGCTGTTCTGTCCCTGCTGCGCAGCGCGGGGTGGGACCTCTACTCCCCGCCGGTGACTAGGGCAGCAGTATTAGCGGATTCCTACTCGGACCCTCTGATGTGTGTGGGGGGGGCAGACTTGTGTTTTCGGTGGAGGCAAGCGAGCGCCGGTCAGGCGCAGCAAAGGGTGCTTCCCGCTGGTGCAGATCTCTGGTGCTGACCTCCCAGTCCTAAAATGGCGGCGCTCTGCGTATGTAGCACCTCCAGTGCCAGGGGAGACCTCAAAGGCGGCAGTCCGCTGCAGGGGGGGGGCTCGGCGCTGTGGTCAGCCACTCGTTGCCCACCAGAGCCACAGTCCGTAGCGGCGAGGGCTCGTCTCCGTCTCCCCCCCCTCCTCACCTCAGGCCACTTCCCAGGCCCAGCCGTCGCAGCCTCAATCGTCGCTGCCGTCCTCTCGTGGCCCCCCACACAGCTCGGAGACCTCCGGTGTGCTGACGTGTTCACCCGGCGGGTCCGCAGAAGCCTCCTCTGGAGAGCCGCGGGAAGCCTCGCGCCCAGTCGCGCGGGTCAGGCTAGCTGTAGCCCGTCAGGGAGCCTCCACGGCGGCTTGGTGGCTCCGCCCCTCTCGGCCTCGCTCTCGCTGCTCCGTGCTCCTCAGGTCCTCGTAGGCCGCGCCGTCCGGATCCCGCAACGGTCCAAACCTCGCACACCTGGGTCACAGCTCGCCTCACCGATGCCCGCTCCAAGCCGTGAACTGATCTGAAGACCCAGCGTGATCCTCCGGCGCCCAGGGGAATGCTTTAGAAGCTATGTAGCGGCGTTCGGCGGCGGGAGCTCAGCGAAACACGTCCGCTCACACCGCCATCTTGGCCACGCCCCTCTGTCATCACGGTTCCTGAGGGGACAGGGTTGTCATGTTCAGTAGTTTCGAGAACTATTCGCTCCCTGTTTAAGTTTAGGGGGGCTAACGGTGGCACTTTGAGCTAGCTGGTTTAAGGGGCAACATATCCTGTGGGAGTGCATAAAATCAGCCAGACACCATCCTAAATATATGTTGTCAGCAAACACCCAGTTCCTACTGATTAGTGGAAACTACATGACACACCCTCCGCAATGGTTCAACCCTCCCCGACCCATTTTGAGTTATTTTCCATTAGCAAAGTCAATATTTCTTTAAGCAGCAACCGATTGGCTGTCCCAAAGCTTGTTAGTGCTGATGTTCTGTGTTGTGTTTCTGAAGCCTAAGCCTTTGCAATGACGACACTGAGATCTCTACAGACTCCCTGGCAGAGTTGGACTCTGATACCATTGTGTTGCAGAGTTGATTCTGTAATATGATAATCCTTGGGAGGAGACTGCACCAGACACACTAGTGCTAAAACTCAAGCCTCCATGTGCAGCTACGGAGTGCTCCCTCCTTTCCGCTCACAAACCTTGACAGAAAGCCAAGAAAGGAAACTACAGTAAAATCTGTTGTAGTTCTGAAGGAAGGTAAGATCGTTCTAGCATGGTTACCCCCACTTTTTGCTGGTGTTAGGATCCTTCTAGTATAGTTACCCTCATTAGGTCTCTGCGAGACATTTAGTGTGTGGGCTTTTAAAAGTCCAACCACAGCTTTTTGGCTGGCATAGAGCGTGCGGTTACGCGCACAATGACGAGCAGAGGCGCCATCTGGCTTTCTTCGCTTGTCATGGTGCGCGCACATCGCACACCACTCGCCAGCCTGCTTTCACTTTTGTTGTCACGCCCGCGCACACCACTCGCGTCCTTTTTTTTTCTTATAGTGGGCGCGCACACAACTCCCGCTTGTTGGCAGTGGTTAACGTTACGAGTGTAGACAGCCTGTTGATGGATGCGTTTCTCCCTTTCCTTCTCTGCTGCCCACTTTACCAAGCTTGGATTCTACAGAAATGTCTTGGTTTTTCCACTGAGGGAGAAATGTGCTGAAGGTAAGATGCTTCTGCATCTAGCTGTGAAGTTCCTCGCGCTGAGCAGTCACATTCCACGGGCCGCAGTCACTCCGCGCTCCACTCCGGGGCTGTGAGTCCTCTGTGGTAATACAGTCTCTGGGTGCCGCACGGTGGGCGAGTGTAGTCAGTAACAAGCAGGGTGTTTAGGTAGGGAAGTCTCGTCCCTACGTATGAGATCTCTTTGTAGTTTGCTGAGGTAACTTGTGTCTACATGCTGCCTGTTGATGACGTATACTGATTTTATCAACATCACTCTAATTGTACCAGTGCTGTCTTTTACCCCACTCCTGTCCACCCTATTCCAGCTCCCAAGCTGTGGCCCCACCCCGCATCTTTGGACCGCTGAGCGTGTTTATTTGGACACATGATTGGCTTTTGACTTCTCACCGCCACTTCAGCATCTCTTGTGGACAGTCTAACTTCCCTAGTTTAAAGTGGATGAATGTTTGATAACCTTCAGAATAAAGATTGTCGGGTGAGAATGTTTGAAGGAGACACTGCCTTCATTGAGTCTTTCGGCTGCACTCCTAGAAGTGATCGCTGGGTTCTACTACATTGCCCAAACACTAAGGGAATATGCAAGAACCCTCCCTGTTGGAATGTCAGCATCATTTACACAATATCCTCCTGGAAGCCTCCACTACGTACAGCTGAACGGACGTTAAGTAGGAGATCTAATTAATACCCTACTGTGAGTAGTGCTCTAGGAGAAGACCCTTCTACACCTGCAGAGCTGTCTCTTGGTCTCATCTATCCCCATGGAGTAGTCTTTCGGAGGCTTCTTAATCTGTGATCCCACCACCAACTCCCCCCTGTAAGAAGTGAAAACTCCTGCTGAAGTCTGAGGACTGAATGCTCTCCCTGCCCTAACACTTGTTCGTGCAGGTCCTGTCCTCTTTTTCTCAGGCCAGTAGCGCCGTTGCTCCTGCAGTCCTTTTTCTCGTCTTTCAGGAGGATACTTGGAGTTGTGAGGCCACCTTCATATTGAAGACGCATCACAAACCCCTTGTCCTTGCTGCTCCTATAAAACACCATTTATATGAAGGCAAACACTGAAGTCAACCAAAAATCATTGAGAAAGGCTAAGATCTAATCCACAGCTATGAGGCCCTTGTCACTCGCTCGTCAAGTATCTCTGGTAAGTAGGCAGGTTTAGCAACTGTTGCCATGGAACCAGTGAATCTTCTCTGTTGCTGCCCTTTGCAGCGTTGACCTCTCTAAAGTTTGGCCTATTATTTTTATAAAAGAACACGGTAAGGATCAAAGAAGTAAGGCAAGGCTGTGCAAGATGATTGATTGACTTCGCTCTTTGAGTCTGGTGTGAACATTGGTTACTTTCTAAACTGTTGCAGCGCTTGTCGCAAGAGGCCAAGTTAAAGGCCGGTGTCACGGTGATGGTCGCCAACAGCCAGGCAAAGACCAAGCAAGCACTGCGGAGGCTGGACTCCATGACCTGTTGATGCCATGGTGAGTTTGTCCGATTGAGTCTCACTGCCTATCCACAAATTAAGGAGTCCTAACACTGTCTATGCTAGGTGCTGGTGTTGAAGAGACAGTCCTCATCTGAATGTGTGCCAGTGTTTCAAGCAATGCTGATCAAAATTCCAAAAATGATAAAAAAAAGATCTTCTAAAGTAATGCACAGCCTCTGATCATCAACACGTATCGAAGCCAGAAGGTCACATGGATTCATCCTATATTAATTGGCTCAGATTTAAGATCTGAGATTATCCTGAACTGCTGCAGGAGTTTTAAGTCAAGCAGCGGCTGAGCCCTTGGACTACCCCGGAGTGTCAATGATCAGAATATGAAGCATGTGGGCAGTGGGGCGTGGCTAGGCACGCAATGAAGAAAGCAGCACCCGGGTAGAGCTCCGAGCTGAGCTTCCCCTCCCCCGGACCAATTCTCCGGTATTTATACTCAGAACCGCCTGAAACTGCGGGCGGACCACCAGTCAGTCGTTCTCGGCATTCTGGCTGACTTTTATTTTTGAGGACCGTTGCAGCAGCACCGGACTTTCCTAGACTCCCCTGGCGGGACTAGTCGTCACACAGCCGGCGAGGAGGACTACGAGAGGCCGTGGCTTGGGCCATACATACATACCATACGCCTTGTGTGACGCGGAGACATTGACGGTGAGCTGAGCAAACTGAGCGGGCGGTGGCCCGGGTCGGAGACGTGATTGCCGAGCTGTCTGCTCGTGCACTGGACGACGGTGCAGCCCAGGAGGAGCTTGTGACCACCCGGTCAGCGGAAGCGGCTGCGGGGGCCCGGAGCTGGGACCTACTGCCAGAGCCCTGTAGCAAGACCCGAGATCTGACCGCAGTGCACCGGGACCTGGGCCTGAGGGCCGACTGGATTTGCTGACTGCTGCCTCTCTCCCCCCGCAGCGGAGGGGTTGCGGGAGACCCGGACCGACAGTACCCGGCAAGACGCTGGCATGTAACGAACGGCGCCCGGACCTGAATTGAAGTCATCGGACAGTCTGCTCGGGCGCCTGTGGAGGCGCGGCCGATGCCCATGGCGGAGACCAAGGGTAGAGGTGAGAGGGCCCCACTTGCCGGACATAGCGGGACGACTACGACCCCCCCCCACGGGACTCCTACTACTGGCAACCACGGTGAAACTGAGGGGGGTGGACATTCACGGAGGACAACACACGCCGCCTGGGCCCACGTGCTAGCAGTGTAGGGATCCCACCGGCCCCGGTGCCCCTTGCAAGACGAACTACGTGGAGAGGGAGAACTTCTGGATCCGACTCCCTCGCTTCCCCCCTGGGCCCCCATGAGACAAGCTGACCCGTGAGGCACAGTGGCGGCTGGCCACCAGAACACATGGCGCGGCCCCACCCCTGAGGAAACGAAGGACTGCGCGGGGCAGGCGTTGTGGGCCTGGGGTGGTGACAGAGCCGAGCACTCCCTTGGGGACACTGAGACACAGCTGCACTACTCTGCAAAGTCACTTGGAAGTAAACAATAGCCGCAGATTGATGACCCCAATTTCTCTGGCAACCGCGAGGTGAAGACTGACCCTCCCCACTGGCCTAGAGATAGACTGAGGCCCTTGCACCTGTGGGGTCGATCTCGGCTGGCTGCTGAGATCGCACACCACCTGAGATTGGGGTTAACGGCTTGCCACGGCACGCCACTACACAGACCCACCGCCAACGCAGGAGGCGCACGGGGGGCCAGCTGCTCTACCCCGCGACAACAGGCACCGGGAGCAACTCCCTACAAACTAACAACACTGCCAGTCCCGAGGGGCGACGATCACCTCGTCCCCTGGCCCAGCGGGCCTGCACCGTTGGTCGAGTCACCTCGCACATGTCCGGAGGGGTGAGAACCCGCACTGGAACCGGAGGGGCCCCGCCGAAGGGAAAATCCGACAAGTCGCTGCACAGGATGGCAGCTGACCAAGTAACCTCGCGGTTGGATAACATGCTCGCTGCCATGGAACGCTTGGAACAGTCGCTCCAACAGACCAGAACGTCTCTGGAATCCAAGATAGACAGTGTTGCCATAGACCTCACCCACCTACGGGAAGACCACAAGAAGCTGGCCGATCGGACCAAAACGCTGGAGGGAACAGTGAACGACCTTGGTCCCGCAGTCTCACAAACTGATAAACAGGTACAAGATCTCCTGAGCAGGTTGGAGTTCCTAGAGGACCGCGCTGAAGATGCGGAAGGGAGAGCGAGATGCAACAACATCAGGCTCGTCGGGGTCCCAGAAAAATGGGAAGGCGCCCGACCGACTCAACGAGTAGAGGACTGGCTTCGGGATCTGTTGCCGGAGGATACACTCGCCACAGTTCGTAGTGGAACGGGCACATCGTGTACCCACGAGACCTTATGCTACTGGCTCCAACCCGAGGCCGCTGCTATTCAAGGTCCTGAACTACCGTGACAGAGACACTATCCTGAGGGAAACCAGGCGGCTCGGGGAAATCCGCATCGACAACACTACGGTGATGTTCTTCCCAGACTACACCATACAGGTGCAACGCCAACGCCACAATTTCCTGGAAGTGAAACGCCGACTACGAGAGGCAGGCCTTAAGTACTCCCTACTCTTCCCCGCAAAACTGAGGGTGGTGGCGCGAGACAAGACCTACTTCTTTAATGCCCCTGTGGAGGTGAGCGACTGGCTAGATAGCGGAACGGACACAGCGCCCAGGAACGCACAGAATCCTGAGACAAGACCCCGAGGCCGTGGGCCACGGCGCCGACGTAGGAACAGAGACCACAAGACCGGTCGCCCGGACGACGCGGCTTACCACTCCCCGCCGCTTGACCAAGTGCTCCAAGAGCAACGGGACGAACTCCGGAGGGTCTCCCAACTTAGCGCTTCACCGACCTCAGACAATGTTCAAGCCACAAGCCCGCAGATGGTTCAAAGCGACGATGAGGCTATCTACGGGATACCAGACTCCCAACTATCGGTGGAATTACCAGACGTCACGCCACAAACGGCTGACATGCCCCATTGAAACACAACACATGCAAGTGTCGGATATTACCAGGGCGGCGGGGATGGGACTAGTGGCTAGGCAATAACTGAGACGCCGCAGCCAGGACTGTTGCCGAAGATGTCCCTCGCCGCCTTGAGAGCAGACGGAGAGGCCCTAATGCAGTGAGTACTCACCCAGAGGTATGGACGCTGTGAGGGCGATAAGAGGGTGGGATTGTCCACAGGGTATCTCCCCCCTCTTTTTCCCTTAACTCATGTCATCCGCCCCTATCGCCTGGAAGCATTCCTACTCCGTGAAATTAGAGAGTGGGATTTGCCTATCTCACTTGTATGTGCACAGTTAACCCGGCGGCCACGCTACTGGCGATGACACTGCCTATTTGAACGCCACATCTGAATACATGGTGGGAACGGCTCGTGGTCCGGGGAAGGGCTGCGGATCAACCTCACTTGGTTAGACATTGGAGAACTGCCTAATTGATACCTAGCTCAGACTACCCCCTAGACTTGAACACTAGTATTCCGCCCTCTTGGCGCGTTTGGACGGCGACATGTTCTGTTGCCGACCTTTTGGTATTTACTGCTACTTAGCACTGTTAGTAAACCTTGTTACATTTCCCACCTCCCACCTCAGAGAATTGCCTATGCCCTTGATAGATGTGTCGGAGTCTGTGTCTGCGGGGGGTGGGGGGGGCGGGAGGCCTTGTGGGGGCGGTCGCCTGGGGGGTGGATGGCAGGTGAAGTGGGTGTCTCCTACCAAGACAGTTAATATGGCTGAGATTAGGATTTGCACTTGGAATGTGAGGGGAATGCTCACACCGTCGAGACGTTACCAAATATACTCATATCTGCGTCAACATAAATTCCATGTAGTATTGTTACAGGAAACACATCTAAACAAGGCTGAGGTACACGCGCTGCGCGGAAGATGGCGCAGACAGATTTATGCCACGGAGTACTCCTCCTATGCCCGAGGGGCACTCATATGGATAAGGCCGGGCACTCCTTGGGCGGTCATGGATACACAGATAGACGCGGGGGTCGGTATGTAATAGCGAGAGGCAGGCTAGATGGGCACCCTATGGTACTTGCCTCCTTATACTCTCCTAACACCGATCAGGGCGGCTTCCTTGAGTGCCTCTCCATGGCACTGGCACCCTGGCATGGGCTCCCGTGGATCCTTGGAGGCGATTACAATTGTGTGCTAGATGTACACTTAGACAGGTCTGCTGCACCCCCACCTAATGCTCAGACACAAGTCACCACGAAGGCTCTCCTCAACTGGGCCCAGCAATGGCGCCTACACGACGCATGGAGAACACGCAACCTCGCGACGCGCACGTATTCCTATTGGTCAGGCGCGCATGCACTACATGTCCGCTTAGACAGATACATGGTTTCCCCTGATCTCCTTCCATTGGTCCTAGACACCCAATATATGGGCCGTACCCACTCAGATCATAATCCTCACACACTGGTCATCGCCTGGGACGTCCCACATCCTCCCATTCCCACCTGGCGCCTCCAACCTGACCTCTTACTTGACGCGACTTTCCGCGACTCCATACTTACACAATTGGCCCAATACTTCGATCTCAATGCTGGCACAGCGTCCTCTCCCCAAACCGAATGGGACGCTTTCAAAGTGGTGACCCGGGGGCTTTGCCTGGGAACGCAGGGGCACATGAGACGCCAAATTGAACAAGACCTGACACGACTGGAATCGGAACTACTAGACCTTGAGCGCTCTGTGGGGGGGGGATGCGAATGCCCGACTTACGGAAGCTAAGACGAAACACGACCGCCTACTAGACCGTTTGCGAAGCGTCAACTTCGCGGCCCACTCCGCCCGGGTCCACAGACAGGGCGACAGACCAGGCAAACTGTTGACATGGCTGATCGAACGGGAGGATCGCTCTGCCCCAATATCGACCATACAGGCCGGAGACGGCGGATTACTATACTCCCAGCGCCAAATACACGAGGCGTTCACGAGTCATTACACAGGCCTGTATCGCTCCCGACTGCACATCCCACCGACTGCCATCACAGAACATCTCTCTGCCATACATTTACCTACCCTAACGGCGGCACAGCAGGATGACCTCGGAACACCACTGGATCCCGAGGAACTCCGCGACACCATCTTTAACCTCTCAAATGGCAAGGCTCCGGGACCGGATGGCTTGCTGGCCGAATTCTATAAGGCCGCCTCGGACGTCCTGATCCCACACCTGGTAAAGATGTACTCCGCGGCTGTAGATGACTTCGCCTTACCCCCGACTCTTAATGAGGCGACCCTTGTCTCCTTACTCAAGCCTGGCAGAGATGGCACGCAGATGGGTTCTTACCGCCCTCTCGCACTCCTGAATACGGACTACAAAATTCTTGCCTCCGCACTTGCTCGCAGGCTGGCCCCTATGGTTCCTGCGCTGGTGCATCAAGACCAAAATGGGTTCGTACCGACAAGACACACGTCCCACAACATCCGCCGACTGTTCCGCTTGCAGGAATACGCCACAAGACAGTGGCCACGAGCAGGGTGCCTCGTACTAGACCTGGAGAAGGCGTTTGACTCGGTGGAGTGGCCCTACCTGCGAGCGGTCATGGAGAAGTTCGAACTGGGGGATGACTATTTGGCTATGGTCGGCCTCTTATACCGCATGCCCACGGTCCGAGTCCGTACTGGAGCGTTACTCTCTGACCCCATCCGTGTACAGAGAGGCACCAGACAGGGTTGCCCACTGTCACCCCTACTGTTCTCCTTAGCAGTGGAACCCCTGGCTGCGACACTCCGGACACAAGGAACGAATTGGGGCGTACCATTGGCGGACAGACTGCATGTAGTGTCATTGTATGCTGATGCTGATTGTATGCTGATTGCAATTGTCTAACCCAGGGTGGTGTGGAGTGGAAAAACAATGGATTTGGGCCCAGATCTTTGGACTGGGGTGAATGTGTGACATTGATCCACATTCTGTCCATCATTGTTGTGTTTGCAGTTACCGCTCTAAGTGTACTGGGTATGCTCAGACGTGAGTCCCAGGCACTCCACACCACTGGAATCAAGCTAGCCGGGCTGAAGAGAGGTGTTACCTCGAAACCGGGCCGGTCCTCGGATGCTTGTTTCCGTTCTGGGAAGGACATGGCTTTTGTAGTTCGGACTGGACTGTTCCCATGGGGCACAGGGTCAGCGCTGATTTGCATATCGCCATTGTCTAACCCAGGGTGGTGTGGAGTGGAAAAACGATGGATTTGGGCCCAGATCTTTGGACTGGGGTGAATGTGTGACATTGATCCACATTCTGTCCATCATTGTTGTGTTTGCAGTTACCGCTCTAAGTGTACTGGGGATGCTCAGACGTGAGTCCCAGGCACTCCACACCACTGGAATCAAGCTAGCCGGGCTGAAGAGAGGTGTTACCTCGAAACCGGGCCGGTCCTCGGATGCTTGTTTCCGTTCTGGGAAGGACATGGCTTTTGTAGTTCGGACTGGACTGTTCCCATGGGGCACAGTGTCAGCGCTGAATTGCATATCGCCATTGTCTAACCCAGGGTGGTGTGGAGTGGAAAAACGATGGATTTGGGCCCAGATCTTTGGACTGGGGTGAATGTGTGACATTGATCCACATTCTGTCCATCATTGTTGTGTTTGCAGTTACCGCTCTAAGTGTACTGGGGATGCTCAGACGTGAGTCCCAGGCACTCCACACCACTGGAATCAAGCTAGCCGGGCTGAAGAGAGGTGTTACCTCGAAACTGGGCCGGTCCTCGGATGCTTGTTTCCGTTCTGGGAAGGACATGGCTTTTGTAGTTCGGACTGGACTGTTCCCATGGGGCACAGGGTCAGCGCTGATTTGCATATCGCCATTGTCTAACCCAGGGTGGTGTGGAGTGGAAAAACTATGGATTTGGGACCAGATCTTTGGACTGGGGTGAATGTGTGACATTGATCCACATTCTGTCCATCATTGTTGTGTTTGCAGTTACCGCTCTAAGTGTACTGGGGATGCTCAGACGTGAGTCCCAGGCACTCCACACCACTGGAATCAAGCTAGCCGGGCTGAAGAGAGGTGTTACCTCGAAACCGGGCCGGTCCTCGGATGCTTGTTTCCGTTCTGGGAAGGACATGGCTTTTGTAGTTCGGACTGGACTGTTCCCATGGGGCACAGGGTCAGCGCTGATTTGCATATCGCCATTGTCTAACCCAGGGTGGTGTGGAGTGGAAAAACGATGGATTTGGGCCCAGATCTTTGGACTGGGGTGAATGTGTGACATTGATCCACATTCTGTCCATCATTGTTGTGTTTGCAGTTACCGCTCTAAGTGTACTGGGGATGCTCAGACGTGAGTCCCAGGCACTCCACACCACTGGAATCAAGCTAGCCGGGCTGAAGAGAGGTGTTACCTCGAAACCGGGCCGGTCCTCGGATGCTTGTTTCCGTTCTGGGAAGGACATGGCTTTTGTAGTTCGGACTGGACTGTTCCCATGGGGCACAGGGTCAGCGCTGATTTGCATATCGCCATTGTCTAACCCAGGGTGGTGTGGAGTGGAAAAACGATGGATTTGGGCCCAGATCTTTGGACTGGGGTGAATGTGTGACATTGATCCACATTCTGTCCATCATTGTTGTGTTTGCAGTTACCGCTCTAAGTGTACTGGGGATGCTCAGACGTGAGTCCCAGGCACTCCACACCACTGGAATCAAGCTAGCCGGGCTGAAGAGAGGTGTTACCTCGAAACCGGGCCGGTCCTCGGATGCTTGTTTCCGTTCTGGGAAGGACATGGCTTTTGTAGTTCGGACTGGACTGTTCCCATGGGGCACAGGGTCAGCGCTGAATTGCATATCGCCATTGTCTAACCCAGGGTGGTGTGGAGTGGAAAAACGATGGATTTGGGCCCAGATCTTTGGACTGGGGTGAATGTGTGACATTGATCCACATTCTGTCCATCATTGTTGTGTTTGCAGTTACCGCTCTAAGTGTACTGGGGATGCTCAGACGTGAGTCCCAGGCACTCCACACCACTGGAATCAAGCTAGCCGGGCTGAAGAGAGGTGTTACCTCGAAACCGGGCCGGTCCTCGGATGCTTGTTTCTGTACTGGGAAGGACATGGCTTTTGTAGTTCGGACTGGACTGTTCCCATGGGGCACAGGGTCAGCGCTGATTTGCATATCGCCATTGTCTAACCCAGGGTGGTGTGGAGTGGAAAAACGATGGATTTGGGCCCAGATCTTTGGACTGGGGTGAATGTGTGACATTGATCCACATTCTGTCCATCATTGTTGTGTTTGCAGTTACCGCTCTAAGTGTACTGGGGATGCTCAGACGTGAGTCCCAGGCACTCCACACCACTGGAATCAAGCTGGCCGGGCTGAAGAGAGGTGTTACCTCGAAACCGGGCCGGTCCTCGGATGCTTGTTTCCGTTCTGGGAAGGACATGGCTTTTGTAGTTCGGACTGGACTGTTCCCATGGGGCACAGGGTCAGCGCTGATTTGCATATCGCCATTGTCTAACCCAGGGTGGTGTGGAGTGGAAAAACAATGGATTTGGGCCCAGATCTTTGGACTGGGGTGAATGTGTGACATTGATCCACATTCTGTCCATCATTGTTGTGTTTGCAGTTACCGCTCTAAGTGTACTGGGGATGCTCAGACGTGAGTCCCAGGCACTCCACACCACTGGAATCAAGCTAGCCGGGCTGAAGAGAGGTGTTACCTCGAAACCGGGCCGGTCCTCGGATGCTTGTTTCCGTTCTGGGAAGGACATGGCTTTTGTAGTTCGGACTGGACTGTTCCCATGGGGCACAGGGTCAGCGCTGATTTGCATATCGCCATTGTCTAACCCAGGGTGGTGTGGAGTGGAAAAACCATGGATTTTGGCCCAGATCTTTGGACTGGGGTGAATGTGTGACATTGATCCACATTCTGTCCATCATCATTGTTGTGTTTGCAGTTACCGCTCTAAGTGTACTGGGGACGCTCAGACGTGAGTCCCAGGCACTCCACACCACTGGAATCAAGCTAGCCGGGCTGAAGAGAGGTGTTACCTCGAAACCGGGCCGGTCCTCGGATGCTTGTTTCTGTTCTGGGAAAGACATGGCTTTTGTAGTTCGGACTGGACTGTTCCCATGGGGCACAGGGTCAGCGCTGATTTGCATATCGCCATTGTCTAACCCAGGGTGGTGTGGAGTGGAAAAACGATGGATTTGGGCCCAGATCTTTGGACTGGGGTGAATGTGTGACATTGATCCACATTCTGTCCATCATTGTTGTGTTTGCAGTTACCGCTCTAAGTGTACTGGGGATGCTCAGACGTGAGTCCCAGGCACTCCACACCACTGGAATCAAGCTAGCCGGGCTGAAGAGAGGTGTTACCTCGAAACCGGGCCGGTCCTCGGATGCTTGTTTCCGTTCTGGGAAGGACATGGCTTTTGTAGTTCGGACTGGACTGTTCCCATTGGGCACAGGGTCAGCGCTGATTTGCATATCGCCAATTGTCTAACCCAGGGTGGTGTGGAGTGGAAAAACGATGGATTTGGGCCCAGATCTTTGGACTGGGGTGAATGTGTGACATTGATCCACATTCTGTCCATCATTGTTGTGTTTGCAGTTACCGCTCTAAGTGTACTGGGGATGCTCAGACGTGAGTCCCAGGCACTCCACACCACTGGAATCAAGCTAGCCGGGCTGAAGAGAGGTGTTACCTCGAAACCGGGCCGGTCCTCGGATGCTTGTTTCCGTTCTGGGAAGGACATGGCTTTTGTAGTTCGGACTGGACTGTTCCCATGGGGCACAGGGTCAGCGCTGATTTGCATATCGCCATTGTCTAACCCAGGGTGGTGTGGAGTGGAAAAACGATGGATTTGGGCCCAGATCTTTGGACTGGGGTGAATGTGTGACATTGATCCACATTCTGTCCATCATTGTTGTGTTTGCAGTTACCGCTCTAAGTGTACTGGGGATGCTCAGACGTGAGTCCCAGGCACTCCACACCACTGGAATCAAGCTAGCTGGGCTGAAGAGAGGTGTTACCTCGAAACCGGGCCGGTCCTCGGATGCTTGTTTCCGTTCTGGGAAGGACATGGCTTTTGTAGTTCGGACTGGACTGTTCCCATGGGGCACAGGGTCAGCGCTGAATTGCATATCGCCATTGTCTAACCCAGGGTGGTGTGGAGTGGAAAAACGATGGATTTGGGCCCAGATCTTTGGACTGGGGTGAATGTGTGACATTGATCCACATTCTGTCCATCATTGTTGTGTTTGCAGTTACCGCTCTAAGTGTACTGGGGATGCTCAGACGTGAGTCCCAGGCACTTCACACCACTGGAATCAAGCTAGCCGGGCTGAAGAGAGGTGTTACCTCGAAACCGGGCCGGTCCTCGGATGCTTGTTTCCGTTCTGGGAAGGACATGGCTTTTGTAGTTCGGACTGGACTGTTCCCATGGGGCACAGGGTCAGCGCTGATTTGCATATCGCCATTGTCTAACCCAGGGTGGTGTGGAGTGGAAAAACGATGGATTTGGGCCCAGATCTTTGGACTGGGGTGAATGTGTGACATTGATCCACATTCTGTCCATCATTGTTGTGTTTGCAGTTACCGCTCTAAGTGTACTGGGGATGCTCAGACGTGAGTCCCAGGCACTCCACACCACTGGAATCAAGCTAGCCGGGCTGAAGAGAGGTGTTACCTCGAAACCGGGCCGGTCCTCGGATGCTTGTTTCCGTTCTGGGAAGGACATGGCTTTTGTAGTTCGGACTGGACTGTTCCCATGAGGCACAGGGTCAGCGCTGAATTGCATATCGCCATTGTCTAACCCAGGGTGGTGTGGAGTGGAAAAACGATGGATTTGGGCCCAGATCTTTGGACTGGGGTGAATGTGTGACATTGATCCACATTCTGTCCATCATTGTTGTGTTTGCAGTTACCGCTCTAAGTGTACTGGGGATGCTCAGACGTGAGTCCCAGGCACTCCACACCACTGGAATCAAGCTAGCCGGGCTGAAGAGAGGTGTTACCTCGAAACCGGGCCGGTCCTCGGATGCTTGTTTCCGTTCTGGGAAGGACATGGCTTTTGTAGTTCGGACTGGACTGTTCCCATGGGGCACAGGGTCAGCGCTGATTTGCATATCGCCATTGTCTAACCCAGGGTGGTGTGGAGTGGAAAAACGATGGATTTGGGCCCAGATCTTTGGACTGGGGTGAATGTGTGACATTGATCCACATTCTGTCCATCATTGTTGTGTTTGCAGTTACCGCTCTAAGTGTACTGGGGATGCTCAGACGTGAGTCCCAGGCACTCCACACCACTGGAATCAAGCTAGCCGGGCTGAAGAGAGGTGTTACCTCGAAACCGGGCCGGTCCTCGGATGCTTGTTTCCGTTCTGGGAAGGACATGGCTTTTGTAGTTCGGACTGGACTGTTCCCATGGGGCACAGGGTCAGCGCTGATTTGCATATCGCCATTGTCTAACCCAGGGTGGTGTGGAGTGGAAAAACGATGGATTTGGGCCCAGATCTTTGGACTGGGGTGAATGTGTGACATTGATCCACATTCTGTCCATCATTGTTGTGTTTGCAGTTACCGCTCTAAGTGTACTGGGGATGCTCAGACGTGAGTCCCAGGCACTCCACACCACTGGAATCAAGCTAGCCGGGCTGAAGAGAGGTGTTACCTCGAAACCGGGCCGGTCCTCGGATGCTTGTTTCCGTTCTGGGAAGGACATGGCTTTTGTAGTTCGGACTGGACTGTTCCCATGGGGCACAGGGTCAGCGCTGATTTGCATATCGCCATTGTCTAACCCAGGGTGGTGTGGAGTGGAAAAACGATGGATTTGGGCCCAGATCTTTGGACTGGGGTGAATGTGTGACATTGATCCACATTCTGTCCATCATTGTTGTGTTTGCAGTTACCGCTCTTAGTGTACTGGGGATGCTCAGACGTGAGTCCCAGGCACTCCACACCACTGGAATCAAGCTAGCCGGGCTGAAGAGAGGTGTTACCTCGAAACCGGGCCGGTCCTCGGATGCTTGTTTCCGTTCTGGGAAGGACATGGCTTTTGTAGTTCGGACTGGACTGTTCCCATGGGGCACAGGGTCAGCGCTGATTTGCATATCGCCATTGTCTAACCCAGGGTGGTGTGGAGTGGAAAAACGATGGATTTGGGCCCAGATCTTTGGACTGGGGTGAATGTGTGACATTGATCCACATTCTGTCCATCATTGTTGTGTTTGCAGTTACCGCTCTAAGTGTACTGGGGATGCTCAGACGTGAGTCCCAGGCACTCCACACCACTGGAATCAAGCTAGCCGGGCTGAAGAGAGGTGTTACCTCGAAACCGGGCCGGTCCTCGGATGCTTGTTTCTGTTCTGGGAAGGACATGGCTTTTGTAGTTCGGACTGGACTGTTCCCATGGGGCACAGGGTCAGCGCTGATTTGCATATCGCCATTGTCTAACCCAGGGTGGTGTGGAGTGGAAAAACGATGGATTTGGGCCCAGATCTTTGGACTGGGGTGAATGTGTGACATTGATCCACATTCTGTCCATCATTGTTGTGTTTGCAGTTACCGCTCTAAGTGCACTGGGGATGCTCAGACGTGAGTCCCAGGCACTCCACACCACTGGAATCAAGCTAGCCGGGCTGAAGAGAGGTGTTACCTCGAAACCGGGCCGGTCCTCGGATGCTTGTTTCCGTTCTGGGAAGGACATGGCTTTTGTAGTTCGGACTGGACTGTTCCCATGGGGCACAGGGTCAGCGCTGATTTGCATATCGCCATTGTCTAACCCAGGGTGGTGTGGAGTGGAAAAACGATGGATTTGGGCCCAGATCTTTGGACTGGGGTGAATGTGTGACATTGATCCACATTCTGTCCATCATTGTGTTTGCAGTTACCGCTCTAAGTGTACTGGGGATGCTCAGACGTGAGTCCCAGGCACTCCACACCACTGGAATCAAGCTAGCCGGGCTGAAGAGAGGTGTTACCTCGAAACCGGGCCGGTCCTCGGATGCTTGTTTCCGTTCTGGGAAGGACATGGCTTTTGTAGTTCGGACTGGACTGTTCCCATGGGGCACAGGGTCAGCGCTGATTTGCATATCGCCATTGTCTAACCCAGGGTGGTGTGGAGTGGAAAAACGATGGATTTGGGCCCAGATCTTTGGACTGGGGTGAATGTGTGACATTGATCCACATTCTGTCCATCAGTGTTGTGTTTGCAGTTACCGCTCTAAGTGTACTGGGGATGCTCAGACGTGAGTCCCAGGCACTCCACACCACTGGAATCAAGCTAGCCGGGCTGAAGAGAGGTGTTACCTCGAAACCGGTCCGGTCCTCGGATGCTTGTTTCCGTTCTGGGAAGGACATGGCTTTTGTAGTTCGGACTGGACTGTTCCCATGGGGCACAGGGTCAGCGCTGATTTGCATATCGCCATTGTCTAACCCAGGGTGGTGTGGAGTGGAAAAACGATGGATTTGGGCCCAGATCTTTGGACTGGGGTGAATGTGTGACATTGATCCACATTCTGTCCATCATTGTTGTGTTTGCAGTTACCGCTCTAAGTGTACTGGGGATGCTCAGACGTGAGTCCCAGGCACTCCACACCACTGGAATCAAGCTAGCCGGGCTGAAGAGAGGTGTTACCTCGAAACCGGGCCGGTCCTCGGATGCTTGTTTCCGTTCTGGGAAGGACATGGCTTTTGTAGTTCGGACTGGACTGTTCCCATGGGGCACAGGGTCAGCGCTGATTTGCATATCGCCATTGTCTAACCCAGGGTGGTGTGGAATGGAAAAACGATGGATTTGGGCCCAGATCTTTGGACTGGGGTGAATGTGTGACATTGATCCACATTCTGTCCATCATTGTTGTGTTTGCAGTTACCGCTCTAAGTGTACTGGGGATGCTCAGACGTGAGTCCCAGGCACTCCACACCAATGGAATCAAGCTAGCCAGGCTGAAGAGAGGTGTTACCTCGAAACCGGGCCGGTCCTCGGATGCTTGTTTCCGTTCTGGGAAGGACATGGCTTTTGTAGTTCGGACTGGACTGTTCCCATGGGGCACAGGGTCAGCGCTGATTTGCATATCGCCATTGTCTAACCCAGGGTGGTGTGGAGTGGAAAAACGATGGATTTGGGCCCCGATCTTTGGACTGGGGTGAATGTGTGACATTGATCCACATTCTGTCCATCATTGTTGTGTTTGCAGTTACCGCTCTAAGTGTACTGGGGATGCTCAGACGTGAGTCCCAGGCACTCCACACCACTGGAATCAAGCTAGCCGGGCTGAAGAGAGGTGTTACCTCGAAACCGGGCCGGTCCTCGGATGCTTGTTTCCGTTCTGGGAAGGACATGGCTTTTGTAGTTCGGACTGGACTGTTCCCATGGGGCACAGGGTCAGCGCTGAATTGCATATCGCCATTGTCTAACCCAGGGTGGTGTGGAGTGGAAAAACAATGGATTTGGGCCCAGATCTTTGGACTGGGGTGAATGTGTGACATTGATCCACATTCTGTCCATCATTGTTGTGTTTGCAGTTACCGCTCTAAGTGTACTGGGGATGCTCAGACGTGAGTCCCAGGCACTCCACACCACTGGAATCAAGCTAGCCGGGCTGAAGAGAGGTGTTACCTCGAAACCGGGCCGGTCCTCGGATGCTTGTTTCCGTTCTGGGAAGGACATGGCTTTTGTAGTTCGGACTGGACTGTTCCCATGGGGCACAGGGTCAGCGCTGATTTGCATATCGCCATTGTCTAACCCAGGGTGGAGTGGAAAAACGATGGATTTGGGCCCAGATCTTTGGACTGGGGTGAATGTGTGACATTGATCCACATTCTGTCCATCATTGTTGTGTTTGCAGTTACCGCTCTAAGTGTACTGGGGATGCTCAGACGTGAGTCCCAGGCACTCCACACCACTGGAATCAAGCTAGCCGGGCTGAAGAGAGGTGTTACCTCGAAACCGGGCTGGTCCTCGGATGCTTGTTTCCGTTCTGGGAAGGACATGGCTTTTGTAGTTCGGACTGGTCTGTTCCCATGGGGCACAGGGTCAGCGCTGATTTGCATATCGCCATTGTCTAACTCAGGGTGGTGTGGAGTGGAAAAACGATGGATTTGGGCCCAGATCTTTGGACTGGGGTGAATGTGTGACATTGATCCACATTCTGTCCATCATTGTTGTGTTTGCAGTTACCGCTCTAAGTGTACTGGGGATGCTCAGACGTGAGTCCCAGGCACTCCACACCACTGGAATCAAGCTAGCCGGGCTGAAGAGAGGTGTTACCTCGAAACCGGGCCGGTCCTCGGATGCTTGTTTCTGTTCTGGGAAGGACATGGCTTTTGTAGTTCGGACTGGACTGTTCCCATGGGGCACAGGGTCAGCGCTGATTTGCATATCGCCATTGTCTAACCCAGGGTGGTGTGGAGTGGAAAAACGATGGATTTGGGCCCAGATCTTTGGACTGGGGTGAATGTGTGACATTGATCCACATTCTGTCCATCATTGTTGTGTTTGCAGTTACCGCTCTAAGTGTACTGGGGATGCTCAGACGTGAGTCCCAGGCACTCCACACCACTGGAATCAAGCTAGCCGGGCTGAAGAGAGGTGTTACCTTGAAACCGGGCCGGTCCTCGGATGCTTGTTTCCGTTCTGGGAAGGACATGGCTTTTGTAGTTCGGACTGGACTGTTCCCATGGGGCACAGGGTCAGCGCTGATTTGCATATCGCCATTGTCTAACCCAGGGTGGTGTGGAGTGGAAAAACGATGGATTTGGGCCCAGATCTTTGGACTGGGGTGAATGTGTGACATTGATCCACATTCTGTCCATCAGTGTTGTGTTTGCAGTTACCGCTCTAAGTGTACTGGGGATGCTCAGACGTGAGTCCCAGGCACTCCACACCACTGGAATCAAGCTAGCCGGGCTGAAGAGAGGTGTTACCTCGAAACCGGTCCGGTCCTCGGATGCTTGTTTCCGTTCTGGGAAGGACATGGCTTTTGTAGTTCGGACTGGACTGTTCCCATGGGGCACAGGGTCAGCGCTGATTTGCATATCGCCATTGTCTAACCCAGGGTGGTGTGGAGTGGAAAAACGATGGATTTGGGCCCAGATCTTTGGACTGGGGTGAATGTGTGACATTGATCCACATTCTGTCCATCATTGTTGTGTTTGCAGTTACCGCTCTAAGTGTACTGGGGATGGTCAGACGTGAGTCCCAGGCACTCCACACCACTGGAATCAAGCTAGCCGGGCTGAAGAGAGGTGTTACCTCGAAACCGGGCCGGTCCTCGGATGCTTGTTTCCGTTCTGGGAAGGACATGGCTTTTGTAGTTCGGACTGGACTGTTCCCATGGGGCACAGGGTCAGCGCTGATTTGCATATCGCCATTGTCTAACCCAGGGTGGTGTGGAATGGAAAAACGATGGATTTGGGCCCAGATCTTTGGACTGGGGTGAATGTGTGACATTGATCCACATTCTGTCCATCATTGTTGTGTTTGCAGTTACCGCTCTAAGTGTACTGGGGATGCTCAGACGTGAGTCCCAGGCACTCCACACCACTGGAATCAAGCTAGCCGGGCTGAAGAGAGGTGTTACCTCGAAACCGGGCCGGTCCTCGGATGCTTGTTTCCGTTCTGGGAAGGACATGGCTTTTGTAGTTCGGACTGGACTGTTCCCATGGGGCACAGGGTCAGCGCTGATTTGCATATCGCCATTGTCTAACCCAGGGTGGTGTGGAGTGGAAAAACCATGGATTTGGGCCCAGATCTTTGGACTGGGGTGAATGTGTGACATTGATCCACATTCTGTCCATCATTGTTGTGTTTGCAGTTACCGCTCTAAGTGTACTGGGGATGCTCAGACGTGAGTCCCAGGCACTCCACACCACTGGAATCAAGCTAGCCGGGCTGAAGAGAGGTGTTACCTCGAAACCGGGCCGGTCCTCGGATGCTTGTTTCCGTTCTGGGAAGGACATGGCTTTTGTAGTTCGGACTGGACTGTTCCCATGGGGCACAGGGTCAGCGCTGATTTGCATATCGCCATTGTCTAACCCAGGGTGGTGTGGAGTGGAAAAACGATGGATTTGGGCCCAGATCTTTGGACTGGGGTGAATGTGTGACATTGATCCACATTCTGTCCATCATTGTTGTGTTTGCAGTTACCGCTCTAAGTGTACTGGGGATGCTCAGACGTGAGTCCCAGGCACTCCACACCACTGGAATCAAGCTAGCCGGGCTGAAGAGAGGTGTTACCTCGAAACCGGGCCGGTCCTCGGATGCTTGTTTCCGTTCTGGGAAGGACATGGCTTTTGTAGTTCGGACTGGACTGTTCCCATGGGGCACAGGGTCAGCGCTGATTTGCATATCGCCATTGTCTAACCCAGGGTGGTGTGGAGTGGAAAAACCATGGATTTGGGCCCAGATCTTTGGACTGGGGTGAATGTGTGACATTGATCCACATTCTGTCCATCATTGTTGTGTTTGCAGTTACCGCTCTAAGTGTACTGGGGATGCTCAGACGTGAGTCCCAGGCACTCCACACCACTGGAATCAAGCTAGCCGGGCTCAAGAGAGGTGTTACCTCGAAACCGGGCCGGTCCTCGGATGCTTGTTTCCGTTCTGGGAAGGACATGGCTTTTGTAGTTCGGACTGGACTGTTCCCATGGGGCACAGGGTCAGCGCTGATTTGCATATCGCCATTGTCTAACCCAGGGTGGTGTGGAGTGGAAAAACGATGGATTTGGGCCCAGATCTTTGGACTGGGGTGAATGTGTGACATTGATCCACATTCTGTCCATCATTGTTGTGTTTGCAGTTACCGCTCTAAGTGTACTGGGGATGCTCAGACGTGAGTCCCAGGCACTCCACACCACTGGAATCAAGCTAGCCGGGCTGAAGAGAGGTGTTACCTCGAAACCGGGCCGGTCCTCGGATGCTTGTTTCCGTTCTGGGAAGGACATGGCTTTTGTAGTTCGGACTGGACTGTTCCCATGGGGCACAGGGTCAGCGCTGAATTGCATATCGCCATTGTCTAACCCAGGGTGGTGTGGAGTGGAAAAACAATGGATTTGGGCCCAGATCTTTGGACTGGGGTGAATGTGTGACATTGATCCACATTCTGTCCATCATTGTTGTGTTTGCAGTTACCGCTCTAAGTGTACTGGGGATGCTCAGACGTGAGTCCCAGGCACTCCACACCACTGGAATCAAGCTAGCCGGGCTGAAGAGAGGTGTTACCTCGAAACCGGGCCGGTCCTCGGATGCTTGTTTCCGTTCTGGGAAGGACATGGCTTTTGTAGTTCGGACTGGACTGTTCCCATGGGGCACAGGGTCAGCGCTGATTTGCATATCGCCATTGTCTAACCCAGGGTGGTGTGGAGTGGAAAAACCATGGATTTGGGCCCAGATCTTTGGACTGGGGTGAATGTGTGACATTGATCCACATTCTGTCCATCATTGTTGTGTTTGCAGTTACCGCTCTAAGTGTACTGGGGATGCTCAGACGTGAGTCCCAGGCACTCCACACCACTGGAATCAAGCTAGCCGGGCTGAAGAGAGGTGTTACCTCGAAACCGGGCCGGTTCTCGGATGCTTGTTTCCGTTCTGGGAAGGACATGGCTTTTGTAGTTCGGACTGGACTGTTCCCATGGGGCACAGGGTCAGCGCTGATTTGCATATCACCATTGTCTAACCCAGGGTGGTGTGGAGTGGAAAAACGATGGATTTGGGCCCAGATCTTTGGACTGGGGTGAATGTGTGACATTGATCCACATTCTGTCCATCATTGTTGTGTTTGCAGTTACCGCTCTAAGTGTACTGGGGATGCTCAGACGTGAGTCCCAGGCACTCCACACCACTGGAATCAAGCTAGCCGGGCTGAAGAGAGGTGTTACCTCGAAACCGGGCCGGTCCTCGGATGCTTGTTTCCGTTCTGGGAAGGACATGGCTTTTGTAGTTCGGACTGGACTGTTCCCATGGGGCACAGGGTCAGCGCTGATTTGCATATCGCCATTGTCTAACCCAGGGTGGTGTGGAGTGGAAAAACGATGGATTTGGGCCCAGATCTTTGGACTGGGGTGAATGTGTGACATTGATCCACATTCTGTCCATCATTGTTGTGTTTGCAGTTACCGCTCTAAGTGTACTGGGGATGCTCAGACGTGAGTCCCAGGCACTCCACACCACTGGAATCAAGCTAGCCGGGCTGAAGAGAGGTGTTACCTCGAAACCGGGCCGGTCCTCGGATGCTTGTTTCTGTTCTGGGAAAGACATGGCTTTTGTAGTTCGGACTGGACTGTTCCCATGGGGCACAGGGTCAGCGCTGATTTGCATATCGCCATTGTCTAACCCAGGGTGGTGTGGAGTGGAAAAACGATGGATTTGGGCCCAGATCTTTGGACTGGGGTGAATGTGTGACATTGATCCACATTCTGTCCATCATTGTTGTGTTTGCAGTTACCGCTCTAAGTGTACTGGGGATGCTCAGACGTGAGTCCCAGGCACTCCACACCACTGGAATCAAGCTAGCCGGGCTGAAGAGAGGTGTTACCTCGAAACCGGGCCGGTCCTCGGATGCTTGTTTCCGTTCTGGGAAGGACATGGCTTTTGTAGTTCGGACTGGACTGTTCCCATGGGGCACAGGGTCAGCGCTGATTTGCATATTGCCATTGTCTAACCCAGGGTGGTGTGGAGTGGAAAAACGATGGATTTGGGCCCAGATCTTTGGACTGGGGTGAATGTGTGACATTGATCCACATTCTGTCCATCATTGTTGTGTTTGCAGTTACCGCTCTAAGTGTACTGGGGATGCTCAGACGTGAGTCCCAGGCACTCCACACCACTGGAATCAAGCTAGCCGGGCTGAAGAGAGGTGTTACCTCGAAACCGGGCCGGTCCTTGGATGCTTGTTTCCGTTCTGGGAAGGACATGGCTTTTGTAGTTCGGACTGGACTGTTCCCATGGGGCACAGGGTCAGCGCTGATTTGCATATCGCCATTGTCTAACCCAGGGTGGTGTGGAGTGGAAAAACGATGGATTTGGGCCCAGATCTTTGGACTGGGGTGAATGTGTGACATTGATCCACATTCTGTCCATCAGTGTTGTGTTTGCAGTTACCGCTCTAAGTGTACTGGGGATGCTCAGACGTGAGTCCCAGGCACTCCACACCACTGGAATCAAGCTAGCCGGGCTGAAGAGAGGTGTTACCTCGAAACCGGTCCGGTCCTCGGATGCTTGTTTCCGTTCTGGGAAGGACATGGCTTTTGTAGTTCGGACTGGACTGTTCCCATGGGGCACAGGGTCAGCGCTGATTTGCATATCGCCATTGTCTAACCCAGGGTGGTGTGGAGTGGAAAAACGATGGATTTGGGCCCAGATCTTTGGACTGGGGTGAATGTGTGACATTGATCCACATTCTGTCCATCATTGTTGTGTTTGCAGTTACCGCTCTAAGTGTACTGGGGATGCTCAGACGTGAGTCCCAGGCACTCCACACCACTGGAATCAAGCTAGCCGGGCTGAAGAGAGGTGTTACCTCGAAACCGGGCCGGTCCTCGGATGCTTGTTTCCGTTCTGGGAAGGACATGGCTTTTGTAGTTCGGACTGGACTGTTCCCATGGGGCACAGGGTCAGCGCTGATTTGCATATCGCCATTGTCTAACCCAGGGTGGTGTGGAGTGGAAAAACGATGGATTTGGGCCCAGATCTTTGGACTGGGGTGAATGTGTGACATTGATCCACATTCTGTCCATCATTGTTGTGTTTGCAGTTACCGCTCTAAGTGTACTGGGGATGCTCAGACGTGAGTCCCAGGCACTTCACACCACTGGAATCAAGCTAGCCGGGCTGAAGAGAGGTGTTACCTCGAAACCGGACCGGTCCTCGGATGCTTGTTTCCGTTCTGGGAAGGACATGGCTTTTGTAGTTCGGACTGGACTGTTCCCATGGGGCACAGGGTCAGCGCTGATTTGCATATCGCCATTGTCTAACCCAGGGTGGTGTGGAGTGGAAAAACCATGGATTTGGGCCCAGATCTTTGGACTGGGGTGAATGTGTGACATTGATCCACATTCTGTCCATCATTGTTGTGTTTGCAGTTACCGCTCTAAGTGTACTGGGGATGCTCAGACGTGAGTCCCAGGCACTCCACACCACTGGAATCAAGCTAGCCGGGCTGAAGAGAGGTGTTACCTCGAAACCGGGCCGGTCCTCGGATGCTTGTTTCTGTTCTGGGAAGGACATGGCTTTTGTAGTTCGGACTGGACTGTTCCCATGGGGCACAGGGTCAGCGCTGATTTGCATATCGTCATTGTCTAACCCAGGGTGGTGTGGAGTGGAAAAACAATGGATTTGGGCCCAGATCTTTGGACTGGGGTGAATGTGTGACATTGATCCACATTCTGTCCATCATTGTTGTGTTTGCAGTTACCGCTCTAAGTGTACTGGGGATGCTCAGACGTGAGTCCCAGGCACTCCACACCACTGGAATCAAGCTAGCCGGGCTGAAGAGAGGTGTTACCTCGAAACCGGGCCGGTTCTCGGATGCTTGTTTCCGTTCTGGGAAGGACATGGCTTTTGTAGTTCGGACTGGACTGTTCCCATGGGGCACAGGGTCAGCGCTGATTTGCATATCACCATTGTCTAACCCAGGGTGGTGTGGAGTGGAAAAACGATGGATTTGGGCCCAGATCTTTGGACTGGGGTGAATGTGTGACATTGATCCACATTCTGTCCATCATTGTTGTGTTTGCAGTTACCGCTCTAAGTGTACTGGGGATGCTCAGACGTGAGTCCCAGGCACTCCACACCACTGGAATCAAGCTAGCCGGGCTGAAGAGAGGTGTTACCTCGAAACCGGGCCGGTCCTCGGATGCTTGTTTCCGTTCTGGGAAGGACATGGCTTTTGTAGTTCGGACTGGACTGTTCCCATGGGGCACAGGGTCAGCGCTGATTTGCATATCGCCATTGTCTAACCCAGGGTGGTGTGGAGTGGAAAAACGATGGATTTGGGCCCAGATCTTTGGACTGGGGTGAATGTGTGACATTGATCCACATTCTGTCCATCATTGTTGTGTTTGCAGTTACCGCTCTAAGTGTACTGGGGATGCTCAGACATGAGTCCCAGGCACTCCACACCACTGGAATCAAGCTAGCCGGGCTGAAGAGAGGTGTTACCTCGAAACCGGGCTGGTCCTCGGATGCTTGTTTCCGTTCTGGGAAGGACATGGCTTTTGTAGTTCGGACTGGACTGTTCCCATGGGGCACAGGGTCAGCGCTGATTTGCATATCGCCATTGTCTAACCCAGGGTGGTGTGGAGTGGAAAAACGATGGATTTGGGCCCAGATCTTTGGACTGGGGTGAATGTGTGACATTGATCCACATTCTGTCCATCATTGTTGTGTTTGCAGTTACCGCTCTAAGTGTACTGGGGATGCTCAGACGTGAGTCCCAGGCACTCCACACCACTCGAATCAAGCTAGCCGGGCTGAAGAGAGGTGTTACCTCGAAACCGGGCCGGTCCTCGGATGCTTGTTTCCGTTCTGGGAAGGACATGGCTTTTGTAGTTCGGACTGGACTGTTCCCATGGGGCACAGGGTCAGCGCTGATCTGCATATCGCCATTGTCTAACCCAGGGTGGTGTGGAGTGGAAAAACGATGGATTTGGGCCCAGATCTTTGGACTGGGGTGAATGTGTGACATTGATCCACATTCTGTCCATCATTGTTGTGTTTGCAGTTACCGCTCTAAGTGTACTGGGGATGCTCAGACGTGAGTCCCAGGCACTCCACACCACTGGAATCAAGCTAGCCGGGCTGAAGAGAGGTGTTACCTCGAAACCGGGCCGGTCCTCGGATGCTTGTTTCCGTTCTGGGAAGGACATGGCTTTTGTAGTTCGGACTGGACTGTTCCCATGGGGCACAGGGTCAGCGCTGATTTGCATATCGCCATTGTCTAACCCAGGGTGGTGTGGAGTGGAAAAACGATGGATTTGGGCCCAGATCTTTGGACTGGGGTGAATGTGTGACATTGATCCACATTCTGTCCATCATTGTTGTGTTTGCAGTTACCTCTCTAATTGTATGCTGATGACCTTCTCTTGTATGTCAGGGACCTAAGCAACGTCCCGGAGTCCCTCACTGCCATTTTCGGCACCTTTGAGGAAATATCGGGATTGCGAGTAAACTGGGCCAAATCGGGGGCCTACTCCTTCAGCCCGAACGTTCCCGAGTGTGAAATACACATCGGAGGTGAGAAGTTGCAGTGATACCCCAACACGTTCAGATACCTTGGGATACACATCTATCGAGACCCCATAGATATTTTGGAAGGAAACCTGATGAGGGCGATCGCCTCTACCCGAGCACAGGTGGGGTTCCGGAATACATTACCACTGAATGTCCCAAGTCGCATAGCCTTAACAAAAATGATAGTCCTACCAAGGCTGTTATACTACTTTGCAAACATACCAACCTATGTACCTGCCCGGGTGTTCCGAGACCTCGAGGTCCTGCTGCGAGACCTGATTTGGAACAAGGGTCGGCCTCGGGTTGCATTGACGAAACTCTACATGCCCACTGAAGAGGGCGGACTAGCTGTTCCCAACTTGGAGCTATACTATCTAGCAGCACAATTGCAGTGGGTGTCAGGCTGGCTAGGTGGTAAGAACCTGGGAGACACGGCCACGGATGCCACTGTCTGGTCCCTATTCCAGATTCACGTACTGTTTCATCCGCTGACACGGACTCCCCGGCCGTTGCAACTGCTGCTCGCAGTGGCGCGCAGATGCTTCCTCCGCTGCTTGCGTCTAACCCGAGCGACGGTACCATATGCGCCGATTTTGCCGCTGTTAGGTACTCCGACTACGGCGGGGACCCTGACCACTGTACGGTTGGATAGCTGGATCACCGCGGAGGTGGAAACGTTGGGCGACCTTTACTCTGACAGCGCCCTTCTGCCCTTTGCAGCCCTCGTGAGAGATACGTCCCTCCCGGCTGGGCAGTTCCTAACCCACGCGTCCCTCGTCCACGCGTTGACTACCGCTTGGGTAGACATGTCTAGTGAGCCACCGACACATCACTTCATACAGTACCTTCATGTCATGAGCAGCGGCACTCACATCATTCATTGGTTAACGCAAGCGCTCCTCCTACACACACACCCTGCAACTGTACACCTGAGGGAAAAATGGGCGACTGACAGGGGGAGGGACTGGACGGACAAAGAGTGGGCTATGATCCTAGCTGGCCCAGTGAACATCCCCCGCAGCCCTCGCTTCAAGACCATACAGTTTTACATATTACACCGCGCATACCTCACCCCGGACAAGATAAATAAGTATTTTTCAATCACAGACACTGCCTGAGGCCGCTGCTCCCTCCTAGGTGCAGATCTCCTCCACATGCTCTGGCTTTGTCCCGCCCTCCAGCAGTACTGGGAAGGAGTGACCAAAATGCTCCGACACTGCACCAAATAACAGGTACCACACACGTGGGAAGCCTGTATATTAGGTTTGTACAAGCGTACGTGACAAAATAAGGTCCAGACTAGGTACTGGGATCTTGGACTTATCACAGCCAAAAGATTACTTACCAAGCGGTGGAAAGCCGCCACACCCCCTCACCTCAGACACTGGTGTTTGTCACTGACGAACTGGGCACGGGCTGAGAGCTCTGTCCTGAAACGGGAAGAGACAGCAGGGCTCAGAAAGTTCCCCCTCGCACAACAATGGGAAGCCATACTACATTCTTTCCTGCAGAAATGTGCAGAACAGGGAATTACATAAAGACTTGTGTGTTGCCTCCCCCCCTCCTCGATGCAAGTTCCTGCGAACCGCGCAAGATGCGACATACGCCACCTAACTGACCACTATGCTCTACCCACCGTTTGACACATGCTCAACTGTTTCACACTGGTGACTGCTTGCCCCCCTCCCGGACACGCGTCACCACACGCGACGCTACAACGGGAGCCCGGGCACTGTAGAGCTACACCGGAATGCAACACCCAGCGAACACTTGGGGACCCCCCCCTACCCTGTGGCTCTGCCGCGCGGACGGCCTGCGCGTTTCCGCCCCCCCCTCCCCCCAATACCCCGCCTACCTACCCCGTGAGACACGGCTGACACGCTGATTCCGACCCCCCCCTCTTAACGATATGGCAAACTCTACCCACACTTACCCCTATCTACCTCCTACATAGTTCATGTTACGGTTCTGTAGTTCATTACTGATTTGGTTTAATCTCCTCTTAGGCCATGTCCGTACACATACAATTCTACGTTTCATACCGTTTCATACCACATGGCGCCCTCGAATGTGACAGCTAGGGCTTAGGCGCATCACCTGAGTGCTGAGATACAGAGAAGCTATTTCCAACGGACTGGGCGGACGAGGCGGTTATGCGCCCCAAACACGCTTAGATACTGTACACCCTCATCACTCGTTCATATGACACCATACCCGTCTGAATGTTGACCCACCCTGATACCCTTACCAACGACACACGAAGGATATAGTGGGCTCGACTGACGCTACTGCTGTTGATGAGGGTTGGCTCGACGTAGCTACTCTGGTCCACTGACTATATAAGGAAAATTCATAGACCACACACTTACATAACACCAAACGATCGCATGATTACAGAGTTATGTGACGTGTTGAAATGCGCTGCCGGACCCCAGGGTTGTCGGCCTTGAGGCTGTGTTAAATTATCCCACCTAATGCAATGTTCATTACTTGCAGCTGGCCCGGCTGGGTTGTAAGCTAAAATGCTGTGTATACTGTATGTTGGACAATAAAGGTCTTTAAAAAAAATAAAAAAAAATAAAAAAATGAAGCATGTGGGCAGTGTATTGGTGTCATGTGTGAAGTAAATTGGGGTGTTAGTCTTTCTAATTGTATTGGCATTCACTTTCACTTAATCCATGATCAAGACACATGACACAGGCGTTCTCTGCCATTCTCTGCAGAAAGGGCTGGAAACGACTGGGCACAGTTTGTGTCCTCTCTGCTTGGACCAGGCTTGCTACCAGCACTGATCAGCAGCACTGTGTGCTCTGCTGAAGAGGACCTCTGTTTAAAGGTCTGTATCAATCCGTCATGATCAGTGGACAAGAGGTTCTCCCATTTCTTAGAGTGGAATTCATATCAATGCTTCGTTAATACAAGCTCTTGTCTGCTTCTCTTATCCAGATTTGAGTTGAAAATGTGGCAAATCAGGCCATATTTATTTTCGTTCCTCTGGTGAGAACATTTCCTCTTAACTACATCCCCCATCAACTTCTTAAAAGTCCATCAGTAGAATTTCATTTAATTTCTTAATCTTTTACCAAAACGCTTTGAGATTCATCATATAAACAACTATAATAAAATCTACAGAAATATAAAGCAGAAAAACGTTGTTAGGCAGACAGGTGAGGTAGCAGCAAAGAGGTAGACGTGTAAGAGAATGGGTTTTAGGTAAGCATTTTAAGAGACACAAGGGATGAGACCAGGAAACCTGGGGGCATATTACCAACGAGTAGCGATATTTATCGCTAACTAGGGATAGCAACGTTTTTTTTATCGCTAAGCATCGCCGGAAATTATCGCTGAGATATTGTGCTATTAGCAACGTTTAGCTCCAAAGCGATAAATTTTCCGGTGATAGCGTGAATATCGCTGAGAATACAGCGATATTCACGCATTAGCGACGAAATGCTCTTAGCCATGTTATCCGCCTCCCATTGGATAACATGGCTAAGAACTTTTTGTACCGTAAGAACTGGTCTGGCAGGCGTTAGTTTATGGAGATATTCGTGTTTAGCGCGAATATTTCCATCGCTACGCCTGCCTTGCTAATAGGCGATAGCGACATTAGCGACGGCTTTCAGTCGCTAACTGTTTGGGCACGCCCACTTTGCATGTCATTAGCGATAAATATCGCTGACATGCAAAGCGGGCCCCAAACCGCTCGCTATCGCCTAAAAGCTGTCGCTAACTGCTGTTAGCGACAGCTTGCTAATGGAGCGATAGAATTATCCCCGCTTAGCGGCCGAAAACGTCCGCTAAAGCGGCGATAATTGCCTATCACCACCCTTGGTAATATGCCCCCACTTGTTTTCTTTTAGCGCGCGCGCACAATTCCTGGGCTTGTTTTTTTAACTTTCACTTTTTTTTGTCATGCAGGCCCGTGAAGTGTGCCCCTCTGTCAACTGTCAATGTTCTCACATGCTGGACACTTGCTTCCTCTGTGATTGAGCGTCTGCCACCCACCAGTGCAACAGTGGCTAGACCTCTGCATCCAAGAGTTGGGACTACCCTTCTTGCCTTTCAAAATTTTGCTCCACATCATACAAACCAGGTGTTTGACAGCCAGCAAGGTTTATGGGGTCTAGTTTGACGTCCCCCTCGGAATTTCACAGCGTAAACACGGTCAAACACTGCAAGTACTGTCTCACCACGCTCCATCCCTGAGCCCCCAGAGTTCATATTAGAGCCTCAACATGATGAGAGAGTGACAGCTCCAAGCCTGAGGTTCAGCATATACTACAAATCAAACCAAGCTGGATCGATTCTCCTAAAAGACGGCACACCCCACCACTAGGATCGCTTCCGCTAAAAGACAGCACACTCTACCACTGAGTGGGCTTTTAGACTGTCTTTTTATTGTCCTGCACTACACAGTCTTTGATTCATTAAAATGGCAGACCAAAGCGGCCACAAATGGGTTTAATCCAACGTTATTTTGCTCACCAAGCCACCCCAGTTCAGACATGGCCATATGGAAATCAGTCTTGACCCTGTGCCTCATGGGAACAGTCCAGCCCGAACTGCCAAGCCTAGCCAGGATGCTTGATTCCGGTCCAGGGAAGACATGGCTTGGCAGTTCGGGCTGGACTGTTCCCATGAGGCACAGGGCCAAGGTTGATTTGCACTGGGGTGACTTGGTGAGCAAAATAACGATGGATTAAACCCAGATCTGTGACTGGGGGTGAATGTTTTGCCATTGTGCAACATTCCATCCATCATCTTGTGTGTTTTACTGTTCACCCTGTGTGAGAAGGGTATGACCAGACGTCGGTCCCGTGCTGACTACGCCACTGGAGTCAAGCTATCCTGGCTGAAGATGGCTGATAGACAGAAACCGGTCCTAGGATGCTTGATTCCGGTCCAGGGAAGGCATGGCTTGGCAGTTTGGTCTGGACTGTTCCCATGAGGCACAGGGTCAAGACTGATTTGCATATGGCCATGTCTGAACAGGGGTGGCTTAGTGAGCAAAATAACAATGGATTAAACCCAGATCTGTGACTGGGGGTGAATCTTTTGCCATTGTGCAACATTCCGTCCATCATCTTGTGTGTTTTGCTGTACCCTTGTCAGTCCCTAGTATATGGGCATAGGGCATAGGTACACCAGGGGTCTCTCGTGGGCTGCAGCATGTATTATGCCACCCATGAGAGACCATTCAAACTGTGACTACAGTCCTGCCACTGCAGCCTGTGAGAGTTGGTTCTTGTACCTCCCACTACTGATCTAAGTTTTCTTATATCTGAGGTCACTACACTTAAACCTATAAGTCACCCTTATAGCAGGCCTTTCGAGCCTGAAATCAGGATGCTTGGTTATAAGTGTGTGGGTGCCCCTGCATGAGCAGGACACCCCTACGAACTCCAGAGTTGATTCTCCAGGCTTTATAAGTGCGGCCAGCCATTTTGATACATATAGTGGCCATTCGTCACTATGCGATGGTTAACTATGTAGTGGCTGTGCCGAACCTGAGCATGTTCGGTATCAAACATGTTTGAATCGTGCTTCAGCACCATTACCAGTGTTGGAAGTTTGATTCCATGCACTGGGGTGGGGGTCTCCTTCAGGAAGCCCCCAATACTCCCGGTAACAGCAAGCTAGTGCTGCTGCCGACCCCAGATATGATTCTGCCCTCATGCTGCTGAGCTGAGCTCGAGCAGGGGAAGGTAGAACAATGGGTTTCCTGTCACATGGAAGTGTGACTACCTCCCAGACAGGCTTGAGTGTATTGGGCTTGGGTAAGGGCGCTTGCCAACACCACCAGACTGCTTTAAAGGGGAGTATCCTCCCCGTTGTCCAACCCCACCACTGGGAAGGACCCCTGAGTCATCCTAACCCCCTCCTTAGGGTATTTAAAGACTTACCAGTGGATGGCTCCTCAGATTTGTAATGGGACAAGACTCAAGCTTGAAACCACGTCACTCTTCGACCGTCTGGACACTTGGACTTCGCCTGGAACCAAGACTGCATCAAGGAAGAGTCCTGCTGCTCTTGGTCTCGCTGTTCTGCAAGTCTTCTTCATTGTCTGTTCTTCTTCCAGGATCTTCAACAGACCTGCAGGTACTGCAATAAAGCTGACTGGTCTGCTGCTCCAGACAACCCATGGACTTCGAAAGGCTCAGTAACACAGGTGGTGGTTCTGTAACTCCCTCGAGGCCTGACTTGTCCTCTCTGCAATTTGGAGGCCAGGATCCCTCATCTGAACCACTGGGACCAAATCCCTATGTACCGTGTTAACTTACCATTGACAAGGCTTGTTTGCTCTGCACTCTAGAGATCTTCAGGCTACAAGAAACTCCAGCCTCCAGCATCTCTTCCTGCCAAGTACAGCGCCCTAAGCGCATCCTCTGCACCATGGGCCTTCCTTCTTGGTGAGCTGCTCAAGGTCCTCTTACAACTCCTGTGCCTCCAGCCTGTGGGTCCTCTTGAAGGTCTTCTGCTCCAGTGGGCTCCCCTGCTTCCTCAGGCCTGCTCTGACTCTCCTGCTTGTGGTGAGTCCCTTGGACCTTACTGGTCCCAATGTTGCTCTGGATTCAGTTTCCACACCTGCTGTAGCTGCTAAGGCTTGTTGGTGTTCCCGCCGGACATCGTACCCTGGTTCTCGACTTCCGACGTGGGACAGCTCGTGCATGGCTCCTGGTCTTCCTCAGCATCACCTGTTCCTCAAAGCAGCAGTGACAAGAGCAATCCATTCTAAATCCTGGTTCAATCCTGAACTCAATAATGAAAGAAGACAACTTACACTAGCAGAAAGAACATGGAGACAACACCCCTCGCCTTCTCATTTAGCCCTCCTCAGATCAATATACAAGAAGCATATTTTCATGGAAAAAGCATCTTTCTTTCATTTCCAACTGGTTCGTGCTAAAAATATGATTAAAAACAAGAAGGAGGTACCCTTTTTCAACTGGAAAAGGGAGGGGGTGTATAATACTATAAAAATTAAAGAGCTCCCTTTCCCTGCAGGGAAATTGAGCTCTGTAATTTTTGTCATGCTAAAAATATGCCCAGAGAACTCTTTAACATTGTCAGAAGATAAACTTCATCAGCCCCTCCTGAACAGCCTCTAATGAAAGATGTAGGGAAATTGCCAACTTCTTCACGGAAAAAAATGCAGGTATTGATCAATCCTTCCCGCAAATATTGGCCTTGCCCAGCCCCCAAATTTCTCTTGACATCCCCCCTTTCTCCACATCTACCCATCCTATTAATCCTGTCCTTCACCATTCTACTCCAACTAGTTCTGGAAATATCCTTTCCAACACACAATTAAAAATAACCCCCCCTGGACTAATCTCAAACCCATGACTGAGCTCGAAGTCTTTCACATCATTGCAAAATTTAAGCCGACCTCGCATATCAAAGACCCACTCCTGACAGAGCTAGTACATAACCATAACCACATCATTGCCCCATGTTGGACAAAGATTATTTTTATTTTTATTTATTTCATTTTATTTTTGGTGTTTAATAGAGCGCGGACACGACTCCGAGTGGGGTATCAGAGCGCTTTACATTAATATATCTATCAACAATTTTGTTACCAAGTCATCAGTAGTTGTACACTATTTGCAATTATGCTTACAACAAAAACCAAAAACACATAAATACAGTACCCCGAAGAGGTTAATGTTCGGTGAGAGGTAGCATGCATATGATCATGGGGATCCATGAAAATGATGAATCTGTTGCGATTATGCTAGGTATTTACTCATGCAAAAAGATTTGGGGCCAGATGTAGGTGGCCAATTACCGGTCGGTAGCGGCCGAATTCGGCCGCTACCGACCGGTAATTGGATTTTGAGATGTAGGGGGAAAAAAGCAGGCATTTTCGGTAATTTTACCGAATCGGTAAATATACCGGTCGGTAAAATTACCGAAAATGCATTTTCGGTATGTAGGTGCCAAGTTGCACATTGACACAGGGCTTTGAAAATCTGTATTTTACCATGCAATACAATTGCATGGTAAAATACCGATGCAGGTGTACATGCACATCTGCCCTTAGGGCATGTATGTGTGCCACATGGCACACAAGCCTAAAACAGGGGTGCCAGAAGGTGTCAAAGTGACACCCCCTGCACCCTTGCTAAAATCGGTATTTACCGATTACAGAATCGGTATTGCCCATTGATTCCTATGGGCTTCACAGCCCATAGGAATCAATAGGAAATACCGATTCGGTATTTCCAGATTCGGTAAATACCGAATCTTAACGATTCGGTATTTCCACATCTGGAAATACCTACATCTCCCCCCTTCATATTTACCACTTCTTAAATACTGAATCGGTAAAATTCGGTATTTAAGAAGTGGTAAATATGAATTACCTACATCTGGCCCTAGGCTTCCTTTTTGAAAGCGGAGATTGACGAAATTCTTCTAATGGGGGAGAGCGTTCCAAATTCTAGGTGCTGCACCAAAGAACGCTCGGTCATAAGTTCTTTTCTTACAGAAACGACCCGGTTTTAGTAGTAGATCACCCTGACTCCGTGATACGCAGCATCCCCCTGATAATGTTATTTTCTGGGCTAGGTATGCTGGTGTTTTGCAATGTATCGCTTTATGGGGAAAACTTGCAATTTTCAGTTGTATTCTTGCTTCGTAAGGCAACCAGCTAAGCGGTTTCAGATAAGGGGTGATGTGGTTGAATTTCCTGGAGCCCGTTATAAGTCTTGCGGCCGCCTTGAGACAGGCTTTCAGTGGGGCTGTTGAAATCATGGGGGGACCAGCTAGGGTTGTGCAACCGTACTTGATCCTTGAAATTACTAGTGCCTGGACTGCAGTTTTAAAGTCTCTCTTATTTAGGAAGGGTTTCAGTTTTCTAAGGTAGCTTAGGTGGAACTGGGCATTTTTTGCCATTGTGTTGATATGCAACAGCATATTCAGATTTTTGTCTAGTATAATTCCCAAGGATTTGGTAGAATCAACAATCCTCGGCATACAGTTTAGTGCTGTGATCAGCTTGGTCCACTCTAGGTCGTTTATGGCGCTTTTCTGTGGGTGAATCATCAGGAATTCGTTTTTATGAGGGTTAAGCTTTAAGTGATTACTGGTTAGCCAATGGATGGTACTCTTTAGAGCTTGGTTCATGATATCTATCTCTTCTGTCAATGTAATCTTGATGTTCAGCTGTGTGTCATCTGTATACATGTGGAAAGAGATGTTAGCTCATTGTAATGTTTCTGTGAGTGGCTCTACGTACAAATTGAATAGTGCGGGTGATAGTGTTGAGCCCTGGGGCACCCCGATCGCATTTCTGGATGAAGCTGATAGTGTTTGGTTAACTGTGAATGTTTGGATTCCATTCTCTAGGAAAGATCTAAACCATTTCAGGACTGTACCTTCTAAACCCATCCTATTTTTCATGCGATCAAGTATTTTGGCATGATTCACTGTGTCGAATGTCGAAGAGAAGTCGAGCAGGATTAAGAGACAGGATTCGTTGCGGTCAAGGGCTAGTAGAGCATCATCCACGATGTGCAGAATCGCTGTTTCAATACTATGGTTTGGTCTAAAACCTAATTGGCAGTCATTCCGCAGTTGAATTCAGAGATATGATGGCTCAATTGTTGTTGTAAGCATTTTTCCAGGACTTTGGCTAGCATGGGGATGTTTGTTACTGGTCTAAAATTGTTGGGGTCAGAAGGGTTCTCTGTTGTTTCTTTTAAGATTGGGGTGACTTGCCCTGTTTTTAGGCAGTCCGACATTGAGCCTTGTGCCAGTCACACATTGATGATCTTTGTCCATGAGGGAATGAGCAATTGATTTATTGAAGACCAACACTTTGCAGGTAAAGTATCGTTGTAGTGATTGTTTGGTTTAATGATCAGGATGATCTTTGCAATGTCTAGATCACTGATAGGCTTGAATTCTGACCATCCCACATTATTTTTGGGCTTTTCCAGAACTGGAGTGCTCTTAGTAATACAAGGGTCTTCAGCTGCTTTTTTGAGCTCCGCCTTTATTGATTATTAACACCTCCTTTGCCTCTGGGTGTGTCCCTGACTCCCTTCAACATGGGCAAATCACTCCCATTCTTAAAAACCTAAAGGCTGACCCTAATGATCCTAATAACCTCCGTCCCATCTCTAAATTCCCACTCCTAGCCAAAACCATCAACTCGAAAGCCACATGGGAAAATGCAACTTACTTGACTCATTTCAATCTAGTTTCAGGAAAGGCTGTAGTACCGAAACCGCTATGCTGAACATTGTAGACAACATTCCCGCATTCTCTCAATTGTTTTGCAGGCTCGATGCTCTTCAGGCTTGTATAAACTTGTCCTGATGATGATCCTAATATTTTTGTAGTAGGATCGAAACATCGTCGACTTGCTGGAACACCGTGCACACAATCCTAATCGATATTGTAGTGTAACGGTTGTTGTTTTTATCTTGCTTGATTAACTGTCCACATTGCTAACAAGCCCTTCTTGTCCTGCAAGTATGTTTTCTTGACTTTATATGTTTTGATGTAGGACGCAGGAGTGTGTCCCACTTTATTGTTTCTCGTTAGATCTACAATTTTGTTAGTCATTACATTTTACTGTCCGGCTGGACAGTAATAATATAGCACTGATTCAAGTCTATATAGATTATTTATTTACATTAGTTCCTCATCAAGGACCACTGTTCTTTTAAAAAACTGATACCCAAGGTCCTTGCTTACCTTATTGGGTCCTCATGTCTTTTTAAACAACAGTCTTCTCCAGCGGCATCTTTCCTGAAGTCCTCCATTGTAGTCTACAGTGGTTTCCGACATCACTTTGCACCTATGAACCCTGCTGTAGGTATCCTAGTTCATGGGGTATCCACGGGTGGGGTGACTCTCCAACCTTCTGTCTTCCATGGGGTTTCTTCAGGGTCTACTGAGAAGGGTCCTTTCTCTCCAAAACTGCAACTCCCACGTTCTCGTAGACTTCGATTGGACACGCAGCTGTGTTTTCACTCTGCACACTGCCTCCTTGGGGTTCCTGGGTACTTATCTTAGGTGGTTCCTTGTGTCCCCAGATCTTCTGAGTCTTCTGGTCCAAGTCCCGACTTTGGTACTTTCTCAGTATATGGTTTGGTATCCCCCCTGGAGACCACTGTCTTTGGTGCATACATACCTGTTTACAATTGAAGTATTATTGTGTATTTGTGTTTATATCTCCGTGTAGGAGATATACACATGTGTTAGTCAGTGTTGTGTAATAAATAGACATATTTTTATATATACATTGTGTGGTTGCTTTTCGTTTAACCTACTCTACATGATAAACCTGGTAAAACAAGCTGCTGAACACTCCTTCAAGATAAGCCTGAAGGATGCTCTTCACAGCTAGCACTTTGAGAGCTTTCACAGGTTATTGAAGACCACTATAATCACCATAATGGTTGTCTGGATTAGTGCAAGGTGCTTCACTTAAATAAGTGTGCACCAGATTCTAAACCAGCCTCCCACAAGTTATTTAATGTTTTGAAAGCATACTATCAGGAAGTTTGTTGTTAAAATGCACATGGATCCTTAAAATGTCAAGCCTGGTGGCAGACACCTTTCAACATGTTCACTTAGGACACTCAGCGGGTTAATGCATGTGATGCACTGAATGGTGTTGCCACCATATTAGCGCAGTTTTTTTTACATTTGTATGTGAAAACAAACAGATACTAAGGTGAAATAGTGTATGCATTTCAATTGTGAGGTAGGCCCTTTAGTTAACCCTTGTGCAACATACAGGTTTGAATCCGATCGGACTGAATTAGACTTTTATGTTCTGAAAGGTGATAATAATACAAACCACCAATTTGCAATAGCAACTCATGTTAGTTAGAATGCTAAGAACCTGGTACACTAGCGCAGGAACTGATACAACTCCTAGTACCTAAAGGATTGGCCAAATGGTATTTAGGACTAAACACCCAGACTTACAGATTTTGACCTTTCGTAAATCCAGATTACAATTGACAGGTGAGATGGACCTTTGCCACCGTATTATGAATGGAGCTGGAAGAAAACACAAGTCATGCATATATCATTGTAAGAAAACGCAGGAATGACTCACCGGGGTGTTGCTGTGGGGGGACTTTACAAAACAGGATTCTTTCAACGGCCAGGTCTATGTCAGAGGACTACAAAAACCATACCCCTCTCTTGTCTCTCCACAGTGAGACGCCGACGGAGACCCGGAAGTGGGAGGGAACGACTACGGATGTATTTACCGCGATCCAATTAAATCAGGTGGTATTCAAAGGGAGGCGTCTCAGACCGGTGGCGTGCTGGCAACAGGAAGAAAGTCAGAATAGCGGAAGAACGAAGACGGACCCTGCGCGCGGAGAACTGAAGGAGAACTCAGGAACGAGGACGACGTGGACGGAGAAGAGGCGGGACCGAAAGAAGAAGATGCGGGACCAAAAGAAGAAGAGGCGGAACCGGACGAGAGGTGGTGCGAGGATTGGTGGTGCCCTCCGGAGGATGCTGGGGAGCGGTGAGTGAGAGAATCGTTTAAGCGTTTAACACTCTGAAAGAGTCGTGCCAAAACTCCATAAAGGACCCACTGGCCGGATTTATAGCGTTGCTCCATTTTTTGCTAATTTCAGCCTCTGACACCTCCTCACCCTCTAACAGTGCTGAATACCAAAAAGATATTTGACTCTTCCACTTGCCCCCTCTCGTTACTGCATCAAATTTGGGATTGGGGGGATTATTATCCGCGGATCTTACAGGTCTCTTTGCCCACCACCCTGATAGTTGATAATATTTAAACCTGGTCAAGGTCCCCCTTGTTAGATTGGAGAGCGTGTCCCAGCTTAAGAGCTGTTCATCTTCCTGCAGATCCCCCCAGTATTCCAACCCAGCCTGTTTTAATGGTAGCGATAAAAGGTCATTTAGGCATGCAGGAAGTCCGGGAGAATCCCATATCGGGGCCTGTGACGCATAATAAGGGATGTTCAGTTTATTCTTCACAAATACCCAATTTTTCAAAGCTGTCCCCAAAATCTTCAACCTTACTTTTTTGAAAAATTTTGGGTCCCGAATTTATAAAGGAAGAAACTCGATCCCTGGGGGACATCTTTTAACAAGGCAGAAAATAGCAAACCCATCGATGATTGGTCCAGTCGACCAGCCATGGTTCTAAAATGCTTGAAGTGGAAAGCTTGACAATACATAAGTAAATCTGGAAAAGCAAGCCCTCCTGTCTTTAGACCTCTCCTTAATTTTTTCCAAGCTATTCGAGGGCCTTTGGCATTCCAAATAAATGATCCTAATTTTCCTTGTAGTTTTTTAAATAAAGCTAACGGAAAAGGTAAAGGGATTGCATTAAATAGGAAAGTGATTTTTGGAAGGATTATAATTTTCAAGAGGTTCACTCTTCCATAAATATTTAGGGGGAGCGAGGACCAACGTTGTAGTAAAGCAATTATGTCTTTAGTGACTCTAACTAGATTAATTTTTGGGATTTCTTCTATCTTATTCACTAGATGAACTCCCAGATACCTCATATTATCTTTTTTCCCTACTGAGTCTGTCTGCTGGTTCCATTCCATTATTTCAGTTTTTCCTCCATTTATATAATACCCAGAAATTTTACCAAACCCTTCGGCGAGATCTAATAATCTGGGTATTGCTTCTTCTGGATTTGATGTATACATCAGCAGGTCATCTGCATACAATGCGAACTTCAATTCCATGTCAGCGATCTTAAAGGGTTTGATTAATGGTTCTGCTCTTAACCTACAAACAAAAGGCTCAATATATAAATCAAACAAAAGGGGGGATAAGGGACAGCCCTGACGCGTGCCTCGGGTAATGCATATCTGCTCCATCAGGGAGCCATTTACTAAGACTTTTGCTGTTGGGGCTGAATATAGTAGCTTTATGGCTGTTATAAAACTTTCAGGGAAGCCAAATTTTTCCATCGTCATCCAGAGGTAGTCCCAGTCAACCTGGTCAAAAGCCTTGGCGGCGTCGACTGCCACAATAGTCAGGGGCAACTTCTTCTCTTGGGCTACATCTATTGCGGCAACTACTTGAAAGGTCAACTCGTTCAGTTGCCTATCCGGAATAAATCCCCTTTGGTCGCGATGTACCACCGCTTTTACTACCTTTGCTAGTCTAGTTGCTAACACCCCTGCGAATACCTTATAATCTACGTTTAATAAGGAGATAGATCTATAAGACTCTATCCTACTCGGATCCTTATTTGGCTTCAATATTAGTGTAACTATAGCCTCAGCCCATGATCCTGGAGCCTGCCCCCCTTGAAGTAAAATATCGTTAAACAATAAGGTCAAAGCACCTATTATCTGCTCTTGCACGAACTTGTACAATTCCACTGGAAGGCCACCTGGACCTGCAGCCTTGCCCTTAGCCATCTTTGACAGCTGAATCCTCACTTCTCCTTCTCTTATTTCCGAACTGAGAAAAGACCTGTCTGAATCTACCAACTCAGGGATCTGTGCATTAGCCAGCCATATTTCTGTCTGCTGCCTACTCAAAGAAGGGTTAGTTCCATAAAGGGACTGCATGTACCTCATTACCTCTTCCCTAATGAGGTCATCATCATTAGTTTTTTCTCCCGTGCTTGTTAGTAGTAAACTGTCTATTAGGTTCCTTGTTCTGTCTGCTCGGGCTTTCCGAGCTAAGAGTCGCCCACACTTCTCGCCGTAGGCGAAATGTTGCAAATTACTTGTGTCCCATTTTTCCTTCAAAGCTTTATCTATCACCGCTTGGTATTCAGCCCGCAGACAATCCAGTTCCCTCTGAAGAGATAGTCAATTATCGGACTCATCCACAGATGCCCTTTGCAACTCTGATTCTTTGAGTTTGATTCTCGAAATCCTTGCTTCCCTGCTCTCTCTCTCCAGTCTGTTCCTCCTTATCATCAGGGTTGTTAAGAGGCCTCGGGAAAAGGCTTTATATGCATCCCAGACAGTTTGTTTACTTTCTGTCCCGATGTTGACCCTAAAGTACTCCTCCGCCTGGATCACTAAGTCCTGCCTGATCCCCTCTTCCAACAGCAACGTCCGATCCAGTGTCCATCTCCTTTGCTGAATTTTTTGCTTCAAACTGATCACCACCTCCACTATTGAGTGGTCTGACAGGATTGCTGGAATATATGATATAGAGTCAACAGCTGATGTAAGAGTTTTATCCAATAAGAAAGAAGTCTATCCTAGAGTGATGTCTATATCTTCTACTGTAGAAGGAATAATCTCTTTTTCCCGGATTTCTGAGCCTCCAAATATCTGTCAAGTTAAAATCCCGTATTAGATTCTTCAACTCCAATCTAGTTTTTTTGGGGGGTGTAAATTTCACTCTTGAAGTTCGATCCAGTTCTTTATCAAAGATTAAATTGAAATCGCCCCCCAGAATTATGGGACCCTCTGTCTCTATTAGACTGATTTTGAGTTTCCCTGGGGTTTTGGCACATTCCCAGATTTACAAGGATCTGTAAACCTGAGGATGCGTCAAAACTGTACGCTGCCCCAGGAGATGTGTAACGAGGAGAAATATTTTATTTCTTCTCAATTGATTCCAATTTCAATGTGTAGCACACATAGAAAGAGGAAAAGGCCTCCATGGGTTGTTTTTGCGCAGGAAGGCGTGTCTTCTTGCACAAAAACAATCCTGCCAACAATGCAGACACCTTTGCACCATGGTGCAAGGGTGTCTGCATTGGTTCTAGGCACCAAATTGTGTGCTGGCAGAAAGGACTGGAGTGCCCCTTATCTTATAAATACAGTCCATTCCTGCCCTTTTGATTAGGCATAGGGCAGCGCAGCAAACATACTTGCGGAGCTGCGTTACACCATTTCATTCTAAAGGAGACCCATACATTTTTGTAAAATCCAGACCCAATGAAATGAAATGCAATTTTTAAAAATAATTACCCTTCAACACAATTCTCAGGGATAGTAAGCCCTAAGTAAAAACAATGACAAATAAAAGCAAGCACTTCACAGGTCAGTAAACTCTGGGCACTAACACTCAAAAAGCTTCAAGTGATTTGACCAATTAACTGCAACAACACTCTCCTGTCCTGAGAAATCAAAGCCAGGCAGACAGCTAAATACACCTTTCTGCCAGTGTGCTGCTGGCCTGAAAGCAATGAAAATATGCACAACAAGTTAATCTGCAAATCCTTTAAAATTTGCAGATTAACTCGTTGTGCACATTTGCATTTATTTCAGACCAGAAACACACTGGTAGAAAGGCATGTTTAGCTGTCTGTCTGACTTCCATTTACCAGCACAGGAGATTCCCTGAATAACACCCCAGGGAAAACATTTTAAATACCGGTGACTGTCTGCAATGTTTTCTTTTACCAAATGAAGAGTGCAACCCCCTTCCCATGCCTTCACGGCCCCCTGGGGGTCGCGCCCCACAGATTGAAGACCTCTGATCTAGAGGGACCAGGGATTGGGGTTAAGGGAAGCAGGTGGTGAAAATGGGTGGGTTACGGGTAAGGGGCGGGAAGTCTCGCTTTTCAGCTCCCATGTGTGGTGAGCCCTGTGATATCCCAAATAAGTGGCACCCTTTGTATTTGCCCCAGCTGAACCGCTACTGTTATTTTTTTGTGGCATTTGCACAGCAATACGTTTTTGAACCGAGCACTACCAAAATCCCTAGGCACTTGATAACAATCCCTTCCCCTACCCCAACCAGCACAAGAGAAGCAAGCCCCAACACTAGAAGGTGTGGTGACTGGTATAAAAACAAATGTACATAATGAAAACCCCTATCTGACGGCTCCCTCTTTTTCCATCCTATGAGCCTCCGGGGAGATCACCTTGAGAACGAGGAGGAGGAGCCGGGAACACCAACCTTGGGATCCCCATCAAGCTCAACCCAAGATACATCGGTAGAAGAACAGAAAGGAACACAACTTGAACAACCTACCACTTCTACTCTTGACAATAAAAACCGACCTTTTTGTAAATTCATGCAGCCTCCTCGCCTGTTTATCAAACCCGCCCTCCCACATGTGGTGTCAGAAGTTAGATTGAAAGGCAACATGGAGGCTGCCTTAGCAAAAATGGCGGAAAACCAGGAGCACCTAGGGAAAGTGACGGAGCGCTTCCTGTCAGTAGTTTATTTTTATTTATTTTATTTTGTTTATTAGTTTCAAGTTACACAACAGTGCAACAACTACAGGTATACCGTGACATAGCTTGCTCAAATCCTTAGTTCCAGCATTTGCATACATTATAATCGGCTATAAGCGGCAGATGTATACCAGCATCAGCATATTTACAACAGTGCTTACAAGGTACCATATAATAATAAGATCATATACAATTCTATACAATGCGCCGCCCATCTTCAAATTGTTGTTCTAAGTTCTCTCAGGTAGTATATCCAGTCTAATCTGGCTTAGCCTCCTACACCACGAGTTCTATATACACATATCCAAATAGTCACTGAACGCCAGATCGCCATTTTTCACCGAACGAGACAGGACGGGAGCAGGCTGCCGTCTCCACCAGTCTAACCCGTTGCGGACCTACGGGACCCTGGACCCTGGACTCAAGGAAAAGATTCAGGGAAGGAACAGCGGAGCAGGAGCAGCGGAGCGGGCCGGCTTCGATCCGCCTGCCAGCCTGACTATAAGGTCTGTCAGGCTATACAGCGATCCGCGAGCAGGAGCAGGACGGGGCACCGCGGCAGCAGGCGGGTTGTAGGCAGGTGTGAGCGCAGCACAAAGCGCTGAGAAAACAACTCCGCCTCCGCCACTGCCACCGCCGCCACCTCCCCCACTGCCCTCACGAACCTCCAGCAAGGCACAAGGAACAAGGTGCCACAGGTGGGCGTGAGCGCTACCCCATGCACCGAGATAACAAACTCAGCCCCCGTCGCTGAAGCGCTGCAGGCAGGTGTGAGCGCTGAGTCCCAAGCGCTGCGATAACAACACCGCCACAGCGGAGGGGGAGCTTTGCTTTGTGTTGCTCTGTTTGGCTTTGTTCTGCCTTTGAGCGGCTCAGTCACCAACAAGCTGAGCCAGAAGCCAAAAGCAGAGAAACTAAGGAAGGGTCCCGGGGAGAGTGAGAGAGAGAATTGGTGGTGGCGCTGGAGCAGGTGCCGGAGGACAAGAGGACTCGTCCACTCGTCCACCAGTGAGTCAAAACCAAGGCAGCCAGACAGTAAGCACCAGCTGGGGGCCGGGGGGGGGCACACGCAGAGCACGCAGAGTGAGATCAAGAGCAAGAGCAAAGCCTCAACCCCCCACACACTGCTGTGCGGACCCGTATTGACCCTTATTGGACCACGCCAAGACGCCGAGTCCATAGTACCCCTCACCAAGGATCAGGGGGGCAGGGGGGCAAGGAGCGGAAAGAAGAGGGCCTCGAGCCCTAACCGGGGAAAAATGAGATCAGGGAGAACGCGACACCCAGTGGAAAACAAAAAGCCCCCAAAAAACCCAAAGAAGTCAAACGTAGTAGACAAACCTTCAGGGGCCAAGTCTAGTCCAAGGGAGAGGTGGGTCTCAGCGCCAACCCCCGAAATGACATCAAACCTCACAAGTAAGTCGGGGCTCCTAAAATTCTTTTATCTAAAGGACCCTATTGCTGCAATTTATGTGCCAACAGCTGAGGCCAGCAACTTGACAAACCGATTTCCCCAATTAACGTTCTTTCTACTCCGGATAAAAACCCGCCTAATACGATCGATGATCAACAAGGGCTAAATCCCCGTCCACAATCCAAGGGCTCTACACCCAAGGGAAACTCAGTGATCGTTACTGCACAAGTACATCATCCAAACCCCTACTCAGGGGAAAAAGATCACGGAGAAAACGCAAAGTACCCCATGGCTGATGCCATCATAAAGGATTGCAGTCGGAATATAAATAACAGCACAACACTCACCGACTTGGTTGAAGTAATGGATCCCAGTGGCCCGACAAGGCCTAATGAGGGACCGGCAAGCCACAGCAACTCACATTCAGTATCCCCATTTGATGGAGATCCATGGCAAAAAACGCTGTTTCTATCGAATGACTCTGAATTGGAAGCACTGACGGAAAGAATATCCACGTACCTAGATACTTAAGGCAGAGCACTACGAACCGAGCCGAGTCTGAAAAATCAGCACCCAAGTCTAGGTCTTGCGATGTCCACCCCACGAGGCCCAGCAGAAAAAAGAAATCATCATAACCTCACCATAAATGACAGTAACATCATGCCAATAAACGATCTTTACTCAAATCAAACTGCACCAATAACTATTTAGTCGGGCAGCTCGATAGACACAGACACCAAAGATCCAAACAAGAAACGAGGAGATCAGTCGTCTACATGGATCAGGACCTTATTAAGCTCCTTAGATCAAGCCATAAAAGTCCTGAACTACCAATCAAATAAAATGGAGGTGCAGATTGACCTCATCACCTTAGTGGCGGGTCACATCGCGGGCATAAACTCAAAAATGGATGCACTTTCTTCACTATTAATAAACCAGGGGAAATTAGATGCTCAAACAGGCCCGACAAACAACAGTCTTCTTGTGGTTGTGGTCTTATAATTGAAAAATTAGCAAGCTTGACGGCTATCCTGACGGACATTTTAGGGGAGGTAAGACACCCCGATAATCCTGCTGAAAAAACTATAAATCTTATGCTGGAAAAATCACACTCCCCCTACAGGTCAAGCACAAAGGAGCACTCAAGCAGCAACCAGAAAAAGGATTCACAATACCACCAGAGGGAAGCGGGGCCAGAAAGATCAGCACAAGATCAGGAAATAACACTGCTCTCTCAAAAATCATTTATAGAGGAATAAATAGCAACTAAGAGACGAAAGAAAAAGGCCAGGAAAGCCAGACTAAAGTATAAACAGCAACAAAATACACACACACAAGAGTTCTTTATTCGATTTGCATCATAAAAGACAAATACATAATAAAAAAACAGTTCATACGCTTTTACATATAAGATAATAAATACGTTACATTTTAAAACCATGTTAAGAAAAGTATTACATTTTAGACAATGATGTACAAAAAGACCCCTTACTACATAAAAACAATGCTACGTTGAGACTAAGAGTCATAAAAACATATACAATGGGAACTTCATTTACTAAGGTTGTGAATACGGATTGACCAAGCCCAGCTCACGAATTTTGCTACACCAATGGCGATAGGGGGGGAAGTGTCAGTTTTGAGAATCCTAGTCGCTGCAACAGCAGATCTAGTACCTAATAAGCGGCAGACTGGTAAAAGCCAAACTTTTCTGGGTAACAAATACTTAGGGCAGCTGAAGAAAAAGTGTTCAATATTCTCTACTGCTGTTACACAGAAAGGACACTTATCGCTACCACCAGTTGACCAGGAGTGCGTAAGCCCCCGCACGGGTAACGAGCCTACTCGTAATTGGTAATACAGTTTACGATCAATAGGCTTAGTAATTAAGTCCCAGTAGGCTTCATATTTAGGGACATCCTTTACAACCAAAAATTCCAATGACATAGTAGGACCAACAACCATAGTGGATCTCCTCTCAGTGATCCAATGCCAATAAATATCTTTAAGTGCCTTTTTTGATGGAAAGGTCGCCTGTGCTGGATCAACCCATAACGCCTCCAGGCTCAAATTTTTCAAAAGCGTCCTGAGATGAGAGAACCAGGGAACCCTGTGGGACCCTTCAAGCCCCCTCACCTCAACGATGGCATCAGCAAACAGGGATAATTCAGGTGTAGTCCACAGACGACGCCAGAACGTCAGTGGTCTATACCGTACCACGTCCTCGATGGATTTAACACCTAAGTCAAGCTGCAGGGGTAAGCAAGGTGTTGATTGTGGGAGACCAGTTGCCATTCTGAGGAACCTGTTCTGTGCCACCCTCAGAGTGGATAAATCACTATACCCCCACAGTTCTGCACCGTAGATAGTTGCAGGGATTATCTTGGAGCCATACATTTTTACCAACGGTGCCAGGGGTTTAGTGAGAGATTTTGCGTGCTCCTTCAATAAGGCTCCCCCAAGTTGAGCATGTTTCAGGGTCATAAGATCCAATTGGGGTTTCCAGCTCAAGTTCTCACTTAATGTGACACCCAGGTATGTAAAAACCTCCGTTTAATCCAAAATGGCTCCGCTCATCGACACCTTGGCCTTCACAGCCTTGGGGCCTCTCAGAACCATAAATTTGGTCTTGTTGACATTCACCTCTAACTCATGCTCGCTGCAGAAACACTCAAAACGGGCCAGTGCGGACTGAAGGCCCTGCCTCGTTTTAGAAATAACAAGAGTGTTGTCCGTGAACATGAGGAGGGGAATTTTCCTTCCAGCGAGGGAGGGGGCGTCCGTTGGATAGTTAGAAAAATACTTAGTCACCCCGTTAATAAACAAGGAAAAAAGGGTGGGGGCCAACACACACCCTTGTCTAACCCCCTTGGCAACTTTAAAGCTGTCAGTGACCTCCCCTGGACCACCCCATCTTACTTTGGCATAGGTGTTTGAGTGCAGATTGATCAGCAACGCCACCAGCTCTTTGGGCATGCCCAAATCCAACAAGACTTCCCAGAGCTTAGTCCTGGGCACTAGGTCGAAAGCAGACCTAAGTTCCACAAATGCCGCAAACAGCAAACCTCCCCCAAGATAGACCACCTTCCAATATAATAGCATGAATCTAAAAACTTGCTCTAAGGTCCCCATGTGTTGCCGAAAACCCGCCTGGAGAGGACTTAAAACATCATAATCAGAGATCCAAATCTGGATCCTACCCAAAAGAAGGCAAGCCACAATCTTTTGTACAGCATCAATGAGGCTAATAGGTCGATAATTAGCCGTTACTGAGCGATCACCCTTCTTATGAATAGGAAGGATCTCCGCCCCCAGCCATGAGTCAGGGACTTTCGCACCTCTTGCCAAAGCATTGGCTAAAAGAACAATGTATGGGACCCAGAGGTCCTGTTCCTGCTTGAACATATCAGCTGGTATGCAGTCAGGTCCTGGTGCTTTACCCCCCGGGATAACCCTTAACACTGCCCTCACTTCAGCTGGCGTAAAAACCAAGGCTTCGTTGGAAGTAGTGGGCAACAGAGTTGCACAACTAGTGACATTCGCTTTGAATTGATTCCCATAGTATTCGACCCATTCCCTTGGCTCAACACAATTTGAGGGGGATCTATCCTGTGGGCGATTGCCTCATTTAAGCTGCCGCCAGAATTTAATCATGTTTTACTCTGGCAAGCCTCCAACAATTCCTTCCAACGGATCTCGTCCCAATTCTTCTTGGCAGTGGCCTGCACAGCTTTGTAGGTGGCCCTGCAACTGCGGATTAGGCTCTGATCTCTGGACTTTAAAGTCGCATGCAGCGCCTTTTGCGACTCCCTGCATGCACTATCATACCAGGTTAGGGGCTTCAGCTTATTTCTTCTGGGGCCAGTGGATTTAATAAAAAGAGTTTTAAGATTTAGAAAAAGATCCCTATGTAATGTAGTGATATTGTCCAGAAGGGCCGACTCTTGGCTGAACCCGCTGATTTGGATCATTGTATAACTCAGCATGGTTCTAATCCTTGACAGAACCTCCTCATCAAGGGCTATTTTAGGCCAGCTAACCCTTCTTTCATTATTGGATAATAAGACCTGCGGCAGGGACGCCTCTGCCACCAAGGGCTCTGCAAAGGTATCTTCTTTGATCGATAGAACCAGGGGATTGTGATCACTCTCTGCTCTATTTACTACCACCATATCCAGCAGACTGGGCCACATTTCCACATTCACCAGAATATAGTCAATGCGGGAGCTAGATCTGCCATTATCGTAGGTCATTGCCCCCATCCTATCGGACTTCAATCGCCCATTGACTGCACGCATTCCCTGATTCAAGCATAGACCCTTCAAAAATATGGCTGATTGGGACCATTTCTTAATAGGTTGTAATTCCAAACCCGGAATGCCCCATAAAGAATCCTCATCTTCGGTGAGCATACCATCGTCCAACCCCATAGGTTCAAAACAGGTATTGAAATCCCCCAATACCACCCTATTTGTATTCACCGGCAGTGAACTTAGGAGACCCTCCAACACCAGTGCAACAGGAGAGCATTTTCCCCCTTGAATACCCCGCATATAGATATTTACAATCACCATATTCAGTCCCGAAGACGAATTCACCCGTATGGCCAGCATATCGGGGTTGTCCAACGGGAGCTCCTCCACTGTTACTCCCACGTGTTGGCGTAACCAAATAGCTAGACCACCCACTGGTCTGCCCCTTGCACCTTTCACAGCTGGTCTAGAATAGTTCAAAAAGCCAGCGCGAAAAATAGGCCGGGTAGCCCAGGTTTCCTGGAATGTCCAAATATCAGAGTGGTCTATGAAGGACCCCCAATCAGGCAGATCAAGCTTTGATTCAAGGGCAGCAATATTCCAGGAACATATCCATAACATCGGTAAACACTGGTCAATTGCCCCCTTTCCAGCCCCTGCCGAGCTAGATAAGGCTGGGCAGGGTGGACAGAGAGTTGGGCTAGCATCAATGCAAGAAGGTAGAGAACTTACAGGTAAGACTGAAAATAATGTTACACCAAGGGTGGCTTTATCAACATTTAAACCAACAGATATCCCCTGTTCAGATCCCGCTAAAAATGAGCAACAGTCAACAGAAGCGAGTACAGTTTTGGGCTCAATGGTTTGTACAGATAAAGGACTCTCACATCCTGAATGTAATAAGGAGTTTGATGTCAGAGTCACCGTACCCAGTGGACTGCCAACAGAGTACCCCGGCTGTCAATCACACCCATCGAAGCAGGAGAAAATGTTAAATCTGTTAGATGTTTCTAACGGAGTAAATGGAATCAAATGATCCATTCTCCTGTTCCCATGTGAGTGATCCAACCTCCCTGGAGGCATACTATAGCTTCTAACGGGCACTGTATTCCACCCAAGATCGTTCCTAATCGGCAAAGGTCTAAGAACTTGCCCCGTATAACTATTATTGGATGGCATATACATGTTAAGCTGTGTATCAGCTAGTCCTCCCGGGTAGAAGGGGGGGGTCACAAGGGGTCTTGGATAGAAATATGTTAAGTCATATGGAACTATGGTATTGCTCAAGTTCCCCGAGGACCCATTCAGTATAAGTCTGACTGCCTCTGGGTCTCTAAAGTTTATTACAATAAGGTCTCCCTTTAAAATTTTTTCCCTACTACCCAACCAGGGGAGACGCCTGACGTGAACAATCTCTCCATTGACATAATATGGGAGTGGTCTGTTTAGTCCTAGCCAGTGCAATGTTTTGTTTTTTAACTGGGAGTACTCTTCCCTTTTACCAACCTCAAGGGTAGGGACTCCTGTGAGCACGACCACAAAAGGCACAGCATCGGGAGGCAATTCAACATTAGGGCCCTGCAATTTGTCATTGATAGGTCGACTCGGCCTTCCCTGTCCCACTCGCTTGTTCGGGGAGGTCGGATTTTCCCCTCCCTTCTCAGATTCTCTAGCAGCCAGTGCGGCTGATTTTACTGCTGTCACCAGAGGGACCTGTTGGTGAGCTTGCTGGGTTGCTGGTGCTCCCGAATGGGTATTAACAGGGGGATTATTAACTTTGATAATGCCCTTAATGGGGCCCTTGGGGGCAGCCGGGGACGGGACAGGAGCAATTAGAGCCTGAGCTGTGACCATCGATGGGGGGACCGGCTTTTCAGCAATTAAGAAAGGCCCTGCCCCAGCATTATCGGCAAACAATAACTCAAGGTTCCCCAGCCGTTGTTCTACCCTCTTCAAAATATCTAATATTGGGTGCATAAAGGACCTAAATAGGTGCTCAATAGACTCACAAGGGGTGCCAGACAATAGGGCTTTCTCTAGAGGGGGAAGGGCTGGCCTCATTTCACAAGATACAGAACTAGGCAACCTGTTTCCGATCTTTAAAGCAAACTCCCCCCACAGGATTCCAAGTCCTCTTCACCGACTACGCCGCAAGACGGCAAGGAGGGACTAAATCAGCCGTCTGAAATCTAGACATCCAAATCCCCTTGAGGGATGGAGAATAAAGGCAGAGAGCGACAACAATACCCGTTAACCAATCTTGCTGAACGAATTTCGCATCAGTTACAGCCCATAGTGGCCACAGAGAAATAAGTTCAGTCCTAACGAAAGACCACAACCTAAGGCGAGGAACTACCGAGTCTACCCATATCACCGATAATGGAGGCCCTGAGCAAATAAAGCCCAGACAAGCCACGGGAGAAAACCCAGGCACACAACGTGTCAACAATTATGGTCCGATTTCCACTAGAACACAGCTCAGCCCTTTGAAACTGGTAACATCTTTAAACGAAAAGGACTAAAGTCAAATACTGTACTTGCCCGCATGTGCGTTACCGTTTCGGAAAATGAGCGCACCTGCGCCCTACTCCAACCGCGGCAAAATCCTTTTCCAATCGAGGAGCACAATCCAGGACAAAATCAAAGCACAACAAACTTGACGAAGTCCCCGAATACGGATCAGGAACGAGAACCCCCCTCTAAAGGAAGCAATTTTAACGAATCCACGAAGACTCAACTGACCAAAACAGGCTTCCCGCAAGCCTCCAACGAACTCCTTCATCTCCCTGAATCTCCACACCATAAGCTAACTTTTATCCCAGAATACCCATCAGAGGGGCCACAGGATACCCTAAACCGAGGCAACTTGCTAAAACTGTTCCGCGAAACAGAAGCACTAAGTGAGGTAACAACACAGGACCTTCTGGTAGTCGAATTTAAAAGAACCCTTCATAACACAGACTCCGAAGCCACCGTCACAACTTGGGCCTCAAGGCCATCGCTGATAAGATATTCTCCACAAAAGACCATTTTGAAACATGGGGAATATTGATTGTACGAAACACACGCCAAAGATATCCATTCCCATTACAAAAAAGCACCCGCAACGAAACAAAGGGCAACGGAAAAAAACGCTCTACGTTCTCCTGTCTACAAGGAGCACGGACCACCTCACCAGCTGTAGTAAGTTCAACGGACGGGGCAACCTTGAAAGTAACCAGCCACCAATCAGTCAGCACGGCCGGGACAAAACGGATTGGTCCTGGGTCCCCATGGTTCTGGGTAATAAGGGTCCCTAACACAGAGAAATACTTTTCAATGACTTCATGTAGGAGGGAGGAAACGCAGAGCGTTAAAAAATCAACAAATCTCTCAGTTTGCTCATGGAACGTACATGGCTTCCAAGAAATGGAGCAGGACCACGACACACAAGTCTTTTTTTCCCAACAAGACGTAATCCTGATTCAGGAGTCATGGAAACTAGCACCTACAGTAATACCAGGTTTCAAGGCTCACCACATCTTGGCAGAAAGACACTCAAACTTTGGGCACCCCCGGGGAGGTCTATCAACTCACATAACCCAAAAATATAACTGGACATCGGAAGCACTGGACGTAGGTCTTAATTGGGTGCAAGTGACCAGAATCACAGAATCTCTGACAGCTGGGCCCAAACAGTGGCAAATCATAATCCTCAATGTTTATATCCACCCGGAACGGAAGTCACACTAAGAAAAACAAACAAGCCTAACGTCACTGATAAAACTGATGCAAAAAACCCATTCAGGATGTTCATTATTAATCTCTGGGGACTTCAACTGTGACCTAATCGGCAAAAACAGGGCAAAAGGAATCATGTCACCGCCCAAAGGAGGTCTTAGGCTAGCCTCCGACCTAAGAGAATTAGGTCTGATGATTCTGAACGGCAACATGAGTGGGGACAGGCCGGCAGGTATTACGTACCTGAGTGGAAGGGCCCACTCAATAATAGACTATACAATAGTAAGCGACGACCTAGTTCCAGGCATTGAGACTTTCCAAATTGCCCAACGGCCAGAAAGTGACCATTTCCCCCAAATAACTTCCTTAAATACTGCGCCCACCCCGGCTCCGAAAATGTCATGTCTACTTCATCAAGCATCCAAATTCAACCTAAAAAAATTAAAATGGCGAGGAGAATGGCTGGAAAAATTTCAGTCTGCCGTCACAGCTCGAAAACTCGAGTTAGGGTTGCAAAAAGAGGAAGATCTTGTAAAAAATTGGGAGCAACTGGTCCTGGACCCTCTCCATAAATTTCCAGCAACATAAGGGATACAGAGCAAGTCTACCTTCAAAAAGGAGCCCTGGTTTAACAACGAACTAAGAACAAAAAAAAGGAGGGTAGCTAAAGAGGTCCGAGTCCTAGCACGGCAAAAAAGTTTGGGGTTACAAATAAATAAGGGAGATCTGATTGAAGCCAGAAGCGCTTATAGGAAGTCACTAAACACCGCAAAATTTGCCTTTAAGGAAAAGCTATGGAATAAACTCCTAAGTGCAGGAAAATATCCTAACAGTCGAAACTTTTGGGGTATTATTAATGATCAAAATAAAGGATCAAAACTCCACCAGGAAGCAGGAGTAGGAGCCGACTCCTGGTCCCAACATGTACAATCCCTTTATAGCACAACAACAGCAGGTCCCTCGAACAATATACGGTTAACAAATGTAATCGAGGAGGACCAGACGGGAATTAACATCATAGGTACAGAAGGACCAGGGACGAAGGAGGGATCAAAAGAGGAGACGGTATTCCCGGAATTAACCACTAGAGGGGAACTCTGTAAAATTATTACAAGACTAAAGGCTGAGGGAGCAGCAGGCCCGAACGGGCTGCCCAACGCCATCTTTAAACATGACCCAAATTCTGGGCAGAAACCCTAACGCCACTTTTTAATCAAATTTATTACGACGCCCAGGTACCCGCGTCTTGGAGGGTAATGTCATTCACCCAATATTTAAACATGGCGACCATCGCAACCCAACAAACTATAGGCTTATATCTTTGATAGATGTAGAAGCAAAGCTTTACACCTCTGTGGAAAAGTAAATTTTGCCATGTTATATGTGCCTACGTGTTCCCCATCTTATGCTATATGTGCATGATCAATATGCATATGTATCCCCTATGATCGATTAAAGACACAATCCTAGTTGTGTCCAACTCAAGTATGCCAGTTTCCAGTTCTCGTGAAAGCAACGAGTATTAGGCCTATGTTGCCACGTTTTACAGTGTGCACGTTAATTCAGAATAATGTCCCCGTTTCTAGGCCTCAAAAGGGCCCGGACACCAGATTCAGCTCCAGTCTCCTGAACCCTCTCCGAGGAGCGATACAGCCCCCACCTGCATCCCTGACCCTTCACTTACTTCCTGCCTCACAATGCCCGGCTCGGCCAGGCTCTGCCTGCCTGTCTGCCAAGAGTATGTTATGCTTCTAGTTATCAGTCCAGCCCTCCTTCTCTGCATTCCTAAGCTACTGAATCGCATCAATAGTTCCAGCTATGGTCTAGCCTTTCTGTCTCCATGCAAGAGAAATACTGTATTAATATTCATAGAATATTCCTCGCACACGCAATATATGTAGAATAATGCATGCACCAGCCTTAGTGTCAAGTAGCCTTTACCCTGAAAACTTTTGGATTCTATCAACATGTTCTCTAAACATCAGATACTAGATATGCTTTAGGTACATGTCATTCTGACTCCGCAGACTTTAGTCTCCTCTTCTAGTGTAGAAGTCATAGCCCCCAGTTCTCCCTGGTAACACGTCATTGCCCGTTTGCGCGCACCACTAGGTCAGAGGTCCCAGCTCCTCAAGTAGCCCCCTCCATGTTTCCGCCCCATTCATGACACTTCTGTTACGTTCATACCACATGTCTATGTACACGCCTCTTGTTACACCCACTTTCACTCTTATCTTTCGCGACTGCTACGAGTCACGCCTACTGCTACGCCTACTGTATTGAATGTAATGTAATTGTTTTAGTATATATATACTGTGCACTGTTATGCTTTTAGCATTATTCCTTCCCCTGCCCCCGGCAGCTGCCATTCTATTCCCATGCAGGCTGTCCTGTTCCTGTCCTTTATGCCTGATTAAAGCCTGTAGACTCAAGATACCTCGAATCCTGACTCTTATTTATTGAGCTATCTGTTTATATGAGTATCCTGAAAAATAGTACCGGTAATTAATTATTTATTTACCACATAATGGCGCCCGAATAGGGACTTGCCCTTTCCCCACGCGCCGGCGAAGCCACGCAAGCCCCCTGACCCTCTGCAGCCGTGACGGAACCATACCGTGCACGTGCAGATATTTCTGCTTCAAGTATCCCTCAGGCCCACGGAGGAGACGGAGGTTGCGGTCCAGCATCCAGACGAGGCGGTGTGGAACGCGGCGAGTCCCGACCAGAGCCCAAGCCGAGAGTCCAAGGTCCGAGGTATCCGGAGGCCCACCTGTAACTGAAGTCCGAAGTTCGTAGTCTGTCGTCGTAGCAGTCCAGTCCAGTCCGAGGCCTTCCGTTCTTGCTGCCCGGTGAGTACCGTTGCTGGGGTAGTATCTAGACAGGGTCAATTAATTTGTCTCTGGTCCGTGGGTTTGGGTACACAGATCCAACACGAAGTGTCCACCTAGGTGGATGCGGGTCCTGACGTGTCTCTTTAAGGGACCGGTATGTTTCGTACTGTTTTAGCAGTGCATCTAGTAATTTTAGTAAGTTCTGTTCTCGAGAAATTCATGTGTTCTGTTCTCAGTATACCAGGTAATATTCTGTCCGAAATGTTATTCTAAATGTTTATTAATGTGTTTTCAATGTCGTGGTATGAGTGATTTGTTTTTCCAGTCATTATTGTGTTTATCGTGTATTGTATTGAGGTCAGATTCAAGTACAGAATGCCTCTATTCTCCAAGTTACGTCAGTTAAAGACCAGAAAAGGGCTGCTCGAGGAAGCAGTCCCTGTCCCTCCTAGGGACAGTCCAGGACATTTTATGTATCACAAGCATGGCTTAAGTGCCATAATATATCTAGACTTATGGTCCGATTACACTAAAGATCTCGAAGAGAAATATAGATGGCCTGTATCAGGCACATGGGATGCCGAGTGCATCATGCGAGTAGAAGAAGCATTATGGAAAAAGAAAGCCAGACAGTCCCAGAAAGATGCCATCGAGTTATGGCGCAAAGAATCTCATAAAAGAACCGAAAAAGAAATCAGAAACACAGAATTAAGTAGAGAATCCTCAGAGAAAGCCCAAGAAAGGGAACTAATCGAAATAGGTGAACGAGTTAAAGCAGAACAGTCAGACAGACAGAGGAATGCCCTTATTAAGGGTATGTACCCTCTTCTTGCCGAGGGCTTGCCGAAAGCAACCCCGGAGGCATCCAGTAATTTTCCGCCATCACTAGTTCCGACTAAGCTACGTCATAAACCGACTGCAGCTGATATTTTTCTCTCGTCCTATTTGGACGACACAGTCCCAGAATATGCAAATCCTGTTCCGCCTGTTCCTGTAAATAATGTAATTCCTGTTCCTCCAGCCACTGGTCCCGTGGGTCCAGTTAATGTTACAGCACCCCCGGTCCAGCCTACAGTACATGTACCCGTTCTACCAGTCACTCTGCCAGCACGTACAGTACCCACCGACGATTCTAGTTTAGGAGCCGCGGGGGAAGATCCTCCTCGTACCCCGCCTCAACACAGACGTATGACGCTACATGAACTAGCGTTACAACGTACGCCAAAAGTTCATACCTTCACAGATATCAAGCGAGCACTTACCGAATGTCGTTATGATCCAGTTCCAGGCGATGGCCACATGGTCATATATTCATTACGTTTAAGACGGGTGACCGACTATTTGGACACCCTGCCCGATATGAAGGAACATCTAGACAGAATATATCGTTTTATCCGTACAGGAAAAGATCCAGAAAGTATTCGCGAAGCCATGGTTCAGAGAAAAGTCGAGACTCAGCTCATGCTTTTAAAGTTCTTAATTAACTGTTTAATAAGAGAACAAGATTATCCAGGAAAAGATCCAGAAGAAATGAAAGTCCTGACCAGGTGGAGTGATCATATAGCCGAGGGAAGACACAAGACACAGAACTGTATAGAGAGTATGTACAAGAAAAAACGAAAAGAAATAATAAAGTTACACGAGAAACGACAAGCAGCACAAGTAACCGAGAAAGAATATGACTCTTCTACTGAAGAGGTAGACAACGAGAATCCTTCCAGAATAGCGTATGTAGGTAGAACTAGACTTTCCGACAGACATCCACGCCTAGACTACAAGAAAGTTTTTCCTTCTCCAGTACCAGAACAGTGTTCTCTTGAACAAGTGTTTCAAGCTACCGATCACATTCTGAAGTCACGAATAGGCTATAGTGAGCTTAGTACCATGCATGAACAAGAACTAGCCCGATCAGCAGTCCGGTGGACTACTGATTCTACCACTTTTCCAGACGAAATAGTGGCACAAACGTTTCTGAAACTGCCCCCAGCCGAGCAGCGACTGGTGGGTATGTATATGATCCAGCACCTCATCACTCTGTATGAGGAACAGCATTCCGATCCAGGTCCGCTACACGATGTATTAAACGAGTTACTACAGTACAGATGGAAAGGTCTAGGTACTGATTTAATTAGTGTCATTCTAGAACAGCGCCACAAATACCGAACGTTTCTGAACCCGCATTTTGTTCACGTCTCACCCCCAGAAAGTAAATCATTCTACATAGACAGACAGAATCCGTTACGGGAAGTACATCCAGTCAAGAAAGAGGGTGGTGGTCTAGAACGAGTATTTGTTTACACCCCCATCACAAAGATGGAACTCTTAGAAATGAAAAAGTTAATTCCCTGTCATGATAAAGATCCAGCAGGGTTCCACCGTGAATTAAAAGACATGCTCCGTATGGGAGAATACACGTATCCTGATATCATTAAAATGTTAAAGGTCCTGTTGCCTGCGGGCATATATGAAAAACTCAAAGAAAAAGAATGGGAGGTGGGAGAGAAAAAGATAGATTGGACAGCTCTAGAAGCTGAAGATAATACACGTGTACCAGGTACCGGTCTTGGGGATAAATGTAAAGAATTGCCCGAGTTATTGATACAAGTTTTGCCAAGATTACTAGCCACGAAAAAGGAAGACTGGGATGCCATCTCAGCCTGTAAACAGAAACAAGACGAAGATACTAGTGATTTTTATTCTAGATTTGAGAAATGTTTTATTATTAATAGTGGTCTGAAAACAAGTAGTGAATCATACCCTCATCTTTTTGTTACTAAACTAGTCGAGAATTCAAGTCCGCAAGTTAAAAATCGAGTCCTGAAAGTCGAAAGTACCTGGCAAGCTAATACTCCGTCACAGATGTTACAAATGCTCCAGTACCACCAGAACAGAATCAGGGAGGAACAAGAACACGAAAGGAGACGTATGAAAGACACGAAAATGAAAGTATTAGTTGCACAATCTGTTCCCCAAGACAGTCAGAAGAGGGGTCCGAATCAAGTCAGTCATCCTGCAGTTCCCGTTAAAGGGACCTGCAATTATTGTAAACAGCCAGGTCATTTTATAAACGAGTGTGCAGTTCTGAAACACAATATAGCTACTGGTAAGACTAAAGAAAGACCACGTCCGCCTAGACAAGAACAAGTTTCACAGACTTCCCAGTTACCACAGAATGCACAACAGACAGTTACCGTACCGCAGCCTATAGCTGCAACACAACAAGTTACACAGCAGATGTACCAGTATGCACAGTCCGAGTATCCAGAATATCAGCCATATTCATGAAACAGCCTAGAGAGGGAGGTAGGCTTGCCTCTCATCGAGATACCTGTAGATCAAGAGGGTCCCTATGTACACAGTCAAGTATTAGGGAAAGACAGAAAGGTTCTGATTGATACAGGGGCAAGTAGGACTACCATCAGTCATGACGAGGTTCCAGGGGCTCCGCTCTCAGGCTCTAGAAATGTTTCCCTTGGATTTTAAGGAAAGCCCATTGTTAATGAAATTTCGAAACCAGTTACTCTAGAAGTAGGTCCATTGTCCCGAACTACAGATTTGTTACTCACGAAGTCATGTCCAGAAAATTTGTTAGGCATCAAGACATTAAAAAAATTAGGTGCAATTATATGCTGCTCCCCAGAGGGGGTTCGTTTGTTTTTGAGAGACTTTAAAGGTCATTATGTATTACGTGATTTTGATCCAAGATTATTGAATGTACCACAGCATTTATGGGCGCAAGGTCCAACTGATGTAGGATGTATGCAGATCACACCCCATCGTGTGACTCTGAAAAAAGGTGTTGTTCTACCACGAATCAGACAGTACAAATTGCCACCTGAGGCTGTAGCAGCCTTATCCAAAATTATTGACGAACTCATTGCTCAAGGAGTAGTTGTAGAAACTGACTCCAATGTATGTAATTCTCCTATTATTCCAGTCATGAAACGTACTGATCCAAATGCACCTCCAGTTTATCGACTAGTGATTGACCTTCGAGAACTTAATAAATGTATCATTCCCCAGTACCCAGTAGTCCCAGATATTTCTTCCCTATTGACAGCCATTGATTCTGAAGCCACGTTCTTCACAGTTATTGATCTCAAGAACGCATTTTTCAGTGTTCCCATTCATCCAGACAGCCAGTTCCTTTTCGGATTCTGTTTAAATGGAAGGAGCTATAAATTCACACGAGCTCCTCAAGGTTTTACAGAAAGTCCTAGCATTTACAGTCAAGCACTTAAAAGACAACTAGACAATATTCACATGCCAACTGACACTGCCCTGCTCCAGTATGTCGATGATCTATTGATCACAGCCCGTTCTGAACGTGACTGCGAGCGTGCGTCACTTACAGTTCTGTATTTCCTAGCCGAGATGGGGCACAAGGTGTCCCCTTCGAAGCTTCAATTCTGTGTCCAGCAAGTGGTCTACTTAGGACACTTACTGTCCAAGAGGGGTAGGCAGTTGACACCTGACCGTATCCAGTTAATAGCATGTCTTCCACAGCCCAAGACCCAGAAGGAGGTACGAGCTTTTATCGGCCTCACTTCTTACTGTAGACAATGGATTCCTCAGTATGCATTTCTAGCCAAGCCACTGATACAGTTAACGACACAGGAGGCAGCCGTATCGACTGTCCTCCCTTGGACATCCGAACATACACTTGTTTTTAATGAATTAAAGAAAGCTTTATGCCAAGCACCTGTTCTAGCAACACCGAACTACAGTAAGCCCTTTACACTTTTTGTCACAGAACGTGATGGTACTGCATTATCTGTTCTCACACAAGATCAAGCAGGACAATACAAGCCCTGTGCTTATTTTTCTAGCACATTAGATCCAGTAGCCCAGGCTCTGCCTGCGTGCCTCAAGTCAGTTGCAGCCACAGCACTAGCTATCAGACAAAGTGATTCCATAGTGTTAGGACACTCCCTGACAGTACAAGTTCCACACTCTGTGGAAGTTCTTTTAAACAGAACCCAGACTCAGCATTTGACAATTGCACGTTTAACAGGTTATGAACTGACACTGTTCCAGCCACACATAGAAATCAGACGCTGCAATATTTTAAATCCAGCTACACTGTTACCCTCAGTTACTTTAAATCCTGCCACACATGACTGTGTGGAAGTTGTTAACACCATGACAAAGCCAAGACAAGACCTGACAGATATTGCATTACCTGATCCCGACCTGACACTTTATGTGGATGGTTCATGTATGAGAACAAGTACAGGAGAACTAGTAGCCGCGTATGCAGTGACTACTGAAACTAAAGTTATAGAGACACATCGTATTGACATCCTGTCCGCTCAAGCAGCAGAGCTAGTCGCTCTGACCCAAGCCTGCATACGTGCCAAGAACCTGAAAGTAAACATATATACAGATTCACGTTATGCATTCGGAGTTGTACACGACTTCGGAGTACTCTGGCAAGAAAGAGGTTTCATGACTTCTCATGGAACCAAGATTCAGCATGGTCTCCTTATTCAAGCTCTGTTAGATGCAATACATTTACCGACAGCTATCGCTATCATGAAGTGCAAAGCACATACGAAAGTCACTGATATTATTTCTCAAGGTAACGATCTAGCAGACCGAACAGCCAAGCTTACAGCTCAGACTCCAGACATTCCAGTTAACACGATACAGACACCCACTCCAGAACAGACAACTTGTATGACAGTTAAGGACCCTACACAAGATGTCATAGACATACAGTTACATGCTACTCCCGATGAAATCAAGAAATGGTCCGAACAAGGAGGGGTCCAGACAGATCAAGGATGGTTGACGAAGGGAAAAGCCACATGGTTTCTCCCCGACTCAATGGTTCAAGTCATTATTAATACCGCACATAGTCCTGCACATTTAGGAGAAAAAGCCATGTTAGACAGTATTCAGAACATTTGGTTCAACAAGTATTTACGAGCTGCAGCCAAGCAGAAAGTCCGTACCTGTATGATATGTTGTCAGTTCAATCCAGGTAAAAGTGTCCCGGTGGAACGAGGTGGTTTCCATCCTCCTGACCACCCTTTTGAAGTCCTCCAGATGGATTATATTCAGATGGAGCGATGTCGAGGTTTCAAGTATGTCCTCGTAGTTGTATGCGCTTTGTCCAGGTGGACAGAAGCATATCCAGTCCCAGATTACACAGCTGCGACCACTGCCAGGCAGTTGGTTCGTGAGTTCTTTCCCCGCTATGGATTGCCTAGGGTCGTGTATTCAGATAACGGCCAGCCATTCTCATCTGAATTAATGAAACAAGTTTCCCTTCTGTTAGGGTACCAGTGGAAGTTCCATTGTGTACGCCATCCTGAAGCAGCCGGTCTCGTAGAGAGACATAATCAGACATTGAAAATCCGCCTTGCTAAAGTATGTAAAGAAAAAGGTGTAGACTGGCTAGTAGCCCTGCCAGTTGCTCTTTCTTCATGCGAATGGTCGCACATTCCAGATCAGGTCTGTCCCCGTATGAGGTCGTATTCGGCCGCCCCCCAAACATGTGGGGTACACCCAGACCCCGAAAGATTACCGATGTTTCCAGTAATATGCTGACAGATTACCTAGCTTCCTTGATGTCTGCCCTACACTCTTGTCGTTCACAGGTTGCCGCCGCATTTCCAGACAACACCGAGGTGAAACCGCATGAAGTCATTCCAGGCGACCTGGTGTTGGTGCGAAATTTTGATCGTTCAAGTCCGCTGGAGCCCCGTTGGAAGGAGCCTCGCATGGTGTTGCTAACAACAAGGACAGCCGTAAAACTCGAGGGCAGAAAAGGATGGGTCCATCTGAGCCATATAAAGAAGTTCCATGGATTACGAGAAAAGACATTTCTTAAGGACTGCCTTATTCCTAAAGACTGCCCAGATACAGACTCTGAATCAAAAATTCCCCTGTTAGAGAAAACTTCGCAGCAGGAGTATAAACAGAAATTAAGGTCTAGCAAGTCAGACAGTTTAATTGTTTAAGTCCCTCTCGGGTGAAGCGGTTAGACAGGTTTCTGACATGTATGAGATAGACCCACATAGAGAGAGAGTCAGTCAAAACTCTAAGAGAATCCGTTATCGGAAAAATGTTTGCAGTAGATGCATTGTTACTTTGTTATTTCTTATGTTTTTGAGTCTTATGGTTTCCTGCACAAGTTATGCTTTTCATTTATGTTTTCCAATTTCAAATGTACATATGTTTTCCAATACCACAGTAGAGCACACATTTAGTGATCTGCCTCCTCACGAGCTATCCTATCGTCTTGCTATGCGAAATAATACATTTATCCGAATGTTACATTACTCACACCAGACCAGCAATGCCACTAATTGTTGGGTGTGTGGTCGACTCCCCCCTTTCCAGACACAAAAGGGAGTTCTGCCACTCTTTCCTTATCCGTTTTCACATAATGGTTCGTGTGGAGCATGGTCCACGTTAACGTCATCCTCAACTGATATGTCCCTTATGAATCGAACATGTTTCCCAGACAAGCAAGGTCTTTCCCATAGAACAGGGTTAGATCTAGAAAATTAAATATATGATTTAGGTAATTATTCCTCGAATTTCATGGTCCTGAATGTTCAGTCCGATACTACTCCAGATTTGCCTGCTATTTCAGTACTACCAGTCAAAGGCGAATTATGTGTCAGAAAGAATGGTTCCGCACATGTAGGTCATAGTGATTGTACTATTATTGTCGAGTATAGTGACAGTGGAAAATCTATTTTCAAAGCCTCACGTCATTCTTATTTTGTTTGTGGTCAGACCGCATATGTTCGTCTGCCCCTCGATTGGGATGGAACATGTTACATTGCCTTCCTGCTGCCACCAGTTTTTCTAGCCCCATCCGATTATCATAGAAACACACACCTAGTACACCTTAGACATAGAAGGGAGATCGAGTCCCCAATTGTCGATCAAACTGAAACTACTCTAGAACAGTATCAAGACTTCAATAAAGGTTTCTTCTTCTTTATAGGCCCTGTCCAGAATAGTAAATTAATACGTAGGTTAACCAGAACCCTTGAAGCAGTAGTGAATGAGACTACTTCTGCTCTAGGTAACTTAACCGAAGAGCAATCTGCTATGAGATTTGTCGTGCTCCAAAATCGTCTCGTTCTTGACGTCATACTGGCCGATAGAGGAGGAGCTTGTAGAGTCATCGGATCTAGTTGCTGCATTTTTATTCCTAATAACGCGCCATCTGTTTATTCAGCTATAACCAGACTTCATAAAATTGCCCATCAGTTTCACCAGAATCCAGGCACCTGGACATGGTCCGGTTGGCTCTGGAGTATAATTTCTGCCTGGGGATGGAAAGTGTTGTCATTCCTAGGTATAGCAGTAATGATCATATTCAGTTGCTGCCTCTGTTTACAATGTGGCCCTGCGATTTGCGGCATTTGTGCTACATCCTGTATTCCTAGTCCTAAGTCCCGTTCTAAGACAATTCGAGACGAGCAAATGATGCTATATGAAATGATAGATGGTATCATGAATATAGATGTTTCCTGATGGAAACGTAGGGCACAAGGAGGGAATGTGGAAAAGTAAATTTTGCCATGTTATATGTGCCTACGTGTTCCCCATCTTATGCTATATGTGCATGATCAATATGCATATGTATCCCCTATGATCGATTAAAGACACAATCCTAGTTGTGTCCAACTCTAGTATGCCAGTTTCCAGTTCTCGTGAAAGCAACGAGTATTAGGCCTATGTTGCCACGTTTTACAGTGTGCACGTTAATTCAGAATAATGTCCCCGTTTCTAGGCCTCAAAAGGGCCCGGACACCAGATTCAGCTCCAGTCTCCTGAACCCTCTCCGGGGAGCGATACAGCCCCCACCTGCATCCCTGACCCTTCACTTACTTCCTGCCTCACAATGCCCGGCTCGGCCAGGCTCTGCCTGCCTGTCTGCCAAGAGTATGTTATGCTTCTAGTTATCAGTCCAGCCCTCCTTCTCTGCATTCCTAAGCTACTGAATCGCATCAATAGTTCCAGCTATGGTCTAGCCTTTCTGTCTCCATGCAAGAGAAATACTGTATTAATATTCATAGAATATTCCTCGCACACGCAATATATGTAGAATAATGCATGCACCAGCCTTAGTGTCAAGTAGCCTTTACCCTGATAACTTTTGGATTCTATCAACATGTTCTCTAAACATCAGATACTAGATATGCTTTAGGTACATGTCATTCTGACTCCGCAGACTTTAGTCTCCTCTTCTAGTGTAGAAGTCATAGCCCCCAGTTCTCCCTGGTAACACGTCATTGCCCGTTTGCGCGCACCACTAGGTCAGAGGTCCCAGCTCCTCAAGTAGCCCCCTCCATGTTTCCGCCCCATTCATGACACTTCTGTTACGTTCATACCACATGTCTATGTACACGCCTCTTGTTACACCCACTTTCACTCGTATCTTTCGCGACTGCTACGAGTCACGCCTACTGCTACGCCTACTGTATTGAATGTAATGTAATTGTTTTAGTATATATATACTGTGCACTGTTATGCTTTTAGCATTATTCCTTCCCCTGCCCCCGGCAGCTGCCATTCTATTCCCATGCAGGCTGTCCTGTTCCTGTCCTTTATGCCTGATTAAAGCCTGTAGACTCAAGATACCTCGAATCCTGACTCTTATTTATTGAGCTATCTGTTTATATGAGTATCCTGAAAAATAGTACCGGTAATTAATTATTTATTTACCACACCTCCAGCATCCTCTTAAAGCTGCAAGACTGGATCGAAGAATCAAATAGAATCCCCTGGTTCCAGACAGGCTTCAGGCGGAAAATGGGAACAATCACCAACTTAACTTGCCTGTCACTAATAACGGACAGAATTGCAGCAAAGGGTGCACGGTTGTACGCCTGTTTCGTCGATATTAAATCGGCCTTTGACAGAGTTAACCAAGAGCGTCTATGGGGTAAACTACAGTATTGGGGGACGCCAATTAAACTATTAAAGGCAATAAAAGTTCTATACCAAGACACATGGGCAAAGGTGAAATTGGGAAATGGAGCTTATACCACGAGGAACATACCAAAGTACCAGGGCCTAAAACAAGGTTGCGTTTTAGCACCCACCCTTTTTAATCATTTCCTTTCCGATCTCGCAACAGTGCTGGAGACAGACGAAGTTCACCCACCATCATTGGCAAATCATCGAATTCCTTGCCTGCAATATGCAGACGATATAGTACTGCTGAGTAAAACCCCAGTTGGTCTACAAAGAGCTTTAAATATACTGACAGCGTACTTAAATCAAGAGGGTCTGGACCTAAATAAAGAAAAAACTAAAGTGGTCCGTCTAGTAGACCCAAAAAAACTAAGATACACATGGACGGTGAACGGGACAAAGGTGAAGGAACAAGGGTCGTACAAATACCTCGGAATTATAATATCCCAGGGCGCAAAACAAACGGACCACATAACTGCAATTCGCGCAAAAGCCCAAAGCCTAATTTTCGCTTACCATCTTTTAAAAACAAAAATGGACTGTCCTAATTACAAACATCTCTTGAAGGTCATGTCGGCACAAATTTTACCATCGCTGTCTTACGGTCTTGTTACCTGGTGTGGCAAGAAAATAGATCTACTAAATGATCTCCAAACCAAAATTTATAAAGACGTTTTTAACCTTCCAAGGTGTGCTTCAGCCTCGCAAGTTAGGCTGCAATTTGGTCTGCAAAACCAGAAATACAGGAGCATGAGCGGCTTCGTAAAACTGTGTTACCAACTTAGATCTGCAGACCCGGATTCAATGGATTGGTTAAACTGGGAAGATAAAAAAAATCAAGGAGAGAAGGGAACCCCGTGCTCTTGGGGAAACTATCTGAAAACCTGCGTAAAAGAGCTGGAGTTGGAAGCCGCATGGGAATCCACGACGGACAAAGTAAGCATAAGTAGATTGGCCAACAAGGCAGCAAGGATGAAATCTTTCCAAGAAGACAAAGGGACACTTTTAAAACGGCGACGCGGCTGGACCATAATCAATTCCTTCAAAGCAGGATTACCACACACTTACTTATCCTCCCACTTTAATGAGCACATAAAAATAGCCTTTACAGACTACAGGATGGGTATGCACATTTCGAAGGATCTATTACCATCCTGGAAAGGCAACTACCAGACCGAGAGATGTAGGCTATGTGGCTACAAAACAGAATCACTAGCTCATTTTTTGTGTGTCTGTCTGGCTCTTCTGGCACAACGGCAACGATTATTAAACATATTTGCTATGAGCTAAACATCCGCACCTGCAGACAAGCAGTAACTTGCTGGCTGGGAGAGAATTCAATCATTATGGACTGTCGGCGAACAAAATTCTTGGCAGAAGTGAATAAATGTTTGAGTCAAGTAGAACAAGGACAGGGTTAAGAAGCGGGACACCAATGCTGCCTAGATTCTAATGACAGGAAAAGTTCGCACAAACACGCAAAAACACTTAGATATTCCAAGACAGCGGGAGCATCCCCGGAAGAAATTTTTAATACACTGTTCTACACCATTTTAACAAAGGAGGAGACTTAACTTTTTAGTAAACATATTTACATTTTGTACTATAAAATTATCATGTGAAAATTGTAATGATTTTAATTAATTATGCAATAAACCTTTTTGACCTTTGACCTTTGATATCCAAATATTAGCCCTCCTTCTCCATCTCTCCCACATTTCTAGTGATCTTAGCCCCGTGTATACTGTTACATATTGACGCAAATAACCTTTATGTCTCCCATCTGGGGTTTGTAATTAGGTAGCATGTCAGTGGGGCCCATATATCCTGAGGACGAGATGCCAGAGGTAGCAATTCCGCATACGTTGACAGGTTCTCTTGACATGTTATCAAGTCCTCCAGCCACAGCTTGAATTTAGGAGCACGCCCCCTGCCCCATCTACAGGCAACTCTCCGTTTAGCCAACAATAACGCTATGGCCATAAATTTACGATGTTCGGCACAGAGTGGCTTCACATAACCCAGCAGGGCCAACAGTGGAGCCGGTGCCAATGGGGTGGCAATCATAGTCTGTAAAGCATTAAAAACCTGTGTCCAATAATCTCTAACTCCTAGACATTCCCATACCAGGTGCAGGAATCTCGCCCCCTCCGCATGACATCTGTCACAGCTGTCATTATCTCTAAGTTTATATTTGTACATTTTGGCCGGGGTGTAGTAAAGTCTGTGTAAGAACTTGTAATGTATGATACGTAGTCTACTACTCGCGGATACTCTCTCAGTTTGTAGGCAACAGTCCTCCCACTGTTCATCTGTCATGGCAATTCCTAGTTCCTCCTCCCACCGTACACGTGACTGCGTAGCCGGAAGCTCCCGCTGTGTATGTATCATAATATATATCCGGGATACCAGTTTACTTGCCGTATCTGTGCCTAGTATGTGCTGCATGGGGGCTAGCGCCCTGGGTTCCTCTGGGAATCCAGGAGTGATCGACCTTATGCCCTGCCTTAATCTGATGTACAAAAACACGTCCATCACCGTCCTCTCTGTGTCTGATAACATCTGGTCAAGGGTACAAAAGCGACCTTCTACATACAAGTCCCCCCAATTAACAATTTGGGCCCGGCTTTTAAATTTATGAAAGACCGTTTTCTGCAGCAGTGGCATAGCCGGATGATAGACTAGGGGTAGCAATGGCGAATATAGAAAAGGCACATCCAGCATGCGCCCGATTCTGTGCCAGGCTGTTATCGTGCACGCCAAGGCATCAGGCCATCTATCTTTGTCCCCTATCGGGAGGAAGAGTGCCCCCTGCAATGGTACAGGGTGTGCCAGCCAATGTTCAGCTGCTACTTGCGGCATATATTTCGGTTGCTTCACCCAAAACCATGCATAGTGGGCTTGCGCCGCAGCAAAATACAACTCAAAATACGGTATTCCAAATCCACCTTTCGCGTACGGGCGCGTCATCACCTCCCACTGTAATCTAGCTTGTTTGCCCCCCACACTAGGCGAATCATCTCCAACTTAATCGTCTTAAAGAAATGCCCGCCAGGATAATAGGGTATTTTCAAAAATAAATAAAGCAGTTGAGGGAGTACCACCATTTTTATCAATGATGCTCGCCCCGCCATGGATAGAGGTAATGCCACCCATCGTGTAACGGTCTCTGTAATACGAGTCACAGCCGTCCCATAGTTCAGCCTCAGGAGCGCATCCCTATCTCTAGTGATTCTAATCCCTAGATATTTCAGGTCATCATCACACAACTCCAGGGGATAGTCAATCGAGAAGCGCCCGTAGCCTCAGTAGGCGGAAAACAACTGGACTTCCCCCAATTTATTTGGACTCCCGAGAGTCTTCCAAACACTATGAACTCCCGCAGCACCGGGTTAAGGTTGTGCCGAGGATCACGTACATATAGGGCAATATCATCTGCATAGAGAGATATTAGTATCTGACGCTGATAACACCTAAGGGCCCTATCTTTGTGATGTTGGCGTAGTTTCACTGCAAGCGGTTCTACAGCAATGGCAAACAATAATGGTGAAAGAGGACACCCCTCCAGAGTCCCCCTCATTATACTGAAAGTTCGTGAAGTATGGCCGTTAATAAGAACCGTCCGGAGACACATTGTTCAATACAGCAAAGAGCGTCCTGAGATTGTGGGACGTAGCCCTTCCAGGCACAAATCCTGATTGATCTGGTAGTATCAGGTTTGCCATCAATAGGCTTAGCCTCATTGTGATAAGTTTGGCCAATATCTTAACATGACAGTTAAGTAGCGAGAGAGGTCTATACGAATCACAAAGTTCATGCTCCTTCCCTGGCTTTAAAAGCGACAGTATGACAGCTTCCCTCATTAAGGGAGGTAAATGTGTGTGGATTTAAGATCAGTCAATAAACAAATTTTGGTGGATTGTCATCCCCTGCTGCGCATTTAAGAGTTATTAGCGACATTGGATGGTGCAAAACCTTTTTCGATTATTGATTCAAAGGCGGCATATCATCAAATTGAATTGATGACCGATGGTCATTTTATTGCTTCTTTCATCACACCAGATAGTGCATTCAGATATACACACATGCCTTTTGGCCTGGCATCTGCCACATCAGTATTTTAGAAGCTCATGTTTTACCTGTTCAAAAATACTTATAATGTGGTGGCATTTCAAGATGATATTTTGGTTCACACTAATTCTGAAGATCAACATTATCATACTCTTGATAAAGGTATGTCTATTTTGAATGAAAGGGGGATGACAGTTCATTGAGATAAATGCAAGTTTCTTGCCACAGTAGTGGAATATTTAGGTCACATCATTTCTGGGAAAGGTATTGCACCGAAAAAAGATTCACTCAAACCTATTCGAGACATTGTTGAGCAAAGCAACACAGACCAACTCTGATAATTTTTAGGTTTATGTGAGTACTATTCTAGATTTGTCAAAAATGTTGCAGAAATTGCAGTACCTTTACGCTCACTACTCAAGTAGGGAGCACAATTTGAATGGTTGCAAGAAGAAAATAAAGCATTTGCAAAGCTTAAAAAAAAGAAATCATAGATTTGCAACCCATGTCTCCTTTTTCAAATGATGCATTGAGTGTAGTTACTGTGAATGCCAGTTCAATAGGGTTTAGTGTGTTTTGAAACAAACTAAAGGAAATGTGAACATACCATTGCTTTCGCATCTTGACCTTTGACGGAACAGAGTGTAAATATTGCTCAGTAGAGCGTGAGGCACTGACTTGTGCTTAGTCTGTTGAACATTTATGTGGCAATAAAGGCAAACAATGTGACATAATGCATCATATTTTAAAGCAGTGATACTTCACTATTTTGTAATTTCTACACATTAGCACTGTACAGGCAAATGATTCACCTCATTAGCATTGATGTAACACATAAATACAGCAACCTGCTTGAGCATTGAAGGGCTTGCCGCTACACAGAAATATCTGCTATATTGTTTTTAGTAACTTCAGATTCATTTGAGCTTGAAACAACCTTTTTGTTAAAATCTGCAAGCTATGCAGAAGATGATAGATTATGTGTCAGGTGCGGAAAATCAATAAATATGCTTACAGCACTGTTGGTGCATAAGTCTACTGGCCATTATTGTAATATATTGGGATGACTGTAGTGCCCATTACATATGAAGGTATATACTCTTTTTTTTTAACTCTCTGGGCATGCGCCCGCCGTCGAAGCAGGAGTGGGACCACCCGACAAGTAGTCAGAGGTCCCACCCGCCAGATTAGAATGTGACTGCCGTGTAGTCAGTCGGAAACATTCCTTTTTCTAATGCAGTTTGTGCTGCGGGCCAGAAAAGGGCAGTAGCACGAGCGGCAATGTGAAAAGGGATGTTTTTAAACACCCATGCACCATGTGTCAGGCACCATGTGGTGCCTGGCATACGATGCATGGATTATTATACTCCAGGCCACATTGCGGAGGCCTGCAGGGCATAGGTGCCCTAAGAGGGGACCCCAAAGTCTATTTCCAACAGCCTTTTCATGGTGGGCTGACCGCCATGAAAAGGCTGTCGGAAACTGACATCCTAATCCCTATGGCGGTGTCTCCGCAGGCACCGCCACTATTGTAGGGATTAGGCTCCGACTGCCGCCCCGACGGGCTCCTTGAGCCTGTCAGAGATGGCGGTCTTTCCCCCGCCCGCTGCACTCTGACCGCTGGTAGCATAATTTAGCGGTCGGACCGCTGCCTTACTTAGATGTCGGGTGGACCAACACTGACGGCCTGTCTGTGGCTGTCCACCTGACATCATATTCGGGCCCTCCATGTTATTCTGCACATCCACTGGCTTGACCCACTTTGGAAACACTGGAAGCTAATAAAACTATATGTTTTCCAATTTTTAAGTCTAACTAGACATTTTGTTATCCAGTCTTTAAAATGTACAAAGGGTGGGCTGTGGTTCCACCCACTCGAGTGTTTCTTTTTCACTTCATTCTATTGGCTGTTTCACCTCCTATGGATGCTTTCCATTGCAATGCATGAGGGACTAGTTTACATTTCAAAAGTATGCTGAATCATCCCATGTTAAATTCTTTATCTCATAAAGACATTATATGCACAAAGTAATCAACTTTTCTTTTGCTTTTGCGTTATATAAGGCTTTTTAAAATGTTTTTGTCAGGGCTCAAATTGCAAGTCAGATCTGTTGGCATTTCCATTGCTTGAAGTTTTTCATTTTTTTTACAGTTTTTAAGAAATAACATGGATACAGATGTTTTCTCTTTGTATATGTACGAAATTGGGATATAGCATATGAAGGCATATACTCTTTTGTTAAAATTCTCCATGTTATTCTGCACATCCACTGACTTGAATGGTGCTTTGGGAGAGTGCAGAAAGCTACCAAACAACCTGCTTTCCACTTTAAGGTTTAACTTGATATATTGTTACCCACTCTGGCCTCCTGTTCACAGCACAGGGACACAATAGCTGAGAAGCCTGCAGGGTCAAGGTGGTAGCCCAGAATATTTAAGCCGCCTCCAAACGCCACTGTACAACACCAAAGAACAGTACCTGACACTCAAAGTTGCACCAGAGTTCATTGGGCCCAGGAGACTCATCAGAATGCAGCTTGGTCGCCCAAAAGCTCAGTTATCACCCAGGGAAGGATTTGTCTGTGACCGCTATACTAAGTGACTGATAGAAAAAGTGGTGACTGGACTTTCGCGAGCCCCAAGAGGACCTCAAGGGACATCGACCCTCTGACCAAGATCGCCTCACACCCTTTGTGAATCAAGGAGTAGCCACGGGAAGACCCCCGTTGACCGCACCGTATCCACAGCATCCTTGAGCATCTTCGACACCCTTCATCCCTTGCATCAGTACCACTTCCATAGGGATCCATTGCAATGGGGATAAAGTGCCTGGAGACTGCTTCACCTGTAGAGGTAAATGAGTCTGAGGACCTTGTTGGTCCCTCTGACTTGCTCCCTACTGGAGTTGGTCACCTTAAGTGACTCTAAATGAGCGCATTACAGCTAGTCCAGGTTTTTGCTGAAAATTAGTTGAATTTGCCAGTGCTCATTGGCATTGAAGTGAAATGCTTTAATTTACAATAACTTTTAAGTCGATATCTCCAGAACTCTCTGGTGGATCTCTTTCATTGTGGTGTCTAAAAATACATAAAATAAAGGCTATTTCTACAAACTGGTGTTGGGTTTCCTTGGTGCATTGTCAATTTCTTCAATTGTTTTGGTGCTGTTTAAATGTTTTACACTTGTTCCTTTCTGTAAGCCTTGCTCTCCAGAGACACAGGTGCCCAGGGTTTAGCTGAAGGACTGATAATTGAAACTTAAGGCTCCTAAAGGGGTTGGTAAGTGTATTACACTGTGACGTTGCACCACCATACCTTGTAACACACTCCAATTCCTCACTATTAGTTTTTGCATTTTTAATAACAACTCGTTATGTGCAATAATCCAGCAAAGACATTTGTTTTCCTATATTGAGTTATTCTATAGTGCAGTACACAACTGCCATAATGCTTCATAATTAATAATATTGCTGTATGTGATGTCTCACTCTCACCGTAATAAATTCTGGACTAATAAGACATATATGATCTATACAAGTGTTATATTCTTTTTTTTTAAAAGCCATGTTCACACTTTACAAAGCATACATAGTTTAAGGAGGGTTACGTGTGCCTGTGGTTTCAGATTTGAAATGTGTAACCTATTTTTTAGGTCGAGGACCGAAGGCTGCGCTTGCGCAGTCTCCGGTGGGAGATTTAATGATTTGTAGTATGGGGGCTTGAACCCGCCTCTCTCTTCCATTGGCTGGCTCCCTAAACGGAGGCCAGCCATTGGATGAGAGGGGCATCACTCAGTTCAAGCCCCATCTCTTTCGGATTCGGGGGGGTGTTTTTTTGCGTTCTTTCGACCTGTGACGTCATCTGTCACTCAGAACGCCAAAAACATGCCCCGATTCCGAAATTTTCGGAGCTTGGTGGCCGCCATTTTGCTGCTCCGTCTACCGAGGACATGAGGTAACCGCTGTTTACAGTTGTGACTGCGGAAAGTGTTAGAGGTTTCATTTAGTGCTGAGCAGAGTGGAAGGACCGTCGAGAGGTGAATATTTTGTAGCGCTGGCATATAGTTTTGGAATCAGCTGTGACGGAGGCGCTTAAACCCAAACTGCACACACGGCGCTTGTTTCGGCAGAGGGCACAACCGTGGGAGCGAGCAGGGAATACGACGGTGCATCGGTCTCGTTATTTCTTTACCGTTGTTTCTCCGCTAGTGCAATCTGCAATGCAAGGCGTGCCTCTGCTGACCCCTGGCCACAGTGCGCCCGGTAGAGGAGAGCAAGGGCTTTGGGTGCTCACCTGTCCCCCTCCCCACAAGGGACGTCGTATGTCGTCTGCAGGAACTGCCTGTCTGCTGTGTCTCTCCGCTGAGCTCGGCTCTGATGCTGTCTCATTCTCACATTCTTTCTTTTTTTTTTTAGTTCAATGAAGGTTTATTGATCATAATAAAAAGCATAAATACAAATACAATGAAAAAAGAAAAATTGTGGGGGAAAAAAAGGGGGGGGGGGAGGGAGAGCATAAGAAGGAAAAGCAATGTACATTTTGAGGATGTAGAAATAACAATAAACTTTTCATGAGCAATAAGGATAAAAAGAAGAGATATACCAATAATACAATAAAAGTAAATGCAAATGAGGATATTCAAATAATTATGTTAACAAAGAAAGTGGGATGAAAAAGGGTATCAAGGAGGTTTAGGAACCTCTTGTTGAGCAGGACGTAAACAAAAGGAGCGAGTCGTACAATTATCTAAATACATAGTGACAGGAAGCTATAATTCTGTACGTTTAGCTGCCATCTGGGCAGGAAAAACAAAAGCAGTATCAAGCCTATGATTGTGACAGACACTATACCACCAGGCTTGGATAGTAATGGTAGAGGAGGACTTCCAATTAATAGTAATTTGTTGAAATGCAACAGCCAGTAGTAAATCAACAATACGAACATAAAAATCAGTCATATCCCAACAAGGAGAGAGACTTCCCAAAAAGATGTGGGTGGGAGAAAAGGGGATACATGTGTGAAAGATAACATTAATTTGTGCCCAAACCTGTAACCAAAAGGCATGTACATTATTGCATAGGAACAACATGTGAAATAAAGTAGCATTAGGTGAGGAGCAAGACCAACATACATCTGGGGGGGTAGGGAATCGCTTGTGGAGGGTAGAAGGAGTCTGAAGCAGTCGGTTATATATGAAAAACATAGATTGCGTCAAGGATGCCGCCCTAGAGGTTTTGCGAACTTTTGTCCAAATCTTGTCCCACAGAGATATAGGCCATGATGTGGATAAATCATTTTCCCACTGCTCCTCCACCTTAGATTTGGGTCTAGGAAGTGCATGTGCATGAAGGTGCTTGTAAATAACAGAAGCTTTGGGAAGAGCTTGTAGGATAGAGTGAAGTGGGAGAGTGAGGTTAGGTGAAACAAGAGGAGAAGTTGTTTGCAAGAGTCTCGTATGAACCTCCATGACCGCTTGCCTGAGGAGAAGATATTTAGGAGCAAAGGAGGAGGGTAAATCAAAGGTGGAACAAAGGGTGCGGAAAGGCATGAAAGTGGATTGTGAGAAAAGCTGCGAAATCCAAAGCAACCCCTTGGATCTCCAAGATTTCCAGTAAAAGGGTTTGCCTCGGATTAAGAGGTATTTATTGTGCCAAATAGTGGATGAAAGGAAATCGACAATATTCGCAGGTGGTGGGGGATTAGAGGATAAAAGATGTTTGATAGTGAATTTATGGATGAGAGTAGGAATCAAAGAGGGCTTGCGTGAAAAGGAAATATATTCAGCAAAGGAGAAAGGGGAGAGGAAGAGGCGTTCAATCTTGGTCCACAGAGGGCAAGGGGAATCAGGGTTTTGTAACTTGACGTAACAGACGTAACAGAAAAGCCTTATGATAGGCCGGGAAGTCCGGAAAATTAACTCCTCCTTCAGAGGCAGGGCGAATGAGCCTAGCAAGGGACATTCTGGGCTTTTTGTTGTGCCATAAAAAGGAGGACAAGACTGAGTTAATTTTCTTGAAAAATTTGGCTGGGATAGAGACGGGGATATTGGAGAGTGTATATAAAACAATGGGTGAAAGCATCATCTTAATGATGTCTAAACGACCCCACCAAGACAGGTAGAGAGGATGCCACTTGGCTGTAAGGTCGGATATTTTCTGAGTGCATTTAGTAAGGCAAAGGGAAACAGTGTCAGGGATGGAAGGAGTGATGTATAAACCTAAATACCTAATGTGGGAAGGGCTCCAGGTAAAATTGGAGGCGCTAAAGTCAGGTTTAAAAGTGAATTTTGTCAGGGGAAGGATCTCACATTTATCATTATTAAGTTTATAACCAGAGATTAAGGAATACTGCTGTACTTCCTCCAAGAAAGCAGGGATGGAGACTGTGGGATTCGAAATAAAGAACAAAATATCATCTGCGTAAGCAGCTAGTTTAATGGAGGATTCTGCTGTCTGAAATCCATGAATGTCGGGGTTCTGGCGTAATCTGGACAAGAAAGGTTCTAAAGCAACAATGAAAAGAAAGGGTGAGAGAGGGCATCCTTGGCAAACTCCTCTACCAAGGTCAAAGTAGGGGGAAATTTGACCATTAGCATAAACTGCAGCCCTTGGGTGAGTATATAACAGTGAGATTAGGGAAATAAATTTAGGGCCAAACCCAAACCATCCGAGAGTATGGAAGAGGTAAGGCCATTCAACCCTGTCAAAAGCCTTTTCGGCATCTAAGGCAATAGCCGCGAGGGAATGCTGGAGGTGGGATGATTTTGACAGTATGTTAAATAAAAGCCTTGTGTTGTCAGTAATGTAACGGCCTTTAACAAAGCCGGATTGTTCTTCTCCTAAGAGGTCAGGAAGTAGATGATCCAACCTCAACACCAATGTCTTGGCGTAGATTTTATAGTCAATATTAACAAGGGATATGGGTCTGTAATTCTTGCAATATTGCACGTCTTTTCCGGGTTTGGGTATTAGACAGATGTGTGCATCTAAAAAGGACCCTGAGGAGGCACCTAAATCAGCAAAGGAATGGAGAAGAGAATGCAGCTTCGGAAGCAATAATTTGGAGAAATGAAGGTAAAACTCAACGGTAAAACCGTCTGGACCAGGGGCTTTGTTGAGTTTAAGATGCTGAAGCGCGGTGAGCAGCTCTTTCTGTGAGATGTCAGTCTCCAAAGAGGAAAGATCAAGAGGGAAATGAGCAGGTGGTTGAATAGATGAGAAGAATTGTGAAAGAGAATGGGGAGAAGGTTGGGTGTCAGATGTGTATAGGGACTCGTAGAAGCGGGAGAATGTAGCAAGAATGTCGGCATCTTTGTGTTGTAAGTGTGCATCGGTATCATATACGGATTCAATAGTCATCTTGTTGTGTTTGACCTTCAGGTAATTGGCAAGGATTTTCCCAGCTTTGTTCTTACCACCATAGAACTAAGCACTTGACTTGAGTAAATATAAGGAGGCATCTTCAGTAGACTTTAAATTAAATTTAAGCTTAGCAGCGACCAAAGTTGTCATTAGAATGTGAGGTGAAATAGGCATGTTCCAATCGCTTAATGTCAAGGAGAAGGGGTTTAGTGAATTGGCGAGCAGTCTTACGTTTCTTTGCGACATAATTAATAATGAAGTCGCGCGCAGCTGCTTTGAAAGCGTCCCAAACAGTATGTTTCGAAATGGGCGGAATATCATTAAACTGAAAAAATTCATCGAAAAAGGCGGTGAATGATGTGGAGAATTTGGGATCCAAGAGGAGAGTATTGTTAAAACGCCATCTCCTGGGCCCATCAACTTTAGGAAGCACATCAAGGCTGACTATGACTGGGGCATGATCGGAGAGCAAAATCGGACCAATTTCCGCTGAATTAAGTGTTTGGGCAAGATCATGGGAAACAAAAATGTAGTCAATCTGTGATTGTGAGCGATGGTATGGGGAGTAAAAGGTATATTCCTGAAAAGTCGGGTTGCAGAGTCGCCAAGAGTCAACAAGCTTATGTTGAGAAATAGCCTGAGTAAAAAGTTTGTGCGATTTAGTAGGGACATAGGTGGCATCAGATTTCCTATCTATAATTGGATCAAAAGGTTGATTGCAATCTCCCGCAAGGATGAAATTGTCATCCATGAAATGGGTGATGCGTGGAGAAAACTCAGCCCAAAATAGGGGTTCACCATTAGTGGGGCCATAAACATTCAGGAGAGAGATTGGAACACCTCTAAGTGATAGTCTGACATGTATCCATCGGCCATTAGTATCAGAGTCTTGGGAAATAACAGTGAAAGGCAGAGACCTGCGACATAGAATTGCAACACCATTGCGTTTCCCATCACCTTGAGAATAAAAAACTTCACCTACCCAACCTCTTTTAAGCTTAGCAGACTCTGTGTCAGAGAGGTGAGTTTCCTGGAGAAATGCACTGTCAACATTCAATTTGGCTAGGTGAGATAAAATGCGTTGACCCTTAATTGGGGAATTGATACCCTTAACATTCCAAGAAGTTAGATTCAAGGACATAGCATGTGCATTAAGGTAATGAAACCGTAATAGATGCAAAGATATTGTAGAAAAAATATGCAATAGAGTATAACGTATATAAAAGTAAGAGAAAAACCCATGAAGAAGGAAGAGTAAAAAGGAAATAAAGAAAAGATAGTAACGGAGAAAGGAAAAAGAGAGAAAAATTAGTGAGATCAAAAATATGTACAACAAGAGAGAGCAAAGTAAAAATAGGAAGGAAGTTCAGGTATATTAGAAGAAGAGGAAAGATAAAGCAGAAATATCTACATCCTGAAAATAAAGAGGTTATGACTTCTACACAAACATGAAAGTGAAAAGGAAGTAAAACTATCAAGCAATAGGGAGAAGTGATAATAAAAAGAGAAGAAGAAGATAAATGTCTTGGGGAAAATATGTAGAAAAGACAAAAATAAAACCAAAGGAGGAGGGTAGAACAATTAAGAGATTCAGGGTGTTGAAGTAAGAGAAGGTATGAGAAAAGAAAAGCAGGTGGGCAGGAAACCAAAAATAGAACAAGTAGCAAATGGTAAAAAACACTAGGAAGAAGGGAAAGATAGGAAACTTACATAACATCTGGAACAAGACAAGGCAAAGGGTGGTAGGGTGGAGGCCACGTGAAGAATGGCGACGCAGCCACAGCTCAAACGGGGAGACGAAGGAAGGGAGAGACCCAACGGACCTCACAAACACAGGGAAGGAACCAGAAGAGCCGGATAAACAAAAACATCTGTGTAAGAAAGAGAACAAGAGATTTAACATATCAACAAGTAATATTCATACAATATATACTGTGAAACATAAGTAACCATCATAAATATTAACTACAGAACAGAGAGGCAACACCATTGCAGTGACAGAAGATTACTTAGAGGTTGAGGCCGAAGCAGTATCCCTCGTCTCAGTGGAATACGAATAAAGAAAACTTTTCAGCTTCAAAGGGTCATCATAAGTGGTAGTCTTGTTATTAATGGTCACCTTAAAAAGACAAGGATGAAACAATCCATACTGTGCTCCCAAAGAACGTAGCTGGGGTCGAAGAGACAAGAACTCCTTACGTCGGTCAGCTGTTGATTTGGCATAATCCTGCGAAAATAATAAGGGATGACCAGACCATCTGATGCGATTCATAGCTCTCGCTGCAGATAAAACTGTGAGTAAGTCAGTGTACTCGAGAAAGTACATAATCACACCTCGTGGTTTCCTCATTGAAGCAACAGAAGAAGATGCGCCTCTAATTGAGCCTAAACGATGCGCTCTTTGTATATTAAGATTGGTACCCTCTGGCAAATGGAGGAGCTTTGGTAGAAAGGATTTAAAGTAGGTAATGGGATCAGATCCTTCCTGTCCTTCCTCAAGGCCATAAAGACGTAGGTTGTTCCGCCTACTCCTATTTTCCAAATTTTCGATCTGCTTGTGTAAAATCGAAACTTGTGCACATATTGGATCTACCTTGGAAACAGAGGATTCCATTGATGCAACGTTTTGCTCAAGGGTAGTGATCCGTTCATCTACAGAGAGCCATTTGTCGGAAAGTTGTTGTATTGTAGTTTTGGTCTCTTCAATAAAGGGACGTAGGGCCCTTATTTCATCCAATAGTAAGTCAATAGTAGTAGTAGAAGCTGTCTGAGAAGGAGGTGAAGGAGGATTTTGTTTTAATCTTTTGATTGTACCTTTTTTGGTGACAGGCAGTAATGAAGTGGAAGGTGACGAACCCTTTGTAGAAACGGCGTCAGGTAATTCCTCCATCTCTAAACACTGATAATGGGATCCCGTAGGACCCAAGACCTTCTTAACAGTGGTGGAGGGTTTGCGCAGGTCTTTATGTAATCTTCCCATACAGAAAAGACACAGGTTAAACGTATGAAGATTATGAAAACAAATTGGCGCAGACTAGCTAAAGTAAGCAAGAGCAGAGCAATACAGGTAGGTCAGGGAAACAGTTTAAACATATTTGAACAATGCCTCATCAAACCTAAAAATACATAATGTCAGCATGCGCCCTATGTACAGGCATAGAAAAGTAAAGGCAAATGAATTTCCACATATAGAGTACTCATGAAAAAGAAAGGCAGTACAGAACATGAGGTGAATAATATTATTAAACTGCAGAATACGATGAGGGAAAATTATTCATTTCATTGAGCATTGAACACAATTGTGAGACCACCTGTGAGCAGTAGGTGGCGCATGAATACCATTACAATACAATGTCATTGAAGGAATTAGTCAGAGCATTGTGAAAAAGATACGAGGGAGCCAAATAACGTTGCTCCTGAAGAGAGGCCAGAATATAAAGCGCTATTATCCGGGAAGAGCTGAACCACGATGAAGCAGGAGCTGAGACTACAATAGCGCTGAGGAGAAAGTAGACGTTAGGCTTTGAGGAGAAAGCATCCAAAGCGCGTATGAAAAGCGCTAAATGTAAGAATGCTAGCAATTGGAGGCAAAGATATTGTATTTGGTGAGGCGCATGTTTGAGGGTAAAGCGATAGTAGCGATAGAAAGCACAGTCACGCCACAGTGCAAAACCGCTAGGAGCAAGGCTCCGTCGGCGGTAATATAAAACGGCGTCCGCAATCTCTCTGAGGAGCGCTGCACTCACTTATGGCCAGAGAGCCTCTTAGATGGTAACAGCACGGCAAACGGGGGTTTCTTCTATTGCCCCTCACATTCCGACGTCGTTCCCTTGAGGTTCAAGGCAGATATTGCGCGCAGGAATCACGCTGGGTCTCCCGTCATCCGCTCCTCCCGGAGAGAGCTACGGAGAAGCCGCCATCATCGTCGGGCGCTAGCCACGCCCCCCCTCACATTCTTTCTTTAATGATTCACGACGTGCCAGGTTTCGGGGATGCTGGATTTTGGGGAGCTGGGCCGTGTCAAGTGCCCAAAGAGGCGCGAGCTGAAGAGACCACCCATGCATTGCTCTCACTCAGAAGCACAGCCGTCCCTTGCATCACACCCACCCCACCTGGCTCCGCACCCACTTCACGCACCCTTTCCATCTGAGCAATTGTGGCATGTTACGTGTTATCCCCTTGGCATGATGCCATCCACCGCTGTCACGGTGCACCCTAGCATGTTCCAGCTCTTGCATGTCGCATGTTGGGCTTGTTGCACCACTGGCACGTTGAGCAGTTTGGCATGTTACACTACTGCCACCCGTCTCTCACATCTCAATGGCCAACCCAGCATGTAGTGCGCCTTACAGTCACAGTCTAGGATCAGAAAGAGCACATGGTATTAGTATGTTGTATGACTACGGTGCGGTTGGGTGTAGTCCATTGGCGGTGCTCGGTTGTGCTGCTGTCCTGCTGTTGTTCGTATGACTGCACTGCTGTGCTGTGTGTCCTACAGCTCCAAAGGGCATTGTGTGTCGTGTCGACAGTGCTGTGTTGGGTAGGCCGCCTCGTGATGGTTGTTATATAGATGTAGTGAAGTGCTGTGCACCCCATTGGCGGTGCTCGGTTGTGCTGCTGTCCTGCTGTTGTTCGTATGACTGCACTGCTGTGCTGTGTGTCCTACAGCTCCAAAGGGCATTGTGTGTCGTGTCGACAGTGCTGTGTTGGGTAGGCCGCCTCGTGATGGTTGTTATATAGATGTAGTGAAGTGCTGTGCACCGTTTACATCAAGTGCTGCACCTTATCATATAGTCGCTGTGCTGCATTATATGGCGTATTCATATAGTACTGCACTGTACAGGTGCAGTGCCGTGCCGTACTGCATACCATATACTGGCAGGGCTGTACTGTATGTGGTGTAGAATAGATGCAGTGTTGCGACGTATGATGTGGAGGAAGAACAATACTAGATTGCTTCTACATGATGATGTATGGCGTATAAATGCAACGTCTATAGATGCAGCGTGCGTGGTACACCCGTAGTGCTGTGCTGTTTGTTGTGTAGCCACAACTTGCCTATACGTCATAAAAAAAAGTGCTGTATGCAGTTGAGAATGCAGTGCCGCACAATGCCTTATAGGTATTGTGGTGTACAGTACCTCATACAGATGCAGTGCTGCGATGTATGTGGTAACAGTGCAGTGTATGTCGTATAGCTGGAGTGATGTACTATATTTTGTATGGCATAGGTGCTGTGCTGTATGTGGTACAGACAGCACTGTTGTGTATGTCCTGCAACTTGTCTCCTGATTGAAGTCCCAAAAACAAGATCCAAAAAGATGTGGAAACGAGGGCGTGATATTCGCTCAGAATAAGATCACATCAGACCCAGCAAAAAATAACAATCTTTCCACATCCTCAGCAGACATTCTTGTTAACGAACTTTGAAAGCAGTATTCCCTACAGCGCCAAGAAACTCTAGGAAAGTGAATGTCGCGCTTCACAAACACGTGGACGAGAATTCTTATCTCATCTATATTTTAAGTGCTCAGCACAGAAAAGCTTTATGCTCTTTTGGTTCTGCATACTAATCAATGAGGCAGAGATGCACATGACAGCAGAAATGCATCACTTGAATCTACGCAGCAGCAGGCTGGAACGCATGCCTTGCTTATCTTAGTCAAACAGAATATGACCACTGCCTTCTGGAATACTTATGTTAGCTAGTTCTATTTGTACATCAAATACGTGTGCCCTGTCCTAAAATCTGTAGGACACTCATCATTTATTGCACCATAGTTTTGTTTGAAAAGTCTTTTCCCCTGTGTACTGTTGTCCGGAAGTTCTGTACGACCCTATCTCATTCTCATGGGTGCACGTGGGTAAAAATAGCTGTAATATTTATTTTATTTTATTCAAAGCATCAATTCACCTTTTACTTTTCATTGTAACTTGACTTGCTTGGCGCTCTATTTGCCTAGTTTTAAAAGTGAGGAGACACATACAGTACTGACTTTAGTCATACTAGTGAAAAAAGAATGGGTCATTAGTAATATTGAGTGCTAAGCCCAAAAAAATGCCACCCAGTTTTAACAACGTAGATGATGCTGAAATCATGTTTTAAAAGATTTTATTAGCTAGGGCTGCGCCCGCTGTGTTGACCACCTGGCGCTGACCGAAGTCTCCTGGGCGGGACTGGGGCGCCTGCCTCAAAGCTGGAAAAGATGAACCTGCATGCAAAATAAGTGTCTAAAAGATGTCACTGAGAGTGCGCATAATGAATGCCTCCAGTAAGAGCAAACTTGATGAGTTTTGCTGTTTAAATACAAGAACTTACAATTTTCACGTAAGCACCAACTCTGGTGAACAATAATGCTTCATTAGAATATTGACCATGATACACTGCATAAAGCAGCTGGTACATTAGTCCTATTTGAATACAAAAAAAAGTGGAAACATCGGCAGTTCTAGTCTTGCTTGTTAGCCCTAACACTGTTTTTACTTAAAACCTGCTTTTAGTTTTTAAATATTTTGTTGTCTCTTGTAAGTTTTTGCATCTTTTCTTTCCAACTATCATTTCTGGCACCTCACCACGCCCACTTGCACAAATGATCCTTCTCTGTCTGAGTGGCTCTGCTTTGTGGCCTCAGGTGTTTTTCGGCTTTCTGCTCCTTGGACTAAAGGTTCTGGGTGAGCCCTAGTTATCAGAAACGTCACCTTCCAGTTTACTGTTTCCTACTTTTAACAATTGAAGCGTTGAAATTTAATGTGGCTGATTTAGCCACGATTAGCACTCCCAGAATGCATTGGGTTGCCTTTGTCCTCTCTCCTTTGTGTCCTTATGGGAGGTATATCTTTTCTTTCTGTGAGGCATCCTTTGTCTTCTCTCCTGGTGTGAGCTGCTTTTTCGTCCAATTGAAGGTATGCATTTGTTCTTTCCCCTTATATGGGGCTCCTTTCTTTCCTCAAGGGAGGTATGCTGTTTGGGGTTGAGGTATTTCCTTCATTTCTGTGAGGTATGCCGTTTTCCTCTCCTCTTGTGGGGCTCCTTTGTCTCCTCATGTGTGGTATCCTTTGTCATCTCCTCTTGTGTAGTCCTATTTCATCTCCTCGTGTGAGCTATGCCTTTGTCTCAGCAAGGTATACCTTTGTCCTTTCCTCTTCCTTGTATTGTCTCTTGAGAATGTGTGTGGCTCTGTGTGTGTGTGGCTCTGTCTGTGTGTGTGTGGCTCTGTCTGTGTGTTTGGCTCTGTCTGTGTGTGTGTGTGGCTCTGTCTGTGTGTGTGTGTGGCTCTGTCTGTGTGTTTGGCTCTGTCTGTGTGTGTGTGGCTCTGTCTGTGTGTGTGTGGCTCTGTCCGTGTGTGCGTGGCTCTGTCTGTGTGTGTGGCTCTGTGTGTGTGTGGCTCTGTCCGTGTGTGTGTGGCTCGGTCCGTGTGTGTGTGGCTCTGTCCGTGTGTGTGTGGCTCTGTGTGTGTGTGGCTCTGTCTGTGTGTGTGTGGCTCTGTCTGTGTGTGTGTGGCTCTGTATGTGTGTGTATACCTCTGTGTATGTGTGGATATGAGTGTGGCTTGTGTGTGTGTAGCTCTATATGTGTGTTGCTCTGTGTGTGTGGCTCTGTGTGTGTATGTGTGCGGCTCTGTGTGTATGCCTCTGTGTGTGTGTGTATGGCTCTGTGAGTGTGTGACTCTATGTAGATAGCTTTTTAAGTAAGTGGCTCTATGTGTGTGTAGCTCTGTCTGTGTGTGTGTGTAGCTCTGTGTGTGTGGCTCTGTCTGTGTGTGTGTGTGGCTCTGTCTGTGTGTGTGTGGCTCTGTCTGTGTGTGTGTGGCTCTGTCTGTGTGTGTGTGGCTCTGTCTGTGTTTGTGTGGCTCTGTCCGTGTGTGCGTGGCTCTGTCTGTGTGTGTGGCTCTGTGTGTGTGTGGCTCTGTCCGTGTGTGTGTGGCTCGGTCCGTGTGTGTGTGGCTCTGTCCGTGTGTGTGTGGCTGTGTGTGTGTGTGGCTCTGTCTGTGTGTGTGTGGCTCTGTCTGTGTGTGTGTGGCTCTGTATGTGTGTGTATACCTCTGTGTATGTGTGGATATGAGTGTGGCTTGTGTGTGTAGCTCTATATGAGTGTTGCTCTGTGTGTGTGGCTCTGTGTGTGTATGTGTGCGGCTCTGTGTGTATACCTCTGTGTGTGTGTGTATGGCTCTGTGAGTGTGTGACTCTATGTAGATAGCTTTTTAAGTAAGTGGCTCTATGTGTGTGTAGCTCTGTCTGTGTGTGTGTGTGTGTAGCTCTGTGTGTGTGTGGCTCTGTCTGTGTGTGTGGATGTGTGTGTGTGTCTGTGTGCTTATGTGTAGGTATGTAACTCTGTATAAATAGCCTTTTTTGAAGGTGACTTTATGTGTAAGTGCCAATGTCTGTGTGAGGGTGGCTCTGTGTAAGTGTATGTGTGTGTGGCTATGTATGTGTAAATTCAATAGGTCATGCATATGCAAAAGATTAAGCTATTAGCTTTGTAAATGACAATGCCATTTATTGAACGATTAAACCATTGCAAATTAAAAAGACAATGCTATTTATTTATGATTTTAAAAAAATGATTAATAAACAATACCAATAGCTCTACCTTTAATAATGCCGAGACCATTGCATTGTAAATGCTTGTTTTTATATACTCCAGTGGAGCTATTGTGTAAAAACATTCTTAAGCATTTACATGTGCTTGTTCCCCTTTTCAAGTTATCGATAATGTGATGCATATGTGAAATTAACATGATGTAGTGACTGATATATAATTTATCAATGACAATATCTGGATGTGTAAGGAAGCTCAACATGATAAAGGACTGGATATAACTCTAGGCAGATGACTTAGAAGTGTGATGTGAAAGAAATACTGACCATGTTACTTGATGTTAGTAATGCAATGTTTGAGTTTCTAAGTCTGACTGAAGAAGTGTAAAGAACAAGTTACTTACCTTAGGAAACGTTTTTTCTGATGGATACTAGTATCTGCCTGTGGATTCCTCACCTTTTGAATTACCCCTTATGCAGCATTCCACAGAAACGTTTTTCATAGCTCTCCCACGTCGACGAGGACTCACAATGGTACGGCTCCGTTTGCAACTCCGCGTGACGTCATTGGAGCCATAAGAAGACCTCGTCGGTGTGCTTAGATCAGTTCCATCCCTTTTTTCCGTGCCTTTGAGGCAAATGGGTGAGCCAACAATATTTCACAAGTAACACAGTATACAACATAAGCACAAATATACACAATATATGATTCAAAGAAGAAAGGAAACTGGAAATTCTAAAATATAGACATTTCCCAGCAACAAGCATCATATCATTTCTATTGACAATGAAATACAAGAATGTCATACCCAAAATTATTTTCGGTATAAGTAGGCAGACAATGGGGAGGCGGGTGGGTCAGTGAGGAATCCACAGACAGATACTGTATCCACCAGAAAAAGCTGTACCGAAGGTAGGTAACTTGTTCTTCTGATGGATACATCTGCTTGTAGATTCCTCACCTTTTGAATTGAATCCCCAAGCAGTCCTGCCCCCGGAGGAGGGTGTCCGCTGACCTATACCAAAAAATCCGGCAGCACAGAACGTGCAAAGTGACCGTCCCTCCTCACCTCTGAATCTAAGCAGTAATGCTTCCCAAAGTGTTGAAGGAGGCCCAAGTTGCTGCCTTGCAGATGTCTACAACAGGGACACCTCTAGCCAAAGCAGAAGAAGAAGACGTAGCTCTGTTAGAATGATCTTGAATACCTTCAGGAGGCACCTTCTTGACCAAGGCGTAGCAGATCTTGATGCAGAGGATAAACCATCTGTGGACAGCCTTGCCCTTCATTTTTTCCATGTATCCAATGAAGAGTTGGTCATCCAACCTGAAGACTTCAGCCCTAACCAGGTAGAAGCTGACCGCCTTCTTAGGTAAAGTCTTTCCTCCTTCATAGAAGGGTGAGGGGAGGATAGGAAAGGGGTATAGTTATAGATTGCCCTAGGTGTAAAGGAATGACCACCTTAGGCAGGGATACAGCTCTGGTCCTAAGAACCATCTTATCTACATGAATAGAAGGTGAAAGGAGGCTTACAACTAAGAGCCTGTAGCCCACTGACCCTCCTGGCTGAATTAATCGCAATCAGAAAAATTGTCTTGAATGACAGAGCCTCAACGGACAACTATGTAGAGGCAAAAAGTGGACCCCATCAGGAAAGTAAGAACTAAATTTAAATCCCACTGAGGCATGATAAATGGAGTGGGAGGAAACCTGTTAGTGAGACCCTTAATGGATCTCATAACTATAGGAGACTTAGCAAGTGGGCCTGCAAAGGATCAATTGATCTCTCTACGCACCATTTAACAAACTTGGCCCACCTACCAGAATAGGCAGATTTGGTGGATTGTCTTCTTGTCGATAAAATAACATCTACCACATCTGGTGGGAGAGAGAAATAACTCAGGTAGTCCCATTCAATATCTAGGCATGAAGGTGCAGACTCTGGAGGTGGGGATGTAGAAACTGCCCCTGAGACTGCAAAAGGAGGTCTGCCCTGAGAGGGAGACGGAGCGGAGGGTGCGATGAGAGGTGAAAGAGGTCTGTGTACCACACCCTTCTTGGCCAATCTGGGGTGATCAATATGACTTGGGCCCGGTCTTGGCGAATCTTCCTTAGAACCGGAGGAATCAAGGGTATGGGAGGAAACCCGCAAAGAAGCTGTGACCCCAAATTTAACTGAAATGCGTCCCCAACGCTCCGCGCATTGGATATTGGAGACTGCAGAATGGCGGGCAGTACACTTTCTTGTGAGTGGCAAACAGGTCCAACTAAGGCAACCCCCACATCCTGAAAATGTAATGGAACACCTCCGGAAGAAGATGCCACTCGTGATCGTCCGAGAACTGCAGACTGAGACTATCCACACGCACATTCAGCACTCTGGCCAGATGATTAGCAATCACTTAAATCTGATGGTCTTGGGCCCAGGACCAGAGCCGCAGAGCGTCTCTGCAGAGACAATGTGACCATACTCCTCCCTGTTTGTTTATGTAGCACATCACGTTAGCTTTGGCCGTCAGGACCTGAACTGACTGTCCATGAAGGTAGGGAAGAAAGACCTTGAGAGCCAAATGTATCACCCACAATTGTAGAAGATTGAATTAAAGCAATCTTTCCTCTGGAGACCAAAGGATCTTGATATCCAGATCCCGCAGATGAGCTCCCACCCCAGAGTGGAGGCATCCGTTATCACTGTGGCAACTGGAAAAGGAGGTTGAAATGGCTTACCCCCGAGACAGGTTGCCTGGAAAATTCCACCATAGCAGCTCCGCTGCAGTGTCTCTGGAGATTCTGACCACCTTCCTGAGATTCCCATTGTGTTGAAACCACTGCCTGCAGAGGCACCACTCTAGTGTCCTCATGTGCCAGCGTGCATGATTGACCAACAGTAAACAGGTAGTGAACAGACCGAGTAGGCGCAAAACCTTCAGGACTGAAACAGTTGCTCCATCTTGAAACATTTGAATTATAGTTTGTATGTCTAGAATCCTTTGAGGAGGTGGGAAAGCACGACTAACAGTAGTGTCCAGTACTGCCCCTATGAACATGTTGTGCTGAGAGGGCACCGGGTGAGATTTGGGTACATTTATCGAAAAACCCAAGTCGAACAAGACACGTTGTCTCTTGCAAATGATGCACCACCGAAACGGGAGGACCGCAAACTGGTACTGTTGAGACCCCACCGTAAAACGGAGATACTTCCGATGCGACTCTAGGATGGGAATGTGAAAATACGCATCCTGTAAATTGATCGACACCATCCAGTCTACCTGCTGCAGCGCCAGCAGAACCTGAGCTATGGTCAACATCTTGAATTTCTCCTGTTTGAGGTAAAAATTCAAGATCCTGAGGTCTAGGATCAGTCCCAATCACCCATCCTTTTTGGGGTTCAGGAAATACTGAGAGTAGCATCCCTGACCCCTTTCCTGCTCCGGAACAACCCCTATTGCACCTTTCTGTAGCAAGGAAAGGACCTCTTTTGCAGGACCAACAGATGGTCCTCTGAATTCCAGCCCTGGCAACGAGGGAAAGGAGGGGAAAACTCCCGGAAAGGAAAGGCATACCCATTTTCCACAAGATTCAAAACCCAAAGATCTGAAGTAACAGATTTGTAGAAAATGGGACATCCAACCTCCAATGGGTCCAACAGTGCTCTAAGGTGGGGGATCTAGAGCTGCTTCCCTGCGGAGCCAGTTGGGCGAACAGGAGAGGAGGAGGAGGATGAATAGGAGGAGGATGGGGAGGCGGAGGAGGAGGAGACTTGTTGGCGATCAGACCCTTGCAGACGACCTCTTCCCTTCCCTCTGCATGTTCTAAACAGCGGGTTCTGTTGTTGTTGCTGCTGCTGTTGCTGCTGCTGCTGCTGTCGGGCCCAAAATAGAGCAGCCTTCCTAAAACCCTGAAATCTCCGGTACCCAAAGCCCCTAGGCTGACATTGCACACCTAAAGATCTAGAGTAAGCATGGGCGTAAAATCCGCTCCGATCGCGGATTTTTCGGATTTTCGGCAAATTCGCAATCCGCGAATTTGTCGAAAATCCGTGAATCCGCTCGCGGTGGATTTTTTGCTTGGTTGCGGCGCGCGGCGTGGTGTACGGAGTTCACTTTCCGTCATTAAGCGTTTGCCGAGTTGTTTTTCTCGATCATATTTTGCGAGTGCCGCACCATTTTGGATCTTGCTGCGTGATCCCGCGGGAGTTTGGCGCCCGCGAATACGTAATCGCGGCTTGCCACCTTGCACAGCACACCTCGCGAGAGTTCGCAATTGCGAACACGTAGTTGCGGCGGAAAGGAACAATCTCGCACTCGCAAAATAGAGATTTTGCAATTCTGCACAAGAAATCCACCAGCAAACAGGATAAACCTTCAGAAAATGATGATTTTTATCAGAATCACTCCTCAGGTTGACATTTGCATGGCCTTTTTTTTTGCAAGGAGTCCATTTTTGGGGGGGGGGGGAAGGAAGTGCCCCACAGTCTCCAACTTCCTGTTCCTGTCCAGCAGGCTCCTCCCAGTGCTTTGTCCATCTCCTGGTCACTTTCATTTGGATCTGGAGCTGGAAGGATTACTTTTTGTGGGTGCTGCTGGATATTTGGATTTGAGGCCTTTTTGACTTTCTTTGGATCACTTTTGGATTAGAAATCAACTTTCACAAGTAAGTTTGTTTGGGGCATTACAGTTGCTGCAACTACAATTTTGGAACTTTTTCAGAACATTAAATAAATTATATTGTGGGTAGCCACAGTATCCAGTAGGACCAGGGTTGGTTATGGGTGCATGATACAACTGTTTTGTTGAATTTAAACACCATTGAGGCCATGGATGGGCTGGGATTGTGCTGATTTTTGTCGTTTTTTTGGGGCTGCTGGTGGGGCCCTTTGCCCAGGGGTGGTGAGTGTTGCATGGGCCTAGTCTTTCTGTGGGGTGTCTTCTTGAATTTAAACATCATTGAGGCCATGGATGGGCTGGGATTGTGCTTATTTTATTGTTTTTTGTCGTTTTTCTGGGGCTGCTGGTGTGGCCTTTTGCCCGGGGGTGGTGGTGCATGGACTGAGTGTGCCTGTGGTGTGGTCTCACTCTCTTTAATGTAAACATCATGGATGGCATTGGATTGTGGTGATTTCTGGCTGGTTTTCTGGTTTTGGGGGGGTGTACTGTTGATGTGGACTGGCCATGTGGGTGGTGGTGGTGGCCATCTTGAGTGCTGGCTGGTACAGGCAACATGTGCTTGGGGTGTAAGGGGCCATTTTGAAGAGAGGCAGTGTCTGAGGCCTGCACTTATTTTGCCTACTTTTCATCCATTATGCCCAGAGGTAGTGAGTGTTGCATGGGCCTAGTGTTTCTGAGGGGTGTCTTCTTGAATTTCAACACCATTGAGGCCATGGATGGGCTGGGATTGTGCTGCTTTTATTGTTTTTTGTCGTTTTTTTGGGGCTGCTGGTGGGGCCCTTTGCCCAGGGGCGGTGAGTGTTGCATGGGCCTAGTCTTTCTGTGGGGTGTCCTCTTGAATTTAAACACCATTGAGGCCATGGATGGGCTGGGATTGTGCTGTTTTTTGTTGTTTTTGTCGTTTTTTTGGGGCTGCTGGTGTGGCCTTTTGCCCAGGGGTAGTGGTGCATGGACTGAGTGTGCCTGTAGTGTTGTCTCACTCTCTTTAATGTAAACATCCTGGATGGCATTGGTTTGTGGTGATTTTTGGCTGTTTTTCTGTTTTTTTGGGGTGTACTGTTGATGTGGACTGGCTTGGGGTGTAAGGGGCCATTTTGAAGAGAGGCAGTGTCTGAGGCCTGCACTTATTTTGCCTACTTTTCATCCATTATGCCCAGGGGTAGTGAGTGTTGCATGGGCCTAGTGCTTCTGAGGGGTGTCTTCTTGAATTTCAACACCATTGAGGCCATGGATGGGCTGGGATTGTGCTGATTTTATTGTTTTTTGTCGTTTTTTTGGGTCTGCTGGTGGGGCCCTTTGCCCAGGGGTGGTGAGTGTTGCATGGGCCTAGTCTTTCTGTGGGGTGTCCTCTTGAATTTAAACACCATTGAGGCCATGGATGGGCTGGGATTGTGCTGTTTTTTGTTGTTTTTGTCGTTTTTTTGGGGCTGCTGGTGTGGCCTTTTGCCCAGGGGTAGTGGTGCATGGACTGAGTGTGCCTGTAGTGTGGTCTCACTCTCTTTAATGTAAACATCCTGGATGGCATTGGATTGTGGTGATTTTTGGCTGTTTTTCTGTTTTTTTGGGGTGTACTGTTGATGTGGACTGGCTTGGGGTGTAAGGGGCCATTTTGAAGAGAGGCAGTGTCTGATGCCTGCACTTATTTTGCCTACTTTTCATCCATTATGCCCAGGGGTAGTGAGTGTTGCATGGGCCTAGTGCTTCTGAGGGGTGTCTTCTTGAATTTCAACACCATTGAGGCCATGGATGGGCTGGGATTGTGCTGATTTTATTGTTTTTTGTCGTTTTTTTGGGGCTGCTGGTGGGGCCCTTTGCCCAGGGGTGGTGAGTGTTGCATGGGCCTAGTCTTTCTGTGGGGTGTCCTCTTGAATTTAAACACCATTGAGGCCATGGATGGGCTGGGATTGTGCTGTGTTTTGTTGTTTTTGTCGTTTTTTTGGGGCTGCTGGTGTGGCCTTTTGCCCAGGGGTAGTGGTGCATGGACTGAGTGTGCCTGTAGTGTGGTCTCACTCTCTTTAATGTAAACATCCTGGATGGCATTGGATTGTGGTGATTTTTGGCTGTTTTTCTGGTTTTTTGGGGTGTACTGTTGATGTGGACTGGCTTGGGGTGTAAGGGGCCATTTTGAAGAGAGGCAGTGTCTGATGCCTGCACTTATTTTGCCTACTTTTCATCCATTATGCCCAGGGGTAGTGAGTGTTGCATGGGCCTAGTGCTTCTGAGGGGTGTCTTCTTGAATTTCAACACCATTGAGGCCATGGATGGGCTGGGATTGTGCTGATTTTATTGTTTTTTGTCGTTTTTTTGGGGCTGCTGGTGGGGCCCTTTGCCCAGGGGTGGTGAGTGTTGCATGGGCCTAGTCTTTCTGTGGGGTGTCCTCTTGAATTTAAACACCATTGAGGCCATGGATGGGCTGCGATTGTGCTGTTTTTTGTTGTTTTTGTCATTTTTTGGGGGCTGCTGGTGTTGCCTTTTGCCCAGGGGTAGTGGTGCATGGACTGAGTGTGCCTGTAGTGTGGTCTCACTCTCTTTAATGTAAACATCCTGGATGGCATTGGATTGTGGTGATTTTTGGCTGTTTTTCTGTTTTTTTGGGGTGTACTGTTGATGTGGACTGGCTTGGGGTGTAAGGGGCCATTTTGAAGCAAGGCAGTGTCTGAGGCCTGCACTTATTTTGCCTACTTTTCATCCATTATGCCCAGGGGTAGTGAGTGTTGCATACTTGCATGGCCCTAGTCTTTCTGTGGGGTGTCTTCAATGTAAACATCATGGATGGCATGGGATTGTGCTGATTTTTCTGTGTTTTGTCGATTTTTTGGGGTGTATAACTGAACTGATGTTCCTCTGTCTTCCATTGCTTTTAGGTGCACAAGACTCAAGAGAACCACCAGTGCCAGGAAGAAGTCCTGCAGCGGTGTGTGTGTGCAGCATAACGTCACGCGACGTCACGTCTGGACACAGACAACTCTGCAACTCGTGCAACTGCTGCCTGCTGTTCTGACCTGCTCTGAAGAAGATGGCCCCCAAAAAAGTTACCCGTAGCTCCTCTAGCAAGAAAGGTGCCTGTAAGGAGCAGAAGAAGCAAGTTACCAAGGAGACTGGTGTGCCGCCCGCCCCTTTTTTTGGGAGTAAAAAAAAAAGTACGCCTGCAGCAGCAGCGGGATCTGCTAGGGACCAAGCTGGCAGCAGCACCCCCGCTCCATTGGGCTCAGTGCCACCACCACCACCACACCAACTTAAGTCCAAGCCCTTGAGTGCTGCAGAGGCAGCCGGTATAGTTCTTCAATCACCATCGACCAGTGATGTTGGCTCATCGCAAGAAAGCAGCAGCAATGTCCCTCAATCAACACAGGTTGTTGTAGCTCATCTGACGAGTGTTGAACAACCACAGCCGCAACAACTATCACATGTGCAAGTACAAGCCCAAGTACATGTGGAAGGAGAGGCAGCGCAAGGAGATGCGCAAGCAGAGGTGCATGGAGGGTCACAAGTGCCCACAATAGTTGTTCCTCCCGAAGTAGGGGCACATCAGGAAATCGACAATCAAGGCGAGGTATCATTTGAGGAAGACACTCCTCCTGATGATCATTCATTGTCTTCCACACCCCTAGCAAGGAAGAGATCAAGGGTGGTGTCTACATCTTCTTCAAGCACACCTCCTTCTGATGATACGGATCAAAATTGGGAACCAGCACCACTGCCTGAGAGTGAGGCACACCATGATCTGACAAAGGTAGTTAAGCGTAAAAGGAAGCTCGTCCAAAGTCTCAGAGTTATGGAGTGTGATGATGAGGCTCAACAAGAAGTGGCGGATACTGCTGCTGATGAAGACTCTGACAACAACGACCCAGTCATCATAAAGGTCACTGCAGCTCCAGCGGGCATGCAGCAAACAGACATTTTGACCCTAGCCCGAAAAGCTGCTGAGCGTGATGATGATGATGTTGTCGACGAGGAGGCAGTGGAAACACCACCACAATCATTGGAGTTAAGTAGTACACCAACTCGTACCGCTTCCATATTTCTTTCTGGCAAGAAGGGACCTCCATCCACCTCGACCTTAATTAGTGGCGGTGAAAGTGCACAACGTACAAAAGTTGGGCAATCCAGATCCTCCACTTCATCTGGCATTAGCATCATGACCACCACCACCAGTATCGCCGCCTCCTCCAAGCCTCACAGACACTTCAAGTCCCCAGTTTGGGACTTCTTTACTGTTTGCCAAAAAAGTCCAAAGTTTGCCATTTGTACCCTTTGTAAGCTTGCAGTTAGTCGTGGTAAGTCAGGTACCAACTATGGTACCGGAGGCCAGAGAGGTCATCTTGAGAGAAAGCACACTGTCAAATGGTTTGCGCACCTAGATGCGATCAAGGAAGCCCAAATTGGAAGTCAAGAAAACGTTGATGTTGCATCTGATGATGACGAGGAGGAAGAAGACGTGTCAAACACTTCCCTTACACCCAGTACCCCTGTCAGCAGCACACCCAATGTGAGGCACACTAAGAGTGTTGGAGCGAGTGAGACACCAACGCGCAAAAGTTCACCAGCGAGCAAAATTGGGTCAACGAAGTCATTATCATCCCGTAAATGCTTGGTCCAGGGCAACATTAGAACCATGTTTTCTTCAGACGCGCCATATGAACGCAACCACCCACTGACGCGTCTGTATAACACTAAGCTGGCTAAAATGCTAGCTGTGGACCTTCTCCCTTTTTCTTTTGTAGAAGCGGTAGGTTTTCTAAAATTAGTGGCAACGCTCTGCCCTAAATGGAAGGTTCCTAGAAGGTTCTATTTTGCCAGAGTTGCGGTTCCAGCACTACATGAAGATGTGCTGGAGGCGATTGGGGCAGCTTTGCAGAAGAGTGCTGTTCACACAATACATCTGACAACAGACATGTGGACCAGTGGCCCAGGCGCTGATTACATGTGCATCACTGCACACTGGGTCTCTTTTTCAGGTGTTAAAGCAAAGCTAAACGCAGGTGTTGACCCGGACCAAGTTTTTAAAGCTGCTCGGAAACATGCAACACTAGCCATGTTTGGCTTGGAGAAAAGTCACACATCCCAAAACATTTTGGACGAGTTTAACAAAAAGGTCTTGAAAATGCTATCCCCAAAAAACGCCAGATTGGTTATGTTTCCACGGATAATGGCGCCAATGTAGTTAAGGCCATGGCGCTGGGTGGCTATTTCAGAGTGCCGTGTTTGGCGCACTGTATCAACCTGGTAGTTCAAAAATTCTTGAGTGATAGAGACAGTGCAGCGTTCGCGGTAATGGCCACCTGCCGCAAAATGTGCAACCATTTCAGCCATTCTTTTAAGGCCCGGAAGCATCTGAGGAGGCTGCTACTTAAACGTCAAATGCCAGTGAAAGCAATCATCCAAGAGGTGGCAACACGTTGGAACTCAACCTTCTACATGCTTGAGCGTCTGTATGAGCAGTATACGGTACTCGATCACTATTTCTTAACAGAGGGTACAACTCAGAAGGAGGACCTGCGGATGGGTGCGGCGCAATGGGACATAGTTAAAAGCCTGACAGACATGCTTCGTCCTTTTGAGTTCTTCACGTGTGCAGTCAGCCAGGAGGACTGTAATTTGGGAAAAGCTATCCCATTGTTGTGCATGCTGGAGCACCAACTGATGGCGGTGTCTTCTGAGTTTGAAAAAGATGTAAAAAAAAAGACCCTTTTATTTTGTCTGAGAAATTATTAGAGCGCCTACGTGGTGATGAACGTCTTCAAAAGATCAAGTCAGAACAGCATTACATTTGTGCTACTATTCTGGATCCACGCTACAAAAAGGCGCTGGCAGGCCAAGCATTCTTTCCTTTTGATGATGAAGATGTTCAAAAGTACAAACATTGGCTAGCCTGGTCAGCCAAGAGGTTTGAAAAAGAACGGCAGGTTATTGAAGGAGAAGGCAGTACATCAGCATCAGCATCAGCAGGCCATCCCCAGTCACAAGAATCCACTTCTGCACCTGTGGCTGGGGCACAAGTGACCTCTCAGCCGTTAAAGACACCGGCAACTGGATCATCTGCACCACACACAACAGTAACAGTGGCTGCTGTAGAGGATTGGCTAACTTTGCTTGGGTATGGTTCTCGAAAAAATGTCACAGGCACAGCAAAAAGTAAGCAAAGTGGAGGAACCGTTGATGACCTTAAGTCGATGGTGCAGGACTATCTGAATGACTCAACAGAGGTCTTTCTTAATGATGAGCCATTGCAGTATTGGCATGGCAAAAAACAATTGTGGCCACAGCTCTCCAACCTGGCTATAAACTATTTGTCTTGCCCACTCGCAAGTGTGTCTTCTGAACGTGTTTTCAGTGCTGCTGGTGGCATTGTAACTCCCAAACGGAGCCGCCTCTCGCCCAAAAATGTGGAGCGGCTGACAATGATCAAGATGAATCAGCACCTCATACCACCAGATTACAAAGTACGAGAAAGCACGCCGCATGAAGACGAGGAGGACGGCAACGTAGATGAGGGGATTTGTTCTCTGTTCGGTGGCACTGACCTCATCCTGCCTGAATTCGCAGAGTATGATGACGAAATCTTCTTCTTATTCCCTGACACCGAGCCCTGAAAATGAGACAATGAATCAATAACTTTCTTTTTCGTCCTTATTCACTTTTATTCCTGTGTGTCTGTCTTTCTTTGTTTTGCACAGTTAATTTAATTCAAACTTTAATCACCTAATCCCAAAAACAAGACCATCAGCAGAACTGTCTTCACTTGTTTGCTTATTGATTTGAAGGTGCCGCAGTCTACATTCCTCAGGTTCACAAGTTCTGAAGAACATGCTCCTCTATCCTCCTCCTCCAGACTCCGATTTCCCTCAAAGCAGAGTGCTGGATTACGCCCAATGAAGAAAGACTCAGCACTTGTGGGGGTGTTCTACTTCTTTGCGGGTGAGTTGACGGCTCTGGGCCCATTGCTGTGAAGCTCTAATAATGGATAAAAGTGTTTTGGACCAAATATGAGGTGGAAATTTCTTGCCGTTTTTGCTGACTTGCTTGCCTTTGAGGTGCTCTTTGGCGGGGTTCCGAATGTTTGTGGGTGAGTTTTGGGGTCTGGGAGCACTGCTGCGACAGTCTAATCTTGATTGCATTTGCTTTTCAGGAAATCCGTGGTGGAAAACAGGAGTTATGATGATGACCTAGCTGCACAGCGCGTTTGGACCGAAGGCCGAGAGATATTGTAAGTATGAGATTTAGCTTTTTTGCTGTTTGGGGGTGTTGTCGCGTGCTTTTTTGCGGGTGGGATGGCGGGTCTTGGCTGGGGCATTCCTGGGAAGGTCTTATACCGGATAGAAGTGTTTTGGACAAAATCCTTAAGGAAAAGCCTTTTTTTTGCTATTTCTTCTGACATCTTGCTCAATGTAGCGTTTTGGGGGGCTTCCTGCTGTTCGTGGGTGGGTTGCGGGGTCTCTGTCGAAGCACTGCTGCGACAGTCTAATCTTGATTGCATTTGCTTTTCAGGAAATCCGTGGTGGAAAACAGGAGTTATGATGATGACCTAGCTGCACAGCGCGTTTGGACCGAAGGCCGAGAGATATTGTAAGTATGAGATTTAGCTTTTTTGCTGTTTGGGGGTGTTGTCGCGTGCTTTTTTGCGGGTGGGTTGGCGGGTCTTGGCTGGGGCATTCCTGGGAAGGTCTAATACCGGATAGAAGTGTTTTGGACAAAATCCATAAGGAAAAACCTTTTGGCACTTTTTGTAAGTTAGGGTTTGTTAGGGTTAGCCCTGGCAGCAGGATTGCATGTGTTTCGGGGTGTTCTATTGCAACGCAGTTCTGGGGTTTTAGAGCACTCTTGGAGCGATGCTGGCTATGGATACTTTTGCTTGCTTGCAAGTGGTTTGAATACAATCCACGGTCGGTAAGGGTGTATTTGGGCCTACTGTTACTTTCAAAGTACGTTTTGTCACCATTTTTCTGCTAGGCATCGTTTTTGGAGATCTGATTGGGGGTCTTCCACATTTTTGCGACTGGCTTTAGTAAGGGTCTTGGTGGGAGCATTGCTGGGAAGGTCAAATTTTGTTCTAAAACACAGTTTACAGTACACCTACCTTGAGGGGAAAGATCCGCTATAATATTTTGGCCATACTTATTTATCCTTTAAAAGGTGACTCAGACAGAGTACGCAATTTCAAAAATATTGTACTGTCTATTAGGGAAATCAAAGTGTGACTTTTTGCACCACACAGCGTACATACCTTATATTTATTTATCAGTGGTATTGTAATGGCACTTCCTGTTTTCCGTTCAATAATTACAGGCCGGGTTTCAGTCAACATCCGCCAGGCAGGCAGTGGACAGGGTGTCTTCTGTCAGTGGTCACCAACATTGATGGACAAAGCGTCAGCTGGAATGGAGGAGTGCCGCTAATAAGAGGAATTGTTTGCTGCATGCAACTTACTTACCAAATTCAACAGGACAACTCCAACAACATACAGAATACAGATACAGTATCCATTGTTTTCTTCTATGAGTGTGACTGCATGTGGTTAGCTTTAGTTTGTACCCAAAGATTTCTTTATCTTCAATTATTGTTTGTCCAGGCTGTGCTTTTTTTTTCTTCTCTCAACAAAACCTACCCAAAAAGAAACCCCCATTCCCATTCATTTTCCAAACCCTAACCCTCTTCCCCCGGGCTGTGTTGTTTTGCTTAATGTCTGACTAAAATGACATCAATAATTCCACACACTTGCTGGGGAGGATAAGGTCATAGCAAAAGGCTGGTGAAGGAATACGGGGATATCTTCTAGACTTACTCAGCTTCAGTACTATTTCTTCTAGTAGTAGGAGCCAATGTCAAATAAATTCAACGCAAGTACTAGTTATACTTGCAAGCAAATACTTTACCATTTGTTAGGCTACATTGTGGCACTGTTCTAGTGTACTGTCACCTGCTATATTCTCGATCGTACCGTAACCGTTGTAATGCTACAGTAAGGACAAACCAGTTTTCGTTTTCTTTTTTTCCATAGGCATGCAACTGCCACTGTGTCACACCACTAGTACCACCGCAATGAGGAAATTTCACCCGCCCAGGATTGCCAACGTTAATCCCCATTTCACGTGGAGCCAGCCCTGGGCCTAGCCCTAATTTCTAACACAAATTACAGGTAAGATAAGCGTTTGGTGGGAGGTAGTATAATGGAGTATTAGGACTAGACGAGAGATTGACGGTAGTACTACTAAAGTCCTACGACTGTTCAGGAAAACAAACTTACTGTTACACCCCCGTCCCCCACCCACCAGACTGAAAAGCAGTAAAAAACAGGTATGGTCAGATAAAGTTTGAAAATGTATATTTATGTAGCCCTAACAAAATAATCTCCCTCAAGACCCTCCCTAACCCCAACGATTGTCTTTGAAAAGTCCCAAAAAGAACCCAACTCCCAAACCCCACCCCCCAAAAGTCTCTAAAAAAAGGGCAAGGGACACTCCACTACTGGAGGGTGCTGGTGCATTTTGCGGCATGGGCATCATACTGTGGTAAATAAATAATTAAATACCTGTTCTATTTTTCGGAATAATTAATTAACAGATAGCTCAATAAATAAGAGTCAGGATTCGAGGTATCTTGAGTTTGCAGGTTTTAATACAGCATAAAGGACAGCAACAGGACAACCTGCACGGGAATAGGATGGCAGCTGCCAGGGGCAGGATCTGGGAGCATAAGGGGTGCTTTAATAACAGTGTACAACATATATATACTAAAACAATTGCATTACAGTTAATACAGTAGGCGTAGCAGTGGGCGGAGTTTGTAGCAGTCTCGAAAGATAAGGCATAAAGTAGGTGTAACAAGAGGCGTGTACAGGGCGTATACATAGACATGTGATGTAAACGTAACAGAATATGTCATGAATGGGGCGGAAACATGGAGGGGGCTACCTAAGGAGCCGGGACCTCTGACCTAGTGGTGCGCGCAAGCTGGCAATGACGTGTTACTAGGGAGAACTGGGGGCTATGACTTCTGCGCTAGAAGAGGAGACTAAAGTCTGGAGAGTCAGAGCGACATGTACCTAAACACTATCTAGTATCTGATGTTTAGAGAACATGTTGATAGAATCCAAAAGTTATCAGGGCAAAGGCTAACAGACACTAAGACTGGTGCATGCATTATTCTACATGTAGTGTGTGTTGAGGAATATTAAATGACCATTAATACAGTATTTCACTCACATGGAGACGTAAAGGCTAGACGATGACTGAAACTATTGATGCGATTCAGTAGCTTAGGAATGCAGAGAAGGAGAGCTGGACTGATAACTAGAATCATAACATACTCTTGGCAGACTGGCAGGCAGAGCCAGGCCGAGCCGGGCACTGTGAGGCAGGAAGTAAGTGAAGGGTCAGGGATGCAGGTGGGGGCTGTATCGCTCCTCAGCGAGGGTTCAGGAGACAGGAGCTGAATCTGGTGTCCGGGCCCTTTTGAGGCCTAGAAACGGGGACTTTTACTGAATTAACGTGCACACTGTGAAACGTGGCAACATAGCTTTACATAGGCCTAATACTCGTAGCTTTCACGAGAACTGGAAACTGGCATACTAGAGTTGGACACAACTAGAATTGCGTCTTTAATCGATCATAAGGGAATACATATGCATATTGATCATGCACATATAACATAAGATGGGGAACACGTAGGGACACAGAACATGGCAAAATTTACTTTTCCACATTCCCTCCTTGTCACTACGTTTCCATCAGGAAACATCAATATTCATGATACCATCTATCATTTCATACAGTATCATTTGCTCGTCTCGAATTGGCTTGGAACGGGATTTAGGACTAGGACTTGGAATACAGGATGTAGCACAAATGCCGCAAATCGCAGGGCCACATTGTAAACAGAGGCAGCAACTGAAAATGATCATTACTGCTATACCTAGGAATGGCAATACTTTCCATCCCCAGGCAGAAATTATACTCCAGAGCCAACCGGACCATGTCCAGGTGCCTGGATTCTGGTGTAACTGATGGGCAATTTTATGAAGTCTGGTTATAGCTGAATAAACAGACGGCGCGTTATTAGGAATGAAAATGCAGCAACTAGATCCGATGACTCTACATGCTCCTCCTCTATCGGCCAGTATGACGTCAAGAACGAGACGATTTTGGAGCACAACAAATCTCATAGCAGATTGCTCTTCGGTTAAGTTACCTAGAGCAGAAGTAGTCTCATTCACTACTGCTTCAAGGGTTCTTGTTAATCTACGAATTAATTTACTATTCTGGACGGGGCCTAAAAAGAAGAAGAATCCTTTATTGAAGTCTTGATACTGTTCTAGAGTAGTTTCAGTTTGATCGACGATCGGGGACTCGATCTCCCTTCTATGTCTAATGTGTACTAGATGTGTGTTTCTATGATAATCGGATGGGGCTAGAAAAACTGGTGGCAGTAGGAAGGCAATGTAACAGGTTCCATCCCAATCAAGGGGCAGACGAACATATGCGGTCTGACCACAAACAAAATAAGAATGACGTGAGGCTTTGAAAATAGATTTCCCACTGTCACTATACTTGACAATAGTAGTACAATCACTATGTCCTACATGTGTGGAACCATTCTTTCGGACACATAATTCGCCTTTGACTGGTAGTACTGAAATAGCAGGCAAATCTGGAGTAGTATCAGACTGAACATTCAGGACCATAAAATTCGAAGAATAATTACCTAAATTATAAACTTCATTTTCTAGATCTAACCCTGTTCTATGGGAAAGACCTTGCTTGTCTGGAAAACATGTACTGTTCAGAAGGGACATATCAGTTGAAGATGACGTTAACGTGGACCATGCTCCACACGACCCATTATGTGAAAACGGATAAGGAAAGAGTGGCAGTACTCCCTTCGGTGTCTGAAAAGGGGGGAGTCGACCACACACCCAACAATTAGTGGCATTGCTGGTCTGGTGTGAATAGTGCAACATTCTGATAAACGTATTATTTCTCATAGCAAGACGATAGGATAGCTCGTGAGGAGGCAGATCACTAAATGTGTGCTCTACTGTAGCATTAGAAAACTTATTTACATGAGAAATTGGAAAACATAAATGTAATGCATAACTTGTGCAGGTAACCATCAAACTCAAAAACATAAGAAAACATAAAATAATGATACATCTGATAGAGTTTTGACTAACTCTCTCACTATGGGGGTCTATCTCATACATGTCAGAAACCTGTCTAACCGTTTCACCCGAGGGGGACTTAGACAATTAAACTGGCTGACTTATTTTACTAGACCTGAGCTTTAACTTATACTCCTGCTGCGGAGTTTTCTCGAACAGGGGAGGCTTGAATTCAAAATTAATTTTAGAGTCTGGTTTCAGGCAGTCTTTAGGATTTTGACAGTCTCTTGAAATGGAACAGTCCAATGTTTTTATACGACATCCATGGAATTTCTTGACGTGCGATAGGTGCACCCAGCCTTTGCGGCCTTCCAGCTTCACGGCCGTGCGGGTGGTCAGAAGGACAAGTTGAGGTTGTTTCCAGCGGGGCTCCAGCGGACTTGAACGATCAAAGTTCCTTATCAAAACGAGATCCCCGGGGACGACCTCATGCGGTTTCACCTCGGTATTGTCTGGAAATGCGGCGGCAACCTGTGAACGACAAGAGTGTAGGGCAGACATCAAGGAAGCTAGGTAATCTGTCAGCATAATACTGGAAACATCTGTAATACTTCGGGGTCTAGGTGTACCCCACATGTTCGGGGGGTGGCCGAATACGACCTCATAAGGGGACAGACCTGATCTGGAATGTGCGACCATGCGCATATAAAATAGGGCGACTGGCAGAGCTACTAGCCAGTCTACACCTTTCTCTTTACAAATTTTGGCAATGCGGATTTTCAGAGTCTGATTATGTCTCTCTACGAGACCGGCTGCTTCAGGATGGCGCACACAATGAAACTTCCACTGGTACCCTAACAGAAGGGACACATGCTTCATTAACTCAGATGAGAATGGCTGGCCGTTGTCTGAATACACGACCCTAGGGAGTCCATAACGAGGAAAGAATTCACGAACCAACTGCTTGGCAGTGGTCGCGGCTGTGTAATCTGGGACTGGATATGCCTCTGTCCACCTGGACAAAGCGCATACAACTACGAGGACATACTTGAAACCTCGACATCGCTCCATCTGAATATAATCCATTTGGAGGACTTCAAAAGGGTGGTCAGGAGGCTGGAATCCCCCTTGTTCCACCGGGACACTTTTACCTGGATTAAACTGGCAACATATCATACAGGTACGGACTTTCTGCTTGGCTGCAGCTCGTAAATGCTTGTTGAACCAAATGTTCTGGATACTGTCTAACATAGCTTTTTCTCCTAAATGTGCAGGACTATGTGCGGTATTAATAATGACTTGAACCATTGAGTCGGGGAGAAACCATGTGGCTTTTCCCTTCGTCAACCATCCCTGATCTGTCTGGACCCCTCCTTGTTCGGACCATTTCTTGATTTCTTCGGGAGTAGCATGTAACTGGATATCTATGACATCTTGCGTGGGGTCCTTAACTGTCATACATGTAATCTGATCTGGAGTGGATGTCTGTGTCGTGTTAACTGGAATGTCTGGAGTCTGGGCTGTGAGCTTGGCTGTTCGATCTGCTAGATCGTTACCTTGGGAAATAATGTCAGTAACTTTCGTATGTGCTTTGCACTTCATGATAGCGCTAGCTGTCGGTAAATGTATTGCATCTAACAGAGCTTGAATAAGGAGACCATGCTGAATCTTGGTTCCATGAGAAGTCATAAAACCTCTTTCTTGCCAGAGCACTCCAAAGTCGTGTACGACTCCGAATGCATAACGTGAATCTGTGTATATGTTAACTTTCAGGTTCTTGGCACGTATGCAGGCTTGGGTCAGAGCGACTAGCTCTGCTGCTTGAGCGGACAGGGTGTCAATACGGTGTGTCTCTATAACTTCAGTGTCAGTAGTCACTGCATACGCGGCTACTAGTTCTCCTGTACTTGTTCTCATACATGAACCATCCACATAAAGTGTCAGGTCGGGATCTGGTAACGGAATATCTGTCAGGTCTTGTCTTGGCTTTGTCATGGTGTTAACAACTTCCACACAGTCATGTGTGGCAGGATTCGAAGTAACTGACGGTAACAGTGTAGCGGGATTTAGAACGTTGCAGCGTCTGATTTCTATGTGTGGTTGGAACAGTGTCAATTCATAACCTGTTAAACGTGCAATTGTGAAGTGCTGAGTCTGTGTTCGGTTTAAAAGAACTTCCACGGAGTGTGGAACTTGTACTGTCAGGGAGTGTCCCAACACTATGGAATCACTTTGTCTGATAGCTAGTGCTGTGGCTGCAACTGACTTGAGGCACGCAGGCAGAGCCTGGGCTGCTGGATCTAGTGTGCTCGAAAAATAAGCACAGGGCTTGTATTGCCCTGCTTGATCTTGTGTGAGAACAGATAATGCTGTACCATTACGTTCAGTAACAAAAAGTGTAAAAGGCTTACTGTAGTTCGGTGTTGCTAGAACAGGAGCTTGACATAAGGCTTTCTTTAATTCATTAAAAGCAAGTGTATGTTCAGATGTCCAAGGGAGGACAGTCGATACGGCTGCCTCCTGTGTCGTTAACTGTATCAGTGGCTTGGCTAGGAATGCATACTGAGGAATCCATTGTCGGCAATAGGAAGTGAGGCCGATAAAAGCTCGTACCTCTTTCTGGGTCTTAGGCTGAGGAAGACTCGCTATTAACTGGATACGGTCAGGTGTCAACTGCCTACCCCTCTTGGACAGTAAGTGTCCTAAGTAGACCACTTGCTGGACACAGAATTGAAGCTTCGAAGGGGACACCTTGTGCCCCATCTCGGCTAGAAAATACAAAACTGTAAGTGACGCTCGCTCGCAGTCACGTTCAGAACGGGCTGTGATCAGTAGATCATCGACATACTGGAGCAGGGCAGTGTCAGTTGGCATGTGAATATTGTCTAGTTGTCTTTTAAGTGCTTGACTGTAAATGCTAGGACTTTCTGTGAAACCTTGAGGAGCTCGTGTAAATTTATAGCTCCTTCCATTTAAACAGAATCCGAAAAGGAACTGGCTGTCTGGATGAATGGGGACACTGAAAAATGCGTTTTTGAGGTCTATGACAGTGAAAAACGTGGCTCCAGAATCAATGGCTGTCAATAGGGAAGAAATATCTGGAACAACTGGGTACTGGGGAATGATACATTTATTAAGTTCTCGAAGGTCAATCACTAATCGATATACTGGAGGTGCATTTGGATCAGTACGTTTCATGACTGGAATGATAGGAGAATTACATACATTGGAGTCAGTTTCTACAACCACTCCTTGAACAATGAGCTCGTCAATAATTTTGGATAAGGCTGCTACAGCCTCAGGTGGCAATCTGTACTGTCTGATTCGTGGTAACACTACACCTGGTTTCAGAGTCACACGATGGGGTGTGATCTGCATACAACCAACATCAGTTGGACCTTGTGCCCATAGATGCTGGGGGACATTCAGTAATCTTGGATCAAAATCACGTAATACATAGTGACCCTTAAAGTCGCGTAAAAACAAACGTATTCCTTCTGGAGAGCAGCATATAACTGCACCTAATTCTTTCAATGTCTTAATACCTAACAAATTTTCTGGACATGATTTCGTAAGTAATAAATCAGTAGTTCGGGACAATGGACCTACTTCTAGAGAAACTGGTTTGGAAATCTCGTTAACTATTGGCTTTCCTGAAAATCCAAGGGAAACATTTCTAGAGCCTGAGAGCGGAGCCCCTGGAACCTCGTCATGACTGATAGTAGTCCTACTTGCCCCTGTATCAATCAGAAACTTTCTGTCTTTCCCTAATACTTGACTATGAACATAGGGACCCTCTTGATCTACAGGTATCTCGATGAGAGGCAAGCCTACCTCCCTCTCTAGGCTGTTTCATGAATACTGCTGGTACTCTGGATACTCGGACTGTGCATACTGGTACATCTGCTGTGTAACATGCTGTGTTGCAGCTATAGGCTGCGGTACTGTAACTGTCTGTGGTGCATTCTGTGGTAACTGGGAAGTCTGTGAAACTTGTTCTTGTCTAGGCGGACGCGGTCTCTCTTTAGTCTTACCGGTAGCTATGTTGTGTTTCAGAACTGCACACTCGTTTATAAAATGACCTGGTTGTTTACAATAATTGCAGGTCCCTTTAACAGGAGCTGCAGGATGACTGGCTTGATTCAGACCCCTCTTCTGACTGTCTTGAGGAACAGATTGTGCAACTAATACTTTCATTTTCGTGTCTTTCATACGTTTCCTTTCGTGATCTTGCTCTTCTCTGATTCTATTCTGGTGATACTGGAGCATCTGAAGCATTTGGGATGGAGTATTAGCTTGCCAGGTACTCTCGACTTTCAAAACTCGATTTTTAACTTGTGGACTTGAATTCTCGACTAGTTTAGTAACAAAAAGATGAGGGTATGACTCACTACTCGTCTTCAAACCACTGTTGATACTAAAACATTTCTCGAATCTAGAATAAAAATCACTAGTATCTTCGTCTGGTTTCTGTTTACAGGCTGAGATTGCATCCCAGTCTTCCTTTTTCGTGGCTAATAATCTTGGCAAAACTTGTATTAACAGCTCAGGTAATTCTTTACATTTATCTCCTAGACCGGTACCTGGTACACGTGTATTTTCTTCAGCTTCTAGAGCTGCCCAATCTATCTTTTTCTCTCCCACCTCCCATTCTTTTTCTTTGAGTTTTTCATATATGCCCGCAGGCAACAGGACCTTTAACATTTTAATTATGTCTGGATACGTGTATTCTCCCATACGGAGCATGTCTTTTAATTCACGGTGGAACCCTGCTGGATCTTTGTCGTGACAGGGAATTAACTTTTTCATCTCTAAGAGTTCCATCTTTGTAATCGGGGTGTAAACGAATACTCGTTCTAGTTCGCCACCCGTTCCTCTAACTGGGTGTACTTCTCGTAACGGATTCTGTCTGTCTATGTAGAATGACTTACTTTCTGGAGGTGAGACATGAACAAAATGCGGGTTCAGGAACGTTCTGTATTTGTGGCGCTGTTCTAGGATGACACTAACTAAATCGGTACCTAGACCTTTCCATCTATACTGTAGTAACTCGTTTAGAACATCATGTAACGGACCGAGATCAGAATGCTGACCCTCATACAGTGTAATGAGGTGCTGGATCATATACATACCCACCAGTCGCTGCTCGGCTGGGGGCAGTTTCAGAAATATTTGTGCCACTATTTCGTCTGGAAAAGTGGTAGAATCAGTAGCCCATCGGACTGCTGATCGGGCTAGTTCTTGTTCATGCATGGTACTAAGTTCACTATAACCGATTCGTGATTTCAGAATATGATCGGTAGCTTGAAATACTTGTTCTAGAGAACCTTGTTCTGGTGCTGGAAGAGAGAAAACGTTCTTGTGTTCTAGACGTGAATGTCGGTCGGAAAGTCTAGTTCTACCTACATACGCTATTCTGGAAGGATTCTCGTCGTCTACCTCTTCGGTAGGAGAGTCGTCTTCTTTCTCGCTTACTTGTGCTGCTTTGCGTTTCTCGTGTAACCTTATTATTTCCTTACGGATTTTCTTGTACATACTCTCTATACTACTGAGTGTCCTGTGTCTTCCCTCGGCTATATGATCACTCCATTTTGTCAGAACTCTCATTTCAGTCGGATCTTTATCTGGATAATCTTGTTCCCTTATTAAACAATTAATTAGAAACTTTAATAGCATGAGCTGAATCTCAGCTTTCCTTAGAGACATGACTTCACCAATACTTTCTGAATCTGTTCCTGTACGAATGAAACGATATATTCTGTCTAGATCTTCTTTCATATTTGGTAGGGTGTCCAAATACTCGGTCACCCGTCTTACACGCAATGAATATATAACCATACTATCATCACCTGGGACTGGATCATAACGGCATTCGGTAAGAGCTCGCCTGATATCTGCAACGGACTGATGTTTGGGCGTACGCTGTAACGCACGTTCATGTAACTCGAATGACGTTACACGTTTGTGTGGCGGCGGGGTTCCCGGGGGTCCTCCTCCCGCGGCCCCTAAACTGGAATCGTCGACTGATACTCTTCGTGCTGGCAGAGTGACCGATGTAGCGGGTACTTGTAATGTAGGCTGAACCGGGGGTACCGTAACAGGTGCTGTAACGGGTGCCCCGGTGGCTGGAGGAGCAGGAATTACATTATTTACAGGAGCTGGCGGAACAGGATCTGCATATTCTGGGACTGTGTCGTCCAAATAGGACGAGAGAAAAATATCAGCTGCGGTCGGTTTGTGACGTAGCCTGGTCGGAACTAATGGTGGCGGAAAATTACTGGATGCCTCCGGGGTTGCTTTTGGCAAGCCCTCGGCAAGAAGAGGGTACATACCCTTAATAAGGGCATTCCTCTGTCTGTCTGACTGTTCGGCTTTAACTCGTTCACCTATTTCGATTAATTCCCTTCCTTGGGCTCTTTCTGTGGATTCTCTACTTAATTCTGACTTTCTGATTTCTTTTTCGGTTCTTTTATGAGATTCTTTGCGCCATAACTCGATGGCATCTTTCTGTGACTGTCTGGCTTTCTTTTTCCATAATACTTCTTCTACTCGCATGATGCACTCGGCATCCCATGTGCCTGATACAGGCCATCTATACTTCTCTTCTAATTCCTTAGTATACTCGACCCATAAGTCTAGATATAATATGGCACTTATGCCATGCTTGTGATACATAAAATGACCTGGACTGTCCCTAGGCGGGACAGGAACTGCTTCCTCGAGCAGACCTTTTCTAGTTCTTAACTGACGTAACTTGGAGAATAGAGGCATGACGTAAACTGGGATCTGGACACAATACAATACACAATGAACACAATAATGACTGAGGAAACAACTCATTCATACCACGACATTGAAAACACATTGAAATAACATTTAAAATAACAGTTCGGACAGAAACATTATCTGGAACACTGAGAACAGAAACACATGAATTTCTCGAGAACAGAACTTACTAGAATTACTAGATGCACTGCTGAAACAGTACGAGACATACCGGTCTCATAAAGAGACACGTCAGGACCCGCATCCACCTAGGTGGACACTTCGTGTTGGATTTGCGTACCCAAACCCACGGACCAGAGACAAATTAATTGACCCTGTCTAGATACTACCCCAGCAACGGTACTCACCGGGCAGCAAGAACGGAAGGCCTCGGACTGGACTGGACTGCTACGACGACGGACTACGAACTTCGGACTTCAGTTACGGGTGGGCCTCCGGATACCTCGGACCTTGGACTCTCGGCTTGGGCTCTGGTCGGGACTCGCCGCATTCCTCCACCGCCTCGTCTGGATGCTGGACCGCAACCTCCGTCTCCTCCGTGGGCCTGAGGGATACTTGAAGCAGAAATATCTGCACGTGCACGGTATGGTTCCGTCACGGCTGCAGAGGGTCAGGGGGCTTGCGTGGCTTCGCCGGCGCGTGGGGAAAGGGCAAGTCCCTATTCGGGCGCCATTATGTGGTAAATAAATAATTAAATACCTGTTCTATTTTTCGGAATAATTAATTAACAGATAGCTCAATAAATAAGAGTCAGGATTCGAGGTATCTTGAGTTTGCAGGTTTTAATACAGCATAAAGGACAGCAACAGGACAACCTGCACGGGAATAGGATGGCAGCTGCCAGGGGCAGGATCTGGGAGCATAAGGGGTGCTTTAATAACAGTGTACAACATATATATACTAAAACAATTGCATTACAGTTAATACAGTAGGCGTAGCAGTGGGCGGAGTTTGTAGCAGTCGCGAAAGATAAGGCATAAAGTAGGTGTAACAAGAGGCGTGTACAGGGCGTATACATAGACATGTGATGTAAACGTAACAGAATATGTCATGAATGGGGCGGAAACATGGAGGGGGCTACCTAAGGAGCCGGGACCTCTGACCTAGTGGTGCGCGCAAGCTGGCAATGACGTGTTACTAGGGAGAACTGGGGGCTATGACTTCTGCGCTAGAAGAGGAGACTAAAGTCTGGAGAGTCAGAGCGACATGTACCTAAACACTATCTAGTATCTGATGTTTAGAGAACATGTTGATAGAATCCAAAAGTTATCAGGGCAAAGGCTAACAGACACTAAGACTGGTGCATGCATTATTCTACATGTAGTGTGTGTTGAGGAATATTAAATGACCATTAATACAGTATTTCACTCACATGGAGACGTAAAGGCTAGACGATGACTGAAACTATTGATGCGATTCAGTAGCTTAGGAATGCAGAGAAGGAGAGCTGGACTGATAACTAGAATCATAACATACTCTTGGCAGACTGGCAGGCAGAGCCAGGCCGAGCCGGGCACTGTGAGGCAGGAAGTAAGTGAAGGGTCAGGGATGCAGGTGGGGGCTGTATCGCTCCTCAGCGAGGGTTCAGGAGACAGGAGCTGAATCTGGTGTCCGGGCCCTTTTGAGGCCTAGAAACGGGGACTTTTACTGAATTAACGTGCACACTGTGAAACGTGGCAACATAGCTTTACATAGGCCTAATACTCGTAGCTTTCACGAGAACTGGAAACTGGCATACTAGAGTTGGACACAACTAGAATTGCGTCTTTAATCGATCATAAGGGAATACATATGCATATTGATCATGCACATATAACATAAGATGGGGAACACGTAGGGACACAGAACATGGCAAAATTTACTTTTCCACAATACTCCTTGCGGAGGGTGGCAAGCTCGAAGCGGAGGCCCTCCACCAAGTTCTTATAGTTATGGACCTCCTGCTCCAGGTAGGACATTCGGACTCCTAGGCGGCGTTGGCGTGCCTTGCAGCTCCTGTGGGGGGCAGCTGGTCTTTTTGCTGCTTGGCGGTGGCGGTTGGCTTTGTTAGCCCGGCTCCGTACCGCTGGAGCACTGCGCATGCTGGCGGCCCGTGGGGTCACGGAGGAGGATGCAGCTGTCCCAGTCGAGGATGTTGTGGTTGCACCGGTCGACTGCGTGTCCTCCTCCTCCTCCAGGGCCACCAGCCGCCGATATTCGGCGACAGTGGCATCCAGCCTCCGTTGCCGGGCCATTCGAGCCTGCTCCCTCCGTGATGTCGATTTGGAAGGAGCAACTATATGAAGAAAGAAAGACATAGTCTGTAACCAATGCTCCTTAGCATTAATAACACAAAGTGATTGAGCCGAAAGTTGGGTCACAGTACAAGTAGCAAATTGAAAGCACAGTACATAACTATTGAGGACAGTATCTATGTAACCTCCCACTTCTGCATCCTTGCTCTAGCATTAGTGGTAGTTTAATGAACAAATTCTACGACCACTATGGACTTCCATTACAGTCGACTATGACAGTACACCAGTCTTATTCTTCTTCTTCTCTCTTGTTTAGGAAAATTGGTACGTTATCTTATGCAAGCCGGCAGAATGGCAGCACAGTGAACTTGCACCCGAGAAAAACAGTTGCACACCATGATGAGTGAGACAGACTTGCGTTACTGTACCGGTCCAGTACATGCAGGTGGTGAAGCTATTACTTTTCTATTACGGGTGGCACTGAGAATACTCTGTTACAAGGGCTACTGCTTAATTAATTTACCTTTCACCCTACAGTGCAAATGAGTACTAGAAAAGGAAAATGAAGAAGCAAAATAATTTGATTATCTATCACTTCACATGGGACGTATTTGATGACATATGGGATGACTTTAGGTGCTTTGCTTAATATTGAGTGAACAGTGATACACCCACACATGAATGACGTACTACAACTAAACTAAAGTTATTAAGAGAGGTACGGAGTGTCCACCGTAATAACCGGATATATGCTGTGCTTGCAGTTGCAATACAAAGTACTGCTACTATTCATGGTAGTATTGGACAAATTTACAATTTCTTTTCCTTGCCTTCCCTACACTGGAACGGACGTGCGGGTGCGGTGGTACATGCTCTTCAAGGTAACACTTAGTTCATCCAGCGACCATCTACTCTCTCTAGATACACATGTGCTATCTAAGAGTCAGATAATACCATGCTCCAGGCATCCATTCATTCAAAGTATACGCACACATACAGTTTCTGTTTCACCCACCCAGGCTGCTGTCCTTCCACCCATCCTTGCTTCATCATTGACCCAGCCATGCACCATACCATATTCTTTCCTTCCCAGCCACCTCGGGGGCCAAGCAAACACATATCATTCTTCTTTGCCAGCAGAAAAAGTAAAGTGTCCCTGACTCTTTAGATTGGCGAGTTTGAGATAGCCACCTAAATATTTATGGACATGGTCTAGCTTTACAGAGATGAATCTCTATATCTTCATATGGATTACGGCAAACTAAAACTAGGCAGAGTTTCCAGGAAGACGACAGCACGGAGGAGCAGGGAGGCCGAATTTTAAACACAAGAGTGATAAATCCCAATAAGGAGAACGTTTTGGACAAATGATAAGAAGCTACAAAAACTAACATGAACAGTGTCCATTAACGTATTGGCCAGATTCAGAAACAGGAAATAAGACTATAAGAAGTTCTTTCCCCACCAACGGTGGCTCCTCCGTGCAACTAGAAAACTATATCTCGTTAATGAGAGCTCAAGGATACATAAAAGACCTGAGCAACTCAGAGTACGTGTCGCAATCATTTGAAACGAATCTACTGTACAGAATGCAGAGATTGGAGTCAAATGTTTTAAAGTCCTGAAGAAGGTGTTAAAAAGAAAACAAAGCACCGAAACGCTGCGTCGACTGTTGTTGTAACTTTGACTGTTTTAATTATTTTCATTGTAGGACCACATTAGGTGGTTTTTTAACTATATGGATGTCATAGATTTTATTTAGATTGTAACTCAATTGGGAGGGTAATAATAAATCTTATGGTTTTTTTAACATGACTAAATTGTTTGAGTACTACATTCAGTTGTGTGTTTAATTGTATCTAGTTGTAGCCCATCAATTCAACTCTGCCTAGTTTTAGTTTGCCGTAATCCATATGAAGATATAGAGATTCATCTCTGTAAAGCTAGACCATGTCCATAAATATTTAGGTGGCTATCTCAAACTCGCCAATCTAAAGAGTCAGGGACACTTTACTTTTTCTGCTGTCAAAATCCCCCTCCCTGCTATAAATTACAGGGGAACCTCCTATTTGTTTAATACATTCTTCTTTGCCAGCCATCATAAAATTTCGCGTCACACTTACTTACACCCTTCTTTCGCTTTTCGTTCATCCCATCCATCACGTTCATCTAAGATCTTATTGGGATTCTTCTCACCAAAAACTTCACAGCTAAGTCGAAGTACATTTCGAGGAGGCTACTACCTGGTTGATTTGTAATACACCCGTGCAGAAAGCACACTATGCAGTCTTCAATCTCAATAAGTAAGGAATATATAGCTTACCTGTTCCCGCCACCACCGTGCGAACCCTCACAGGACCGTCCGCCGGCACTTGCACCGCATCCTCCTCAGAGTCCTCCTCGCCCAACACCACCACCTCCGCGCTGGCCCCGCCACCAGATGTTCCACCTACAAAGTACATTTAAGAATGTTAGAATACACCACTCACTACTATATAATATTTGGTCTAGGAGTAATAAAGAAATGTTAAAAAAACAGAATACAATGTAATAATTTGTGACTGTCTACTCTAAAGTAAAAATGTCCCTTTTTCCAGGGAAGGCTGTTGTCTTGCTGCACTTTTATGCACAACTGATGAATGCTTGCTTTTTATTTTTAACACGCACCACTTTTTCTCCTAACAGACAGAAGCTTGACTTCTAAGAACACGACCAGGATCAAGTTCAAACCAGGTGAGAGCTCGGCTCGACCACAAGAAATGTGTCCAATTAATCGTCAGCACTGAGCACTTTTCCGTTTTCAGTTAAATAGTTTTATGACAAAGTTGATTTTAATAAATGTGTTTACTTTTAATAAAGCTTTTAAACTTAAATAGACTCTGTGGTTTTTGGTCCTCCAGACTAGAGTGGATGAGCTAAAGGTTTTGGAATTTTTGCAAGCATGAGTGCCTCTGACACTTCTTGACTGTGACTCCGTACTCTTGTCCTGCGTAGGATAATCTAATGATCATTGGGGATCAATCATCGGTGACTTCGGGAGCTAAATGACTCTGCCACACTATCTAGTCAGTAAGGAGACAGTGCATAGAGCTATTGCTGAATAGAATGGGAGTCCAATGGAATTGCCAAATGTCCAATCTTAGTTAGCTACACAGACAGACTAATAAGAATAATCTAGTAATACCACAGGGAGTCATATTCGAGGCAGGATAAGAATTTAGATCCAGTCTACAAGAAGATCAAAGACGATTTAGAAAAAATCGAATGAGGAACGCTAGGAAAAAATAGGTACTCTTTATTAAAATTAAAACTTACTGGGGCCAGCAAAGGAGCCCTCGCCTGCCCGATCCTGGCCTGCATCCTCCTGAACAGCACCCTCCTCCTCCTCCTGTGTCCTCTTGCCCTTGGGGGGAGCTGATGTACAACATGAAAGAAAGAAAGACCAGAAAACATGGATGAGATTTGTCAACCAAATCAAACATTTCAAAAGAACAATAACAAAATATTTTGGAGAAATAGCAAATAGATAGACAACTATTCCACGGGATCTATCTCATGTGGTATACTACGTTATTCGTATTGCCTGATTTGCGGACCGTTGACTTAGAAAGTTCCTATGTAACTCAATAAACAGACTACTAAAGAGGTTTGCCTAGGCCTGGCAGGCAGCAGTCCGCAGCACGCGAAGTGACAGACAAAGTCCATCCTGCTTGCAGATCAGTGAATACTCAAACTATCAATCCACCCACCACCACCACTATTTCTTCTTATAGCCATGTGTCTAAAGGAAGGACTGGACTTCAGTCTGTTGAGGCTGATTTAGAAGTCCCTTGCGGCTCATTTTCCTCCATTGTTGCGTGACTTTTGTGACGCAGCGGCAGAACAAAAGACTCGCCATGGTGTAGGTGCGGCGTATATATTAAAAGAAAACACATATGGGAGATGCATCACGTTGTAAAGCCCTGCGCCATCAGGGGGCGTTCCGGCGCAAGGGAGGGCGTTCCTGCGCAGGAACGAATCCTAAAAGTGGCTGAGGGAAATCTACAAGATGTCAATCAGTCACTTTTAGGACAATGATGCATGACTCAAACCCTGCGCCTGCTTGAAGCCGACGTACGGCTTGATGCAGGATTGGGGAGATAGGGTACCCCAGAGCATTGCTGGAGCTGCGCCATCGTTGGCACGCAACTCCAGCAATGCGCCGCCTTTACGGCACAGATGCGTAAGGCTTCTGTGACGTTTTGGGCCAATGGGTGGTGGTGGCATGGCACACAATTACTGCTGCATCCCTGCTACTTTGCAGGGATGCGCCGGTAATTGAAAATATGACCCTTAGTGTCTAGCATTACGCAGTTCTTATCTTTACACTACACTCATACATAATTTCTCAGGCCAATGAAATGAACACAAAATACAAAACAAATAAGCATAGTAGCAAGCAAGGCTACTGAGAAGGAGAGCAGTGCACCTGAAATGCATAGAAGATTTTGAAATATAATTTACCTACAATGTAATCGGCAGCATTATTGCTCTTAGTAAAGAACAAAGATTTGCAAATAACAGAGCCGGATAAAACAGAGTAGTGATGAATAGCTACTACTACTCACCAAGCCCGGGACCTCTACGCCGAGCGCGTCCAGCAAGTCCCGTTCCCGGTCCATGACATCCGTCCAGCGGTGGGTGGCCTGGTTATAGGTGCGCCGGACCCCAGAGAGCTTAAACATGGCCCGGCACACCTTCTCCCACCGCTTCCGGCGCTCCCGGATGCCATAGCCGGTTGCGATCTTGCCGCCTCCCAGGATGGTCTTGGGGAGGCGGCGCTGGACGTAGAAGATTAGTGCGCCCACCTCCTCCGCGCTAAAGATCTCCCGTGGCACCACTTGCTCCCCCCTCAAACGCCCGCACGGGAGCAGGGCACGGGGTGCGGGACCCTTCCCCTTCTCAGGGTGCTTCCCGGCTCCCTTTACCATGGTCTGGGCAGAAATAAAGTTAAATGATAAAGAAGAAATAGAATAGTGAAGAAGAAAAGAAAAGAGTTTAAAAAAGTAGTTTAAAAGTAACTAAAAGTAGCAGAAAACACAAAAATATAGAGCTAGAAAAATAGAGGGATAGATAATAAGTAAAATAGATCAAATAAACTTCAAACAAGCAAAGGATGGCAGAGATTCAGAGAGGATACAGAAAGCATGCCCAGAACGATAGCAATGAATGAGAAACAAGATGGCCGCGCCCGTTCACGACCGCGTGGGTAAGTTCGCGCAAGATTTTCCTCGCAAGCACGCGCGAAATTGTACTAGCGAGCAGCACACTTTGCGAGATTACACATAGCGGCCGGAAACGGAATTACGTCACGCAAACAAGATGGCCGCGCCCGTGTACGACCGCTAGGGTAACTTGGCAAACGTATAGCTACAAGCGCCGTGCGAACACGCACAAAATCACGCGAACATACACGCCGCAAAAAAAAAATTAGTGTATTCGCAAGCATTCGCGGCTTCCGAAATCGATCTCGCACGGATTCGCGCCCCAAAAAACGCGCGAAATTGCAGAAAAAACGATTTTTGCTAAACTGAAAGCAATGAGCAGGTGCAAAATTTCAAACTTAACATTAGTAACATTCACTCTAGTGCTTCCTGAGCGGCCCCTCCAGAGTTCAGTTGCCTATTTGCAACTATTCTATGACACTGCTATGACCCAAACAGCAGGCTCATAGAATAGCTACAAGTAGACCATAAAGGTCCTGTGAAAAAAAAATTGCACTGCAACAGAAAGCAAATTACAGATAAGGAAGGAAGCAGGTGCCAGCCAGACTGGAACTTTCAAAATAACTGACACATTAATCAACCCCAAATTAATTCATGGCAGTTGAAGTAGGGGAGGTGTGCTTGCTTTTTTCAACCCCCATAATCTACAGTGATAAACAAACCTAATGGGTGGCAGTGAGGATGTACCAGAGGGTGGCATGGGTGTCCCAGAGGGTGGCAGTGGTGAAACAGAGGGTGCTGTGAACCTGTGATGATAAACCAGACGTAGAAACAACATAGTCGCGGCCGTTGCGAGCCGAAAAGTAAGTTCGCAATTGCGAAATTGTCCACAAATCCTCGCGAACGCTCGCCAACATAAAAAACGGGAAAATCCGCGAGAGTTCGCGTATTTTCCCGGATTGCGAATCCGTAAATCCGCAAATTCGCGTACGCGAGATCCGCTAGATCCGCCCATGCTTAATCTAGAGGTAGCTCTACTATCTTTAAAACTTTGTAGAGCAGAGTCCACCTTGGTCCCAAAGAGTCTAGAGCCATCACAGGGGAGATCCAACAGTGTGGCCTGAACATCCGGACAGAATCCTGATCCTCTGAACCAGGCGTGACTCCTAGTTGCCAACAATGAGCCCATCCCCCTAGTAACTGAGTCAGCCGTATCAAGCCTGAACTCAATCACCTGACCAGCTGCAGCTTGAGTGTCCGACAGCATCTCCGTGAAGTGGCCCTGGATATCCTCTGGCAGTTTAGGAATCACACCCTTAGCTGAGTCCATCAACGCATGGATGTAGCCTCCCAACAGGCACATGGCATTAGTCGACTTCAAAGCCAAACTGGCCAATGAAAATACCTATTTAACCGACTGTTCTAGTTTTTTTGAATCCCTATCTCCCGGAGTGGAGGAATGGATCCTGAGGATTGTTTTGAGGAATATGAAGCTTAAAACACCAAGCTCTCAGGTGAAGGGTGTGTTGACAAAAAAGCTGGATCCCCAGACGCAACTTTGTATTGCCTTGCCACCATTCTGGAAAAAAGCTGGGGCAGACAGAGCCTTCTGCCAAACTTCCAAGATGGATTTCTTCAAGGCTTCATTGAGCAGAAGTAAAGTTTCCATCACTGATGAAGGGGAGTGAAGAACATCAGTCAGAATGTTTGATTTGACCTCTGCAGTGGGCAACTGTACATCCAGGAGGTCAGCAGCCTTCCTTATAATAAAATGGTAGGAAGAAACCTCCTGAGAAGGAATTGCTTTGAGAGAAGAGAGCTCCCACTCTGGTGATGTGTCCAGCACACTAGCTTCCTGAAGCCCTTCAAAATCATTCACGGGATCCAGTATCTCCCCTTCTTCCGCTTCTTCCTTTTGCTCCTGGAATTCCTCCTCTTCCAGAAGCCTCTGAGCTTCCCTTCTGAATCGTATCTTTGCTATCGGCATCTGCAGTGCAAGACGCGGCACCGGTGACTTCGGAGCCGGCGTCGACAGAGGCCATTCAGGTGCGGCTGGAGGCACCATACGAAGTCGAGAAGGTGCTGGACTGGAGCCCAACAGCGCCGGCGATTAGTCTATCCTTTCCTGTGACTGGATTGGCATCGAGAATCTCAGCGTCGGGAGAGGCCAAGTTGGAGTCATTGGCATGAAAGGCATAAAGGGTGCCTGGGCATAATCTTTGGGTATGCCCATTATAAAGGAAAACAGTCCCACGGGGCCACCAGGTGCACCAGATTAGTTAACCGCCCTGGCAAACATGCCATACATTGCATTTAAAAAATGCGAAGGAGGAAGTGGCCAAGAGTCGGACCAAGATGGCCACTTAAGACCTCTGCTCGTCTCCCTGACACCCATATCCTGCCAGTAATCCTGCCTCAATGGTTCCCCAAATGACAGCCAACAGCGAGCGGTGCCGATCCATGTAGGTCCGAGCGGCACCCAGAACCGGAGATACGGGTCCTGTATTTTTGGGCCTGGATGAACGTCTCACGCCGGGGGCTGGAGTACTGCGGCTCACCACAAAAGTGTAGAGTAGAGCCAGCCGCTCGGGCTGGAAGTTCGCCGGTCAGCGGGAAACTTGTGGGATCGTTCCCTTCAGGACACACGGCCGAGGTGCCTCTGACTGGAGTGTCGCTGCCATCATGAAATCCCCTTGGGCCTCGCGCGGAGGTATTTACACCGGCCTGTACATGACTCGGATCCCGCCCGATGGCCGGATCGCCTGCCTGATAAGGCCTTCACTTCACCAGTCAGCCTGACCTGGGGGTGGAGGCTACCCTCAGCGTTTCTCCTGTGGCCCTGCCATATCAGCCAGTGAGGTGCGCCCGGGAGCTGGGAAGAGCGCACTCCTCTGCCTGCAAGTGCCTGTGAGCCTGCGGCTGCCGAGTGCATAGCGACCAGCACCGCTATTCCTCCTTGAAGCACCTGTGTGCAGTATAGATGGAGGAGTCTCCCCCGTGACCTAGCATCCGTCCGCGCCGCCCCTTAAATGCGCAAACACTGGTGCGACATAATCACAGTAAGTTGCGGCAACTCATGAGAGAGCGCGCATTGAAACCCTTGCCTTCCTGCCAGCGATCATCTCCTATTCAACCACGCACCCACTTCGTCCTCGCATGCCACCTACCCTGGGCTGTGCGGAAGCTGCTACAGAGAGACTGTAATTCCCTGGGGTGGAGTGCACAGACGCTGGCTGACCAGCCGGTCGTGGACACAAAGGGGCCCGCTCACCTTTTGCACCCCCTGCATCTGACCCTGGTACCTCTGATAAGTTGACATCTCAAAGTAATTGACTTTTCCCTCCTCCCCTCTCCCCTCCACACCCACAGAGTGACTTTCGACTCAGGCGCGGCAAGCGGGTCTGGATGCTTTTAAAGCGCAATGACAGGGAGACATGAAGCAGAAAAGGGCCCAGCCCAGGGTCCCAGAAGCATGAAACAAGTCCAGTCAAATAAACTCGACTGGTAAACTCTTCCCAAGGGCTCACCAACAGACCTGCGCAACACTCCTAAGGCAGTGGATGAACTTGAGGGCACCACCCTTGACATGACACTGCAGGACATTGTGGCAGCCATCAATGGAGTCAAATCATCTTTAGAACATAAAATGGAAACTATCTCCATCGATGTGAACCTCATTCAGGCTGACCTCACGAAAATGAACGAGAAGGTAAAAACTTTGGATATAAAGACAGCCAGTCTAATAGACAATGTAACCCTACTCCAATGAGAAGTACAAGATCTTAAATCCTTCTGTGAGACGGCCGAACGCAAACTGGATGATCGTGAAGGTCGTACGCGATGCAACAATGTCCGCATCCTAGGTGTGCCCGAAAAAGCGGAAGGACCAGCGCCAGACTTGTTTAGAGAGGACCTCATCTTGAACTACCTCTAACCTAAGGGACTGGGGAAATTTTTCACCATCAAGCATGCACATAGAATCCCAGGCGGATGACCCAAGCCTGGCGCACCACTGCGCCGGCTAATAGCACGTGTCCTGAACTTCAGGGAAGCAATTCTGCAGCATGCGCAGACCGCACCCCCTCTGGACTATGAGAATGCCGTTATATCCTTTTTCCCGGACTTTACGCAATTGTTGCAAAGACAGCGTTGAACGTTCATAGCTGTCAAGAAGAAGCTCAGGGAGAGGGGACTTAAATATGCAATGATGTTTCTGGCTCGTCTCCGTGTGGAAGTGTAGGGACGGGCATGGTTCTTTGATAATCCGGCAGTGGCTTCGGATTAGCTCGACAGCGGAATCGACAGCAGTCCCGGAGGGAGGAGCGGGCTGGCGATCTGGAGTCCCAAGACCGAGGATAAGAATTGCTAGGTGCCGTTGTCTTCCACACAAACTCACTCAGGTAACGAGGTCCTGGTGGCCCCACAGATGGACATAGTCTCACCATGTTCCGCCTCACTCCGGGGAAGCTTCATAGACGGCCCAATTGGGGACAATTGATTCAAAGAACTATCCGGGGGATGGGGAGTGTTGGCGTTCCTCCTCTTTTCTACTTTTAGTTGTGTCTTAGTATCAGAATTTGGGCGACAGGCACTCTGTCTGGTATTTGCAGATGGGCAGGTATAAGATAGGTTTGGTATGGGCAGTTATAAGTCCAGAGGGGAGGGAAGGGGGTTGTTGGTGGCAGGGGGGTTTGAAGTGGTTTTTCTTTGTTAGTTCTTCTCATTTATGCAAAATTGCAGGCACGGCGAATGCACAAAAGTCTTTCTACATTACCAATGCACACACACTGGGATAAAAGCATTAACATTTTAAGTTGGAATGTCAACGGGCTTGGGGACAAACTTAAGCGGAGCATTGTTCTGCAATATATTAGGAAACAGGGCCCAGATGTCGTGCTTCTTCAAGAGACACATCTTATGGGTTTCTCCTGTAGAGCGATGAACAGGAGCGGATATAAACTAGTGGGGCACGCAGGATTCACGACTGGCTCCAGAGGGGTGGGCATTATGGTAAAGAACACATTTCCTCTTAGCGTAGACTCCACTGGACTGATGTCAGGGGTCAATATGTAGGCATCACTGGGTCCTGGGAGGGACGGGTCCTCACACTGTTGTCTGTTTATGTTCCACTGGGCCTCAAAACCACCACTTACCAAGACCTCCGTACTACCCTTCTCTCTCTTCCGGAGGGGCTATTGGTGCTGGGGGCGACTTTAACTCTGTATGCTCTGGCGGGCTGGACCGACATCCCCCTCGCGAGTTGGGGCCCGCTTCTTGCTGGTTACCTGACTTCCTTGAGGCCATGGGGCTAATAGATACCTGGTGCACGTTCAACCCCGAGACAAAGCAATACACAGTCCACTCCGGAGCCCACCACAGCTTCTCCCGCCTTGACTATATTTTGGTTTCCAGCTCTCAAACCTCACACGTTCATGAGGTCCGACACTTAGCTAGGGGCATCTCCAATCACTCACCGCTATGGGCACATATACTTCTGGATCACATTAATGTGGGCAGAATCGCACCAATCAACCCCTGGTACCATCGTAACCCCAAAATACGTAAAGGGCTTCTAGCCACAACAGACAGCTATTTCAAAGAAAATGTGGGTACCGTGACCTCTGCCCAAACGCTCCGGGCGGCCTTTAAAACGGTGATCAGGGGGGAAGCCTTATCCCTAATATCAGGTCACAAACGGGAGAAACAGAAAGCGGTATCTGACATAGAGGACGATATTCACAGACTTGAGGGGGAACTGGAGGGGCAGGATACCCCGAGATACTCCATCTACTGCAACTTAAACAGGACGAATATAAGGCGCTTGTTACAGGGACAGCTCGGTCTCTGGAGAGAGAGAAACTTGGGAGAATTTTTGATTTGGGTGACAAAGCTGGGAAACTGATAGCTTGGCTGGATAAACGGGAATGGGCAAGTACACTGGTCCCGGTCCTATATGACGCTACTAATACTAGCATAGTGGACCCCCCAAGACATAGCTCGTCAATTCGCCATCCATTTCAAGGCAGTGTATAATGCATGGACATCCTATACTGAAGACGACTCTGCTGAACTGTTGAGAGACATTGTTCTGCCCTCCCTCTCCTTGACTGACAAGTAACTAATGGACAGTTCCCTGACTACAGACGAAATTGCTCAGGCAATTAGATCGCTTTAATCGGGTAAGGCCTCCGGCCCTAATGGGATCCCTATAGAACTGTATAAACTCTACCCGGATAAAATGACAGCCCACCTTAAAGTCATGTTTGAAGAGAGCAGGGAGTCAGGTTAACTATCGCAGGATCAGCGCATAGCTAACATTGTTGTCATCCATAAAGACGGCAAACCTAAAACAGACTGTACCTCGTTTCAACCTATTTTTCTTCCTAATGCCGAACCTAAAATTCTAGCAAATGTCCTAGCTAACCGCCTAGTTAAAATCATACCAACTCTCATTCACCCTGACCAGTCTGGCTTTATCCTGCACCGGAATACAGCGTTGAACCTGCGCCACGTTCATGGGGTACTTGGCAGGGCAGACACCATACGCGAACCAGCGTTTTTGGTCAACCTAGACGCAACTATGGCGTTCAACATGGTCGAATGGCCTTATCTCTTCGCGGTGCTCCAGAAGCTGGGGCTTGGCCCCGATTTTTTCAGATGGGTCCACCTCTTATATGCGACACCATTAGCGAAAGTCATAGTTAACAACAAACAATCAGACACCTTCACCTTGAGCCGGGACACCCATCAGGGCTGCCCGCTTTCCCCTCTCATATTCACCTTGGCACTAGAACCGTTAGCGGCCTGGATCCGTCAGGACCTAGTGATTCCCCTGGACATCAGACTGGGAAGACCAGATATCACTTTACACTGATGACGTAGTACTCTATTTCACAGACTCCCAAAAATCTCTAATTGATTTACTGGACATCTTAGCGGTGTTTGGGAGATATTCCGGATTCAAGATTAACTGGACTAAGTCCCATCTGTTTCCCCTTCATGGGGGTATACCAGCCTTGCCCCGTAACTGCCCAATCCAAGTCAGTGCATTAGGGTTCAAATATTTAGGGATATTCGTCTCCCTGGTCTCCATGCTCTGCTACAACAATCTTCTTCCCCCCCTCCAGCGCCTACGACATGACATAGCCAGCTGGCGAACCCTCCCGTTGTCCCTCCTTGGAAGGGCCGTACTTTTTAAAATGATGTCCCTCCCTCACTTCCTCTACGCCTTGCAAAACTCACTTGATGCTGTCCCCATTGCTTACTTTAAAGAAATTGAGCAACTCCAGAGGGAGCTATTATGGAATAGACCACCATGTATAGCTCTCAGCAAACTAACCTTGAAATGGCATGATGGAGGTATCGCTCTTCCGGACATCAAAAAATATTATTGGGTTGCTCACCTGGCTGCCATCAATTCTGGCACCTAGCTATCGAATGGACAGGTGGCTTCTCCTGGGTGGGAACTACAATAGGGCATTGCATTCCAGACCGGCTCGACCTCCACTGTCTGGCCCCAACGGGCACTCGATAACCGCCTGGCACGCTGCCAACAGATCCCTGGGATGGGAGGGTAAACTGTCGTTGGCCACCCTCTTATGGGATTTCGCGACACTGGGGACCCTGTGGCAGACAAAGGGATTCGATAAGTGGGATATGATTGGTATCTCTCGCATCCAAGACCTTTGGGAAAAGGGTGACATAAAAACGTTCACTTCCCTCCAGGATCAACATAGGCTGGCTGACTCAGAACATTTCCGCTACATGCAAATACGGCATGCTTTATGCTCAGCCTTTCCTACGGGTTCCTACCCCCCCCCCCGAGTCCTCTCCAATGGAAATCAAGATATTAGATAGACTCCTCCCAGAAAAGACTATTTCTCTGATTTACAATAAATTAATTCATAACATGGATGACCCTCTTGCACTGCTTCGACAAAAATGGGTGGCGGACGGTATTGAACTGACGACGAAGACTGGCAGGAGGCTGTGTCCTCTCCCAGAATGGTGGCTATCCCAGCAAGACTGCGATTGGTTCAACTTAAAATCCTGCACAGGATATACATGACGGGGCCTAGACCAGTGCAAATGGGAAGGGCAACCACCGGGGACTGTCGTAGGCGATGTGGCCAGCTGGGCACATTCCTGCATATCATCTGGGAATGCTCTCTCATCCAGTCCTACTGGAGGGAGATTCATGGAGTGGTGGGGACGGTCCTGGTGGTGCCCCTACTCCCGGAGGCACGCAGATGTTTGCTGAATATATGGGAGTCAACCGACCTAAACACACACCAAACACAGTGGCCCACACTTGGACTCATGGTGGATAAAAGGAACATAGCCCAGACTTGAGAGGCAGCTGACTTGCTTTCTCCTTGATTTGTCCTAAAAGTGAAAAAATGTGTATTATTCTTGTAAAATTTGACTGTGCCTGACCAATAAGAGTGTTTTTCTGTAATGTGTTTCTGTTGTCGATGATTGTTAATAAAAAAGAATTAAAAAAAAATGTGAAGGATCCGCACTTGGAGCCGGTAAGGGTGGGTACGGATCTGGAACCGCCTGATCTGGAACTGCCCGAGGTCGCAAGGCTGGTTCTCGCTGCGACGCCGGAGACACCAGAGCCTGGGGCGGAGTGACCAAAGGCAAAGGACTCACTTCCCTAGGCGACAGAGAGTCCCTAGGAGTTGGAGAATGCACCGGAGTCACCTGCGGTGAAGAGGAAGGTGAGATATCATCCTTCCTGTGATGCTGTGGAGCTGGGGACCCGACTTTGACGATTTGCCTTTCAAAGAGTGACACTTGAAACCATGACTGCGCTTCTTCCTATGTTTCCTCAATGACTTTGAGGTGTGTGGAGTCGGTGACTTCGACCTCAAATTTAGCCTCTTCTGACCCCTCTTCTACTTCTTCGCACAAGCCATGAACAGTTTTGCATCCCTCTCCTTTAGGGCCTTTGAGTTCATCCGGCGAAACGAAGAGCATTCCTCGACGTCATGGTCCGACGATAGGCAACAAAGGCAATCATTGTGGGGTTCTGTGATGAACATATGTCCCCCACATTCCCTACAAGGTTTAAACCCTGACTTTTTCTGCGTAGCCATCACACTGCTACAATTACAGATCGACTGTTAAAACGTTAACCACAAAGGAATATAGATTCCTAGAAAAAACGATACGCGTCGACGGCACGGAAAAAGGGAACTGACGTCAGCACACCGACGAGGTCTTCTTATGGTTCCGATGATGTCATGCAGTCGCGAGCGGAGCCGTTCCATTGTCACATCCTTGTCGACGTGGGAGAGCTACGAAAAAAGTTTCTGTGGAATGCTGAGCAAGGGGTAATTCAAAAAGGTGAGAAATCCACAGGCAGATGTATCCATCAGAATTTAAGATACACTCAAAGGTTTATTTTACTCCCCTCTCCCTAAGAAACACAGAAAGTCAAATGTTTAGGAATGTTGTATTCAACTTTCAGAATATTTTTATTATGAGTTATGAGTGTAAAAAGGCAAACACTTACAATTAACATTACAGTATTACACACAGATGTATACTAATAATCATAATTTTATTACATATTGTTGACCAGCTCCCAGAGCAGAAGTTCCTGAAACAACACCTACAACTCCAACCACAGTCTCAACTACCGCATAAGCCTTCATGGAGGGCACAGCTCCTGCTGATTCTGTTCGGGATGAGGAGCAGCTTGGCCCGTCACGTGTGCCTAGACAGGCTGCTAGGCTGATCCTCACTATGCCTACCAGCAGTAATACCACCCATGTTGTTCAGTACACAACCCAGACCTGGCTCCCGTATTGGCAACAACATCTGCAATTGAGCTAGGACCCAATGTGGTTGTGCCAACTGTGCAAACGCCACAGAGTAGTGTGGGTGGGGTAGGCAATCATCTGGACAGCAGAGTGAGGCCACCGACAACAACCGGCTCATGGGTGACATCAAACAGTTGTCTGGGGAGTACAATGACCTCATTGAGAGGCAGATATCTGTCTTGCGCTCCCTGTCTCGGGTGGTGCAAGGTGGCTTGAGGGACATATGCAGGGCTATTAGTCAATCCTCTACCCTTTTCTGTGCATCCTCAATATCTATGTACCATCCACCAGGTTCCTCCACAAAAATCCTCCTGCCATCACCTCTAACCCTGCAACTGCGGAGCCAACAGTCAACCTGACATGGAGTCGCTCATCAAGGCCAGTGGGAGTGGATTACATCAAAACCACTACGGAGAGGCGCAAGTAATGTCCTCCTGTGAAACAGTAACATTAACTCTTGGGTCAATTATGTGTCCTGTGTCTGATATAAATATAATTTTTCATTTAATATTCCATATTTTCTCTTGTCATTGTATCCCACCTTATTCAAAATATGTGTGAATTAGAATACAATTTGCTTTTTAATACATTTAAACAGTTTTTTGTTCTACTTTTTGCTGGATTGCCAAAATGTTGTGGTAGGAAATGTTCATATTATGTCAAATTCTAAAGATACCCCACATACAGAATTTTACAATAACCATAGTTATTAGTGATATTTACTAATATGTTTCTGGCTTATCTCCCAAAATGACACAAACATTGATGTTCTTGGGATGAAAATTCCATTTATTACATACAAAAAAATAATCATCATTGTTTGTCCTTCATGCATTTTAATACATGGTGATTTACAATTTGAAGTATATACTATGACCATCACATTTCATAAGTACATACTCACACAGAGGAATTCCTATAAACACACACTGCAATTATGTCAGCAGTGATTTAATTTTTTAATGTAAGAGCATTCAAACTACAACAACAGGAAACACATTCATATAATTTTACATCTGTACAACACAAGCTAGGTAACTTACCCATTCAGTAAGTCACCAGCTATTTATTTGTACTACTGAAGATGGCAGTGTGTGGTGACCTATGTGAAAAGATGAATGTTTAAAAACAATAAGTGATGCTAAAACAATAGTTAAATACACTCAAAAGGACTGGACCACAATGCTGCCACTTCAAAAGGTCACCTTTCCATGTAGCAATTAACAAAATTACTGTATCATATACAAGGAATTCCACTCTGCCTTGTAGTGAAGACAGTGGAAAACATCACCATCTACAACCACCTTATGTGGCCATATATCTAAACTTACTACTTCACGAAAGACTGCAGCAATCTGTCACCTGTATATAAAAAAAGTTACATTTACATGAATTTCAATTAACTTATAGTTACCCTCATGAGATGAAGCTGTCAATGACATCTTGATGCAAGTAATTTACTTCTTCACCACTGTCATATTTATTTGGCAATTCTTCAACTTCACCCAGGGCCTCCTCATTGTAGACATCATCTGGGAAGAAAGGAATGTTCCACTGCAGGGCAATGTAGTGCAGCATCCAACAGAGAATGGTAATTTTGTACACCTCATCAGGTGGGTAAAAGATGGCTCTGCCAGACTTATCCAAACAACACACTCTTGCTATCAGGAACCAAAAAGCCCATTCCCTTGTCTCCGAGTTTTAACTTGTGCCTCACTTCACCTGGAGTAGTTGGATTTCTCAGAGATGATAACAACCATGGTCTATTAGGATAAGCTGTGTCTCCTACAACACATCAAATATGAGTATAAAGTAAGATGAAGTGTTTTTAGACTGCAATGTTGAAATAGCAATTGTAGGCATTTTAAAATATATTTACACTGAGCACTTACCAACAAGCTAGGCATTCACATTTCCAAGTTGTGTCATTTGCTGTTTTATGCTGCTATTGCGTAGCAGCAAAAAATCATGGGTGGATCCAGGGAAGTGTGCACAGACTCTTGTGATATACAGACTGGGACTGCAAAAAATATGCACATTTACAGAATGAAAATATTTCCTGTTACAGTATACTTGTTTTCTGTTGTGTGGTGGACCAAAGGCAATGTGTGTCCCATCAATAGCACCAATAACATGGGAATAGCTCCCTAAGCATAACAATATGCCTTCACATTGTTCACTACTTCTACAGTACTTGAAACCTGGGTGGTAATACAATATATGTATAATGATGACTTCCATTAATACAACTTTTTCAATTATATGTCTGACATTTATGATGTTAACAGTGTTTTTTTCACATAAGCCTCAATTTTAGCTATTGCTAGTGAGGTTTATATTAAAGTGCTTGTGGTCTCTGCAAATGATGACTGCCTGACTGCCTGACTTCTGCGTCATTTCAGACATAAATATTATGTCTTGGAGATGTAACATCCACCAAAGGAGTACACATCGACAGGTGAACGTGTGCCGATGGATTTGACACCATCCAATGTTTTTTTAATATGTCAGTCAAAAAGCTTTTATTATCGATTAGGAACTATAAAAAGACAGATTACAAATTTACAAACAAAATAAGAATATGTACAGTGTTAAAAAAGAGAAATCCTCAATAAATACTAAGTCATAAAATATTAAGAGAGAAAGGGCGCAAGTAGGGCAAACATCAGTGTCACAGTGTACGGTACAATAGGTCTACTGGCCCCACACAATATCTTAGTAGAAAGTATCCTGACGGCAATCAGGAAACAAGCCCATGGGTGGTAGACAGTGTATTAGTATTGTTTAGTATTGCGCACCTAGAATGCCACATGGACAAAAGGAATCTTGATGTTGCAAACACAGCCACGGCCGAGGTATCGACTTTTAAAATTCTGTACACCTCCCTGTAATCCCTAAGACCCCTGGACTTACGGAATTTGACTATCCACTTAGCTCTCGCCCTATGGTACAAGGGGCAAAAGAGCAGAAAGTGCAGATCCGTCTCTTTGGCACCCGTGCACCCGGGGCAGGCACTCACTGACGGTGTAACCTTTGACCCCTTGTGCGTATAGCCCCAGAGGGGCAGTGAGCCGTGCCTAAACTGGATATAAAGTTTCTTTGCCAAGGGAGGCTGGATATCATCCAGGAATTTCTCGTATTTGGGAAGTGCCTTAAAATCAAGGAAGTTATTAGTCAACCTACCCATGGAAGAGTTTGTTAAAACACTAGCAAGGTGGTATTGGTTTAGGGCTAAAATTCAGGGATTTTTTAGAAATCCGGGGACACGCCGCCTCAGGGGACGACCACATGTCCCCCATGCCAAGTGCTAGGGTGAGGTGCTTGATATAGCTCAACCAAGGAATTTTTCCCACATTCCCTCTGGACAAGAGATCCCCCAGGACCTCTCTGTAGCTCTCTAGCTCCGGAGTGGACCAAAGTTGTCTCCAATATAATAAAGGACGATTCTAGATGATTTCCTGTAGGCGCACTAAACCTAGATCAAACCTTAGAGGGATTAGGGGGGTACTCCGAGGGAGTCTCAAAATGCGTCTAATAAAGCTGTTCTCAGTAAGGGATAGTGAAAGAGCGCTAACATGCCCCCATAAATCCGCACCGTAGATCGCACCCCCACTCGCCTGAACTTTATAAATTTCAACAGGTGGTCCCACCAATTTCTGGGAAGTTTCGTTAAAGACTTTTAGGATATCGCCTGTTGATTGTGCCAGTTTCAGATTGGCCTTGGCCATATGGGAGGTCCAATCCATTCTATCATTTAGGGTAACCCCCAGATAATCGAATGTGGAGACTCGGTCCAGGGCCATGCCGTCCAAGTGCGGGTGGGGACAATTTGATTTTTTCAAGTTATAAACCATGTACTTGGTTTTGGAGACATTAATCTCCAGGTCCCTCATTCTGCCAAGGTGGGTAAAAGATGGCTCTGCCAGACTTATCCAAACAACACACTCTTGCTATCAGGAACCAAAAAGCCCATTCCCTTGTCTCCGAGTTTTAACTTGTGCCTCACTTCACCTGGAGTAGTTGGATTTCTCAGAGATGATAACAACCATGGTCTATTAGGATAAGCTGTGTCTCCTACAACACATCAAATATGAGTATAAAGTAAGATGAAGTGTTTTTAGACTGCAATGTTGAAATAGCAATTGTAGGCATTTTAAAATATATTTACACTGAGCACTTACCAACAAGCTAGGCATTCACATTTCCAAGTTGTGTCATTTGCTGTTTTATGCTGCTATTGCGTAGCAGCAAAAAATCATGGGTGGATCCAGGGAAGTGTGCACAGACTCTTGTGATATACAGACTGGGACTGCAAAAAATATGCACATTTACAGAATGAAAATATTTCCTGTTACAGTATACTTGTTTTCTGTTGTGTGGTGGACCAAAGGCAATGTGTGTCCCATCAATAGCACCAATAACATGGGAATAGCTCCCTAAGCATAACAATATGCCTTCACATTATTCACTACTTCTACAGTACTTGAAACCTGGGTGGTAATACAATATATGTATAATGATGACTTCCATTAATACAACTTTTTCAATTATATGTCTGACATTTATGATGTTAACAGTGTTTTTTTCACATAAGCCTCAATTTTAGCTATTGCTAGTGAGGTTTATATTAAAGTGCTTGTGGTCTCTGCAAATGATGACTGCCTGACTGCCTGACTTCTGCGTCATTTCAGACATAAATATTATGTCTTGGAGATGTAACATCCACCAAAGGAGTACACATCGACAGGTGAACGTGTGCCGATGGATTTGACACCATCCAATGTTTTTTTAATATGTCAGTCAAAAAGCTTTTATTATCGATTAGGAACTATAAAAAGACAGATTACAAATTTACAAACAAAATAAGAATATGTACAGTGTTAAAAAAGAGAAATCCTCAATAAATACTAAGTCATAAAATATTAAGAGAGAAAGGGCGCAAGTAGGGCAAACATCAGTGTCACAGTGTACGGTACAATAGGTCTACTGGCCCCACATAATATCTTAGTAGAAAGTATCCTGACGGCAATCAGGAAACAAGCCCATGGGTGGTAGACAGTGTATTAATATTGTTTAGTATTGCGCACCTAGAATGCCACATGGACAAAAGGAATCTTGATGTTGCAAACACAGCCACGGCCGAGGTATCGACTTTTAAAATTCTGTACACCTCCCTGTAATCCCTAAGACCCCTGGACTTACGGAATTTGACTATCCACTTAGCTCTCGCCCTATGGTACAAGGGGCAAAAGAGCAGAAAGTGCAGATCCGTCTCTTTGGCACCCGTGCACCCGGGGCAGGCACTCACTGACGGTGTAACCTTTGACCCCTTGTGCGTATAGCCCCAGAGGGGCAGTGAGCCGTGCCTAAACTGGATATAAAGTTTCTTTGCCAAGGGAGGCTGGATATCATCCAGGAATTTCTCGTATTTGGGAAGTGCCTTAAAATCAAGGAAGTTATTAGTCAACCTACCCATGGAAGAGTTTGTTAAAACACTAGCAAGGTGGTATTGGTTTAGGGCTAAAATTCAGGGATTTTTTAGAAATCCGGGGACACGCCGCCTCAGGGGACGACCACATGTCCCCCATGCCAAGTGCTAGGGTGAGGTGCTTGATATAGCTCAACCAAGGAATTTTTCCCACATTCCCTCTGGACAAGAGATCCCCCAGGACCTCTCTGTAGCTCTCTAGCTCCGGAGTGGACCAAAGTTGTCTCCAATATAATAAAGGACGATTCTAGATGATTTCCTGTAGGCGCACTAAACCTAGATCAAACCTTAGAGGGATTAGGGGGGTACTCCGAGGGAGTCTCAAAATGCGTCTAATAAAGCTGTTCTCAGTAAGGGATAGTGAAAGAGCGCTAACATGCCCCCATAAATCCGCACCGTAGATCGCACCCCCACTCGCCTGAACTTTATAAATTTCAACAGGTGGTCCCACCAATTTCTGGGAAGTTTCGTTAAAGACTTTTAGGATATCGCCTGTTGATTGTGCCAGTTTCAGATTGGCCTTGGCCATATGGGAGGTCCAATCCATTCTATCATTTAGGGTAACCCCCAGATAATCGAATGTGGAGACTCGGTCCAGGGCCATGCCGTCCAAGTGCGGGTGGGGACAATTTGATTTTTTCAAGTTATAAACCATGTACTTGGTTTTGGAGACATTAATCTCCAGGTCCCTCATTCTGCAGAAACAGCAGAAAGCGTCCAGTGTATGCTGGATACCCCCAAATCATTTAGACAATAAGAGGGTATCGTCTGCGAACATTAGGGCAGGCATTTTCCGCCCAGCTAGACTAGGGGAGTCCAGGTCCCTAGCACCAAGTAAGTGAGCGATCAACCCATTGAGGAAGAGTGAAAAAAGCGTGGGGGCTAAAACACACCCCTGCCTCATGCCCTTGTCCACAGGGAATGGGGCCGACAGCTCCCCACCCCTCCCAAACATTACCCTAGCATAATTGCCCTGATGCATACGTCTAAAAATCTCACACAAGTAGGCCGGGGCACCCATCTCTAAAAGGATAGCCCAAAGCTTGTCCCTCTGGACCAGGTCAAATGCAGACCTGAGGTCCACAAAAATCAGGTACAAACTACCCGCCCCTAAGGTGACGGTCCTCCAGTATATAAGCTGGAGCCTGAACAGTTGATCGATCGTAGATACCCCAGCACGAAATTCTGCCTGTAGGGAGGTAAGGATGTGGTGGTCATCCATCCAACACAGTAGCCTAGTTAGGAGGACGCGTGCAAAGAGTTACTGTAATACGTCGATCAAACTGATGGGGCGGTAGTTCGCCGGGTCGAGGGGAGAGGCCTTCTTGTAGATGGGAATGATTTCTGCTCCCAGCCATGTCGCGGGAATATCCAGACCCTGCATAATAGCATTGAAGAGAACGCAGATATAAGGCGCCCAAACCCTTTGCTCGCTCCGGAAGAGGTCGCCGGGAATTCTATCCAGTCCCGGTGCTTTCCCTGCAGCCAGACTTTTAAGTGCTGCATTGACTTCTAACAGCGGGCAGGGATATTTGACTTGTACCATACCCTTCAGAAGTACTGCTGCCGATATACTTGGTAAATCGGGCACGACAGCAGCAAATATGTCATTTGACACATGTATAAGTCACAGTGATGTCTGCATTCTGTAATGGTTTTTCACTTGCCTCCTAGCATTGGCACAGTTCAGACCTCCTCAGATTTTGTTGCTTCCCCTGAACTGGTGGTGGCCATGATGGAAAGTGCTGGAGACAGCCCCTAACTTCACACCTAATGAGCTTGAGATTGTCACTGATGAGGTCTCGTCCCAGTATACACAACTGTATGGCATGCCACAGCAACAGGTAGAAAAAATGTTTCTTGTATGTATTTGGCTGGTAACACAATATTTTGTTCACTGATAGAACAACAATAATGTGTTCTTTCATCATTCTGTTGATGTAACACGTGGTAAGTTAACCTACGAGGAACAATATGGCAAATGATGTATATAAATGTAGTTAAGACATGTTGCAAAAAAATACAATGATACATGCTTCCATTGGGTTAAGAAGAAGAATATACTTTTATTCGATTTCTGAAAATCATAAAAATGTGGAACATACCGCCATGAGATATACAATGTAAACGTGATTAGACTGAATTAAAACTACAGTAAAACAATTTTTATTTTATAAGTAATGTGCCACACGTAATGTAATTAATTCCAAGGTCTAATATTTTGTGATAAAATACCTCAACCAGAGGTCTTTAAAATTAATTTTAAAGTGGGTAAAGCGGGTAAAGTTCTTGTGCTGAAAATGGGAAGGGGAGAGAAGAAAATAACGGATTAAAAGTTCCAGGGAGGACTCAACCCGACTGCTTGATGTAATACTGGTCATCTGTCCTTCTTTTCAAGTTGTTTTATCGCCAAGTCGCCAAGACAATTGAACAGAGGAACCACTGAGAAATGTTATGACTGCCGCTCTGCAAGTCCTTATTTGTTCTTCTCTCAGGATTGGCTGCAAAAGGATCTTCCTCGTATCGTGTAGAGCCGGACAGATGCATAGTAGGTGTAATAGAGACTCTGCTCCGTTACCACAGAGGCAGCAATCCGTGGTCGACCAGGTCCCTAGCCGTTTTGGAGTAAGATCTTTTGTCGGAAAGAACCCCAGTCTCAATAGGGTCAGTTTCCACTTGTGATCTGTGAAGCACTCTCAATCAATCAATCAATCAAGGACATTTATAGAGCGCACTACCTACCCGGAGGGTCTCATGGCGCTTGGGGTGGGGGGGGGGGGGGTGCTGCTACTGCTCGAACAGCCAGGTCTTGAGCTTCTTCCTGAAGGAGAGGTGGTCTTGGGTCAGGCGCAGGTCGGTCGGGAGGGAGTTCCAGGTCTTGGTGGCCAGGTGGGAGAAGGACCTTTCTCCTGTTGTCGTTCTTCGGATGCGGGGGACGGCGGCGGGGGCGTGACTGGCTGATCGGAGGTGGCGTTTGGGAGCGTAGAAGTTGATGCGGTTGTTGAGGTAGCTCGGGCCTTGATCGTGTAGGGCTTTGTGTGCGTGGGTGAGGAGACGGAAGGTGATTCTCTTATTGACGGGGAGCCAGTGCAGGTCTCTCAGATGTCCGGAGATGTGGCTGCGTCGGGGGATGTCGAGGATGAGTCTGGCTGAGGCGTTCTGGATCCGCTGGAGTCTCTTCTGGAGCTTGGCGGTGGTTGCGGCGTAGAGGGCGTTGCCGTAGTCCAGTCGGCTGGTGACGAGGGCCTGGGTGACCGTCTTCCTGGTCTCGATGGGGATCCACCGGAAGATCTTCCGTAGCATGCGCAGGATGTTGAAGCATGACGAGGAGACGGCGTTGACTTGTCTGGTCATGGAGAGGGAGGAGTCCAGGATGAAGCCCAGGTTGCGTGCGTGGTCTGTCGGTGTGGGTGCGGTGCCCAGGGCGGAGGGCCACCAGGAGTCGTCCCAGGCGGAGGGCGAGGAGCCCAGGATGAGGCTTCCGTCTTGTCTGAGTTCAGTTTCAGGCGGCTGGTCGTCATCCACTCGGCTACATCTTTCATCCATTCGTGAAGGTTGGCTCTGGCAGCGGCGGGGTCGTTGGTCAGGGAGAGGATCAGCTGGGTGTCATCGGCGTAGGAGATGATGTTCAGGTTGTGTTGGCGTGCGATGGGCGCGAGGGGGCTCATGTAGACGTTGAAGAGGGTGGGGCTCAGCGAGGATCCTTGAGGGACGCCGCAGATGACTTCGGTGTCCTCTGACTTGTACGGTGGTAGACGGACTCTCTGTGTTCTTCCGTCGAGGAAGGAGACGATCCATTCCAGTGCCTTCTCCTGAATTCTGACGTTGCTGAGGCGCTGCACTAGGGTGCGGTGGCAGACAGTGTCGAATGCCGCGGAGAGGTCTAGGAGGATGAGGGCCGCTGTTTCTCCGTTGTCCATCAGGGCTCGGATGTCATCGGTGGCAGCGATGAGGGCGGTCTCGGTGCTGTGGTTGGCTCGGAAGCCAGACTGTGAGGGGTCGAGGGATCCATTCGTCTCGAGGAAGGCGGCCAGCTGTTTGTTGACGGTCTTCTCGATGACTTTGGCTGGAAACAGGAGGAGCGAGATGGGGCGGTAGTTCTTGAGTTCGGTGGGGTCCGCTGTTGGTTTCTTTAGTAGAGCGCTGAGTTCGGCGTGCTTCCAGCTCTCCGGGAAGGTCACGGTGTCGAAGGAGGTGTTGATGATGTCCCGCAGGTGGGGTGCGATGACAGCGTCGGCCTTGTTGAAGACGTGGTGAGGGCAGGGGTCGGTTGGAGATCCGGAGTGGATGGAGTTCATCATGCGGACGGTGTCATCGGTGCTGATCGGAGTCCAGGTGCGGAGGGTGGTGGTGGGCAGCGTTGCTGCGGTCGTTGTGTGCGATGGTTGAATGCTGAAGCTGTTGTGTATGTCCGCGATCTTGTTGTGGAAGTAGGAGGCGAGGGAGTTGCAGAGGTCTTGCGATGGGGTGATGTCGTTGTTTCCGGCGTTGGGGTTGGAGAGCTCTTTCACGATGTTGAAGAGTTCCTTGCAGTTGTGTGCGTTGTTGTCCAGCCGGTCCTTGAATGCAGTATTCTTGGTGGCGCGGATCAGTTGGTGGTGCCTCCGGGTGGCAAGCTTGAGGGTGGTCATGTTGTCCGGTGTTGATTCCCTTCTCCAGACTTTCTCGAGGGCTCGGCAGTTCTTCTTGGAGCTCTTGAGTTCGTCGGTGAACCATGGGGCTTTCTTGCTGCCGGGTCTGCTGGGCGGGGTCCTCAGAGGGGCGAGTTCGTCCGCGCAGTTGCTGATCCACTTCGTGAGGTTGTCGGCGGCCTGGCTGGGGTTCGCTGAGCTGGCGGGAGGGTGCTGACTCAGGGAAGCAGCGAGCTGGTCGGCTGTGATCTTGTTCCAGCTTCTTCGGGCAACCTGTTGCTGGTGGTGGTGGATCGTCGTTCTTCTGAAGGTGAAGTGGACGCAGCTGTGGTCCGTCCAGTGGAGTCCTGTGGCGTGGCTGAAGGCGATTTCTTTGATGGATGAGAAGACGGCGTCGAGTGTGTGTCCGGCGTAGTGGGTGGGGGTGGTCACCAGCTGCTTGAGTCCCAGGTTTGCGAGGTTTTCCAGCAGGGTGGTGGTGTTGCGGTCGTCGTTGTTCTCCAGGTGGAAGTTGAGGTCCCCGACGAGGATGTAGTCGGCTGAGGGGAGGGCGAGCGGGCTGATGAAGTCGGCGATGTCCTCGCTGAATTGTGTGCGTGGTCCCGGGGGTCTGTAGATGAGGGTGCCTCTGAGGGTGGTCTTGGGGTTGACGTGGATCTGGAAGTGCAGGTGTTCGGCGGGTGCGATGGTGTCGTCGGTGTTGGTCGTGATGCCGATGGTGTTCCTGTGAATGATGGCGATGCCTCCTCCTGTCTGGTTGACGCGGTCTCTCCGGATGATCTTGTAGCTGTCCGGGATGGCGATGGCGATGTCGGGCGCTGAGGAGGCGTTCATCCAGGTTTCCGCGAGGAAGGCGACGTCTGGGTCTGTGGTGTCGAGCAGGTTCCAGAGCTCGACGGCGTGTCTGTGGACGGAGCGGGTGTTGAGCAGGGTGCACTTCAGGTGGGTGCTGCTGGTGTTCTGCTTGGTGGACGCTGGTGCAGTGCAGGTCCGGATGCAGGAGAACTTGCAGGACTGGCAGATGAAGGGTCCGTGGGTGCGTCTCGGGGTGGCTCGGTAGCATCCAGGGGTTCGGCCGGCGTTGAGTGCGTTGAGGGTGGCGGCGTCGTACGTCCGGCGGGTGGGCTGGGGTCTGCGGGGGCCAGGGGTCCTGGCGCTGGGCGCGGGCCAGGCGCGGACGGGCGTAGACGGGCTTACCTTTGGCGCACCTTCGGCGCTCAATCGGTGCTCCCGCTGCGCGCGTCCGCTGCGCGGTCGCTCTGGGGACGTCATAAGAAGGGAGCCGGTCGGGAGGGTCTGCGGGGAGGCGGGAGCGCGAGCCAATCGGCTGTCGGGAGGGCGGGGCCACGGGCTGGGGCGGCGGGAAAAGCTGGAGCCGGCTTGCCGGCCCTCGAGAGGCTGGGGCGGCGGGAAACGCTGGTGTGGGCTCGGCGGCCCTCGGGAGGCTGGGGCTGCGGCAGCGGCAGCAGGCACAGGAGCGTGGGGGTGACCAGGCCGAAGGCGCAGTGGTCACTCCCTGGATCTTGCTCTGGCTCCCCTTAAGAAGGGAGCCGGTCGGGAGGGTCTGCGGGGAGGCGGGAGCGCGAGCCAATCGGCTGTTGGGGGGGCGGGGCCACGGGCTGGGGCGGCGGGAAAAGCTGGAGCCGGCTTGGCGGCCCTCGAGAGGCTGGGGCGGCGGGAAACGCTGGTGTGGGCTCGGCGGCCCTCGGGAGGCTGGGGCTGCGGCAGCGGCAGCAGGCACAGGAGCGTGGGGGTGACCAGGCCGAAGGCCGAAGGCCGAAGGCGCACTCTTATCAATATGATTGCAGTTTCAGCTGTTTGTAAGTGGGCCTCACCATCCATGCATGCCTTTTGTTGGCCAGTAAGGCTTTATCTGTTTGCAGCAATAGTTGTTTGATTGCTTTATTGGTGATTTGTTTAAATGCATAATATGGCATTGGTGTGTGCCAGGCTTTCTCGAGCTTTATTGTTGAAAGAGCTTGTTTTAAAATTCAAAATTTTGACTTGTTCTGCCTTGATTGTTTTTCAACCTCCTCCCAGCAATGATGGGCTATTGTGTTTTCTTCAGCTGCCCTCATTCTCCAGTAGTTTTGGCTAGGGCCCCTTTTCTAGCCAGTATCTGTTTTTTTAGACCGTATTCCAGACGTATCTGAATCTGGGAGATGTGAGGCTGGATTGTGAACAGTTTTTTGAATAATCTGGTTTGGATTAGGTTTAAAGTTGTCAAGTTCTTGGTGTTTAGCATTTGCAAGCTGTATGTAATAGATGGCAAAAATTTAGCTGCTACGACCTTTAATAGGTGGTATGTTGAACTGCTGCTTAGTTTTTTCCGCAGAGTTTTAAAGGCAAATAATATTTGTTTGATTTTGTTTACCCAAGGTCTTGATGTTGTTTGTAGCTGAGTTGTCAATCTAAATGAACCCCCAAATATTTCTATACGTCCACCTGAGATAAGATGCTGGAATTTTATGGGTACTGGAGAAGCACAAAATGTTCGATTTTAAAAAATGTATTATTATTTTGAGGTGTATAGTGCTAGTTGGGAGGTCAGCCGCTGCAAACCAAGAGGCGTTTGGGAGAGCAACATGATGTTGTCCGCACATTGCAGGCTAACTATTGGGGTATTTCCCAACTTGGGAGCATGGTCCTGAGTTAGACAAAGGTTGCTCTCTAAGTCGGTGGTGTAGATGTTGAATAAGCTGGGTGCCAGTACACATCCCTGCTTTAGCCCGTTGTCAAGAGTTTCTTAGTTAAGCTCCGGCTATCTCCTTTTTAGGTCTCGCCTGAGCCAGCGCATGCGCAGCTCTGGCGAGACTTTTAGTAACGGCTTCAGAAAATGGTGCCACTGTGACCTAGAGCTTGCGTCCTTTAGCGCCTGAGGCACCATCTGGAGCGCAATCGCTTTTTTAAAATTTCCTTTTTGTGCGCATGCGCGCACACAACTTGCTCACCACTCGCGTGTTTTAAAATTATTATTTTTTTGCACACACACATGCGGTATCAGCATAAAGCATGCGCTGCCTTTCTTTTCTTATGCATGCCATGGCGTGCTCCATCCTGCTTGTTTTTTATTTCGCTCTGCTTGTTCTTTGGTGCTGTTCAGCTTCAGCTCCCAGCCATCGTCCCCCCACCATCACCTCCTAACGGTCGGGTATTCAGAACCATTTTTGTTTGATGCAAGACTGTAAGGAGCTTGCCTCACAATTTTTTGGGGGGGAGCGGGTGTGTGCATTGGTGGCGGGCAAAGTGCCTTTGAGATAGCTCTAGGCCCGGAGCTCCGCTTCGTCCTAGACCAAGCCCCCTCCTCACACGGTGAAATTTGTTTATAGGTTGGCAGATACGTGACAGCAGTGGATGCACAGGTCAGAGTTTATGTTCAGATTTACTGGTGTAACTGGCACTCATGATTTTACTGTGTCTTTAACAAGTTTGCCTAAAGCGTCTCTTTCTGTATGGCTGCCAGTTGCTTCGAAGTTCATTCAGCGTGACTTTTTTTTTTTTACTCAAAAGCTGTAATCATGTTGCCGGTTTAGCCCCTCACCCTTTAAAGGCCTATGAAACTACAAGTCCCACTATCCCAGGATGCAAAACTGAACGGTTTGGTTGTCAACAGTGGCCAATGGGTTACCTAGTTCTAAATGTAGCTATGTTATCCCTCATCAAGCTGTTAGTTACTCTTGCACCCACAGTGTATGAAATCTCAGTTTTCCATTTAGTGGTGGCATGTTCTGTCCAGTAGACCTTCTCTTTCCTTCTCCTACTTGTGCACCCTGAGGACACTCACATAAGCCTATTGTCCAGTTCACGTTTAACATTTTTCCGTAACTTTCTCTACGGGATTATTAACCGCTTTTGGAAGCAGGCGTAAGGTGCCTGATGTCAGTGAAGGACTTTACCCTGCTGGGCAAGGGCGTAACACAGGCCCCCGCAGCCCCTGCGGTGTGGGGGGGCTCAAGCTCCAGGGGGCTCCATCAGCACAGCACTCTGGCAGCAGGGCTCCTGATTGAGCCCGGAGGGGGGCCCCCGAGCTGGCTTGCAGGGAGGCCCCCTCAAGGTTTGTTACGCCAGTGCTGCTGGGGTTTAGTGTACTATCATAGCGTTGAGCAGCAAGAAGTTATTTTTTTAGGCAAAGAAGAAAACTAGGGGACAGGTGGCTTTTGGGCCGAATTGGGGTTCGAAGTCTGATTTCCTTTGTCCACATTTTACAACGGAAACTTTAAAGAACGTTTTCAAGGTAATACCCGCCCCCCCCCAGACTCTATGTAATGGCTCCCGATCTTGACATGGCACTCCATATAACTCTTCAAGAAGTAATCAAGCTTTGGCAAAGTTAAGAGGATGCTCCTTATTTGCCTATTTACTTGCTATTATTTTTCCTGTGCCTCCATAACCTGGGTGTGCATTTCTGCCTATGCCTCCTTTTGCCTCTTGTACCCCATTTGCTGCTAGGGGAGGCACCTAATTTGTGCATTCTCGTCCCTGCCTGTACTGTGTTCCTTGCATGTGTTCTTGAAGTGCCTGCTCTGTTCACCATTGCCAACTGGCATATACCTTGCTATGACAAGCTCTGTATGCCTCTGCCTTAATGTGGTGAATAACATACCTAAACGTTTGCAGGATGCATAGCATAGAAATCCCATAGCGAAGTCAGCAGATATACATGCAGTCAAGAATTAATGACAAAACAATGAAATAATTGAAACCACGCCAATTTCCATTGAGGACAATTATATTGGAGGTTTATTCAATAAGGTAATGGGTTAAAAACAAGACGTCCAAGAGTAGCCAATGAAATGACCTGTCTGATTTACCGGTAGTCACGAGGCCTTGCCGTCATCTGGTGTCAAACTCTTGGAGCTGTGCCCACTTCTGGACCCTGTAGCCTGGCTAAATGTGATTCCTGTGCACATCGAGCCATGCGAGCCCACCTACATTTGGTTAGGCTTCCAGCTGCCTTAGGAATAACTGAGTGCTATTGCTTCCATTCAAGGGCCTGCCATAACAATTACTGGGGTACTGGCTAAAAGTCTCCTTTGAGCTGCTTAATGTGGATGCTTTCTTGCCTGAAGTTTGTTGTGTCGTCCTGTAATGCCATCAAGTCTTCTTGGGGTGTGGCAGCTGTAGGCAATAAAGCCCCCTAGAATTCCTTTTGCATTAGTGCTCAATCCATTCCACTGCAGGTTTTAAAGTGCAGTGAATAAGATCTACCTGCACCTGCAGCACATGTAATTGCTCCACCGCGGGGGGCGGAGCTAGCCGGGAAGCGAGATGGCCGCTGCTTAAGCGAGCTCCTCGCCTGAGCCCATGTAATCCTTCAAAAAACATCCTTTTATTCATCTACACCTGCACTGTCGCATACCGCGGGCCGTTGGGAGCGCTGAGGCATCGAGCGACTGGATGCTGGAGGACGAACGTGGCCCCGAGCCCTGTGACACTGGCCGGAAGTCGGAGGCCTAGGAGCGCCAAAGCGTGAGTGAAGCCCCGACCTCGAGTGCGGAGCTGACCCGTGACGTGGGTCACGTACGGCAGACTGCGACTCCAGATAAGTGGACAAATGCTAAAGTATTTTATAAGTCATGTTTGTTATGTGAAGATATGACATGGCTGACTCTGGGCCCGTAGAGATGTTCAAGGATGCTACCCAAACGGCCAGATACATGGGGAAGGACAATAATGGGTGTGGGTATGATGATGCTATGTTGCAGTGGGCTCAAACTCATGTAGCTTAGGTTGCAGGTAAAGGGTAGGCAGCTCTGACCGCCACGCGTGAACCGCACAGTTTACTGTATTATGATTTTTCTTTGTTCCTTGTTATGTTGTTGTTGTGGGGCATGATGGGTACTGTTGAAAAGGATGTGTCCACTTGGTTTAGGGTAGTGAAGTGGTGGGGGTGGTTCTGGGTAATTGGGAAAATCTGACCAGCAGCTTGATGACTGAAATACTAGAGACTGACACTCTTCGAAAGCACGTGCATATGGGGGTGATACCTGACTTAGACGCACACTATGAGTGATCACCTTACAGATCGAAGACCTCTGACTTTCCTCTCCTGGAATGTACGAGGCCTACACAACCCACAGAAAATACGCATGGTGGTGGCGTACTTAGACAGACACAAAATTGATGTAGCTTGTCTACAGGAAACACATTTTTCTGATCTTAGGGCACAACATATTGGAACACGGTGGGCATCCTTTCGACTGACGTCCTCTTATTCGTCCTACGCTAGAGTTGTCTTAATATGGGTAAAGCGCACTATACCCTTCACTCACCTTAAATCAGTGCGGGACGACCAGGGACGCTTCGTGATACTGCAAGGCAACTACGGGGGTTCCATCTTGACTATAGTGAAAGTCTATGGCCCAAATACAGATGACCCTTCTTTCTATGCCAAAATCTGGTCGACACTGAGGGACATGCAACCAGGCACTATAATTTGGGGGGGGCTTTAACACATGTTTGGACCCCGCGATGGATAGGTCAGCCGAGCTGGATAGGTATGGCAAACGTTCGCCCAAAGTCCTGCGGGATGGGTTGTCTGATTGGAACTTGGTGGATATATGGAGGCAGAGGAACCCAGATAAACGGGAGGGAACGTGCTTTTCGTCAACGCACCTCACATGGTCCAGACTTGATTACTGGTTGGTAACACAAGATGTATGTACATGGGCTACGGAGATATTACACATGCCTAAGACACTATCTGACCATGCACCAGTCAAACTCAGACTACACATACCAACGCATACTCCACGACAATTCACATGGAGACTGAGACAAACACCATTAAAGGATTAGGTGTTCAGAGAGGGACTGCGTCAGGCCATACTGACCTTTTTCGAACACAATACTGGCTCTGTCCAGAGTACAAGAACCCTCTGGGAGGCATTTAAGGTTACTATACGTGGACACTGTATAGGCACACATGCGGGTATATTGCGGGACATACAGGAACAATTGGCGAAAATTGAAAGAGACATTCTGGCACTAGAACGCAGGTATGAGGAGAACCCATCTGACTCCTTGCTACCTGACATAAGGAAACACATTGACAGATATGACGAATATGCAGCTGACAAAGTCAAATACATGTCACGCAAATATGTAGCGCGGAACTATGGCGAGGGAGGCAGACCTGGTAGGGCACTGTCATACAAAGTTAGACCTGCACACTCCATGACACATATCAACGAAATTAAAAACGCTCAGAATATTCCTGTGTATGACACGCTGACCATACTAAACTGCTTTACCGAATTCTACATTCAGTTGTATACGGCCCGCGTCACCCCCCCACTCCAGATATATGGCAATACCTACACGATATAGGACTTGCATGGCTGTCCAATACTCATAGACAATATTTCTGTCTCCCAATCTCCAGGGATGAAATAATAGAGGCCTTTAACTCCCTTCCCAATAATAAGGCTCCTGGCCTGGTTGGGCTCCCGGGAGAGTTTTACAAAGAATACAGAGATATACTTGTGCCACACTTAGCAGAAATGCTAGAGGAAGCGTATGAGGAAGGTACACTACCAACCACTCTCACTGAAGCGTAACTGATAGCACTACCAAAGCCGGGTAAAGATCCCCAACGGTGTGACTCCTATAGGCCTTTATCCTTAATTTACAACAAGGGATGGTGATGGACAGAGTCTCTGAATTAAGCAGAGTACTCTCACCCAGTCAAGAGATCAGGGCTAGATCCAACACCGTTTTTTAGCTCATTGCACCATCCCAGTTTCAGAACCTGGCTGTATGCAAATTAGTCTGTCCCTGGCCCAGTGCATCATGGGAACAGGGCAGACCAGACTACAAAAGCCAATTCTTACACTGGGAAGGAAACAAGCTTCCGGGGACCGGTTTCTGCCATTTCAGGCGTCTTCGGCCCGGCTTGCTTGAATCCTGATGGTGCAATGAGCAAGGGACTCACATCTGAGTATACCCTTCCACGCTTAGGGTGGACAAAATAATTTACAACAAGGGATGGTGATGGACAGAGTCTCTGAATTAAGCAGAGTACTCTCACCCAGTCAAGAGATCAGGGCTAGATCCAACACCGTTTTTTAGCTCATTGCACCATCCCAGTTTCAGAACCTGGCTGTATGCAAATTAGTCTGTCCCTGGCCCAGTGCATCATGGGAACAGGGCAGACCAGACTACAAAAGCCAATTCTTACACTGGGAAGGAAACAAGCTTCCGGGGACCGGTTTCTGCCATTTCAGGCGTCTTCGGCCCGGCTTGCTTGAATCCTGATGGTGCAATGAGCAAGGGACTCACATCTGAGTATACCCTTCCACGCTTAGGGTGGACAAAATAATTTACAACAAGGGATGGTGATGGACAGAGTCTCTGAATTAAGCAGAGTACTCTCACCCAGTCAAGAGATCAGGGCTAGATCCAACACCGTTTTTTAGCTCATTGCACCATCCCAGTTTCAGAACCTGGCTGTATGCAAATTAGTCTGTCCCTGGCCCAGTGCATCATGGGAACAGGGCAGACCAGACTACAAAAGCCAATTCTTACACTGGGAAGGAAACAAGCTTCCGGGGACCGGTTTCTGCCATTTCAGGCGTCTTCGGCCCGGCTTGCTTGAATCCTGATGGTGCAATGAGCAAGGGACTCACATCTGAGTATACCCTTCCACGCTTAGGGTGGACAAAATAATTTACAACAAGGGATGGTGATGGACAGAGTCTCTGAATTAAGCAGAGTACTCTCACCCAGTCAAGAGATCAGGGCTAGATCCAACACCGTTTTTTAGCTCATTGCACCATCCCAGTTTCAGAACCTGGCTGTATGCAAATTAGTCTGTCCCTGGCCCAGTGCATCATGGGAACAGGGCAGACCAGACTACAAAAGCCAATTCTTACACTGGGAAGGAAACAAGCTTCCGGGGACCGGTTTCTGCCATTTCAGGCGTCTTCGGCCCGGCTTGCTTGAATCCTGATGGTGCAATGAGCAAGGGACTCACATCTGAGTATACCCTTCCACGCTTAGGGTGGACAAAATAATTTACAACAAGGGATGGTGATGGACAGAGTCTCTGAATTAAGCAGAGTACTCTCACCCAGTCAAGAGATCAGGGCTAGATCCAACACCGTTTTTTAGCTCATTGCACCATCCCAGTTTCAGAACCTGGCTGTATGCAAATTAGTCTGTCCCTGGCCCAGTGCATCATGGGAACAGGGCAGACCAGACTACAAAAGCCAATTCTTACACTGGGAAGGAAACAAGCTTCCGGGGACCGGTTTCTGCCATTTCAGGCGTCTTCGGCCCGGCTTGCTTGAATCCTGATGGTGCAATGAGCAAGGGACTCACATCTGAGTATACCCTTCCACGCTTAGGGTGGACAAAATAATTTACAACAAGGGATGGTGATGGACAGAGTCTCTGAATTAAGCAGAGTACTCTCACCCAGTCAAGAGATCAGGGCTAGATCCAACACCGTTTTTTAGCTCATTGCACCATCCCAGTTTCAGAACCTGGCTGTATGCAAATTAGTCTGTCCCTGGCCCAGTGCATCATGGGAACAGGGCAGACCAGACTACAAAAGCCAATTCTTACACTGGGAAGGAAACAAGCTTCCGGGGACCGGTTTCTGCCATTTCAGGCGTCTTCGGCCCGGCTTGCTTGAATCCTGATGGTGCAATGAGCAAGGGACTCACATCTGAGTATACCCTTCCACGCTTAGGGTGGACAAAATAATTTACAACAAGGGATGGTGATGGACAGAGTCTCTGAATTAAGCAGAGTACTCTCACCCAGTCAAGAGATCAGGGCTAGATCCAACACCGTTTTTTAGCTCATTGCACCATCCCAGTTTCAGAACCTGGCTGTATGCAAATTAGTCTGTCCCTGGCCCAGTGCATCATGGGAACAGGGCAGACCAGACTACAAAAGCCAATTCTTACACTGGGAAGGAAACAAGCTTCCGGGGACCGGTTTCTGCCATTTCAGGCGTCTTCGGCCCGGCTTGCTTGAATCCTGATGGTGCAATGAGCAAGGGACTCACATCTGAGTATACCCTTCCACGCTTAGGGTGGACAAAATAATTTACAACAAGGGATGGTGATGGACAGAGTCTCTGAATTAAGCAGAGTACTCTCACCCAGTCAAGAGATCAGGGCTAGATCCAACACCGTTTTTTAGCTCATTGCACCATCCCAGTTTCAGAACCTGGCTGTATGCAAATTAGTCTGTCCCTGGCCCAGTGCATCATGGGAACAGGGCAGACCAGACTACAAAAGCCAATTCTTACACTGGGAAGGAAACAAGCTTCCGGGGACCGGTTTCTGCCATTTCAGGCGTCTTCGGCCCGGCTTGCTTGAATCCTGATGGTGCAATGAGCAAGGGACTCACATCTGAGTATACCCTTCCACGCTTAGGGTGGACAAAATAATTTACAGCAAGGGATGGTGATGGACAGAGTCTCTGAATTAAGCAGAGTACTCTCACCCAGTCAAGAGATCAGGGCTAGATCCAACACCGTTTTTTAGCTCATTGCACCATCCCAGTTTCAGAACCTGGCTGTATGCAAATTAGTCTGTCCCTGGCCCAGTGCATCATGGGAACAGGGCAGACCAGACTACAAAAGCCAATTCTTACACTGGGAAGGAAACAAGCTTCCGGGGACCGGTTTCTGCCATTTCAGGCGTCTTCGGCCCGGCTTGCTTGAATCCTGATGGTGCAATGAGCAAGGGACTCACATCTGAGTATACCCTTCCACGCTTAGGGTGGACAAAATAATTTACAACAAGGGATGGTGATGGACAGAGTCTCTGAATTAAGCAGAGTACTCTCACCCAGTCAAGAGATCAGGGCTAGATCCAACACCGTTTTTTAGCTCATTGCACCATCCCAGTTTCAGAACCTGGCTGTATGCAAATTAGTCTGTCCCTGGCCCAGTGCATCATGGGAACAGGGCAGACCAGACTACAAAAGCCAATTCTTACACTGGGAAGGAAACAAGCTTCCGGGGACCGGTTTCTGCCATTTCAGGCGTCTTCGGCCCGGCTTGCTTGAATCCTGATGGTGCAATGAGCAAGGGACTCACATCTGAGTATACCCTTCCACGCTTAGGGTGGACAAAATAATTTACAACAAGGGATGGTGATGGACAGAGTCTCTGAATTAAGCAGAGTACTCTCACCCAGTCAAGAGATCAGGGCTAGATCCAACACCGTTTTTTAGCTCATTGCACCATCCCAGTTTCAGAACCTGGCTGTATGCAAATTAGTCTGTCCCTGGCCCAGTGCATCATGGGAACAGGGCAGACCAGACTACAAAAGCCAATTCTTACACTGGGAAGGAAACAAGCTTCCGGGGACCGGTTTCTGCCATTTCAGGCGTCTTCGGCCCGGCATGCTTGAATCCTGATGGTGCAATGAGCAAGGGACTCACATCTGAGTATACCCTTCCACGCTTAGGGTGGACAAAATAATTTACAACAAGGGATGGTGATGGACAGAGTCTCTGAATTAAGCAGAGTACTCTCACCCAGTCAAGAGATCAGGGCTAGATCCAACACCGGTTTTTAGCTCATTGCACCATCCCAGTTTCAGAACCTGGCTGTATGCAAATTAGTCTGTCCCTGGCCCAGTGCATCATGGGAACAGGGCAGACCAGACTACAAAAGCCAATTCTTACACTGGGAAGGAAACAAGCTTCCGGGGACCGGTTTCTGCCATTTCAGGCGTCTTCGGCCCGGCTTGCTTGAATCCTGATGGTGCAATGAGCAAGGGACTCACATCTGAGTATACCCTTCCACGCTTAGGGTGGACAAAATAATTTACAACAAGGGATGGTGATGGACAGAGTCTCTGAATTAAGCAGAGTACTCTCACCCAGTCAAGAGATCAGGGCTAGATCCAACACCGTTTTTTAGCTCATTGCACCATCCCAGTTTCAGAACCTGGCTGTATGCAAATTAGTCTGTCCCTGGCCCAGTGCATCATGGGAACAGGGCAGACCAGACTACAAAAGCCAATTCTTACACTGGGAAGGAAACAAGCTTCCGGGGACCGGTTTCTGCCATTTCAGGCGTCTTCGGCCCGGCTTGCTTGAATCCTGATGGTGCAATGAGCAAGGGACTCACATCTGAGTATACCCTTCCACGCTTAGGGTGGACAAAATAATTTACAACAAGGGATGGTGATGGACAGAGTCTCTGAATTAAGCAGAGTACTCTCACCCAGTCAAGAGATCAGGGCTAGATCCAACACCGTTTTTTAGCTCATTGCACCATCCCAGTTTCAGAACCTGGCTGTATGCAAATTAGTCTGTCCCTGGCCCAGTGCATCATGGGAACAGGGCAGACCAGACTACAAAAGCCAATTCTTACACTGGGAAGGAAACAAGCTTCCGGGGACCGGTTTCTGCCATTTCAGGCGTCTTCGGCCCGGCTTGCTTGAATCCTGATGGTGCAATGAGCAAGGGACTCACATCTGAGTATACCCTTCCACGCTTAGGGTGGACAAAATAATTTACAACAAGGGATGGTGATGGACAGAGTCTCTGAATTAAGCAGAGTACTCTCACCCACCCAATCCTTAATTACCATAGACGCGAAGATTTTGGCAAAAATAATAGCGAACAGGATACAACCACTCCTTTGCAACTTAATCCTACCCGACCAAGCAGGCTTCATGCTGACGCGGTCTACTGCCCAAAATGTGTGCACTATATTCTCCCTCTATCATCAATTGGACCCGGAGGAGTCAGCGGCTGCTGCCCTGCTAGACGCCGCTAAGAGTGGAGTGGAGGTTCATGTTCATGACTCTGCGCAAAATGGGGTTTCTCGACCCTTTTTTGAAGTGGATTTCACTGTTATACACGACACCCAAGGCACAAGTACGAATAAACGGCTTGACGTCTGACCCTATATTAATTACAAGAGGCACGAGACAAGGGTGTCCACTGTCACCAATGCTCTTTGCCTTGATACTTGAGCCGCTAGCTTTCAAAATTCGGCAAAAACATTCCACCACGGCTTTACAATTCAGTCTCCGACCAATTGGCATTTCACTATGTGCCGATGACATGGTCCTCTACACTACGCATCCGGAAAATAATTTGAACCCACTCATCAGAGAGTATGTTCAATGCGAACAATTCGCCGGCCTCTGCATCCATTGGGACAAATCGGTAGTGATCCCACTCACCACAGCTACAGAGGAGCCAGAGTTGGACTACCCCCTAAGATGGTGCACCGACCCGGTCAAATACTTGGGGATATGGATACACAGAGATCCAGAGGTAGTCATTAGGGAAAACTATGGCAAGGCAATGTCTAGATTGGAGGATCAGGTCGACAGGTGGATAAAAATGCCCTTTTCAATGTCGGACAGGATAGCCCTTCAAAAGATGCTAATATTACCCAGATTCCTGTATTTATTCTGGAATGTTCCAATTTGGCTGACAAACGCTTTATTGACAGATTACGTTCTACACTCCAGAAACTGACATGGGCCGGAAAACAGGCTAGAGTAAGCTGGAGGGTCCTTACCCAACCATACCACCTGGGCGGCTTTGAGGCGCCTGATTTTCAATTATACTATCTTTGCGCACAAGCTCAGCACGCTCATTATTAGACGAGGCCCCACGCATATATACCACACGTTGCAGTGGAGAGCGACAGCGTCTCTCCTGTGCCGCTGATGGCGCCACTAGACAACCCCGTACGGTATATACAACATGATACGATACATCCCGCCAAGAACACTTCAAGAGCATGGCACGCATTAGGCGCATATATGCACAGGCCCTGTCAACAACAAGCCACCCTCACTTCGCAGTGACCCAAGTACCCAAAATGCAGAAGCTCCTCGAGGATATGGGTTTCCGGACTTTGAGTCAAGCGTTCCCTCATAACACATTTCTCAAATGGTCGGATCCCGTCTTATGCGCACATCAGACCCCAATGAAAAATGTTGTATACCTACGCTTCCGTATGGCTATGAGGACACTATACAATACAATCCCCGCTGAACCTGAGCAGCTATCATTGTTACAAGTGCTGCTAATGGCCCCAACTTGCCAGAATTTAGTAACACGACTATACACCGCAACTCAAAGTGAACAGGCTGAACGTCCCATGGCTGCGAAGGGTAGATGGGAGAGGTCACTGGGCATACCAGTTGATGAACAGGATTGGCAATATAGTTGTACGCAACTCACACTTCTTACATCCAACTGTAACTTGCGCATTATACATTTTAAATTCCTTCACCAGATATACTACACACCAGCTAAATTACACAAACTAGTGCTTAGGGACACTGACTCTTGCTACCGATTCAATGCAACAGGTGCAGATTTCTTACATGTGGCATGGTCCTGCCCGGGCTTGCAGACCTACTGGAATGCAGTTACCGATGCGTTAAGCACCATGCTATCGAAAACCATCCCAAACACCCCTTTGACATGCCTATTGGGAATCGTAAAACTCAAATACGCTAGACGTAGGAAGTTCTTGGCAGTGACGCTACTTCTTGCGAAACGACAAGTGGCGATCAGATGGGGCAGCAAGAGACCACTTAGACTAAAAGACTGGATCAAAAATATGACATATTGCAAGACGACACTAGAGACCTATGCTGATGACATACCACTGGCGTCCAGACCCAGAGACTTCTGGGAGCCACTCCTGCAATACTTGCAAGATGCTTCAGACTAAATGTTCCGTACTAATGTTGATTTCTTCACGTAGAGAGGTGGAGTTTGTAGTAAAAGAGGCATGCTGAGGACCGGAGGAGATGTGGGACTGGGCGTGAAGTCGAGATGGGGGGGCTTCAGGAGTACGAAGATTATGTTCATTGAGATTCGACGCACTGTATAGTGTAAAGAATGACTGTTTGTATGTACCCTGCAATGTGATCCAGGAGTGTCAACTGATTGTTTCTTTTTTGTAAATGACAGTACATGATGAAACATGCTGTGTAGTTGCTGGTCAGAAGAAAAAAAAATACTAAAAACAAAATTGCTCCACCGCATTATTACCTTTTCCCTGTGAAGTATTTCCTTTAAGACTGGTTACTTGGACACTCTCATTCAATAGTTCTTAACCTGTGGTCCAAGAACGCTTGGGCATTTGAGAGGCTTACTCAGGGGTTGCGCAACTGTTTTACAAAATTAAATCATATTTATCAATTAATATAGTACATACAAATATTGAGGCGAAATTGAACATTTAAAAACTTTTTCTATGTTTGACCTTGAATTTACAGAATATTTCAACATTTGAGCATTTGTTTGGTGTATACATATTTCTGTGTACTGTTTGAGGTCCAGATCACAGAATTTGCTTAGGCCGAGGGTCCCTAGCTTCCAATAATGACTCAGTGTGTTCCCCACATTCCAGTAATGATTCAGTAGGGGTCCACAGAAGTCAAACGTTTAAGAACTGCTACCCTAATCTATTATGAGAATAACCTGTGGTAGGAGGAGATTGCACCAATAGCTTACCCTTGCCCCTGCCCTTAAGTTACCCTGCCATTCCTGTGTAGCAGCTCCGGATTTATATATCCCATACTTACCACATCCCGCTTTGTAAGGGGTGCAGCTAGCTAGGTCCCTAGATGCCTGGATTTCCATTTGGCTAAAATGGGCTTGAGGGTGTGAGAAGGGTGTTTGTTTCTTGGCATGGTGAAACCACAGTGATTCACTTCCCGTCAATTTGATGCAAAGCTTGCCACATGAACAGCAATGTTTCTTGCCACTGATTGCAGATCTGGACTTCCAAAGTTTTGGGCTGCTTTGCTGTTCGCATTCCAATGCCAGTCAGAGGCATTTGTAATCCACAATCAGTAAGAATCTGAGTGCTGTTATACCTTTCTTGTCAGAAATGGCTAACGGAGCAGCGGCATCTGAAAGAGAAACCTGAAACCCTGTGGTGAGGGTCAGTGCTGAACACCAGTCTCCACCTGTGCCGATAGAGCTGAGAGGCAGAGGGGCCGGGTTAGAGGGGGGAGGGCGATTTCGACAGACGAAGATGAGGGAAAATGAAATAAATAATTTTCCCTTATCGTCTGTAGAAATCCCCCCACCCACCTCCACCCTCCCATCTGGCCCCACCGCTCTTACCTGCATGGGCAACGACTGCTGACATTAGATGTCACAGTAAACCTACACTTCAATAAAGAGAGCAAGTAATCACTTGGCATCAAATTGCACAATTTAGGAATATTGTGCTTTTACACTATTGTCGTGTCGTCTCGCCTGACTCTAGTGGGACAGAGCAGGCAAACAGGAAAGGGCGGGGACGGCAACAGGAACTAGACAGGGAAGTAGTCTGTAAGTCAAGGAGAAGCTGGCAGGGAATAAAGGAAGACGTACAACCTTTCCCTCCGACTCCTGTGTCGTTATTACAAGGGGAAATGTGACAATGGCGACGAGGATGGGATGAATGCAAACCCCACGAGTGCAGTCACAACCCAGCCATCTAAGTGGCCCGACAGGCGAGTGTGCAGTCAGAAAACGTCGAAAAAACGAAAGACCCGCGAAAAGCAAGAACGGACGCCGCAACTGCCGAGACCAGTGCCAGCTCACCAGGGGACGTCGCGCTCACCTAGAAACGGTGGTGTGGAGAAGGAGATCCCTCTTCGCTGCGCTGACGGCCACGCGAACCTCCTCAGACTGAGAGCTGTGCCCCTGTGGACGCGAACGTCCCATCCGCCTGTGTTGAAGAGCGGTTCCCGGCGAGAGGCAGGGGTGAGTCGAGTGCCCCGCATTGAAGCAAAGGAGCGCGAGTGCAGCGCCATTGACGCGCCGCCAAGAATATGTGCATGCACGTGGGTGGTAAACCAGAATACAGCGTCCCTTACGGCGGCCATCTTTAGATCAGGCGCCAACCATTACGCAACCCACGACCTGATAACGGCGGCCATCTTAAAGTCAGGCGCCATTTACTAAGGGACTCAAATTCTATGCAAAGAACGGGAAGGCTCTCTGTTAGATGCAAATAGATACTTTACCTCAATAAACGCCTCACAGACTCATGAAATACAGCCAATAATTGAGAAAAAAAAGAACAAAACAGACAAAGGTGGTAACTTTCTCCAAAATGTCCAATACTGGACCTGATAGTACGTCCGGAGGGACCGTCACAGCAGGACCAGCCCCACAGGCCACCGCAGCCATGGTGCCTCAAGCACCCATGGGAGCCCCCTTCATGCGTCAACCGCAGCCGCTAGTGTTGACAACAGGCAACAGCATGGGGCCGGCGTGGAAGAGCTGGAGTGAAGACTTCGAGGATTACATGACCGGATCTTTGGTACAAGACCCAAAGCAAAAGCTAGTGGCCTTAAGAAACTTAATAGGCCAGGATATAGCGCAAATTATCAAAGAATTGCCAAACGCAACGACTGCCACGTACGAGGAGGTAAAAGGTGCCCTCGACGGACGATTCCTTCTCAAGCGCAATGTAGATTATGAGCGCTACACGTTCAGTTTAGCCACTCAAGAAAAAGAAGAATGCATGAGTGATTTCATCATGCGCATCAAACGGATGGCACGATACTGTGATTTTGACAATTTCAAAACGGAGGACGCTCTGAGACTTCGCATTATCGATGGATGCCAATCGGAATCCCTCCGCCGGAGACTTCTAAAAAAGCAATACACCCTGGAACAGATTGAAGAACTAACAAGAATTAATGACCAGGCAGAAAGCCATGCCAAGCGAATAGAAACCCATAAGCCGGATAGGAAAGATCACGCCCTCCGGGTCCAGTTGCACAGAACTACCAGGTCTACGACGCATTCTCACAAGTCAAGCAAGCAGTCCTACACTCCTCGGAGATCATCCTCCAGGCAGAACACGCGACACGCTACGCATACCAAATCAGCGCCTACTTGCTACCGGTGTGGACAAGACTACCCGCACTCGGGGCAATGTCCCGCAATTGGTCAGCGATGCCATCGCTGTGGGAGAGACAATCACTTCGAAATCGTGTGTCAGGCCAAGCAGTCAACCCACAGGTCGTCCGACAAAGGTCGCAACACGCGACATCACGCACGTGCCGTAAAAGGGAGGGAAGGACGCTCTTCCAGCTTCTCCAACTCCAGCCTCCGATCAGCACGCTCGTACAGTTCACGAGGGCGTTCCACAAGCTCTCACTGATCCAGACATCACACGACAGAGTCCTACCGGTCGTGCAGAACCTCGTCCAGTGATTCATCATCACACACGTCCACATCACAGGTCAGTGATGAATACATCTGCATGGTAGCAGACCCGGACCGTCTGAAATGATACCCGAAACTGGACATCATGATCGGAGACCACCCAGCGAAGTTTGTCCTGGACTCGGGAGCGTCGTTAAATTACATCTGCGCTCTAGAATATCACAACATGAAACAACGACCTAAGTTGGAGCCCGCAGCTGTTCGCATATTCACATGGATGTCACGCAAACCTCTACCGTGTTTGGGCCGCTTCCACACCACTCTCACATTCAAGGACCGGAACATCTCGGCCTACATCCACGTGGTAGAAGGACCAGATGTGGCGGACTGTTTGCTCAGCTTACCCACAGCAGAAAGACTGAAACTGGTAGAACTGCCTCAGGACTCGGACCAGCTTCTTCATGACCTCATGCCTTTCCAGCGTGTACACGATGAACTTTCCATCAGTGACAATGGGCTCCTTTTGAGAGGGGGGAGGATCGTCATTCCACACAAGCTACGCCAGGGAGTCATCAATCTGGCACACGAAGGCCACAGAGGCATAAATGCAACAAAGAAGTCTCTGAGAGAACGCGTATGGTTCCCCACATTGGATCAAATGGTGGAAGCGACCCTGAAAGATTGCATGACATGCCAGCTGGTCAGTCGAGAGGAACCACCCGCACCGCTCCAAATGTCGGAGCTACCAGAAGGGGTATGGCAACAAGTCGCAGTCGACTTTTTTTGACCACTGCAGTCAGGACAATACATCATAGTCGTCATGGACGAATACTCCCGATTCCCATTTGCACAACTAATAACATCCACCAGAGCAACGACGGTCATCCCAGTACTAGATGAAATCTTCGCAGCATGGGGCATTCCCCTACGGGTGAAATCTGACAACGGGCCCCCATTCAACGGCCATGAGTTCACAGAGTTTGCGACCCATCTCAATTTCAAGCATCAGAAAATCACTCCACTATGGCCCCAGGCCAATGGCATGGTGGAACGATTTATGGGGACACTCAAAAAAGCAATTCAGCAAGCTGAGTTAACACACAGAGACATCCAACAGTCACTGAATGAAATGCTAAGGGCATACCGGACCACGCCGCACAGCACTACAAATCAGTGCCCAGCCACCGTCATGTTGGGAAGAGCGCCCCGCACTCGCCTACCCATGGTAAACACTACACCCCAACTTCGAACCATCACAGTCGATCACAACTCATTGGTCGATATGGACCATAAGAAGAAACTCAAAATGAAAACATATGCCAACCGGCGCAGACACGCCAAAGAAGCTGACATCCAGGAAGGGGATTGGGTGATAGTTCGAGGCGACCGGCGAGCCAAGGCGAACAGTCGGTATCTGGATATTCCCCTCCAAGTCACTAAAAGGAAAGGAACTATGATCACGGCAAAGGCTGATCACAAGCAGATAACAAGGAACATATCGCACTTCAAGAGATGTGATCTACGCAGCAACCACGAGATGTCCTCAAGTCCAGGCTCAAGTGACTCGGCGAGCCAAAGTGACAGCAGTGACCACAACCACCAGAGTCCCACGCGGATCGCCGGCGCCGGCAATCATCCTGTCCAAACATCAGAGCGAGAGAGACGCCCACAGCGCCAGATCAGAAAACCGCGGCGACTAGTCGAAGAAATATGAAGAAAGATGAGACTTTGTACAAAAGGGGAGATGTCGTTATTACAAGGGGAAATGTGACAACTATCATCATGAATATATCATGTTCACAGTTTAGAAGTGTTGTGAAACTATGCTACTAACAAGAATACACAGGTTAGGGCCATGACTGGAATACGGGGCTAATAGTGTGACAAGTGTGGCATGTTGCCAACCAGCCTAAGTACTAAAAAATCACTTCACTAAGGTCCAGATTGTAATGGGTCACAATCTGATTTACGTCATCAATATTCATGGGAGAGGTCACAAACTGTAACAAATTATGATTGGTGGCCATGACAGAGATGGTGTCCTGCTGGGGTCAGCGGAACACCATCTCTTTGATTGTGTTTTTTAATCATTTTCTCTTAGCCTGTTTTCCATAAAATGGAGCTGCTTTACTGTGTTTTAAAGTGGTTTTTTTTATTATTTTTTTTTGCTTTTTGCTTGTTTGAAAGTACAGTGGTTCCCTGGACCACTATTTATCTATTAATGTATTTATTTTTACATTGACCAAGGGGAGCAAAGTTCCAAGGAATCCTTCCCTTTTGCAATTAACTTACTACCCTATGTTGGAAGTCAGTAAAATTTCAATGCTGTGCAACCAAATTTCATTTGCAGTACATTGATATATATATACCACAACAAATCGCTATTTGGAAGGGATGCCCTGAAAACGCCCTTTCCAAATAGTCCTTCTGACGATTCTGTAACATGTTACCAAATCACAAAATGGGTTTAGTACATACCAAACAAGCATTGGCATAGCCAATAGGTCTGGCCTTTGAGACCTTATAAGTGTTTAGCCATGCATCAGTTGATGTTGTTGCACTAAGGATATTGTGCTGCACAACTAAATACTTATAAGGTCTCAAAAGCGAGCACTATTGGCTATGCCAATGCTTGTTTTATTTGAACCCAAGTTTGCGAGTACAGATTGATGATTGCTCCCAATAAATTCATAGGTGCTCTCCAGGCTTTGGCCCATAGTTTGGATCTTGGCACTTTGTCGAATGCTGCTTTGAGATCCACGAAGCATGTTTAGAAGATGTTTGAGTTGACGATGCTTGGCTGGCTAAAAGGGTAACTGCCGATATGTTTATTAAGGTGTCCATTCCGGCCCGGAATCCGGTCTGCGTTTTTGGAATTACATTTATGCTGCTGATCCAGGTCTCCAGATCTGCCAATAAGTTTGATGTGTAGATCTTTGCCTCTACATCGATGAGGGCTATCTGTCTGTAGTTTTTTGGGTTTGAATGTGTCCCTGATTTATATATGGGCTGAAGGATGCTGCCCCGCCAGGAGTCGGGATGATACTGGCCTCTAAGCTGTGTATGAACAGGGGGGTTAAATGGCTAGACCAAAACGCCGGATCGTTCCTAAACAGGGTGTTAGGTAGGCCGTTAGGGCCTGTGGCCCTGTCTGATCTCAAATGTTTAATTATGTTCGATACCTGCTTTTGAGTAATCTGTGCTTGTTCTTCCCTTAGCTCCAGCCTGGTGGGTCTTGACTTACTTTTTGGGTTTCAGGAGTTTTTTTTTTAGGTTTGTCTTTGGTTAGATTTTTTGAGTAAGTAGCTAATGACTCCGCAGATGGTTGTCTATGAGAAGAATCTAGTTCCTCTTTGATGCTTTTGTTCAGGTCTTCGGACTTTGTGCTCAAACTAATATGCATTCCGATCTTGTTTGAAGCATCGGCAGTGCTAGCTGCACTTGAGGGAGCTGTGGTATTATATGTTGCTTCAGTGTGAGCTCTCGAGGTTTGCTCCATTATATCCGAGTTGAAGTGGCGATGTTTGACGTTTAGCAGAAAGTTGATGTTTGCCCAAAACTGTTTAGAGTTTCTCTGCTTACTAGCCTGGAGCATGTTGATCTCGAGTTGTTTCTTGTATGTTTGCTTGGCCGCCTTTATTACCTGTTTTGGGTCCTTTTTCATTTTTTTCTATTGTTGTAAGGATCTGTTGTGTCGGCTGGGTTGTACTTGTGGCAAGAATAATGATACGACTGTCAAAAACAGAACATTTGTGAGTGTTTTATTCACAATATGGGTACAGGATGGTATGTCATGCTTATGTATTATTAGCTTGCATATACATTAAAAGTGTTTGCTAACATTACAATGCAGATATAACTACACTATACATATAATAAAATGTTAGCTATAATGATACATTTATAAAATTTATATTAAATATATTATTATACAACTAACACATTTTTACTGATACATACACAGAGGAAGAGTGTAAGGTATACACAGACAATATGGGCTAGAAATACAGATAACTAGGTTATGGACACCTATATCAATAGTTGTGTTCAATATATTATGGGTATAATCTGAAAACATACATACACATATGCTGTAGATAGCTATTTTTAGGCACATGCTGTAGGATCGGAACTACTGTTGTAGCTTTCATATATAGAAGTATTATCATGGATAACTTTCCTTTTTAGCATAACATATACTTACAAAATGCATAACGATAAAGATCAAGACCTGTATATACATATATATATATATATATCAGCACACTTTTCTTCCAAACCTCCTTGCCGGCGAAAAGAAGAAGAAGACCCCACGACTTAAGGTAGGAAAGTGTTTTATTTATCCAACCTTCTTTGTTGACGCGTTTCGAGCATCAAGTGCTCTTGTTCATATATATCTATATACACACACACACATATATATATATATATATATATATATATATATATATATTACCTACTGGCGGTCGCCAGTAGGTATATATAGTTAGGATTTTTTCTCTATGGGATTTCTGAAAATTCTCTGTCTAATAACTTTGGCGTTTGTGGACGGAATTGGCTGAAATTTTCAGGAAAATGGAACATTTTGTTTCTGAGCAGCCCCTGAAAATTTGGGGGGGTTTCGTCAAGGGGCGGCCTAGAAAAAAGGGGGGTCCCAAAACGCGTTTTCCCCATGCAATTTTCCATAGGGCGGTTGGACTCACTTTTAGCTCGAACGGCTGAATGGATTTCCACGAAACTTGGCAAAATTGTAGATATTGTTTGCCCGACGTGCCTTTGCTTGGTCTCAATATATGTGCTCCAGTGGATTTTGAGAAATTAACGTTTAAAAAAATATATATATCTGTGACAGCGCTCCGGTTAGCGCCCCGGTTCGCGTACCGGACGCGTCACGGAACTTCGCGAAGCGAAGCTGATTGGCTCTCTGGTGTCTGTCAACATTCTAAACAGTCCGGAGCAGCCGCCATCTTGTCTCTCGGTAGGATCGAGAGACAAGATGTGGTGAAAACCGAAGGGGGAAATGAAGGAAAGGGGGCAAGGTAGACCCCTCCTGACCCCCTAGGATTGATGAGGGGGATATTAAAGTGCCCCGCGGGGCAAAAAAAAACAACATATTTTTTTTGCGATTTTTCGCCGTAGAGGCGCGTCCCGGTACGCGAACCGGGCAGCTCACCGGGCAGCTAACCGGGCAGCTAACTGGCAGCGTAACGGGAGTCTGAGGAGAAGCTGATTGGCTGTCAACATTGTAAACAGTCCGGAGCGGCCGCCATCTTGTCTCTCGGTAGGTTCGAGAGGCAAGATGTGGTGAAAAACAAAGGGGGAAATGAAGGAAAGGGGGCAAGGTAAACCCCTCCTGACCCCCTAGGATTGATGAGGGGGATATTAAAGTCCCCCGCGGAGCAAAAAATAAAAATAAAATTTTTTGCGATTTTTCGCGGTAGAGGCGCTTCCCGGTACGCGAACCGGGCAGCTAACCGGCAGCGTAACGGGAGTCCGCCATCTTGTGTCTTTGGATCGTCCGGTTCGCGTACTGGGTAGCGTCCCGGTAAGCGTAACAAGGGGAAAACTAAGAGAAACAGTAAAAAAAAAATTAAGGGAATAGATTTCCAGCAAACTTGGCAAAATTGTAGGGACTGTTTGTTTGATGTGCCTTTGCAAGGCCTCAAGATATGTGCACGTGTGGATTTTGTCTAATTAAGGTTAAAAAAAATATATATCTGTAAGCGTGCTCCGGCGCGCTTACGTTACGGGTTTTGTTTGCGCTGCAGAGCCGATACGTCACGGTTATGCGACGCGTCATGAGACGTCTCACGTGGCTACGTGATACGTCACGTAATAAAGAATATATTTTACAGCTACAGATATTAGCTTTTAAAAAACCAATGAAATTCACTGAAAAAACCATAGGTTATAGACCATATATAGTTAGGAATTTGCATTTACAAAACCTTGAAAATTCACTGAAAAAACCATAGGTTATACACCATATATAGTTAGGAATTAGCATTTATAAAACCTTATTTTACTCACACAAAACCATTGAAATGCGCATATATAGTTAGTTGTACTAACTATATATCGCGCACCCGCAATCCACTGCTGATGATGTCACATATTACATCATTCATGACATGGTCAGTGACATCACTGATGACATCACTGATGACATCTCAAATTACATCACTGATGACATCACTGATGACATCATCCAGTGACTGTGTGTTTCTGTAAAGTTTAAATATGTTTTACATATTGAAGAATGAGTGGATGTATAAATGTCTGAATGAAGGTTTTAGTAGGTGCGTGATTGACTGAATGAGTGAGTGATTAAATGTGTCTTACTGAATGCATGGGTTAGTGACTAAACTGTCTGAAAGTGTGCATCAGTATGTCTGTTGTTGTGCAAGCTGTTGTTGTGCAAGCTGCTGCATGTGTTGATCAGTAGCTATATGAGTGGCTATATGGGTTATTGATTGGTTGCTCAAGTATTTGTATGGGAGACTGAGTGTGTGTGTGGCTGGCTGGGAGGTGTGTGACTCTGTGCAGATCAATGTGTACTTGTATCAGTGATTGTATAAGAGAGTAAGTATGTGTTAGTATATGTTTGAAAATGTAAGGTGTTCTATGTTTAACTGTATAGATGAGAAAATGGAAGTGTGATTGATTCTTTACAGGACTGACTAGGTGTGTGAATAACTCCATGGATGAGTGGCAGAGTGTGAGTGTCTGTATAGGTGTATGAGTGCATATGATAGTGTTGTAAAGATGAGTGATTGTATGTATGAATGATTGTATGGGTGAATGAGTGAATGTGTGTGTAGACGTAGGAATCAGTGAGTGCGTATGTAGTAACTAGTATTGGTGTGTCAATGGTTTCAAAAATTATACTCTGTATTTAACACTGGGAGTAACAGAGGTTATATTAGAGTGTGAGGAGATGCATTGTATTATCACATGAATGATATCATCAGTGATGTGATCATTGATGTCAAATGAGATGTCATCAGTGATGTCATCAGTGATGTCATTTGAGATGTCATCAGTGATGTCATCAGTGATGTCACTGACCATGTCATGAATGATGTAATATGTGACATCATCAGCAGTGGATTGCGGGTGCGCGATATATAGTTAGTACAACTAACTATATATGCGAATTTCAATGGTTTTGTGTGAGTAAAATAAGGTTTTATAAATGCTAATTCCTAACTATATATGGTGTATAACCTATTTTTTTTCAGTGAATATATATATATATATATATATATATATATATATATATATATATATATATATATATATATATGTGCCACATCGCCAGCAGCGTTCCTGGACACTTGTGTGGACGGGTCTGTGTATCGCGCTCCTGGCTGACGCGAAAAAATATTGCCGCACGATCACCTTCTCCAAGTAATCCACAGACACAGCGGGGTTCAAAAACGGGAGATTTTTAATCACAGGTTACAACATGATGCAGTTCGGCTCTCTCGCCTTCTCCGGATGCTGGTGTAACCTCTGGAGTCACCTCCTCCCTCCTTTGAATATGCTCAGGCACTCCCATTGGCGGGAGATCAGCTGACCTGGTAGCCTGGGACCTCTGCAGTCTAATATGCAACTACAGTTCCCAGCATGCATCTGATAGAGTCAGAGTGGCAACCAGATCCGATGCAGTTCGAGTAAGTGCTGACTAATGCCTTGCAAAGGGGGGCCGTGTAGCAGCTGGTGGCCCCGGAAAATTTGTGTGTTTCGAGTCTCCCTGTGTCCCCAAACGTCCAAAGCCTCAAATACAGGAAACAAAACCGGGCCGGGATGTGGGAGGAAATCCAACCACCTACCTGTGAAGTCACAGCGTGATGCGGCCACTTGCCTGATCGTTCCTGAGGCGGCCCATGGAACTATCAATAGCTTGATTCTTTGTTGCCACATCGCCAGCAGCGTGCCTGGACACTTGTGTGGACGGGTCTGTGTATCGCGCTCCTGGCTGACGCGAACAAATATTGCCACACGATCACCTTCTCCAAGTAATCCACAGACACAGCGGGGTTCAAAAACGGGAGATTTTTAATCACAGGTTACAGCATGATGCATTTCAGCTCTCTCGCCTTCTTTGGATGCTGGTGTAACCTCTGGAGTCACCTCCTCCCTCCTTTGAATATGCTCGGGCACTCCCTTTGGCGGGAGATCAGCTGACCTGGTAGCCTGGGACCTCTGCAGTCTAATATGCAACTACAGTTCCCAGCATGCATCTGATAGAGTCAGAGTGGCAACCAGATCCGATGCAGTTCGAGTAAGTGCTGATTAATGCCTTGCAAAGGGGGGGCCGTGTAGCGGCTGGTGGCCCCGTAAATATGTGTGTTTCGAGTCTCCCTTATGTCCCCAAACGTCCAAAGCCTCAAATACAGGAAACAAAACCGGGCCGGGATGTGGGAGGAAATCCAACCACCTCCCTGTGAAGTCACAGCGTGATGCGGCCACTTGCCTGACCCGTTCCTGAGGCGGCCCATGGAACTATCAATACCTTGATTCTTTGTTGCCACATCGCCAGCAGCGTTCCTGGACACTTGTGTGGACGGGTCTGTGTATCGCGCTCCTGGCTGACGCGAAAAAATATTGCCACACGATCACCATCTCCAAGGAATCAACAGACACAGCAGGGTTCAAAAACGGGAGATTTTTAATCACAGGTTACAGCATGATGCATTTCGGCTCTCTCGCCTTCTTCGGATGCTGGTGTAACCTCTGGAGTCACCTCCTCCCTCCTTTGAATATGCTCGGGCACTCCCATTGGCGGGAGATCAGCTTACCTGGTAGCCTGGGACCTCTGCAGTCTAATATGCAACTACAGTTCCCAGCATGCATCTGATAGAGTCAGAGTGGCAACCAGATCCGATGCAGTTCGAGTAAGTGCTGATTAATGCCTTGCAAAGGGGGGGCCGTGTAGCGGCTGGTGGCCCCGTAAATTTGTGTGTTTCGAGTCTCCCTTATGTCCCCAAAAGTCCAAAGCCTCAAATACAGGAAACAAAACCGGGCCGGGATGTGGGAGGAAATCCAACCACCTCCCTGTGAAGTCACAGCGTGATACGGCCACTTGCCTGATCGTTCCTGAGGCGGCCCACGGAACTATCAATAGCTTGATTCTTTGTTGCCACATCGCCAGCAGCGTTCCTGGACACTTGTGTGGACGGGTCTGTGTATCGCGCTCCTGGCTGACGCGAAAAAATATTGCCACACGATCACCTTCTCCAAGTAATCCACAGACACAGCGGGGTTCAAAAACGGGAGATTTTTAATCACAGGTTACAGCATGATGCATTTCGGCTCTCTCGCCTTCTTCGGATGCTGGTGTAACCTCTGGAGTCACCTCCTCCCTCCTTTGAATATGCTCGGGCACTCCCATTGGTGGGAGATCAGCTGACCTGGTAGCCTGGGACCTCTGCAGTCTAATATGCAACTACAGTTCCCAGCATGCATCTGATAGAGTCAGAGTGGCAACCAGATCCGATGCAGTTCGAGTAAGTGCTGATTAATGCCTTGCAAAAGGGGGGCCGTGTAGCGGCTGGTGGCCCCGTAAATATGTGTGTTTCGAGTCTCCCTTATGTCCCCAAACGTCCAAAGCCTCAAATACAGGAAACAAAACCGGGCCGGGATGTGGGAGGAAATCCAACCACCTCCCTGTGAAGTCACAGCGTGATGCGGCCACTTGCCTGATCGTTCCTGAGGCGGCCCATGGAACTATCAATAGCTTGATTCTTTGTTGCCACATCGCCAGCAGCGTGCCTGGACACTTGTGTGGACGGGTCTGTGTATCGCGCTCCTGGCTGACGTGAAAAAATATTGCCACACGATCACCTTCTCCAAGTAATCCACAGACACAGCGGGGTTCAAAAACGGGAGATTTTTAATCACAGGTTACAGCATGATGCATTTCGGCTCTCTCGCCTTCTTCGGATGCTGGTGTAACCTCTGGAGTCACCTCCTCCCTCCTTTGAATATGCTCGGGCACTCCCATTGGCGGGAGATCAGCTGACCTGGTAGCCTGGGACCTCTGCAGTCTAATATGCAACTACAGTTCCCAGCATGCATCTGATAGAGTCAGAGTGGCAACCAGATCCGATGCAGTTCGAGTAAAGGCTGATTAATGCCTTGCAAAGGGGGGGCCGTGTAGCGGCTGGTGGCCCCGTAAATATGTGTGTTTCGAGTCTCCCTTATGTCCCCAAACGTCCAAAGCCTCAAATACAGGAAACAAAACCGGGCCGGGATGTGGGAGGAAATCCAACCACCTCCCTGTGAAGTCACAGCGTGATGCGGCCACTTGCCTGACCCGTTCCTGAGGCGGCCCATGGAACTATCAATACCTTGATTCTTTGTTGCCACATCGCCAGCAGCGTTCCTGGACACTTGTGTGGACGGGTCTGTGTATCGCGCTCCTGGCTGACGCGAAAAAATATTGCCATACGATCACCTTCTCCAAGTAATCAACAAACACAGCGGGGTTCAAAAACGGGATATTTTTAATCACAGGTTACAGCATGATGCATTTCGGCTCTCTCGCCTTCTTCGGATGCTGGTGTAACCTCTGGAGTCACCTCCTCCCTCCTTTGAATATGCTCGGGCACTCCCATTGGCGGGAGATCAGCTTACCTGGTAGCCTGGGACCTCTGCAGTCTAATATGCAACTACAGTTCCCAGCATGCATCTGATAGAGTCAGAGTGGCAACCAGATCCTATGCAGTTCGAGTAAGTGCTGATTAATGCCTTGCAAAGGGGGGGCCGTGTAGCGGCTGGTGGCCCCGTAAATTTGTGTGTTTCGAGTCTCCCTTATGTCCCCAAAAGTCCAAAGCCTCAAATACAGGAAACAAAACCGGGCCGGGATGTGGGAGGAAATCCAAACACCTCCCTGTGAAGTCACAGCGTGATGCGGCCACTTGCCTGATCGTTCCTGAGGCGGCCCATGAAATTATCAATAGCTTGATTCTTTGTTGCCACATCGCCAGCAGCGTTCCTGGACACTTGTGTGGACGGGTCTGTGTATCGCGCTCCTGGCTGACGCGAAAAAATATTGCCACACGATCACCTTCTCCAAGTAATCCACAGACACAGCGGGGTTCAAAAACGGGAGATTTTTAATCACAGGTTACAGCATGATGCATTTCGGCTCTCTCGCCTTCTTCGGATGCTGGTGTAACCTCTGGAGTCATCTCCTCCCTCCTTTGAATATGCTCGGGCACTCCCATTGGCGGGAGATCAGCTGACCTGGTAGCCTGGGACCTCTGCAGTCTAATATGCAACTACAGTTCCCAGCATGCATCTGATAGAGTCAGAGTGGCAACCAGATCCGATGCAGTTCGAGTAAGTGCTGATTAATGCCTTGCAAAAGGGGGGCCGTGTAGCGGCTGGTGGCCCCGTAAATATGTGTGTTTCGAGTCTCCCTTATGTCCCCAAACGTCCAAAGCCTCAAATACAGGAAACAAAACCGGGCCGGGATGTGGGAGGAAATCCAACCACCTCCCTGTGAAGTCACAGCGTGATGCGGCCACTTGCCTGATCGTTCCTGAGGCGGCCCATGGAACTATCAATAGCTTGATTCTTTGTTGCCACATCGCCAGCAGCGTGCCTGGACACTTGTGTGGACGGGTCTGTGTATCGCGCTCCTGGCTGACGTGAAAAAATATTGCCACACGATCACCTTCTCCAAGTAATCCACAGACACGGCGGGGTTCAAAAACGGGAGATTTTTAATCACAGGTTACAGCATGATGCATTTCGGCTCTCTCGCCTTCTTCGGATGCTGGTGTAACCTCTGGAGTCACCTCCTCCCTCCTTTGAATATGCTCGGGCACTCCCATTGGCGGGAGATCAGCTGACCTGGTAGCCTGGGACCTCTGCAGTCTAATATGCAACTACAGTTCCCAGCATGCATCTGATAGAGTCAGAGTGGCAACCAGATCCGATGCAGTTCGAGTAAGGGCTGATTAATGCCTTGCAAAGGGGGGGCCGTGTAGCGGCTGGTGGCCCCGTAAATATGTGTGTTTCGAGTCTCCCTTATGTCCCCAAACGTCCAAAGCCTCAAATACAGGAAACAAAACCGGGCCGGGATGTGGGAGGAAATCCAACCACCTCCCTGTGAAGTCACAGCGTGATGCGGCCACTTGCCTGACCCGTTCCTGAGGCGGCCCATGGAACTATCAATACCTTGATTCTTTGTTGCCACATCGCCAGCAGCGTTCCTGGACACTTGTGTGGACGGGTCTGTGTATCGCGCTCCTGGCTGACGCGAAAAAATATTGCCATACGATCACCTTCTCCAAGTAATCAACAAACACAGCGGGGTTCAAAAACGGGATATTTTTAATCACAGGTTACAGCATGATGCATTTCGGCTCTCTCGCCTTCTTCGGATGCTGGTGTAACCTCTGGAGTCACCTCCTCCCTCCTTTGAATATGCTCGGGCACTCCCATTGGCGGGAGATCAGCTTACCTGGTAGCCTGGGACCTCTGCAGTCTAATATGCAACTACGGTTCCCAGCATGCATCTGATAGAGTCAGAGTGGCAACCAGATCCTATGCAGTTCGAGTAAGTGCTGATTAATGCCTTGCAAAGGGGGGGCCGTGTAGCGGCTGGTGGCCCCGTAAATTTGTGTGTTTCGAGTCTCCCTTATGTCCCCAAAAGTCCAAAGCCTCAAATACAGGAAACAAAACCGGGCCGGGATGTGGGAGGAAATCCAAACACCTCCCTGTGAAGTCACAGCGTGATGCGGCCACTTGCCTGATCGTTCCTGAGGCGGCCCATGAAATTATCAATAGCTTGATTCTTTGTTGCCACATCGCCAGCAGCGTTCCTGGACACTTGTGTGGACGGGTCTGTGTATCGCGCTCCTGGCTGACGCGAAAAAATATTGCCACACGATCACCTTCTCCAAGTAATCCACAGACACAGCGGTGTTCAAAAACGGGAGATTTTTAATCACAGGTTACAGCATGATGCATTTCGGCTCTCTCGCCTTCTTCGGATGCTGGTGTAACCTCTGGAGTCATCTCCTCCCTCCTTTGAATATGCTCGGGCACTCCCATTGGCGGGAGATCAGCTGACCTGGTAGCCTGGGACCTCTGCAGTCTAATATGCAACTACAGTTCCCAGCATGCATCTGATAGAGTCAGAGTGGCAACCAGATCCGATGCAGTTCGAGTAAGTGCTGATTAATGCCTTGCAAAAGGGGGGCCGTGTAGCAGCTGGTGGCCCCGTAAATATGTGTGTTTCGAGTCTCCCTTATGTCCCCAAACGTCCAAAGCCTCAAATACAGGAAACAAAACCGGGCCGGGATGTGGGAGGAAATCCAACCACCTCCCTGTGAAGTCACAGCGTGATGCGGCCACTTGCCTGACCCGTTCCTGAGGCGGCCCATGGAACTATCAATATCTTGATTCTTTGTTGCCACATCGCCAGCAGCGTTCCTGGACACTTGTGTGGATGGGTCTGTGTATCGCGCTCCTGGCTGACGCGAAAAAATATTGCCACACGATCACCTTCTCCAAGTAATCCACAGACACAGCGGGGTTCAAAAACGGGAGATTTTTAATCACAGGTTACAGCATGATGCATTTCGGCTCTCTCGCCTTCTTCGGATGCTGGTGTAACCTCTGGAGTCACCTCCTCCCTCCTTTGAATATGCTCGGGCACTCCCATTGGTGGGAGATCAGCTTACCTGGTAGCCTGGGACCTCTGCAGTCTAATATGCAACTACAGTTCCCAGCATGCATCTGATAGAGTCAGAGTGGCAACCAGATCCGATGCAGTTCGAGTAAGTGCTGATTAATGCCTTGCAAAGGGGGGGCCGTGTAGCGGCTGGTGGCCCCGTAAATTTGTGTGTTTCGAGTCTCCCTTATGTCCCCAAACGTCCAAAGCCTCAAATACAGGAAACAAAACCGGGCCGGGATGTGGGAGGAAATCCAACCACCTCCCTGTGAAGTGACAGCGTGATGCGGCCACTTGCCTGACCCGTTCCTGAGGCGGCCCATGGAACTATCAATACCTTGATTCTTTGTTGCCACATCGCCAGCAGCGTACCTGGACACTTGTGTGGACGGGTCTGTGTATCGCGCTCCTGGCTGACACGAAAAAATATTGCCACACGATCACCTTCTCCAAGTAATCCACAGACACAGCGGGGTTCAAAAACGGGAGATTTTTAATCACAGGTTACAGCATGATGCATTTCGGCTCTCTCGCCTTCTTCGGATGCTGGTGTAACCTCTGGAGTCACCTCCTCCCTCCTTTGAATATGCTCGGGCACTCCCATTGGTGGTAGATCAGCTGACCTGGTAGCCTGGGACCTCTGCAGTCTAATATACAACTACAGTTCCCAGCATGCATCTGATAGAGTCAGAGTGGCAACCTGATCCGATGCAGTATATATATATATACATGTAGTACTATATGCTGGTAGTAAGAAATAGCACAAATGTGATTGAAACATGCTAATATTGTTGTCCAAACATAATGATAGACAGTTGAAGGGATTTATAAACTGTCATCGGCACATATAAGTTATTGTATTTATACAGATAGAAGTGAGATACTACATTGTACTTTCTCAAAGTATTTATACTGAAAGTATTTTTTCTATGTCCAGTAAGACATGTGATGCACTTGCACTTTAAAATGGGCTGAGCATATTGCATTGTCATGTGATCAAGGCCGCAGGGACGGTAGAAACGCGTCATGACAAGCTGTTTACTTGGGAAATAAACTGTATGCTGCAACAAAGTTGGTTCATGCCTCGTATTTCACCTGAGGGGTGGAGTGCTGCTGCGAGGTATTGCAGATAATTACCGGCATTGGACTGTTGCCGGTGTTGAACCCCCTCCTCTACAAGAAGGCTCGGCAGCAAGCAGTCTACTGTGTCTCCAGTCTCCGTTATTCTCTGCCGCATGGTGGAGCTTTGGCGGGGATCCCGGGGGCACCTTTCAAGTCCCATCTAAGGGAAGGAGCGAAGCCATCCAATCAGCCAGTAGCGGGTGGAGAAGCACCCGGAAGGAGCAAGCGACCAGCGGTTTGCAGAAACCAGAACGCGGAGAAAAGGACCTGTAGTGCAGTTCGTGTGAGCAGGCAAAGGGACTGAATACGCGTTCAGAGGAGACTGCAGCTGCGGTAAGGATGCTATACGTACACATTTGGGGCTGATGGGGAAAGGGGAGGTGTGCGCACGAAACTGAACGAGGTTGGCAACACGCCACCGAAGATTTGTTTAAAAACATTGAGTCCGTTTTTGTGTGTCAAGCAAGCACAGAATAGTACAACCCAAGTAAACAGTGATGTCAGGCGATGCGTGGAGAGCCCAAGAGCTCGCCGCACAGGAAATGTTTTCTGACGAGATAGAAAACGAAGCCAATGTTAACAAAGGAACCGGAGGGGAGCCAAGTGTGGCCGAACCGAGCGATATCAGAAACGTCTTCAAGGAGTTGGAAAAACTCAAACGCCATGAGCAATGTAAATGGTGGGAGGAACGTTCACTAAAGAGATATCTTGATGTTGGGAGAGTTTCCAGAGGGCTACGCATTATGCTGGCCCCCAACTACGAGGCACCGAATCCTCTCATGATGGTGGAGTGGGGCGAGTGTAATTTGGACTCGTCGCGTCGGCTAGTGCAGATTTTGGTCAAATTTGCTGAGATCGACGGGGAGGAGCTACAAAAGAGAATAGATGCCCTAGAAGATACAATCAAATTACAAATTGGCGAAAAGGAAACCCCACAAACCACCAAACTGAGGGATGACATGGTAAGAAGATTGGCAAAAGAGGAAGAAAAAATTAAGACCAGAAAAATTTACAAATGCAAGAGGGATAGAGACGATTATGCCAATGGGCAGATATTCACATTTGCGCGCCGCTATGACAACTTGAGAGCGGTCACAGCAAGTAAACGCGGCACAAAAAACACAGGAACAGCCCAACCAGCAGATGATGATTCGTTGGTATACAGTTCTGCTGCAGAAAGTAGTTCAGACTATGAAGGATTAAGAAAAAAGAGCAACGTTGTACTGACTCTGGGGAAAGAACTGGAGATTTTAAAAGTAAGCAGAAAAGACACTTTAAGGCCCCGATTCCAGGGCAAAACCGTGCAACAAAGTCCCAACGTAGGAGGGGCAGGCGCAATGGAGATCAAAGCAAACGTGGTCGGGGTCGGAGAGGAACCCGGAAACCACGGCAATAAGTCCTGCTGGTGAGTTAACAACATAGGCTGGTGGAAATACTCAGGTGTCATATGCAATATAATCAACTAAATCTAAATCCATAATCAACCTGAGCTCCATAGAATTGACCACAGCAGAGGAACAACTCCTTAGTTTAGGCTTGAGTTTTTGCCCGGAATCGAATTTCTGCTATTTTAAGAACAAGGGCGGACGTTTATCAGTATATACGTAAACTGAAGCTAAAAAAACAGTTCTTGCACAAACCAACAAATGTAATTATAGAATCATCAAAATCTGGAGTGGGCACCGCAGAACTGACAGTGAGTGATTTTGGCAATTTTCATGACATGTGCCAGTTGGGAAGTGAGGACAATATGGGGACATAAGAAAGTGTGGCATTAAGTGGTCAGAAGAAACCAAGCACCCCATTTAAGCCAAAATCTAAATATATCCCCCTGGCAGCTCATGATGGTCTTGACACTTTCAGTGAGGCAGTGGTGATGCAAATAAAAAAGTTGGCCCATGTAAACAATGACAAAGAGAAAAAATACACAAGCCAAGAGAGAAAATTGAACCAATTGGTTTAGAAGTTACAGGAGGCAGAACTGGTAATCCGTAACTCAGACAAAGGCGGGAATATCGTCTTATGGCCAATCAAAAATTATCTCCAGGAAGCATACAGCCAGTTGGATGATGTCCAATGTTACAGAAGAAGCAATCCGCAAAAATACAGGACTATGCAGGAAAATCTGTCCGAAAATTTAGTGGCATGGAAGGGACTAGGTATGCTGAGTGGGGACGAGTTTAAATACATTAAAAAGGACCACCCACTAGTCCCCTACATATGCTTTATACCAAAGGTCCACAAAAATCTTACTGCACCGGCAGGAAGACCAATAATTGCGGCATGCGGTGGGCCTTTGGAGAATCTATCTAAATATATTGACTACTTTTTGCAGACACATATGAAATCTTTGAACTCATATGTCCAGGACACAAGTGACTTCCTGCGCAAAATAGTAGAGATTGAGTGGAAATCAGATTTCCTCCTAGTAACATTGGACGTGAGTTCCTTATATACCTATCAAACATAGGGATGGCCTGCGAGCATGCAAATATTATTTAAGCAACAGGCCAATGGAACTAACTCACCATACAAAAATGCTTCTGGAAATGTTATCCTTCTGTCTAGAGAACAATTATTTTATGTTCAATGGCCAATTTTTTCAGCAGGTCCAGGGTGTAGCCATGGGGGCCAGTTTCTCCCGAAGTTATGCGGGCCTCTTCATGGGGTGGTGGGAGGAACTGATCCTCAGGCGCAAGTATATGCACTACTGTACATCAAATATACTCTCTTGGCTTCGTTTCATTGATGACCTTTTTATAGTGTGGCATGGATCTGAAGACAGTGTTTTAAATTTTATACAGGAAATACATGTGAATGATCTTAACTTGAATTTTACTTCTAGTATTAGCAAGGAATCGGTGACATTTTTAGATGTGCAGGTTTTTTTATCCAATAATGTTCTTAGTACTACCCTTTTTAGAAAACCAACGACGGGAAACACTCTTTTACATGCAACGAGTGCCCATCCACAACATTTGATCAAATCAATACCATACGGTGAGATGCTTCACATCCGCCGTATTTGTAGTAATGATGAAGATATGATCATGAAACAACAAGAAAGTTTATCTAGATTTGTGGACAGAGGATACAGTACCAGGATAGTAGAAACCGCCATAAGAAAATCACGGCTAAAGGCTTGTGGAAAAGTAAATTTTGCCATGTTCTGTGTCCCTACGTGTTCCCCACCCTATGTTATATGTGCATGATTAATATGCATATGTATTCCCTTATGATCGATTAAAGACGCAATTCCAGTTGTGTCCCACTCTAGTATGCCAGTTTCCAGTTCTCGTGAAAGCTACGAGTAATTGGCCTATGTAAACCTATGTTGCCACGTTTCACAGTGTGCACGTTAATTCAGAATAAAGTCCCCGTTTCTAGGCCTCAAAAGGGCCCGGACACCAGATTCAGCTCCTGTCTCCTGAACCCTCTCCGAGGAGCGATACAGCCCCCACCTGTATCCCTGACCCTTCACTTACTTCCTGCCTCACAGTGCCCGGCTCGGCCTGGCTCTGCCTCCCAGTCTGCCAAGAGTATGTTATGTTTCCAGTTATCAGTCCAGCTCTCTTTCTCTGCATTCCTAAGCTACTGAATCGCATCAATAGTTTCAGTCATAGTCTAGCCTTTATGTCTCCATGTAAGAGAAATACTGTATTAATGGTCATCGAATATTCCTCAACACGCACTACATGTAGAATAATGCATGCACCAGTCTTAGAGTCTGTTAGCCTTTACCCTGATAACTTTTGGATTCTATCAACATGTTCTCTAAACATCAGATACTAGATAGTGTTTAGGTACATGTCGCTCTGACACTCCAGACTTTAGTCTCCTCTTCTAGCGCAGAAGTCATAGCCCCCAGCTCCTCCTGGTAACACGTCATTGCCAGCTTGCGCGCACCACTAGGTTAGAGGTCCCGGCTCCTGAGGTAGCACCCTCCATGTTTCCGCCCCATTTATGACATATTCTGTTACGTTTACATCACATGTCTATGTACACACCTCTTGTTACACCTACTTTATGCCTTATCTTTCGCGACTGCTACGAACCCCGCCCACTGCTACGCCTACTGTATTGACTGTAATGCAATTGTTTTAGTATATATATGTTATGCACTGTTATTAAAGTTAGCGCTCATTCCCGTTCCTGCCCCCCGGCAGCTGCCATCCTATTCCCGTGCAGGTTGTCCTGTTCCTGTCCCTTATGCTTTATTAAAACCTGCAAAACTCCAACTACCTCGAATCTTGACTCTTATTTATTGAGCTATCTGTTTATATTGTATCCAGTCAAAAATAGAACCGGTAATTAATTATTTATTTACCACATAATGGCGCCCGAATAGGGACTTGCCCTTTCCCCACGCGCCGGCGAAGCCACGCAAGCCCCCTGACCCTCTGCAGCCGTGACGGAACCATCCTGCGCAGCGGCAGATATTTCTGCTTCAAGTATCCCTCAGGTCCACGGAGGAGACGGAGGTTGCGGTCCAGCATCCAGACGAGGCGGTGGAGGAACGCGGCGAGTCCCGACCAGAGCCCAAGCCGAGAGTTCAAGGTCCGAGGTATCCGGAGGCCCACCTGTAACTGAAGTCCGAAGTTCGTAGTCCGTCGTCGTAGCAGTCCAGTCCAGTCCGAGGCCTTCCGTTCTTGCTGCCCGGTGAGTACCGTTGCTGGGGTAGTATCTAGACAGGGTCAATTGATTTGTCTCTGGTCCGTGGGTTTGGGTACACAGATCCAACACGAAGTGTCCACCTAGGTGGATGCGGGTCCTGACGTGTCTCTTTAAGAGACCGGTAAGTTTCGTACTGTTTTAGCAGTGCATCTAGTAATTCTAGTAAGTTTCTGTTCCAGTAAGTTCTGTTCTCGAGAAATTCATGTGTTTCTGTTCTCAGTATTCCTGGTAGTATCTTTGTCCGAACTGTTATTTTAAATGGTATTTCATGTGTATTCAATGTCGTGGTATGAGTGATTTGTTTCTTCAAGTTATTATTGTGTTTTATCGTGTATTGTATTGTGTCTAGATGCCAGTCTAAGTCATGCCTTTGTTCTCCAAGTTACGTCAGTTAAAAACCAGAAAAGGGCTGCTCGAGGAAGCAGTCCCTGTCCCGCCTAGGGACAGTCCAGGTCATTTTATGTATCATAAGCATGGCATAAGTGCCATATTATATCTAGACTTATGGGTAGAGTACACCAAGGAATTAGAAGAGAAATATAGATGGTCTGTATCAGGCACATGGGATGCCGAGTGCATCATGCGAGTAGAAGAAGCAATGTGGAAAAAGAAAGCCAGACAGTCACAGAAAGATGCCATCGAGTTGTGGCGCAAAGAATCTCATAAAAGAACCGAAAAAGAAATCAGAAAGTCAGAATTAAGTAGAGAATCCTTAGAAAGAGCCCAAGAAAGGGAATTAATCGAAATAGGTGAACGAGTTAAAGCCGAACAGTCAGACAGACAGAGGAATGCCCTCATTAAGGGTATGTACCCTCTTCTTGCCGAGGGCTTGCCAAAAGCAACCCCGGAGGCATCCAGTAATTTCCCGCCACCATTAGTTCCGACCAAGCTACGTCACAAACCGACCGCAGCTGATATTTTTCTCTCGTCCTATTTGGACGACACAGTCCCAGAATATGCAAATCCTGCTCCGCCAGCTCCTGTAAATAATGTAATTTCTGTTCCTCCAGCCACCGGGGCACCTGTTACAGCACCTGTTACGGTACCCCCGGTCCAGCCCACAGTACGAGTACCCGCTACATCAGTCACTCTGCCTGCCCGTACAGTACCCACCGACGATTCCAGTTTAGGAGCCGCGGGGGGGGAGATACTCCTCGCACCCCGCCCCAACACAAACGTGTGACACTACTTGAGTTACATGAACGTGCGTTACAGCGTACGCCTAAATCTCAGTCCGTAGCAGATATTAAGCGAGCTCTTACCGAATGCCGTTATGACTCAGTCCCAGGCGATGATAATATGGTCATATATTCGTTGCGTGTGAGACGGGTGACCGAGTATTTGGACACCCTACCGAATATGAAAGAAGATCTAGACAGAATATATCGTTTCATTCGTACAGGAACAGACCCAGAAAGTATTGGCGAGGCCATGTCTCAAAGGAAAGCTGAGACCCAGCTCATGCTTTTAAAGTTTCTAATTAATTGTCTAATAAGGGAACAAGATTATCCGACTAAAGATCCGACCGAAATGAGAGTTCTGACAAAATGGAGTGATCATATAGCCGAGGGAAGACACAAGACACTCAGTAGTATAGAGAGTATGTACAAGAAAATTCGTAAGGAAATAATAAGGTTACACAAGAAACGCAAAGCAGCACAAGTAAGCGAGAAAGAAGACGACTCTCCTACCGAAGAGGTAGACGACGAGAATCCCACTAGAATAGCGTATGTAGGTAGAACTAGACTTCCCGACCGACATTCACGTCTAGAACACAAGAAAGATTTCTCTCTTCCAGCACCAGAACAAGGTTCTCTAGAGCAAGTATTTCAAGCTACCGATCTCATTCTGAAATCACGAATCGGTTATAGTGAACTTAGTACTATGCATGAACAAGAACTAGCCCGATCAGCAGTCCGATGGGCTACTGATTCTACCACTTTTCCAGACGAAATAGTGGCACAAATGTTTCTGAAACTGCCCCCAGCCGAGCAGCGACTGGTGGGTATGTACATGATCCAGCACCTCATTACATTGTATGAGGGTCAACATTCCGATCCAGGTCCATTACATGATGTATTAAACGAGTTACTACAGTACAGATGGAAAGGTCTAGGTACCGATTTAATTAGTATCATTTTAGAACAGCGCCACAAATATCGAACGTTTCTGAATCCGCATTTTGTTCACATCTCACCCCCAGAAAGTAAACCATTTTACATAGATAGACAGCATCCGTTACGAGAAGTACATCCAGTTAGGACAGCGGGTGGTGAAATGCAACGAGTATTTGTTTACACCCCTATTACCAAGATGGAACTCTTAGAGATGAAGAAGTTAATTCCCTGTCACGACAAAGATCCAGCAGGGTTCCACCGTGAATTAAAAGACATGCTCCGTATGGGAGAATACACGTATCCAGATATCATTAAAATGTTAAAGGTCCTGTTGCCCGCAGGGGTATATGAAAAACTCAAGGAAAAAGAATGGGAGGTGGGAGAGAAAAAGATAGATTGGACAGCTCTAGAAGCTGAAGATAATATACGAGTACCAGGTACCGGTCTAGGAGACAAATGTAAAGAATTGCCCGAACTGTTAATACAAGTTTTGCCAAGATTACTAGCCACGAAAAAGGAAGACTGGGATGCAATCTCAGCCTGTAAACAGAAACCAGACGAAGATACTAGTGATTTTTATTCTAGATTTGAAAAATGTTTTATTATTAACAGTGGTTTGAAGACAAGTAGCGAGTCATACCCTCATCTTTTTGTTACTAAACTAGTCGAGAATTCAAGTCCACAAGTTAAAAATAGAGTTCTGAAAGTCGAAAGTACCTGGCAAGCTAATACTCCGTCACAAATGCTTCAAATGCTCCAGTATCACCAGAATAGAATCAGAGAAGAGCAAGAACACGAAAGGAGACGTATGAAAGACACGAAAATGAAAGTATTAGTTGCACAATCTGTTCCTCAAGACAGTCAGAAGAGGGGTCCGAATCAAGCCAGTCATCCTGCAGCTCCCGTTAAAGGAACCTGCAATTATTGTAAACAGCCAGGTCATTTTATAAACGAGTGTGCAGTTCTGAAACACAACATAGCTACCGGTAAGACTAAAGAAAGACCACGTCCGCCTAGACAAGAACAAGTTTCACAGACTTCTCAGTCACCACAGAATGCACAACAGACAGTTCCAGCATCGCAGCCTATTGCTGCAACACAGCATGTTACACAGCAAATGTACCAGTATGCACAGTCCGAGTATCCAGATTACCAGCAGTATTCATGAAACAGCCTAGAGAGGGAGGTAGGCTTGCCTCTCATCGAGATACCTGTAGATCAAGAGGGTCCCTATGTTCACAGTCAAGTATTAGGGAAAGACAGAAAGTTTCTGATTGATACAGGGGCAAGTAGGACTACTATCAGTCATGACGAGGTTCCAGGGGCTCCGCTCTCAGGCTCTAGAAATGTTTCCCTTGGATTTTCAGGAAAGCCAATTGTTAACGAGATTTCCAAACCAGTTTCTCTAGAAGTTGGTCCATTGTCCCGAACTACTGATTTGTTACTTACGAAATCATGTCCAGAAAATTTGTAGGCATTAAGACACTGAAAGAATTAGGTGCAGTTATTTGCTGCTCCCCAGAAGGAATCCGATTGTTTTTAAGAGACTTTAAAGGTCACTATGTATTACGTGATTTTGATCCAAGATTACTGAATGTCCCGAAGCATCTATGGGCGCAAGGTCCAACTGATGTTGGTTGTATGAAAATCACACCCCATCGTGTGACTCTGAAACAAGGTGTAGTGTTACCACGAATCAGACAGTACAAATTGCCACCTGAGGCTGTAGCAGCCTTATCCAAAATTATTGACGAGCTCATTGCTCAAGGAGTGGTTGTAGAAACTGACTCCAATGTATGTAACTCTCCTATCATTCCAGTCATGAAACGTACTGATCCAAATGCACCTCCAGTATATCGATTAGTGATTGACCTTCGAGAACTCAATAAATGTATCATTCCCCAGTACCCAGTTGTTCCAGATATTTCTTCCCTATTGACAGCCATTGATTCTGAAGCCACATTCTTCACTGTTATAGACCTCAAGAATGCATTTTTCAGTGTCCCAATTCATCCAGACAGCCAGTTCCTTTTCGGATTCTGTTTAAATGGAAGGAGCTATAAATTTACACGAGCTCCTCAAGGTTTCACAGAAAGTCCTAGTATTTACAGTCAAGCACTTAAAAGACAACTAGACAATATTCACATGCCAACTGACACTGCCCTGCTCCAGTATGTCGATGATCTACTGATCACAGCCCGTTCTGAACGTGACTGCGAACGTGCGTCACTTACAGTTCTGTATTTCCTAGCCGAGATGGGGCACAAGGTGTCCCCTTCGAAGCTCCAATTCTGTGTCCAGCAAGTGGTCTACTTAGGACACTTACTGTCCAAGTGGGGTAGGCAGTTGACACCAGACCGTATCCAGTTAATAGCGAGTCTTCCACAGCCCAAGACCCAGAAGGAGGTACGAGCTTTTATCGGCCTCACTTCCTATTGTAGACAATGGATTCCTCAGTATGCATTTCTAGCCAAGCCACTGATACAGTTAACGACACAGGAGGCAGCCGTATCGACTGTCCTCCCTTGGACCCAGGAACATACACTTGTTTTTAATGAATTAAAAAAAGCCTTATGCCAAGCTCCTGTTCTAGCAACACCGAACTACAGTAAGCCTTTTACACTTTTTGTCACAGAACGTGAAGGTACAGCATTATCTGTCCTCACACAAGATCAAGCAGGACAATACAAGCCCTGTGCTTATTTTTCGAGCACACTAGATCCAGTAGCCCAGGCTCTGCCTGCGTGCCTCAAGTCAGTTGCAGCCACAGCTCTAGCTATCAGACAAAGTGATTCCATAGTATTAGGACACTCCCTGACAGTACAAGTTCCACACTCCGTGGAAGTTCTTTTAAACCGAACACAGACTCAGCACTTGACAATTGCACGTTTAACAGGTTATGAACTGACACTGTTCCAGCCACACATAGAAATCAGACGCTGCAACGTTCTGAATCCCGCTACACTGTTACCATCAGTTACTTCCAATCCTGCCACACATGACTGTGTGGAAGTTGTTAACACCATGACAAAGCCAAGACAAGACTTGACAGATATTGCATTACCAGATCCCGACCTGACACTTTATGTGGATGGTTCGTGTATGAGAACAAGTACAGGAGAACTAGTAGCCGCGTATGCAGTGACTACTGACACTGAAGTTATAGAGACACACCGTATTGACACTCTGTCCGCTCAGGCAGCAGAGCTCGTCGCTCTGACCCAAGCCTGCATACGTGCCAAGAACCTGAAAGTAAACATATATACAGATTCACGTTATGCATTCGGAGTCGTACACGACTTTGGAGTGCTCTGGCAAGAAAGAGGTTTTATGACTTCTCATGGAACCAAGATTCAGCATGGTCTCCTTATTCAAGCTCTGTTAGAAGCAATACATTTACCGACAGCTATCGCTATCATGAAGTGCAAAGCACATACGAAAGTCACTGACGTCATTTCTCAAGGTAACGATCTTGCAGATCGAACAGCCAAGCTCACAGCTCAGACTCCAGACATTCCAGTTAACACGACACTGACACACACTCCAGATCAGACTACTTGTATGACAGTTAAAGACCCTACACAAGATGTCATAGATATCCAGTTACATGCTACTCCCGATGAAATCAAGAAATGGTCCGAACAAGGAGGGGTCCAGACAGATCAGGGATGGTTGACGAAGGGAAAAGCCACATGGTTTCTCCCCGACTCAATGGTTCAAGTCATTATTAATACCGCACATAGTCCTGCACATTTAGGAGAAAAAGCTATGTTAGACAGTATCCAGAACATTTGGTTCAACAAGCATTTACGAGCTGCAGCCAAGCAGAAAGTCCGTACCTGTATGATATGTTGCCAGTTCAATCCAGGTAAAAGTGTCCCGGTGGAACAAGGGGGTTTCCAACCTCCTGACCACCCTTTTGAGGTCCTCCAAATGGATTATATTCAGATGGAGCGATGTCGAGGTTTCAAGTATGTCCTCGTAGTTGTATGCGCTTTGTCCAGATGGACAGAGGCATATCCAGTTCCAGATTACACAGCTGCGACCACTGCCAAGCAGTTGGTTCGTGAATTCTTTCCCCGCTATGGACTCCCTAGGGTCGTGTATTCAGACAACGGCCAGCCATTCTCATCTGAACTCATGAAACACGTGTCCCTTCTGTTAGGGTACCAGTGGAAGTTCCATTGTGTACGCCATCCTGAAGCAGCCGGTCTCGTAGAGAGACATAATCAGACTCTGAAAATCCGCATTGCCTAAGTTTGTAAAGAGAAAGGTGTAGACTGGCTAGTTGCCCTGCCAGTTGCCCTATTTTATATGCGCATGGTCGCACATTCCAGATCAGGTCTGTCTCCGTATGAGGTCGTATTCGGCCGCCCCCCAAATATGTGGGGTACACCTAGACCCCGAAGTATTACAGATGTTTACAGTAATATGTTGACAGATTACCTAGCTTCCTTGATGTCTGCCCTACACTCTTGTCGTTCACAGGTTGCCGCCACATTTCCAGACAATACCGAAGTGAAACCGCATGAGGTCATTCCAGGCGACCTAGTCCTTGTAAGGAACTTTGATCGTTCAAGTCCGCTGGAACCTCGTTGGAAAGAGCCACGACTTGTCCTTCTGACCACCCGCACGGCCGTGAAGTTGGAGGGCCGCAAAGGCTGGGTGCATATGTCCCACATCAAGAAATTCCATGGACTGCGTATAAAAATATTTACCAAGAACATTTCTAAGGACTGCCTAAAAATTGACTCTGAATCCAAGTTTTCCCTTTTAGAGGAAACTCCGCAGCAGGAGTATAAAAAGAAACTCAGGTCTAGTAAAATAAGTCAGCCAGTTTAATTGTCTAAGTCCCCCTCGGGTGAAACGGTTAGACAGGTTTCTGACATGTATGAGATAGACCCCCATAGTGAGAGAGTTAGTCAAAACTCTATCAGATGTATCGTTATTCTATGTTTTCTTATGTTTTTGAGTTTAATGGTTACTTGCACAAGTTATGCATTACATTTATGTTTTCCAATTACTCATGTACATATGTCTTCTAATGTTACAGTAGAGCACACATTTAGTGATCTGCCTCCTCACGAGCTATCCTATCGTCTTGCTATGCGTAATAACATGTTTATCCGTATGTTACACTATTCACACCAGACCAGCAATGCCACTAATTGTTGGGTGTGTGGTCGACTCCCCCCTTTCCAGACACCGAAGGGAGTTCTGCCACTCTTTCCTTATCCGTTTTCACATAATGGTTCGTGTGGAGCATGGTCCACGTTAACGTCATCCTCAACTGATATGTCCCTTCTGAATAGTACATGTTTTCCAGACAAGCAAGGTCTCACCCATAGAACAGGGTTAGATCTAGAAAATGAAGTTTATAATTTAGGTAATTATTCTTCGAATTTTATGGTCCTGAATGTTCAGTCTGATACTACTCCAGATCTGCCTGCTATTTCAGTACTACCAGTCAAAGGCGAATTATGTGTCAGAAAGAATGGTTCCGCACATGTAGGACATAGTGATTGTACTACTATTGTCAAGTATAGTGACAGTGGGAAATCTATTTTCAAAGCCTCACGTCATTCTTATTTTGTTTGTGGTCAGACCGCATATGTTCGTCTGCCCCTCGATTGGGATGGAACATGTTACATTGCCTTCCTACTGCCACCAGTTTTTCTAGCCCCATCTGATTATCATAGAAATACATATCTAGTACACATTAGACATAGAAGGGAGATCGAGTCCCCAATTGTTGATCAAACTGAAACTACTCTAGAACAGTATCAAGATTTTAATAAAGGTTTCTTCTTTTTTATAGGACCTATCCAGAATAGTAAGTTAATCCGTAGATTAACCAGAACCCTTGAAGCAGTAGTGAATGAGACTACTTCTGCTCTAGGTAACTTAACCGAAGAGCAATCTGCTATGAGATTTGTCGTGCTCCAAAATCGTCTCGTTCTTGACGTCATACTGGCCGATAGAGGAGGAGCATGTAGAGTCATCGGATCTAGTTGCTGCATTTTCATTCCTAATAACGCGCCGTCTGTTTATTCAGCTATAACCAGACTTCATAAAATTGCCCATCAGTTACACCAGAATCCAGGCACCTGGACATGGTCCGGTTGGCTCTGGAGTATAATTTCTGCCTGGGGATGGAAAGTATTGTCATTCCTAGGTATAGCAGTAATGATCATATTCAGTTGCTGCCTCTGTCTACAATGTGGCCCTGCGATTTGCGGCATTTGTGCTACATCCTGTATTCCTAGTCTTAGTCCTAGTCCTAAGTCCCGTTCCAAGCCAATTCGAGACGAGCAAATGATACTGTATGAAATGATAGATGGTATCATGAATATTGATGTTTCCTGATGGAAACGTAGTGACAAGGAGGGAATGTGGAAAAGTAAATTTTGCCATGTTCTGTGTCCCTACGTGTTCCCCATCCTATGTTATATGTGCATGATTAATATGCATATGTATTCCCTTATGATCGATTAAAGACGCAATTCCAGTTGTGTCCCACTCTAGTATGCCAGTTTCCAGTTCTCGTGAAAGCTACGAGTAATTGGCCTATGTAAACCTATGTTGCCACGTTTCACAGTGTGCACGTTAATTCAGAATAAAGTCCCCGTTTCTAGGCCTCAAAAGGGCCCGGACACCAGATTCAGCTCCTGTCTCCTGAACCCTCTCCGAGGAGCGATACAGCCCCCACCTGTATCCCTGACCCTTCACTTACTTCCTGCCTCACAGTGCCCGGCTCGGCCTGGCTCTGCCTCCCAGTCTGCCAAGAGTATGTTATGTTTCCAGTTATCAGTCCAGCTCTCTTTCTCTGCATTCCTAAGCTACTGAATCGCATCAATAGTTTCAGTCATAGTCTAGCCTTTATGTCTCCATGTAAGAGAAATACTGTATTAATGGTCATCGAATATTCCTCAACACGCACTACATGTAGAATAATGCATGCACCAGTCTTAGAGTCTGTTAGCCTTTACCCTGATAACTTTTGGATTCTATCAACATGTTCTCTAAACATCAGATACTAGATAGTGTTTAGGTACATGTCGCTCTGACACTCCAGACTTTAGTCTCCTCTTCTAGCGCAGAAGTCATAGCCCCCAGCTCCTCCTGGTAACACGTCATTGCCAGCTTGCGCGCACCACTAGGTTAGAGGTCCCGGCTCCTCAGGTAGCCCCCTCCATGTTTCCGCCCCATTTATGACATATTCTGTTACGTTTACATCACATGTCTATGTACACACCTCTTGTTACACCTACTTTATGCCTTATCTTTCGCGACTGCTACGAACCCCGCCCACTGCTACGCCTACTGTATTGACTGTAATGCAATTGTTTTAGTATATATATGTTATGCACTGTTATTAAAGTTAGCGCTCATTCCCGTTCCTGCCCCCCGGCAGCTGCCATCCTATTCCCGTGCAGGTTGTCCTGTTCCTGTCCCTTATGCTTTATTAAAACCTGCAAAACTCCAACTACCTCGAATCTCGACTCTTATTTATTGAGCTATCTGTTTATATTGTATCCAGTCAAAAATAGAACCGGTAATTAATTATTTATTTACCACAGGCTAGAAGTGACCTCCTAAAGTACAACCCCAAAATAAGTCCAATTCAGAGTGTAGATACCAACTCAGCTCGGTTAATATTGTCATACTCCAAACAGGAAAAGGAACTAAGGAGTATAGTCAGATGCAATTGGAATTTTGTGCAGGATGATCCCATTATTGGAGATTTGATGCCAGCTAATCCATCGATAACTTATCGTAAAGGTATGAGTCTGGGCACAATCCTAACTAAAAAAAGCCAGGAACGTCTTGGAAAAGAACCCTGGCGGCCGACCAGTAGGGGGTTCTACAAATGTCTCACATGTAAAGCATGTCAACATGGTGTGAACACTAAGAAATACACCACTGTTATCCCAAGGGTAACCAGGGAGATTAAGCAACATCTTACATGTAAGACAGAGTATTTTGTGTACATCCTGGAGTGTGAATGCCATTTGAAATATGTAGGCAACACGAAGCTGCAAGTTCATAAAAGAATCTTGCAGCATCTGCGTGCTATAACCAATAAAGACCAGAGTTATCCGGTTGCGAGGCATTTTGAGGCATGTCACAACAGTAAACCTCAATGCCTAAAATACTATGCAATTGAATCCATCCCAGTCACAAAAAGAGGAGGGGATAGGGAGGCCTGCATGCGAAGAACTGAAATGAACTACATCCTGGAATTCGATTCCAAATGGCCTGGAGGATTAAATACCACAGAAGACCTTCACACATATTTATAATTTGAAAAAATCTTTCCAATTTGGGGTCATTTAAAGGGAGTGTAGGATAGGAAGAGAAGGCATATATCACCCAACATTATGGTCAGGACAAATAGGAAATTTGAGTATTACATTGCTGTGTTTGCACCTTTTTGTATTTAGACATATTTATTTTTTGTAAACAAATTGTTTTTATAAAGAACATATTACAGTTGCAATGTATATACAACGTCCCATGATTGATTTTAGCCGTCTTTTAGATATTAGGGTAAGTTTTATCCATATATCTTTTAGATTGCTGGTTTTAGTCATGTCACCGATATCCTTTTATATTAGGCTTGTTCTTATAGTGTTGTTTCAATTCATTTTTTACTGCACTATCAATTAAGGTGCTGTGTAAATGAATTGATTTTGATATGTTGCCAATCACATTAAGTACTGTATAAAACCAATACGTAATTGTCCCTCTGAAATCATATATATGAATTCCCCTCCTTATCTATTGTTACATTGGATGATGAAATGAACCAGTATATTTATTAATTGACAAATAATATTTATTCGTGGTTTTTTCATTTCTCATAAGCACGAGTCACTTTTATTTGTATTGCACTGCTGCACTAGGCCACTTTATTGTTATCATTGAAGGGGACCCTTCTTTGAACGACAAATAACACACAAATATTGGATAGACATAATACGCATTTAGGTGTTTAATCTAGAAATAGTAGTCCTTTTGGGTATGAATTGTCTACAGTGTCAAATGAATCACACAATAATGCTTGTACATGTATGTACATTTCCTGTGCAGTTCTATTAGAATTCATAATGATCATTATGCAGTTTCATTCATTTAAATGAAACAATAGAACTGTTTAGTTTTTTTAATTTATAGTTTATGCACGTTTTGGTGAGCACGTGTTAGTTTTTGAATTTAAAATGCATTTCAAATGGACGCAGTTGAAATGAATTATGTTTTGGAATAGGGAACCAGCATTTAAGCTGGTAGTAAGAAATAGCACAAATGTGATTGAAACATGCTATTATTGTTGTCCAAACATAATGATAGACAGTTGAAGTGATTTATAAACTGTCATCGGCACATATAAGTTATTGTATTTATACAGATAGAAGTGAGATACTACATTGTACTTTCTCAAAATATTTATACCGAAAGTATTTTTTCTATGTCCAGTAAGACATGTGATGCACTTGCACTTTAAAATGGGCTGAGCATATTGCATTGTCATGTGATCAAGGCCGCAGGGACGGTCGAAACGCGTCATGACAAGCTGTTTACTTGGGAAATAAACTGTAGGCTGCAACAAAGTTGGTTCATGCCTCGTATTTCACCTGAGGGGTGGAGCGCTGCTGCGAGGTATTGCAGATATATATACATATATGTATATATATATATGTAACCAAAAATGCCCAGGTAACCCACTAGAGGGCGTTAATTGGCAAAATGAGACCTCAAATCCCAGCGTGCATTTAAAAATGAACTCCCACCAAAGGAGGAGCACTGAAGCCCCCTATTACGGAAACGCGCAGGAGAGATGCGGTAGCCACAAATCACCTCCGCTGACACGGCCTCTGAGGAGATGCAAACAGCGGCATCGAAACGCATCAGGCCATGGAATTCAAAGGGATGTTAAGCTGCCTGCTTGGTTTAAATAGAGTTGTTACTCACCTGCAGTGCTGTGCGGCCTCAAGCTTCTGGGCATTTTTGGTTACATATTATGCGGCGGTTCCATGTCGCAAAGGGATCGCACTGCCCGAAACTAATGGGCATTAAGAGAGAGAAAGTTTCCTCTTTCCGAAGCTGCAGGGCACCTTTAATGAAGCCGGCAGAGTCTCATCCAAGGCTCAATGGAGGGCCGTGAAAAATTGTCCATAATTAGCTGCAGCAGAGGTAACCCACTAGAGGGCGTTAATTGGCAAAATGAGACCTCGAATCCCAGCGTGCATTTAAAAATGAACTGCCTCCAAAGGAGGAGCACTGAAGCCCCCTATTACGGAAACACGCAGGGGAGATGCGGTAGCCACAAATCACCTCCGCTGACACGGCCTCTGAGGAGATGCAAACAGCGGCATCGAAATGCGTCAGGCCATGGACTTCAAAGGGATGTTAAGCTGCCTGCTTGGTTTAAATAGAGTTGTTACTCACCTGCAGTGCTGTGCGGCCTCAAGCTTCTGGCCGTTTTATATATACATTAACAAAACAAAGGTAGAATTCCTGGACGTATTGCTATATGTGGAAGAGGGAGTACTGCAGACTATGTTACATCGTAAGTCTACTGCCGGGAACTCCTTCCTGCATGCCCAGAGTTCACATCCTAGGCACTTAATAAATAGCATACCATATGGCGAATTTATTTGTATACGTCGTATCTGTAGCTCAGAACAGGTATCTAGACAGTGTCAAATGGAGGCTTTCCAACGGTTTCTAAACAGAGTTTATACTAAAAAACAACTGACCTCGGCCCTAAACAAAGCTAATGCCATTCAAAGGGTAACTCTTCTTCAACCGAAGTCGACTCCAATATCTGTAACTATGGCAGCTGATAATGCAGTACAGCCAGTCAGGCTCATTACTACTTTTAATGTACAGGAGCAGTCTATCCGTAGAATTATATACCCTGAGTGGCCAATAATTATGACAGACAATATTTTGAGGCCTATTCTACCAGATCTGCCAGCTATCACCTTCAGAAGGGCTCCCTCTATGAGGGATGCCCTGGTTAAATCGATGCCTGAGGTAATATCAAAAAGTATTTGGTTGATGAAACCAGCTTCTTTAAATGTACGTCCTGCCGAGCCTGTACTTTTGCAAAAAACTCAACTCACTATGTAAAAGCTTTTAGTGAGAAGCTGATTGCTATTAAGGAACACCTGACATGCCGTACTGAGTACGCTGTGTACAAACTAGGCTGTACTTGTAATTTGGAATATTTAGGTAGCACAAAGCTTCCTGTACATAAGCGTATACATGTATGTCAGGGCGATTGTGAATTCAGACCATATTTACCCGGTGGCCAGGCATTTTGGATCAGTCCATGCCAACAAACGTAAGGATCTCGAATATACTGTCTTGGGATCGGTTCCAAACCCCGGACGGGGGTGCAACCGTGATAAATTGCATAGAGAATCCTAATTTAGTCTTGCTTTAGATACTCGAGTTCCTAACGGGTTAAATATGAATGAAGATTTGCACAACTTTCTTTAATATCTTAAGTCAACTGTTTGTAAATATTTATATAGATAGAGTTTTTTTGTACTGTATAGTATTGCTTGGGCTCAAGCTACTCTGTGTACATTTATAAATAGATTTTTTTTGCTTCCGCTGCTATGTGGTTAAGATTTTATATGCACTTTATTTTAGCTGTTTTTGCTCATCACTTTTTGCACACATTAGACATTGGGCTTAGCTGTATTTTGCACAACATCGACCTTTTTTCCAATCTTGCTGGCGAGTTAATTAACCGCTAGTGATGATTTAATCTTTCTGTTTTTACATCAGTGCCTGCATAGGAGCTAGTGGGGAAACAGATATATTGTTTTACCCATTTATTCTGTATAATAACCAGTTCTATAGCTGTGTTCTGTATACATGCCATGAACCGGTGTGTACATATGAATTTGCACTTGCATCTGTCATTATATATATTGTATGACCTGGTCTAGGGTATACAGACATAATATCGACCACAAAAAATATCGAGGTAGCTAAATATCGAGTTTAAAATATCGAGTAGACAGAATATAGATAAGACAGAATATAGACTACAAAAATATCGAACAGAATGACAATAATAACGAATCAAAAATATAGAATGGACAGAATATCAAATGGACAGAATATAGACAACAAAAATATCGAGGGACAGAATATAGACAGCAAAATATCGAATTTTAGGTAAGTAAGTAAGTAAATTTATGTTATTTCATTTTTGCGTAATATAATTCTGGAGCGGGTTGTGGGTTTATAGGGGAATAGGGTGGGAAGTAATTTAATTATAATTAATTAAATCTTTTAATTTATTGGTATTTATTTACAATTAATTGTTAATTAATTTTTAATTGGCAATTAATTAAAATATAATTGGTAATTAATTTTTATTAATTGATAATAATGTTAATTTTATTCATTTATTTTCTGGAGCGGGTTGTGGGTTTATAGGGGAATAGGGTGGAAAGTAATTTAATTATAATTAATTAAATATTTTAATTTTTTTATTGGTATTTATTCAAAAATAATTGGTATTTATTTTTTAATTGGTATTTAATTAATATATACTTGGTAATTAATTTTTATTAATTGATTAATTGATAAATATGTTAATTTTATTTATTTAATTTTTGTAGTGGGTTGTGGGTTTATAGGGGAATTGGGTGTGAAGTCATTTAATTGTAACTAATTAAAACATTTAATATATAAATTGGTATTTATTTTGAATTAATTGTTAATTATTTTTAATTTTTTCAAGAATTTATTGTTAATGGTAAATATTTTGTATTAATAGGTAATTATTTTTTAGTAATTACATTAATTTTATTATTTTTAATTGAATAATTATTATAATATCTTAAATTGGGAATTAATTTTAAATAATTTGTAATTGGTATTAATATTTAGTTTATTTTTAATTATATATGAAGTATTTACTTTCCCTACTGTTGCTCTATTTGGAGTGGGAATAGTAATTTTTACCTTCCTGCTATCCAACGCTTTCCCTACTGTTGCACTCACTGGAGTGGGAATAGTAATTTTTTCCCCTACGCTATCCAACGCTTACCCTACTGTTGCACTCTCTGGAGTTGGAATAGTAATTTTTACTCCTACACTATCTAACGCTTTCCCTACTGTTGCACTCTCTGGAGTGGGCTTAGTCATTTTTACCCCTACGCTATCCAACGCTTTCCCTACTGTTGCACTCACTGGAGTGGGAATAGTAATTTTTACCTCTACGCTATCCAACGCTTACCTTACTGTTGCACTCTCTGGAGTGGGAATAGTAATTTTTACCCCAACGCTATCCAACGCTTTCCCTACTGTTGCACTCACTGGAGTGGGAATAGTAATTTCTACCCCAACGCTATCCAACGCTTTCCCTACTGTTGCACTCTCTGGAGTGGGAAAAGTAATTTTTACCCTCCCGCTGTCCAACGCTTTCCCTATTGTTGCATTCTCTGGAGTGGGAATAGTAATTTGTACCCCTATGCTATCCAACGCTTTCCCTACTGTTGCACTCTGGAGTGGGAATAGTAATTTTTACCTCTACGCTATCCAACGCTTTCCCTACTGTTGCACTCTTTGGAGTGGGAATAGTAATTTTTACCTTTCCGGTATCCAATGCTTTCCCTACTGTTACACTCACTGGAGTGGAAATAGTACATTTTATGCCTACGCTATCCAACGTTTTCCCTACTGTTGCACTCACTGGAGTTGGAATAGTAATTTTTACCCCTACGCTATCCAACGCTTTCCCTACTGTTGCACTTTCTGGAGTGGGAATAGTAATTTTTACCCTCCCGCTATCCAACGCTTTCCCTACTGTTGCATTCACTGGAGTGGGAATAGTAATTTTTACCCCTACGCTATCCAACGCTTTCCCTACTGTTGCACTCATTGGAGTGGGAATAGTAATTTTTACCCCTACACTATACAACGCTTTGCCTACTGTTGCACTCTCTGGAGTGGGAATAGCAATTTTTACCCCTACGCTATCCAACGCTTTCCTTACTGTTGCACTCACTGGAGTGGGAATAGTAATTTTCCCCCTACGCTATCCAATGCTTTCCCTACTGTTGCACTCTCTGGAGTGGGAATAGTAATTTTTACCCTCCCGCTATCCAACGCTTTCCCTACTGTTGCACTCATTGGATGGGAATAGTAATTTTTACACCTACGCTATCCAACGCTTTCCCTACTGTTGCACTTTCTGGAGTGGGAATAGTAATTTTTACCCTCCCGCTATCCAACGCTTTCCCTACTGTTGCATTCACTGGAGTGGAAATAGTAATTTTTACCCCTACGCTATCCAACGCTTTCCCTACTGTTGCACTCATTGGAGTGGTAATAGTAATTTTTACCCCTACACTATCCAACGCTTTCCCTACTGTTGCACTCACTGTAGTGGGAATAGTAAATATAACACTCTCGCTATTGTATGGTAAATATATTGTATATTTTTTATTAATACTATGTTTATATATATATATATATATATATATATATATATATATATATATATATATATATATATATATATACATACATATATATATATTCCAAGTTAATGCAAAACAGGGTCCTTCCTGAATCACTCCCAAAGTCAGGTGGCGCAATAAGCCGGCAGAGCCCCAACGCCGGTAGTCATTAATTCCAAAAGCCAAAAAGAGGAATCCAATGCGCACTCAGAGAGGGAAAGGTTTCACAGTTTATTCAAAAATTATCGCTACGCGTTTCGACACCCGGCGGTGTCTTGATCACACGATACTTTTGCGTGGCATGACAATGTGCATAAATAACGTTTTTCAACATACACAGTGTAGACATAGACAAGGTACCAAATAACCATACAATGTAGTGTATCTGTGACTGGAAGCGCCATCTTGGAATGGATAACTTGCAAAGAAAAATAACAGTAAATGCGATTTATACACGTTTCTATCTGTGTAATATGTTATATATTACGAATTTCCAGAACGTCATATATATAAGGTAAGCCTCAAAATTAGTTTCTTTTGACATTCACCACTAATAATTAATATGGGCTATTAATTACTCGATTATAGAGTTATATTCTGCCCGGTTTCAACTTACAGGAAAGTGTAACTTCCTCGGCTATCCACAAGCCGTTGCTTGTGGATAGCCGAATGCTTGTTTAATCACACTTTCTTGCACTTCTTTTTAATTGTGTATTTTGCCATATAACAGTGGTATCTGGTGTTCTCAGCCACCTCATGGGTAGGATTGTATAATATCAATTGAAAGGATACGGGCACTAGTCCGAGAACATAAACTCCTTACATAATACTATTAACAGGTATGCGGTTTTACTGCAATATGTCTAACCCAGTAGGTCTTATTCTGTTGACCACTGAATCTGACAGTACACTATTGTGCTGCCAAATGTATATACGGATTAGACTCGCAGCAACGGCTTGTGGATAGCCGAGGAAGTTACACTTGCCTGTAAGTTGAAACCGGGCAGAATATAACTCTATAATCGAGTAATTAATAGCCCATATTAATTATTAGTGGTGAATGTCAAAAGAAACTAATTTTGAGGCTCACCTTATATATATGACGTTCTGGAAATTTGTAATATATAACATATTACACAGATAGAAACGTGTATGAATCGCATTTAATGTTATTTTCCTTTGCAAGTTATCCATTCCAAGATGGCGCTTCAAGTCACAGATACACTACATTGTATGGTTATTTGGTACCTTGTCTATGTCTACACTGTGTATGTTGAAAAACTTTATTTATGCACGTTGTCATGTCACGCAAAAGTATCGTGTGAGCAAGACACCGCCGGGTGTCGAAACGCGTAGCGATAATTTTTTAATAAACTGGTGAAACCTTTCCCTCTCTGAATGCGCATTGGATTCCTCCTTTTGGCTTTTGCATATATATATATTCAACTATATAAGAGAAATATGGAACCCTCAATGCTTGAACTGTTGAAAATGATGTTCTTAATGCACCTGCATGTTTCATAAACAAAGTTTTTACGTATTTGTTTTGAAATGACACAAAACATATGAATAGGATGTTATATTTATATTTGATACTCTGTAATTGGCGTCTGTCCTAAACAGGTATCATCTTTGCACTGTTGCTGCACAAAAGTTCCCTTAAATTGCAAGTGCTAAAATGGCCGCAAGATTAGTAGATGACTTGCCCAGATTTTTAATTGTCCTTTTGCACTGTTTACTACCCTACTTGTGTATTTGTAGAAGCGTTGAATGGCAGTACAAACATCGTGATCAAGGGAGCTTGACTCCCGAAACGCGTTGATGGATGTAAAAAGAACAATAAAAGCCTGAACTAACGATACCCGCGTACGAGTGTCGGATGATTTAATTCAAAATGCAAATGTAAATCTTATCTTGAATAGATAGCGACATGGCTGATCGTCGCAGGACCGGCACCGCCAGCGCTTTGGCAGCACGCCAGAATAAATCGCCAAACTGTGAGAAGCAACAAGAGAAAGGCGCGCCCCCCGTAACAGCCCAGCGGACTTGCATACCCAACTTGTGTGGCGTGAACAGAGTCGTGGTTTACTGCTGCAGCCCGGGGATCGGAGGATCCAAGAGCTCTGGTAAGTGTGCCCGATTCGATTTTCGCGTACACTGAATTGCGGGTCACTGCATTTGGGTAATCGGGAGCTGGGAACAGCAATTTTCTGTCCAATTGAGCCTCGAGACAGAGTGCCAATTTACCCGCTTGCAACATAATGGGCAATATTTGGGAGAGAATACCGAGTGGATATCAAAAGGCTTTCCCATGAGTGATGAAGAGAATGCAGCTAGAGAGCTCGAGGCTGCAAAATTATTTGAAGATTCTGTGCAAACAACTACGAGGGGAGGAGGAGCGGCTGCTCCCCCTACTGTAAATTCGGACTTAAATAAACTTCTACAAAGTTATGAAAAGTATAAAAAGAGAGAAATCTCACGTTGGTGGGAGGTAGCATCATTACGCCGTAGAAGTAGGCCGAATCCCACGAGGATTGAGAATTATGATCTCACCTTCCTCAGAGAATCCTGATATTGAACTGCTTGAAGCGTGGGCTGAGAACAGCGCGGCCAGTTCAAAGAATATGATGCAAATGCTCCTCAAGCATGCTGAAAAGGAACGACTGGAAGTGGTCGAGAAATTGAAAGAACTCAATGAGACCCTAGAGAAACATGATGATAAAACCAGAATCGGGAAATTCAGAACTGATCTGAAAATCAGGTTAGAAAAATACGAGAAACGCATCAAGGACAGGAAGTTCACTAAATTCATAAGAGATCGGATCGATTATGAATCAGGGCGTATATACACTTTTGCTAAAAAGTTTGACATGGCCAGACGCCAAAAAATCTTCAGTGGGCAAACTGTCCAACAAACACAGTTGCAAAGTGACGCAAGTTCGGAAACTGGCTCCGAACAGGAATCTGATGATGGAAGCCGAAAAGGACCGAATGATGTACGACTACCCGTCACAGATGAATTCCGTTTTATGATCATGGAACAACAGTCTGACCATCGCATGGGGAAGGGAAGAGGATGGGGAAGGGGCCGAGGAAAAGACGACAAAGAAGAGGAGGCGAGGGGTACAGGCGGAGCACAAGGCTGGCAAACAAAAAGAGCCTTACGCTCGAACACCAAGAAGTAACTAAAATAACTGATAAGGACACTACCATCATCAATTTGAGCTCTGTGCTGTTGACCCAGGATGATGAGACAATCCTAAAGTTAGGTCTCTCCTACTGCGATACGAACGAGTTTAATTACCCAAATAGTAGGATGGACCTTTATCGGTATATTAGAAAATTAAAATTGACTAAGTTACATGCCGGAAGAACAAACACCCAGCAGTCGGAAGTTGAAACTATATCAGATACCCCTATGACTTTCCTCAATGTCAATGATATACCGGCACTAACAGATATGATGGTACTAATGGATGATACCGCCCAATTGGAGAGGGATGACAATATCGAACAAGTGAATGACTTACAAGCGAGCGATCATACACCGTTTAGAGCTCCCTCAAAGTTTCTCCCGCAAACTATGAAAGACAATGTCGATTTGTTCGAAGAGAATATAACCAGAGACTTAAAAAACTTGTATTTTCAGGATAATCAAAGGAAATATAAAATGAATCCAAAAAAGGCACTTTTCCACAAAACAGTAAAAAAATTACAGATGGAAGATGGACACCTAGTGAAACCTTCTGATAAAGGAGGTAATGTGGTTCTCTGGGGGAAAGAACAATATAAGAAGGAGGCACTGAGTCAATTGCAAGATTGTAGTTGCTATAGGAGAATAAGCCCCAAGAAATACGAGAATGTGATAGTGGAATTTCATAGAAGACTGAACCAGTGGAAAGAAAATGGACTACTTAGCTGGGATGAGCACAAGTTCATAAAACAAGGCAATCCTGTGGTTTCAGTCTTTTATATGTTACCAAAAATCCACAAAAACTCCACTAGTCCACCAGGGAGGCCCATCATCTCAACATGTGGCAGCCTATTTGAGAACGCATCGCGATATATAGACTATTTCTTGAACCCTATTGTCAGATCACTCCCCTCTTACTTGAAGGACTCAACTGATTTTTTGAAATGCATATATGACATATGTTGGGATCCTGAAACGATGGTTCTTTTAACATTAGAAATTTCAATCTTATACACAAGTATAAGACATGTAGATGGGCTGAGGGCATGTGAGCATTACCTCAATATGAGACCGGCACGACTTGTTTTACAGAATAGAATGATCCTCGAAATTATGGAGTGGTGTCTAACAAAAAACATCTTTCTCTTTGGCAGTGATCTTTATCTCCAGGAGAGGGGGACTGCGATGGGCACCTGTTTTGCCCCCAGTTACGCCAATTTACATCTCGGCTGGTGGGAGGAACAGGTGCTTAGAGGGGGTCCCATTGATCACTGGACGGAACACATTCTATTATGGGTCAGGTATATCGCGATGTCTTCGTGCTGTGGCAGGGCACGGAGACATCAATCGATTCATTTATTGAGGAGTTGAACCAGAATTCTTTAAATCTGGTATTCGTGGGGAATTCAAGCAAAAAGACAATAGATTTCCTCGATATTAGGATTACTCCCATAGATTGCAAATTAGAAACTACTGTGTTCCGTAAGACGACTGCAGGGAACTCAATCCTGCATGCTGAAAGCGCCCATCCAGCGGCTCTTATAAGAAGTATTCCGTTTGGGGAATATTACAGAGCTAGGCGCACTTGCAGCAGTGATGAGCAATATGATAAGATTGAGACTGAAATGACCCAGAGATTTATTCAAAGAGGGTATAAGGAGACGATCCTTAAAGGTGCATCCAACAAGGTCAGAAAGTTGACTAGGCAGAATATACATTTTGAACCATCTAGAACTCATAAATTGAAGAATTTGGATAAAATGCAGAAAGATCAAGTCTCTTCTAGATTCATAACGACCTTCATTACTAAACATAAAGAAATAAGATACATTTTAAGAAAACACTGGTATCTGATAAGGAATGATCCGGTGTTAGGTTCAAAGGTTAAAAAGAATCCTGAAATTACGTATAAAAAATCCAAATCTTTGAAAGATTTAGTTGTGAAAAGCGAGTTCATAGATAAAAAGAAAAGTAATACCGACTGGTTGAAGTCGAAGCCTGGTTTTAAAAGATGTTCGAAGTGCAAAGCTTGCCAACATGGAATGAACCATACAGACTTTAGGACCTCTTTTAATAAAACAGTAACAGTCAGAAGTGCCATCAACTGTAAAAGTGAATATGTAGTTTATTTACTACAATGCCCATGCCCTAAGATATACATTGGTAGCACTATTTTACCAGTGCATCAGCGAATCCTGCAGCACAGACGCGCAATTGTCAATCAGGACAGATCCTACCCTGTAGCACGGCACTTTGAATCACACCACCAAAGTAACCCCGCAGGCCTCCAATATTCTTGTATTGCAGAGGTCCCAAAGAAAAAGAGAGGAGGTAACAGAAAAGGTGAACTGAGAAAATTGGAGACTTATTTTATCTTGGAGTTCAATAGTAAAGAGCCACAGGGTTTGAATGTGGATGAGGATCTGTACACATGTTTAGCCTGAATGCACAAATACTTAAAGAAATGATAGAACAACCTCGAGTATACCGAAACTGTATTTTGAAATTATGAATTGTTAACATTTTTAATTGACAAAAAGTTTAAAAAAAATGTTTTTTCTTTCGCTTCTTTTAATACACAGGTGGTAGTGTGATTTGTAAATTTGAAGTGGCATTGAAAAATGGAATGAATGAAGTAATGCTTTTTTAACTATTTATGCTCTGCCACTTTAAAAAATCTTTTTAATGTGCAATATGAGTGGATTGTTTACATAAAGAGTACGGAGTACTATTGTTGTTGTTTAAGCATTAGCACTTTTGGATATGTAGCATATTTAAGCACTAGCACTTTATTTTCCTATTTCTTAGGATTTTGTGCTATTTATGGAGTAGTTGTTTACAGTAAGAGAGTATTATTGTTTACAAAGAAGCACTTGCACTTTATGATTAAATATTAAGGTTGTCTTGAACTAAATAGCATTACAAGGAACTGTTCTCCCGTTCCAATTAAATTTGGTTAGTATAGCCACGAAACAAACTAAGATAAATAAATGAATCTGGTGTCTCAGGTCTAATGAAAGCAATGAATTGGGAACAAAGGTTGTACAGCGTGTGATATGAAATTGTAAATAATCCTATTAATATTTCTCTCTAATGTGATATTGGTTTAGGGGCACTTGCCCAGAGAACTATGGAACCCTCAATGCTTGAACTGTTGAAAATGATGTTCTTAATGCACTTGCATGTTTTGTAAACAAAGTTTTTACGTATTTGTTTTGAAATGACACAAAACATAAGAATAGGATGTTATACTTATATTTGATACTCTGTAATTGGCGTCTGTCCTAAACAGGTATCATCGTTGCACTGTTGCTGCACAAAAGTTCCCTTAAATTGCAAGTGCTAAAATGGCCACAAGATTAGTAGACGACTTGCCCAGATTTTTAATTGTCCTTTTGCACTGTTTACTACCCTACTTGTGTATTTGTAGAAGCATTGAATGGCAATACAAACATCGTGATCAAGGGAGCTTGACTCCCGAAACGCGTTGATGGATGTAAAAAGAACAATAAATGCCTGATCTAACGATACCCGCGTACGAGTGCCGGATGATTTAATTCAAAATGCAAATGTAAATCTTATCTTGAATATATGTATATATATATATATATCGATTCCCAAGGTGCTCAGATACGAGGCCGCACTCCGTTGTCAGGTAGGTACAACCCTTTTATTAATAAAGCATGCAGCTTTCCATCTCCTCATGCAAATCCACAGCCTAACGCGTTTCGAAGCCTTTTGTGCTTCTCATCAGAGGATTGCAACAAGAGCCATGATTACTTGCCTGCATGTCCGGTCTCCATAGTTCTCCCAATGCACGCTGGGACATGTGGTGGTTTTTGCAATTTCTTACCCTCCAGTGGGTTCGGTTCTTGTGCATTTCATCCAGGATATGTTCATTAGCCCTCCAAAGGGGCCCAGATAGAACTCTGCATGCTTGGCAATTTTTTCCTTCCAGCGCTGATACAGAGAGGAACTTAGGTCTTCTTACAGACCTGCAGTTGATTTTCAGGCGGTGCGTAGCCCCCACGGCCGGAGCCGCCGTGATATTTAGTCGATTCCCAAGGTGCTCAGATACGAGGCCGCACTCCGTTGTCAGGTTGGTACAACCCTTTTATTAATAAAGCATGCAGCTTTCCATCTCCTCATGCAAATCCACAGCCTTACGCGTTTCGAAGCCTTTTGTGCTTCTCATCAGAGGCTTGCAACAAGAGCCATGATTCCTTGCCTGCATGTCCGTTCTGCGTGCTGACTTAATCACTTTTATTGGCCTCCAGTGTGCCATTACATTTCCATAGTTCTCCCAATGCACGCTGGGACATGTGGTCGTTTTTGCAATTTCTTACCCTCCAGTGGGTTCGGTTCTTGTGCATTTCATCCAGGATATGTTCACTGAAAAAACCATAGGTTTCACACCAGTTATAGTTAGGAATTAGCATTTAAAAAACCTATTAAATTCACTGAAAAAACCATAGGTTTCACACCAGTTATAGTTAGCTGGAAATTTTACTTGCATAAAACCATTGAAATTCCCACGTTATAGTTAGTGGGACTCACTATAACTTGCGCGTGCAATGCACTGCTGATGACGTCACATATTACATCACTCATGACATGGTCAGTGACATCACTCATGACATCACTGATGACACCATCCAGTGAATGTGTGTCTTTCTGAAAAATAAATATGTGTTATATATGTATATGTAAAAGTTGATGGAAGAATACATGTTTAAATAAGTGTTTACATGGATTATTTTTTTTTTATTGATTGGTTAACTGGCTTATTAAGTGTATCTTAGTGAATACATATATTAGTGAGTAATGTTTAAATATTTAAATATATGTATTAGTGTTTCACTTTGTGTATAAGTGGCTGCCTGGGTTGGTGAGTAGCTACATGTGTATGTATATGGGTTATTAGATGTTTTTCTTAGTATCAGTATGAGTGTTTGTATGGTTTGGTGGGGGTATTGCCTAGCACATAGATGCATGAATGACTGACTCTGTCTTTGTATGTGTTTTAAAGACAGCATATGTGCAGGACTTTATGGGTGGATGAGTGTGTATATGTGTGTGTTAGTGAGTGAATGAGTGTCTCACTAGTGTCTTTATCAGTAACTACTTATGTTTTAATCTAGTATATGTGAATATTGATGTATATAAGTGAGTATATGTGTGAGTAAGAGATTGTAAGAGTTCCTGTTTAAATTAGTATGTGTTTCTATAAGTGATTGTTTAAGAGAGTAAGTATGTGTAAGTTTCTTTAGAAGTAAAGTGGTAGTGTGTGTATATCTGTATATGCAAATAAATGGATGTTTAATAGTTTATTTGCATGTGTGAGTATGTGTCAGAGTATGTTTTAGATGACTGTCGGTGTGTAACAGGATGTATTGGTGTATCACTACATATGATGAGTGAGTATATGTATGAGTGACTATATAGAACTGTTGGTGAATGAGTGGATGTGTATATAGATGGTGGAATTACTGAATTGGTTGTTGTAACTGGTATGGGTATCTCCATTTTTTTGAAAATTTTAGTTTCTATTATTGAATATGTGTTTCAAGGGTTACATTACAGTGAAAGGAGGTCTGTCACTCTGTCACAAGGATGGTGTCATCAGTGATGTCATGAGTGATGTCGCTGACCATGTCATGAGTGATATAATATGTGACGTCATCAGCAGTGCATTGCACGCGCAAGTTATAGTGAGTCCAACTAACTATAACGTGGGGATTTCAATGGTTTTATGCAAGTAAAATGTCCAGCTAACTATAACTGGTGTGAAACCTATGGTTTTTTCAGTGAATTTAATAGGTTTTTTAAATGCTAATTCCTAACTATAACTGGTGTGAAACCTATGTTTTTTTCAGTGAATTTCGTAGGTTTTTTAATAGCAAATCTCTATAGGTATGAAATGTAATATTTTTATAATGATTTTTATATTGTATATTTTATGTAATACTATTTTTTTTATGTTTATATATTTTTTTTTGCCCCGGAGCGCACCTGGGGGCGCGTACCGATGCGCTCACCGGTGAGCGCAGTGTTACGGTGCGCCCCGGTGCGCGTACCGGTGAGCGTCCCGTTAGCGCTATTTCCGCGATCGAAAACATCATCGTGACGTTTCGCGTAGCCGCATGATGCGTCTTATGACGCACGGCGTAAACGCACCCGGAAGCGCCCGAACGTATACGATCGCGCAACGTCCTGACGTGCTTACGCTACGCGCCCGGGGCGCGTTGCGTAAGCGCGTCGGGTCATGTGACCTGAAAATAACACTTATCATTGGTTCAGATCAGTTATGGTTTCCAAATGATGAAGGCCCGATTCATGTGACCTGAAAGTAACACTTTTCATTGGTTCAGGACAGTTTTGTTTTCCAAATGATGAAAGCCCCCACCTATTTTCCTCATTCTCACTTTGTACTTTGAGTGAGGAAGACCTGTTGAAAGACCTCTCTGTACCTATTTGTCTGAAAGATGGCTACAGTAGCAGCAGCTGCAGGAGCATCTGCACCACCACCACCACCACCACCTCCACCACCACAAGGACCACCACAACACCACAGTGGTGGAGAACAAGAAGAGGAGGAGGAGGAGGAGGGGAGGTTCCTACCAGAAGATACTACCCCATATAAGCCAAAGGAGCACTTTATCTGGCAGTTTTTTTCCATCCCAAAGGACAAGAAGAAAGTTAATGCACCAAAGGTGACTTGTTTAATCTGTGGTTTTGAACTTTCAAGGGGGAACCCTAACAAAAAATACTCTTTTGGCAACAACACCATGATTCGGCACATGCAACGCCTGCACCCTAATAACTATGCTAGGGCAGAGGTCAGGGAACTGGCCAGAAACTAAGCATGGGCGTAAAATCCGTTACGCTCGCGGATTTTTCGTATTTTCGGAGAATCCGCAATCCGCGAACTCTCGCGGATGCGGCGAGAATACGCAAATCCGCGCGAAGCGGATTTTTTGTTTGTGTTCGCACTGCTCGAGCTGCTCGCGGTCCGCGGCGCGGGCAGGAACAATCTCGCACTAGCGAAAGTACAAAAATTAGTAAAGGAAGTGGCCCAGTCTCCAACTTCCTGTTCCTGTCCAGCAAGCTCCTCCCATAGGGGTGGGGTGAAGGAAGTGCCCCAGTCTCCAACTTCCTGTTCCTGTCCAGCAAGCTCCTCCATTTCCTGGCCACTTTGATTTCGATCTTGACTGGGAAGGATTACTTTTTGTGGTTGCTGCTGGATATTTGGATTTGAGGCCTTTTGGATTACTTTTGGATTCGAAATTTGATTTCACAAAGAAGTAAGTTGATGTTGTTTGTTTGTGGTGATTTTTGTGTGTGTTGCTTTGGGGTAACTCGCACGAGTTCGCGGCTTCCACGGGCGAGTTCGCACTACGCCGCGCCTCGCGAATAGGGCGAAATTACCGAAAAACGAGTTTTGCAAAAGCAAAACGAACGAGCAGGTGCAAAAGTTCGAGCTCATCATTTGTAACCATTTACCTGTAGTGCTTCCTGAAGGGGCCCTCCAGAATCCGGTTGCCTACTTGCAACTATTGTGTGACCCTGCTCTGACAGTCACAGAATAGTTACAAGTATGCCATTGCATCCTGTTAAAAAAAATTATTTACATTGCATTTGCAACAAAAAGGAAAGGGAGCAGACTAGCAGGTGCCAGCCTTCATTAATGTCATTTGGGGCAGGGCAGGTGTTGTTGTTTGCAAAACTTAAAGCACTTAGCAGGTGTTCACTCACTGGTCAATCAGAGGGTGTTGTGATGACACCGAGGGTGGCATGGGTGTGCCAGCCAGAGGGTGGCATGGGTGAACCAGAGTGCCAGTGTTGACAGAGGATGGCAGTGCTTTGCTTTGCCCCAATAATGTACACTGGTGAACTAGAGGGTGATGTGATGACACAGAGGGTGACATGGGTGAGCCAGAGGGTGGCATGGGTGACCAAAGAGAGTGCCAGTGGTGACAGAGGGTGGCAGTGATGAAGCAAGCTTAGCAAACAGGCTGGGCACGTAGAAACAACAAGTTCGCAAAACTGGCGACCCGACAAGTAAGTTCGCAATTTGCGAAATTGTACAAAACCCTCGCGAACTTGCAGAAACCCGTGCGAACACACACACCCCCAAAAAATACGCAAATACGCGAGAATTCGCGGATTTCGCGGATTTTCGCAATCCGCAAATACGCAAATACGCAAATTCGCGGATTGCGAATCCGCAAAATCCGCCCATGCTTACCAGAAACCCTGCCCAATCTTCTGCCAGCACCTCCCAAAGTAAAGAACCCACCCCATCGGGTCCAGAGGCAAGGGAGATGATCCCAAACATTCAATCAAAGTTTTCCAATTTTAAAATGGTTTGCATATTTTGTGGAGTGACAATATGCTATGGTGAGCAAAGCATTACACTTATCACCCGTGCTTGGGATCACCACAAGTGCCCGAAGAAACATTAATTTGTTCCTGTTTTTTTTTTGCTCCAGTTGAGCCATGTACAATTCCCTGTTTTTTGTTTCTCCCCATAAAAAATAAAAAAAAAATATAAAACTGTTCAGAAAAGCCAAAAAAAGTAAAAAATGTTAAAAAATAAATAAAAAAAATATATAACAACAAAAAGAATTCAAAAAACAGTTCTTTTTAGAACTACCTCTAATTTATAAAAAAATGCTACATTTTTTGGAAACTCTGTCATTCTTTTTTCTCCATGGTACGCTCCCTGGTACGCTCCCCTGTGCGGGTACTGGGCGCTCCCCCCGCGAAAATCGAAAAAAAAAGCGAAGCACTTTTATGGCCCCCACATCAAACCTATGGGGTCAGGGGGGGTCTACCCTGCCCCCTTTTAGTCATTTCCCCCTTTATTTTTGCCACCTCTTGTGTCTCGATCCTACCGGCACACAAGATGGCGGCCGCTCCGGACTGTTTAGAATGTTGACAAACACCCGAGAGCCAATCAGCTTTCCGCTCGCGAACTCGCGTGACGCCCGGGTGCGCTCCCCAGTGCGCGTACCGGGGAGCGCTCATAGATATATATATTTTTTTTAACCTAAATACTCAAAATCCACTGGAGCACATATCTTGAGACATAGCAAAGGCACATCGGGCTACCAGTCCCTACAATTGTGCCAAGTTTGGTGGAAATCCATTCAGCCGTTCGGGCTAAAAGTGAGTCCAACCGCCCTATGGAAATTAACATGGGGAAAACATGTTTTGGGACCCCCCTTTTATCTCGGCCCCCACTTTCCGAATCCCCCCCAAATTTTCAGGGAAGGAGCGGAGCGGGCCATCTTCTTTGAGAAATTCGCGAAGATTCGTCCACCGGCGCCAAAGTTATTCCCAATAGAATGTTGCAGATTTCCTATGGAAAGTAGAACCTAACTATAACTACCTACTGGCGACCACTTGTGGAGTCCATACAGGACTTGATTGTGTGCTTCCCGGACCACACTTCCCAGAATGCACAGTCTCATTTGAGCCTCCCATCGGTGGGTGTGTTATATATAAAATGGGGAAGTGGGTTGGCGGTTGCGCACACCGCTTCCGTTAAAGCCCCTGAAGAGAAGCATATGGAGCTTCGAAACGCGTCAGGCAGATCCCGTATGGAGCGGCGTCTACAAGGTGGACACCTTCGTGCTACTCAAAGGTGGACACCTTCGAGCATTGATTTATACGCGGCCGTCCAGCCGCGGAGTATGCACCACCCCGGTACCCTGGGGGTCACGAAAGTGAAGCAGCAGTCGTACTTGGAATCGAGGACGGGCCCACTTGTGGAGTCCATACAGGACTTGATTGTGTGCTTCCGGGACCACACTTCCCAGAATGCACAGTCTCATTTAAGCCTCCCATCGGTGGGTGTGTTATATATAAAATGGGGAAGTGGGTCGGCGGTTGCGCACACCGCTTCCGTTAAAGCCCCTGAAGAGAAGCAAATGGAGCTTCGAAACGCGTCGGGCAGATCCCGTACGGAGCGGCGTCTACAAGTGGATCCCCGTCCTCACCTATACATAAACCAAGCTGCTGTTCGCGTGCTACTCAAAGGTGGACACCTTCGAGCATTGATATATATATATATATATATATATATATATATATATATATATATATATATATATATATATATATATATTCAAAGTCACAGTTTGCCCAAGAGCGAGGCGCACTTCCCCTCGGCGTTGTCAGGTCAAGGAAGGTTGCAGGTAACATCAGCGTCATGCAGCAACCAACGCGTTTCGGGCATACGCCCGTCTTCCAAGGTTTATGCTGCTCCCCACAGGCTACCAACAATCAGAGCAACCAGTGAACACCCTTTATTTAAATCCAAAATAGGACACAGGTGAGTAAATGTCACAAAGAATTATGGGACTGGGAGTTCTGTTCTTAATAACACCCAAGTGGGCTGCTGGTGACTTTGAGGCAAATGTCCATTTTACATCTCTACGATGTGCCAACACTTCCTTCCTCCATGCAGCCTTTCGCCGGTTTGGCCCATAGCGCTATCACGGAGACAGCAGCGGAATCGCATCATGAGCGGCGGTGCGCCTCCCGGCCTGACCAGCCGTAAAAATTCAAAGTCACAGTTTGCCCAAGAGCGAAGCGCACTCCCCCTCGGCGGTGTCAAGTCAAGGAAGGTTGCAGGTAACATCAGCGTCATGCAGCAACCGACTCGTTTCGGACATACGCCCTTCTTCCAAGGTTTATGCTGCTCCCCACAGACTACCAACAATCAGAGCAACCAGTGAACACCCTTTATTTAAATCCAAAATAGGACTCAGGAGAGTAAATGTCACAAAGATTTATGGGACTGGAAGTTGTGTTCGTAATAACACCCAAGTGGGCTGCTGGTGACTTTGAGGCAAATGTCCATTTTACATCTCTACGATATGCCCGCACTTCCTTCCTCCATGCAGCCTTTCGCCGGTTTGCCCCATAGCGCTATCACGGAGACAGCAGCGGAACCGTATCATGAGCGGCGGTGCGCCTACTGGCCGGACCAGCCGGAAAATTTCAAAGTCACAGTTTGCCCAAGAGTGAGGCGCACTCACCCTCGGCGTTGTCAGGTCAAGGAAGGCTGCAGGTAACATCAGAGTCAGGTGTTATTACGAACAGAACTTCCAGTCCCACGCTATGGGTTAAACCGGCTATAGCTACACTTTGCTGCAATAAGCCAAATTCTAAACGGATTTGGGCTGGGGAGGCATTTGATGGAAGATGGAATACCTGTTTATATGTTTTCGTTTGTAAGCTGTCTAATAATTTAGCATCCCTACCATACATCACCACACTTGCACAAGTTAGTGAAGGAAGGAACTTTGCTTTAATTACTGCAAGCAGTGGTTGATAGGAGGGTCCATCTAATTTTTGCTTTTCCCAGCCATGTAAATATGTTGTGCTTGAAAATTAAATTTTTTAACGAAGTGAAACCCCAGGTACTTATAGGTAGTAACTTCTTCTATGATTTGATCTTCCAGCTTGATCTTTAGAGATGCACCAATATTCCTCCCTATTCGCATAGCTTTTGTTTTAGAGATATTTATTTCCAAATTGTTATGTTTTGTATTGGTCGCTGTTTTTTTAAATAGTCTTTGAAGACCAATTTCTGTGTGACTCAACAGTACAATATCGTCAGCATAGGCTAAATGGGATATCGTCAATGGTCCTAGTCTTGGTGCATGTGCGTTTACAGAATCCAATTGGAGAGACAAATCTGCCATAAATAGATTAAACAGGTGTGGGGCTAGCACACAGCCTTGCTTAAACCCCCTAGCCGTTGGTATTTTCCTTGACAATTTGGTTCCATCCCCTACTTTAATTTGAATCCACGTATCTGTATATAGTGATTCGATTCCTCTTAGTAACTTTGTTTGTATGCCCCAACTTCTTAATTTGGCCCAAAGAAGTGAACGATCCACCCGGTCGAAGGCAGCCTTCAGGTCTATGAAACAGAGTTGTAACCTTTTCCTTAGACGTTTGCTTTTTTTTTTAGCAATAACTGATACTGCTAGCATGTTAATTGTGGTACCATATCCCTTCCGGAATCCTGTTTGCTGAGATGCAATCAGATTCTTGTCATTTGTCCACTCTATTTGCTCTTCCAATAATATTGATGCATAATATTTTGCTTCTGTATCAGTAAGGGCTATTAACCTATAGTTGGATGGATTTGTTTTATCACCTCCCTTATAAATAGGGTTTATTGTCGATCCTCTCCAACTATCAGGAATTGAACCTGTATTTTCCACCTCTTTGAACCATGGCATTATGCGATTGGCCCAATACTTTGGGTCAGTTTTAAATAAGGCTGGTGGAATGCCATTTGGACCGGGAGCACTATCACTTCTTCCTGATTTAATAACCTTTTCGATTTTAATACTTAATGTATCATCCATTTCGGGCACATGGGCATAGTGGAATGATGGTTCAATCATTTGATTAGTTTTGTTATTTTCATTAGTCCTTAATTGGTTCTCAGCTACAAAGAGTTTTGTTAAATACACAGCCCAAGTTTCTTCTGTTACATTTGTTGATATTTTTGTGTTAAGAGACTTATTTCGGCCATTTATTATTTTCCAAAGTGCTTTAGCATTTGATTGTTTGCAATTATAGACCATATTTGCCCAGAACTCATCGGTTATTTTTCTTTTTTCTACCCAGGCGCGTTTCTTAAACTCTTTTTTCAGTATCTTTAGCTTATCCCAAGCATCTGATCTATTGCCTTTTTTTTTACCTTCCTTATTTCTCTTCTAAATTCCTTTTTGAACCCTTTAATTTTATGTGCTGGTAAGCAATTATGAATTGTGATCCGTCTAGTAGTTACTTTTGAGTTTTGTTTCGTTACTTCGAGCACAAATTTAATCAAAGCTTTTAACATTGAAGGTAGTAACTCTATACAGTCCTCCAGTATTGTTTTGGCTTTGACTGCAAGTTCCGGTAGTCGTTCGCTTGACCAGTTCACTCTTTTATAGGCGGTTACTAAACTTCCCTCATTCAATGTTGGTGCTGGTTGAAATCTATCCAGATTAATGTTTATTGCTATTTGCTGCATCAAGTGATCACTTTCCGTGGTACACTTAATTTTGAACAAACTTAATTGCTGAATTAATGGCAGGCTTAGAATTGTGTAATCAATAACGGACCCCGTGGTTGGGCCATAGTATGTTATGCTTGGTGGGCTATCATCCAACGTTCGCCCGTTGATTACTCTCAGTCCCAGGTGTTCCAGGGTTGTCACTAGTCCCTTGCCCACTTTATTTGGCTTCCTCCATTGATGGGCAGTTTGATGTTTTATTGACCATAATTCATTTTCAACAGTTAACTGATCATCTTCGTCTGGTGTAAAGATGAGATGAGTATTAAAGTCACCTGTTATGACGCTATCCCAAGTTGGAGTATTATATCTTACTTCAATTATTTCCTGGATTAGCTTTTTGAATGTTTTTAGTTTTTCTTGAGCATTTGGGTGAGCATATATATTAAACAGAATTACCCAGTGACTGCTTGCAAATTTAAGTTTTATTATCTGTATATTATTTGAAGTTGTCGACATTTGTTCGGATTCTGAGTTGAAATTATTCGATATGTATCCCGAACGACCACCCTTTGCTCTTCCATAATTACTCGTTTTTATTGCATCCACCTGATGTACTGTGAATCCAGGTAGCTGAATTAGTTCTGTCAACCAGGTTTCTTGAAGTATTATAATATCATATGAAGCCCAGGTTTCCAATAAGGGTATATCCGTAAATGCTGTAATTGCACCTGCAATGTTCCAGGAAAGTATATTTAATTTCTCATTTTGACAAGCATGTTTTACTTCAGTAACTGGTCAATGCCTACCATTTGTTAAGGGAGACCAATACCTATAGTTACTCCTCCCTCTTGTTGGGGACACCGTATCTGTACTTGTTGGTCCTCTGGCATTGTGCAGAATCAAATACACTGGAGGATGTGCGCAAAGCTTATTGACTCCTTGTGCCAATGGAGCAGGGTAGCGCTGCGATGCTGATTTTATTATTTTTATACCCCAAGTTTCAAATTGCTCCTTAGCATCTAAGATTTGATTTGCTATTTTTTCCGATTTTCATAAAGATAAAGTTGCCTCTGTGAGTGGAATATGTATATTTGGCACGAACTTGACCGAAAGTAAATCTGTTGTTTCAATACATTGTAATGTTCTCACCTCTCCTAAACGTCTCATAATATTGCCTCTATTTAATATATCTTGTTTTCCTCTTGACGTATATAGCGGTATAAATGTAATTTGCCACTCTTCACTGGAACTCATTATTTCTTTTAAGGAGGCATTTTCAAAGGATTCTTCTCTTCCTTGATTCTGAGTTGGTATATTATGTTTTGTTTGGCACTGATTGTAGGAGAGATTTTTTCCTTTAGCTATGTCTTTAAACTGTATATTAGGTGGTATGAAATGAGGCTCATGTTGGTTGTTACTGTCTGCTAAAGGACACATGATCACTATTTCTTTATCCACGCTTGCAGTTACTGTGCGTTTGAAAAAGTTATATTTCTTACAGCAATTGTTTGTTAGGACTTCTGGAGGATTGTTATTAGGAATTCTTTGGCTTTCCATTTGTTTCTGTTCCAAACATTTACAAAATTGTATCTGAGGGCATTTGATCTGATCTTGCCCTATTGGATTTTCTGTTAATGTATCCTGTTTTCTATTTGTCATCAATTTCTCTGTTTGTGGACTTTCTGAATATATACCCTTTTCATCTATTTTTGCATTTGTATCACTTTTTTCCATAACCGAGGCTAATTTCATTTGGGTGAATTTGTATTTACCCTTCAGATTAACGTACCCGGTTTTCATATTAATTTTCTTGACCTTACTCTCTATACAATTGGAACCAGGGTGCCTGGTGCCGTCCAACATTTGATCTACCGAAGTACACTTTCTTTTAGTGGTATCTAATTCTGGGAGAGATTTCTTTTGTTTCATGGCGCTAAATAATGGGTAACACGTATTGAGCTCTCCATCATTTCGTGTAGGGCCATTTATTTTCTGCCTTCCTTTTCTAGCACGTTTTTTTTGCCTTTTTGTTAAAACTTGAGTAAGAACCAATTTGGATTTTGTGACAGTGGATTCTTCAGCACTATTTGATAAAAGGATCAATGACCCATCATTTTGAGTTTCCTGTATATTTTCAGTAATTTGCTCCTTCAGTAGCCCAGCCTGTTGTTTTTGAATGTCTTTTTTTGTTGTTGGATTACCTATTGGCTGTAATTGCTCCTGCTTATCTTCCAGATGATTATTCTCTATTGTTGGCCTGTATTTTATTTCTTTCAATATATCAATTAGTATAGCTGGTAATGTACTTAGTCTATCTATTATTTGATCACATTTACAGATGCACTGTGGATCTGGATTCTTCGGTAATTTAAATTTCCTCATTTGATTGGTCAATATATCTATTTTGGAATTAATGCTAGAAACATGAGTTGCCATAAGATTCATAAGATCAATCTGGATGTCTAATTTGTCTGATTGCATATTTAGGACCGATATTGATGTTTGAAAGGTATTTAATAATGAGGAGTGTAGGAAGGATAAGTTATCTATCTCCATTCGGTTAGTATATTCTTTCGGCTTACTTGCATATAATCCTCTCGCTATTGAATTATCCTGCTGAAGTGCCGAAGGACTAACATTTATTTCTGTTTGAATTTTGAATTGATCGTTTGGATCCTCTGTTATAATACCTGGCAGACCATAGAGATCTGGGTAGAACAATGACTTGATATTTCTATAATTGAGCTAAGATCCTGGTTTGATTCAGCGCCAATTGTTCATAATGCAGAGACCTTATGTTTTTTATTTCCTTTTTGTTTTTCCTTTTTTTTGCTTTACTATTTTTGTTTGCATATTTGGAGAGTTAATTCCAGAATTTGGTTGTTTCGATGTTTTTGTTTCCAAAGCTTCAACCAATTCCATATTCTCCATTATTAGTGTTAAATGTAACCAGGAAGATGAAGCCTTTATTTCGCACGGAAATACAAGGGGATCATGACATTGATTATCTTGTCTTAGGTTATCCCTATTAGCGGTCAAATGAAAATGCTCTGATACTTTTAGTTTGTTTGTAGTTGTATCATCCTGTTGGTGATTTCTTTTATCTGATTCCATATTCATCTCAATGCATATTGGCTTAGTGTCTCCCAAATCATTTTTATTGTTATTAACTTAATGTATAATTGCCTGGACTATAGGTTTTTTTGCACTTTTTGTCTGATGGACTGCTGGCGAATTGTTATCATTTCTTAACTCTGTTGTTATTAAATCCGTTGTTCCCACACTTTCATTTAGTCCTGGTGCTATTTGGGTTGCCATTGCATGTGATACTTGTTGTGGGACTACTTGCAATGCAGTGACTTTTAATTTTTGTGGAGCAGACCCTTGATGTTCCCTGTTTCCGAAAAGATAGATGCTCCTGGGTCCTTCAGGAAAAACAATTTGCTTATTTTTTGTTCCGGCCTCTTGTTTTTCCCAGGATTAGCTTCCAATTGAGATGGTGTTGAGGAAAGATAATTACCAGTCCCTTGTGGTCTTATTGGGGATGTCCCCCTTGTTATAGTTGAATTTTTTTGTGATTTCTTTTGCTTATGTGTTTTTTTGTAGTGGGGGCACCTGCCTAACTCGTCCTGATCTCATTTCACTTATATCACTGGATCTGGAATTATTTGCCTCCAAATTGCAGGTTTATAAGAGGAGGTTCACACTCATGCTTTTATATCCCAGAAGAACCGACTTGTAATTTTGCTAAATATCACTGGGGCTGGAATTATTTGCCTCCAACTTGCCTCTGAAAATCGTGTTACACGTTTCACAAGGAATCCCTCACCTCCTACTATCGGCTCCAACTCCCAGCTTCTGGTAGACTTCAGCCACTGTGATCACCGCTCCTGCTAGTTCTTTGCTGCACAGTACAGGCTACACCGCACCCCCTCCTGCTGTCGCCTCTCGTAGTACTGCTGGCCGTGCCAAACCAAACTGCACCAAACGCAGCAGATGCCAAATGCCAATTACTGAACACGATTCACAGGCTGCCAGCGGCTGCTCAGGCGCCTCTGCAGCTGCTCTGGCTCCTCGGCACTACAGCTCACTTGGCTCTCCTCACTGCACTCCTGATGGCCGCCATGCTGACCACACATCCAAAAGCAGGTCTGGGGTGTCTACGACTCTCCTGGGCAGTCAGCACCCCTCAGCTGTAGTCTGCAAGCACACCACAAGTTGCTCCCGGGGGGCACAGGGTCCAACTTGGCCACAGCCTGCCTGCCTGCCGAATCACACCTCGCCTGCCTTCCCCGCCTCGCCTCGGTTCACCTGCCCCGCCTGCCTCGGTCTCACCGCGGCTGCACACGGCGAAGCAGGCAGGCACGACCGGCAGGACAGGAGCCTATCAATGCGGCTGCAAGTGGCGGAACGGGTGGTAGGGTGGAGCGGTCACAGCAAACGGCTTCATGGCAAAAAAATCTCTTCTGTGCCTCCGGGAGCACCAGCGCTGTGGAGCAGCGGAAAGCTGAGCAGAAAGCAGAGTCAAAGCAAGGGCGGCAGCAGCGAAAGCACGGAGTGGAATCCCTTGAGACGCAATGAAAAAAAATCTGCAACTGTTCCTTGACGAGGAGGGACGGGCAAGATTTGCTTGGATATATATATATATATATATATTACCTACTGGCGGTCGCCAGTAGGTATATATAGTTAGGATTTTTTCCCTATGGGATTTTTGAAAATTCTATGTCTAATAACTTTGGCGTTTGAGGACGGAATTGGCTGAAATTTTCTGGAAAATGGAACATTTTGTTTCTGAGCAGCCCCTGAAAATTTGGGGGGGGGTTCGTCCAGGGGGGGCCGAGAAAAAAGGGGGGTCCCAAAACGTGTTTTTAACATTGAGTTTTCCATAGGGCGGTTGGCCTCACTTTTAGCCCGAACGGCTGAATGGATTTGCACGAAACTTGGCAAAATTGTAGGGACTGGTAGCCCGATGTGCCTTTTGTAGGTCTCAATATATGTGCTCCAGTGGATTTTGAGAAATTAACGTTTAAAAAAAGATATATATCTGTAACAGCGGACCGGGCAGCGCTCCGGTTCGCGTACTTGACGCGTAACGGAACTTCGCGTAGCGAAGCTGATTGGCTCTCCGGTGTCTGTCAACATTCTAAACAGTCCGGAGCGGCCGCCATCTTGTCTCTCGGGAGGATTGAGAGACAAGAGGAGGCCAAAACAAAGGTGGAAATAACCATAAGGGGGCATAGTAGATCCTCCCTGACCCCCTAGGTTTAATGTGGAGGCTTTAAAAGGGCCCCGCGGGGCAAAAAAATATATATATTTTTTTTTGTTTTTTTTCGTGGTTAGCGCCCGGTCCGCGAACCGGGAAGCGTTCTAGGCAGCGTACTATAATGAAAAATGAATGATAGACTTTTCAAATACTGTATGTTAATTGATTGTTGGTTTTGTTGATTATTTTTTAATTTTTTTATTTTTTAAGCAATTATTTATTATTGTGATTGTGTTTCAACATTTAATAACATTTCTAACATTTCACTAGTTTATGAATTACATATAAAAATGATTAAAGACTCAAATAATTTTTTAATATTACATATAATTTTATTTTTCGGATTGTTTTTCAAAATTTAATAGAATGTCTAACATTTGACTGTCAGATATGTCCTCTTGTTGAGTGAACATAACTTCCCACATTTGACCGTCATCATAATGAAGTAAATGATCCACAGATTCTACACATTGAACTAATTCATGGTCCCGTGATTCATCCATGAAATCTGAGTCATCATTGTCCTCAATATCTTTTTCTGTGTTGTTCTCCAGAACAATTTCGAAGGAAATATTCTGCTCTCCTTCCATTTTCTTGCTGTAATTTGCATAAAAAATAAATATATCAGTAGAGATAGGGCACTGTTGGGTTTAAGTTCAGACAGGTACTTGTGAGTTTATAACAGAGAAGTAATCTATGGGCACTGTATGGTTTCAGGCGTGAAGTAGTACTATTAAAAAGTGCCTGTGAAGAAGCCTAAGTAAATTCATAATTATACCACAGAAACCTAAATCAATCCATAATTATAATAAAGAAGCCTTTCTCAATGTCTAACTCTTACAGAGGGATAGTATATAACTATCTGAAAATGTTTTCAAATTTATAAAATAATATCTCACCTTCTAAAAAGAAGTTTAAGTTGTGAGTGAAAATGATCTTGCAATGTAATTCAGGAAGTAGTAGTCAAAATGGCTGTGTTTCTCTCTCTTTCTTTATATATATTCAGGTACATAACCAATCAAATGTCAGGTAAAAAAAGTAGAAAATGAAAGTAACATTTTCATTGGTTGTCAATTCCAACACTTCAGATGTGTTTTGAGAAGTAATTTACCTCAGGGTATTTAGAGAGGTCTACAGGTTAAATGGTTAAATGGAATTCTAATCAAATTTGTGAAAATGGTAGGGATTGGTATGTAGTATGAGCTAATCTATATTTGGTTAATTAAACTATATTATACTTGTTCACTCTCTCTGTTTCTATTAATGTCACTGTTTCTGACTGATCAAAAAAAATTTTTTAAAAAAAGAACAGTAACTATAAGGGAAGGAAACAGTTATGTTAAAAGAAAGACAGCTATAGGGAGTAAACTAAGGATACTGTTACCCGCAATCCACTGCTGATGATGTTACTGACCATGTCATGAATGATGTAATATGTGACATCATCAGCAGTGGATTGTAGGTAACAGTATCTCTTGTTTACTCCCTAGAGCTGTCTTTCTTTTCACATAACTGTCTGTTTCCTTACCTTATACTTACTGTTCTTTTTTAAAAAAAATATTTTTTTTGGTTAGCTTCCGGTTCGCGTACCGGGTAGCGCTCCGGGGAGCGAACTAAGAGAAATAGAGGTTGGCAGAGTTCCAAATATTCTACCAATTTTTTTATAACGGGGAGGTAGTTCTGAAAAGAACTTTTTTTTAATGTTTTTGTTGTTTTATATTTTTTTTAGTATTTTTTGAACATTTTTTTACTTTTTTTGTATTTTCTGAACGTTTTTATATTTTTTTTTGTTTTTTTTGGGGGGGGGAAACAAAAACGATCCATTGTAAAGGGCTCAACAGGAGCAACAAAAAAAAAAGAATTTATTTTTTGGGGCGTTTCGGACAAACATTAACATGATTCTGAATAGCTCTCATAATCAAAATGATGCTACTTTCCCTGTAGCAGATGAATTCGCCGCAGTGCACGCACACTTGCTTCACGTGCCCAAACAACATTTGAATGTTTGGGATCATCTCCCTCGCCTCTGGTCCCGACACCTCTGGAACAACCGATCTTCTTGCCATCGGAAGGGGATTTTGTTGCTCATCACGTAGCTGGGCAGCACTATAATTATTTGGGTGCCACCTACTCATATGCCGATGCATAGTGTGATTGCCGTAACTGTACTTTTTTTCAGTTCCCCTTGACAATCTATCACCGCATATACGGCAAAACACGTAGCGTGCATTTACTTTTTTTTGCCCCTCAGGAAATGTATAGAATTGCCAAATGTAATTCTCTTTTCGATTGTACCTCCTGGGCTCCTCTGGCAAAAACCTTGGCTCTTCCTCCTCTTCCTCCTCTTCCTGTTCTTCCTCTTCTTGCAAAATTACTTCAGCAGGTGGTCCTCTCTTCTTTGGATTTGGTGGAGGTGGTGGGTTAGAACCAGCTGAAGCTACTAATGAAGCCATGTCAAAGTGTAAATAAAGGGTCTTTCTCTCACCAAGATGAAAGTCAGAGTGAGGAAAGAAGGAGGGGTTTTCATCATTTGGGAAAAGCAAAAGTTCTAAACCAATGAAAAGTGTTCATTTTAGATCACATGACCTAGTATTACATCATTAGGAAACCAAAAGTGAAATGAACCAATGAAAAGTGTTATTACCGAGTCACATGACCTGCTGTGTTTACGTTACGCGGTCGGCGCCGCGCCGCGGATCGCTTCCGGTTCGCGTACCGCTGCGCTTCCGGGTACGCTAACGTAGCACGTCATATGACGTATCACGCGAGAACGCGAAACGTCATGCTGACGCGACGCGTCACGATGTTGTTTTCTAACGCGACAGTTGCGCAAACGGAACGTTTACCGGTTCGCGGACCGGGTCGCGGCTCCGAATTGAGCTAACGGGAAGCTAACCGGTTCGCGTACCGGGAGCGAAACAATAAAAATAATAAAAAAAAATTGTATTAAAAACATGTAAAAAATATTTTTCGATTTAAAGAAGAATACATTGTAAAGGTTTTGATATTTGCTATTAAAAAACCATTGAAATTCACTGAAAAAAACATAGGTTATAGACCATATATAGTTAGGAATTAGCATTTACAAAACCTTGAAAATTCACTGAAAAAACCATAGGTTATAGACCATATATAGTTAGGGATTAGCATTTACAAAACCTTATTTTACTCACACAAAACCATTGAAATTCCATATATAGTTAGTTGTACTAACTATATATCGCGCACCCGCAATCCACTGCTGATCATGTCACATATTACATCATTCATGACATGGTCAGTGACATCACTGATGACATCACTAATGACATCTCAAATGACATCACTGATGACATCACTGATGACATCTCAATGACATGACTGATGACATCACTGATGACATCTCAAATGACATCACTGATGACATCACTGATGACATCTCATTTGACATTACTGATGACATCACTGATGACATCATTCATGTGATAATACGATGAACTTCTTCAGACTCTAAAATAACCTTAGATACACTCAGTGTAAACAGACACTCACAGACTGTCACTCATCCATGTGTGGAAAAGTAAATTTTGCCATGTTCTGTGTCCCTACGCCTCATCCATCATATGTTATGTGTGCATGACCAATATGCATATGTTATTCCCCATTTCTGATTAAAGACGCAATTACAGTTGTGTCCACCTCTAGTATGCTATTTTCCAGTCCTCGTGAATACTACGAATATCAGGCCTATGTAAGTAATGTTGCCACGTTTCTCAGTGTGCACGTTATTCAATTATAAAGTCCCCGTTTCCAGGCCTCAAAAGGGCCCGGACCACAGATTCAGCTCCTGTCTCCTGAAAGCCTCGCTAAGGAGCGATACAGCCCCCACCTGTATCCTCGACCCTTCACTTACTTCCTGCCTTGCAGTGCCCGGTGCACCCCGGCTCTGCCTCTGAGTCTGCCAAAAGTATGTTATAGTTCCAGTTATCAGTTCAGCCCTCCTCCTCTGCATTCCTAAGCTACTGAACTGCATCAATAGTTTCCGTCATTGTCTAGCCTTCTCGTCTCCATGTTAGAGAAATACTGTATTTAATGGTCATTTAGTATTCTTCATCACGCACTACATGTAGAATAATGCATGGTCCAGTCTTAGAATCAAGTTAGCTTTTCCCCTCATGACTTCTAGTTTATATCAACATGTTCCCTAAACAGTAGATACCAGATAGGGTTTAGGTACATGTCGCTCCGACCCTCCAGACTCTAGTCTCTGCTCCTAGCACAGAGTTCGTAGCCCCCAGCTTCTCCTAGTAACACGTCATTGCCAGTTTTCGCGCACCATTAGGTTAGAGGCCCCGGCTCCTTAGGTAGCCCCCTCCAATGTTTCCGCCCATTCATGACATATTCTGTTACGTTTTCCATCACATGTCTAAGTAAACTCCTAGTTACACCTCTTATTTCTCTTATCTCTCGCGACTGCTACGCGTCACGCCTTCTACTCCACCTACTGTTACGCCCACTGCAATGTAATGCTATGTGTTTGCGCTATGTATATAAGTCAATGTTTTGTTATTAAATGTTAGCGCGCTCATCCCAGACCTAGCCCCAGCAGCTGCTGGGCCTCTTTTCCCCTGCTGGGCCCCAGTTGTCCTGCTGGGCCCTGTCATTCTGTTCCTATGCAGGTTGTCCTGATCCTGTCCTTATGCTGTAATAAACCTGCAGAAACTCCTACTACCTCGAATCTTGACTCTTATTTATTGAGCTATCTGTTATGCTATAAGTCTAGTCAAAAATAGGGTATTATTTATTTATTTACCACATAATGGCGCCCGAACAGGGACTTGCCCTTTCCCCACGCGTCGGTGAAGCCACGCCGACCCCCTGACCCTCTGCAGTCGTGACGGAACCATACCGTGCACTGGCAGATATTTCTGCTCCAAGTATCCCTCAGGCCCACGGAGGAGACGGAGGAGGCGGTCCAGCATCCGAACGAGACGGTGGAGGAACGCGGCGAGTCCCGACCAGAGCCCAAGCCGAGAGTCCAAGGTCCGAGGTATCCGGAGGCCCACCCGTAACTGAAGTCCGAAGTCCGAAGTTCGTCGTCGTAGTCCAGTCCCGTCCGAGGCCTTCCGTTCCGTGCTGCCCGGTGAGTACCATTGCTGGGGTAGTGTCTAGATAGGGTCAGTCTAAATTGACTCCTGGTCCGTGGGTTGGTGGTACCCAAGCCCACAAACGAAGTGTTCACCTAGGTGGATACGGGTCTTGATGCGTTCCTTTATGGGACCGGTATGTTCCGTACTGTTACAGCAGTGCATCCAGTAACTCTAGTCTGTTCCGTTCTCGAGAATTCTGTTCTGTTTCTGTTTTCAGTATTTTCAGGTAGTATTCTGTTCGAACTGTTATGTTATGATATTGTTTAATGTATTTCCAATGTCGTGGTATGCCTGAATTGTTTTCCCAATTGTTATTGTTTTTCGTGTATTGTATTGTGTTCCGATTCAAGTTCAGAATGCCGCTCTTTTCCAAGTTACGTCAGTTAAAAACTAGAAAGGGTCTGCTGGAAGCAGCAGTTCCTGTTCCGCCTAGGGACAGTCCAGGTCATTTTATGTATCAGAAACATGGCATAAGCGCCATAATGTATCTAGATTTATGGGTAGAGTATACCAAACAGTTAGAAGAAAAGTATAGATGGCCCGTATCGGGTACATGGGATGCCGAATGTATCATGCGAGTAGAGGAAGCATTATGGAAAAAGAAAGCCAGACAGTCACAGAAAGATGCCATCGAGTTATGGCGTAAGGAAGCGCATAGAAGAACGGAAAAGGAAGTCAGAAAGTCAGAGTTAAGTAGAGAATCCCAAGAACGAGCCCAAGAAAGAGAATTAATCGAGATAGGTGAACAAGTCAAAGTCGAACAGTCAGACAGACAGAGGCATGCCCTTATTAAGGGTATGTATCCTCTCCTTGCCGAAGGCTTGCCAAAAGCGACCCCAGAGGCACCCAGTAATTTCCCGCCACCATTAGTTCCGACCAAGCTACGTCACAAACCGACCGCAGCTGATATTTTTATTTCGTCCTATTTGGACGATACAGTTCCTGAATATGCAAATCCAGTTCGCGCTCCACCTGTCCCTGTAAATCAGGCATTTCCCGTTCCTCCAGACACCGGAGTACCTGTTACGGTACCCCCGGGTCAGCCTGCCATACAAGTTCAGCCCACGTTACAATTACCGACCCTGCAAGCACGAAGAATGTCAGTCGACGATTCCAGTCTAGGGGCCGCAGGAGGAGGTCCTCCTCAAACCCCACCGCCACACAAGCGTTTATCAGCACTCGAATTACATGCTCAAGCATCACAGCGTACTCCTAAAAGTAATAAGTCTGTTACAGAAATCAGACAAGCCCTTGCCGAATGTGTCTATGACACAGTCCCAGGCGAGTATAATATGGTTTTATATTCCGTACGCGTAAGAAGGGTGACCGAGTATCTAGTCACCTTACCGAATATGAAAGAAGATCTAGACAGAATATATCGTTTCATCCGTACAGGGGATGATCCAGAAAGTATTGGCGAAATTATGTCTCAAAGGAAAGCCGAGATTCAGCTCATGATATTAAAGTTCCTGATCAATTGTTTAATAAGAGAACAAGATTACCCGTCTAAAGATCCCGCCGAAATGAGAATCCTAACAAGGTGGAGTGATAATATAGCCGAGGGTAAGCACAAGACCATTAGTGCCATGGAAAGTATGTACAAGAAAATTCGTAAAGAAATAATAAGGTTACACGAACAGCGTAAAGCAGCACAAGTAAGCGAGAAAGAAAGTATCTCTGATCCTGAAGAGGAAGACGAGAATCCCGCCAGAATCGCGTATGTAGGAAAATCCAGATTTCCAGATCGCCATTTACGTCCAGAACCTAAGTCTATTTTTCATCATCCAGCACCAGAACAAAGCTCTTTAGAACAAGTATTTCAAGCTACCGATCACATTCTGAAATCACGAGTCGGATATAGCGAATTAAGTACCATGCACGAACAAGAACTAGCCCGATCAGCAGTCCGATGGATTACTGATTCTACCACTTTTCCAGACGAAATAGTGGCACAAATGTTTCTGAAACTGCCCCCAGCCGAGCAACGACTGGTGGGTATGTATATGATCCAGCACCTCATTACCCTGTATGAGGGTCAACATTCTGATCCAGGCCCGTTACATGATATCCTGAACGAGTTACTCCAGTACAGATGGAGAGGTCTAGGTACCGATTTAATTAGTGTCATTCTAGAACAGCGCCACAAGTATAGAACGTTCCTGAACCCGCATTTTGTTCATGTCTCACCCCCAGAAAGTAAACCATTCTACATAGACAGACAGAATCCGCTACGAGAAGTCCACCCAGTCCAAGGGGCGGGTGGCGTAATGCAACGAGTGTTTGTATACACTCCGATATCAAAGATGGAACTTCTTGAAATGAAGAAATTAATCCCCTGTCACGACAAAGATCCAGCGGGGTTCCATAGAGAATTAAAAGACATGCTCCGTATGGGAGAATACACTTACCCAGATATCATTAAAATGTTAAAGGTCCTGCTACCCGCAGGGGTGTATGAAAAGTTAAAGGAAAAAGAATGGGAGGTGGGAGAGAAAAAGATCGATTGGACAGCTCTAGAAGCTGAAGACAAGGCACGAGTACCAGGTACCGGTCTTGGAGATAAATGTAAAGAATTACCAGAATTATTGATTCAAGTTTTACCCAGATTATTGACAACTAGGAAAGAAGACTGGGATGCAATCTCAGCCTGTAAACAGAAACAAGATGAAGACATTAGTGATTTTTATTCTAGATTTGAGAAATGTTTCAGTATTAACAGTGGTCTCAAGACAAGTAGTGAGTCATACCCTCATCTTTTCGTTACTAAATTAGTCGAGAATTCAAGTCCACAAATTAAAAACCGAGTTTTGAAAGTCGAAAGCACCTGGCAAGCAAATACTCCGTCCCAGATGCTCCAGATGCTCCAGTATCACCAGAATAGAATTAGAGAAGAGCAAGAACACGAAAGAAAACGTATGAAAGACACGAAAATGAAAGTGCTAGTTGCACAGTCTATTCCTCAAGACAGTCAGAAGAGAGGTCCGAATCAAGCCAGTCACCCTGCGGCTCCCGTTAAAGGGAACTGCAATTATTGTAAACAGCCAGGTCATTTTATAAACGAGTGTGCAGTTCTGAAACACAACATAGCTACTGGTAAGACTAAAGAAAGACCACGTCCGCCGAGACAAGAACAAGTTTCACAGACTCCTCAGTCACAGAATGCACTACAGACAGTTACAGCACCGCAGCCTATTGCTGCAACACAGCACGTTACATCGCAGATGTACCAGTATGCACAGTCCGAGTATCCAGAGTACCAGTCATATTCATGAAACAGCCTAGAGAGGGAGGTAGGCTTGCCTCTCATCGAGATACCTGTAGACCAAGAAGGTCCCTATGTTCATAGTCAAGTATTAGGGAAAGACAGAAAGTTTTTGATCGATACAGGGGCAAGTAGGACCACAATAAGTCACGCCGAAGTTCCAGGGGCTCCGCTCTCAGGCTCAAGAAATGTTTCCCTTGGATTTTCAGGAAAACCCATAGTTAATGAGATATCAAAGCCAGTTACTCTAGAAGTAGGTCCATTGTCCCGTACTACTGATCTGTTACTTACTAAGTCATGTCCAGAAAATCTATTAGGTATTAAGACACTGAAAGAATTAGGTGCAGTTATTTGCTGTTCCCCAGAGGGAATACGTCTGTTCCTACGTGACTTTAAGGGTCACTATGTATTACGAGATTTTGATTCAAGATTGTCTAAAGTTCCGCAGCATTTATGGGCGCAAGGTCCAACTGATGTAGGTTACATGCAAATCACACCCCATCGTGTGACTCTCAAACCAGGTGTAGTGTTACCACGAATCAGGCAGTACAGACTGCCACCTGAGGCTGTAGCAGCCTTATCCAAAATTATTGACGAGCTCATGGCTCAAGGAGTAGTTGTAGAAACTGACTCCAATGTATGCAATTCTCCGATCATTCCAGTCATGAAACGTACTGATCCAAATGCACCCCCAGTATATCGATTAGTGATTGATTTACGAGAGCTTAATAAATGTATTATTCCTCAGTACCCAGTTGTCCCAGACATTTCTTCCCTGTTAACAGCCATTGATTCCGAAGCCATGTTTTTCACTGTCATAGACCTCAAGAATGCATTTTTTAGTGTTCCAATTCATCCAGACAGCCAGTTTCTTTTCGGATTTTGTTTAAATGGAAGGAGCTATATGTTCACACGCGCTCCCCAAGGTTTCACAGAAAGCCCTAGTATTTACAGTCAAGCACTCAAGAGACAACTAGACAACATTCACATGCCAACTGACACTGCCCTGCTCCAGTATGTCGATGATCTACTGATCACAGCCCGTTCTGAACGTGCTTGCGAGCGAGCATCACTTACAGTTCTGTATTTTCTAGCCGAGATGGGGCACAAGGTGTCACCTTCGAAGCTTCAATTCTGTGTCCAGCAAGTGGTATACTTAGGACACTTGCTGTCCAAGAGGGGTAGGCAGTTGACACCCGACCGTATCCAGTTAATAGCGAGTCTTCCCCAGCCCAGAACCCAGAAGGAGGTACGTGCCTTTATCGGCCTTACTTCTTATTGTAGACAATGGATTCCCCAGTATGCATTCCTAGCCAAGCCACTGATACAGTTAACGACACAGGAGGCAGCCGTATCGACTGTCCTCCCTTGGACATCTGACCATACACTTAGTTTCAACGAGTTAAAGAAAGCCCTATGTCAAGCTCCAGTTCTAGCTACACCGAACTACAGTAAGCCTTTTACACTTTTCGTTACTGAACGCGAAGGTACAGCATTATCTGTCCTCACACAAGATCAAGCAGGTCAATACAAGCCCTGTGCTTATTTTTCGAGCACATTAGATCCAGTCGCCCAGGCGTTGCCTGCGTGCCTCAAGTCAGTTGCAGCCACAGCACTAGCTATCAGACAAAGTGATTCCATAGTTTTAGGACATTCCCTGACAGTACAAGTTCCACATTCAGTAGAAGTTCTTTTAAACCGAACACAAACTCAGCACTTGACAATTGCACGTTTAACAGGTTATGAATTGACACTGTTCCAGCCACACATAGAAATTAGACGCTGCAACGTCCTGAATCCTGCTACACTGTTACCATCAGTTAGTTCAAATCCAGACACACATGATTGTGTGGAAGTAGTTAACATTACGACAAAGCCAAGACAAGACCTGACAGACATTCCGTTACCAGATCCTGACCTGACACTTTATGTGGATGGTTCATGTATGAGAATTAGTACAGGAGAACTAGTCGCCGCGTATGCAGTGACTACTGACACTGAAGTTATTGAAACACACCGTATTGATACCCTGTCCGCTCAAGCAGCAGAGCTAGTCGCTCTGACACAAGCCTGTATACATGCCAAGAACCTGAAGGTTAATGTTTACACAGATTCACGTTACGCATTCGGAGTTGTACACGACTTCGGAGTGCTCTGGCAGGAGAGAGGTTTTATGACTTCTCATGGAACCAAGATTCAGCATGGTCTCCTTATTCAAGCCCTGTTAGATGCCATACATTTACCGACATCTATTGCTATCATGAAGTGCAAAGCACATACGAAAGTCACTGACATTATTTCCCAAGGTAATGATTTAGCAGACCGCACAGCCAAGCTTACAGCACAGACTCCAGACATTCCAGTTAATCAGACACAGACACATACTCCAGATCCGATTACATGCATGACAGTTAAGGACCCTACTCAAGATGTCATAGATATCCAGTCACATGCTACTCCCGATGAAATCAAGAAATGGTCTGTACAAGGAGGGGTCCAGACAGATCAAGGATGGTTAACGAAGGGTAGAGCCACATGGTTTCTCCCCGATTCTATGGTTCAAGTCATTATCAATACCGCACATAGTCCAGCACATTTAGGAGAAAAAGCTATGTTAGACAGTATCCAGAACATTTGGTTCAACAAGCATTTACGAGCTGCAGCCAAGCAGAAAGTCCGTACCTGTATGATATGTTGTCAGTTTAATCCAGGTAAAAGTGTCCCGGTGGAACAAGGTGGTTTCCAGCCCCCTGACCACCCTTTTGAGGTCCTCCAGATGGATTATATTCAAATGGAGCGATGTCGAGGTTTCAAGTATGTCCTTGTAGTTGTATGCGCTTTGTCCAGATGGACAGAAGCATATCCAGTCCCAGATTACACAGCCGCGACCACTGCCAAACAGTTGGTTCGTGAATTCTTCCCTAGATATGGACTCCCTAGAGTCGTATATTCTGATAACGGCCAGCCATTCTCATCTGAACTCATGAAACATGTTTCCCTTTTGTTAGGGTACCAGTGGAAGTTCCATTGTGTACGCCATCCAGAAGCAGCTGGACTAGTCGAAAGGCATAATCAGACTCTGAAAATCCGTATAGCAAAAGTCTGTAAAGACAAGGGTGTGGACTGGTTAATAGCTTTGCCAGTCGCTCTGTTTTACATGCGTATGGTCGCACATTCCAGATCAGGTCTGTCCCCGTATGAGGTCGTTTTCGGCCGCCCCCCTAACATGTGGGGTACTCCTAGACCCCGAAGTATTACCGATGTTTCATGTAATATGCTGACAGATTACCTAGCTTCCTTGATGTCTGCCCTCAACTCATGTCGTTCACAGGTTGCCGCCGCATTTCCAGACAATACCGAGGTGGCACCGCACGAGATCGTTCCAGGCTCCCTTGTGATGATCAGAAATTTTGACAGATCAAGTCCGCTGGAACCACGTTGGAAGGAGCCACGTCAGGTCCTCTTGACCACCCGAACTGCCGTCAAGTTGGAAGGCAGGAAGGGGTGGGTCCACCTTTCTCATGTAAAACTTTTTAAAGGATCGAAACCAGTCTTCAAAAACATTTCCAAGAACATTTCCCAGGATTCGAAGGATTGCCAGAACATTGTTTTAAAGGACTGTCCCGCACAAGACATTATTACAACCCCTCCCTTGTTAGAGAAAACTCCGCAACAGGAGTATAAGTTAAAGCTCAGGTCTAATAAGTCAGCCAGTTTGATTGTATAAGTCCTCCCCTAGGTGAAACGGTTAGACTGTTTCTGACATGTATAAAATAGACCCCCATAGTGAGAGAGTCAGTCAAAGCTCAATCAAATGTATCGTTTTTCTGAGTTTCGTATTATTTCTCAGCATAATGATTTCCTGCACCAGCTATGCTTTCTATCTGTGTTTTTCAGTTCCTCATGTAAATATGTCTGCTCATGCTACAGTAGAGCACACGTTTAGTGATCTGCCTCCTCACGAATATGCATACCGCCTCGCTATGCGTAATAACACATTCATCCGTATGTTACATTATTCACACCAGACCAGCAATGCCACTAATTGTTGGGTGTGTGGTCGACTCCCCCCTTTTCAGACACCGAAGGGAGTTCTGCCACTCTTTCCTTATCCATTCTCACACAATGGTTCGTGTGGAGCATGGTCCACGTTAACGTCATCCTCAACAGATATGTCTTTTCTTAACAGTACATGTTTCCCAGACAAGCAAGGTCTCCCCCACAGAACAGGTTTAGATCTAGAAAATGAAGTATATAATTTAGGAAATTATTCGTCGAATTTCATGGTTCTGAATGTTCAGTCTGATACTACTCCAGACTCACCCGCTATTTCAGTACTACCAGTCAAAGGCGAATTATGTGTCCGTGGTTATGGTTCTGTACATATAGGTCATAGTGAATGTACTACTGTTATCCAGTATAGTGACAGTGGGAAATCTATTTTCAAAGCTTCACGTCATTCTTATTTTATTTGTGGTCAAACTGCATATGTCCGTCTGCCCCTCGATTGGGAGGGAACCTGTTACATTGCTTTCCTACTGCCACCTGTTTTTCTAGCCCCACCTGACTATCATAGGAATTCTTTCTTAGTACACACTAGACACAAGAGAAATCTCCCGATTGTCGATTATACTGAAACCGCCGCAGAGCAATTCATTGATATTGATAAAGGTGTTTTCCCTTATTTAGGTACAGTTGTAAATAGTAAGCTTATTCGTAGGTTAACAAGAACCCTTGAAGCAGTAGTAGATGAGACTGTCTCCGCTCTAGGTAACTTAACTGAAGAGCAATCCTTTATGAGAATTGTCGTTTTACAGAATCGTCTCGTCCTTGACGTCATACTGGCCGATAGGGGCGGGGCCTGTAGAATTCTCGGATCCAGTTGTTGTATTTTCATTCCAAATAACGCGCCGTCTGTTTATTCAGCTATAACCAGACTCCATAAAATTGCCCATCTGTTACACCAAGACCCAGGCACCTGGACATGGTCCGGTTGGTTCTGGAATATAATTTCCGCGTGGGGTTGGAAAGTCCTGTCCTTTTTAGGTATTGCAGTAGCGATCATATTTAGCTGCTGCCTCTGTATACAATGTGGCCCTGCGATTTGCAGCATGTGTGCTACCTCTTGTATTCCCAGTCCCAAGCCCCGTTCTAAATCTCGTTCCAAGACAATTCGAGACGAGCAAATGGTACTGTATGAAATGATAGACGGTATCATGAATATTGATGTTTCCTGATGGAAACGTAGTGACAAGGAGGGAATGTGGAAAAGTAAATTTTGCCATGTTCTGTGTCCCTACGCCTCATCCATCATATGTTATGTGTGCATGACCAATATGCATATGTTATTCCCCATTTCTGATTAAAGACGCAATTACAGTTGTGTCCACCTCTAGTATGCTATTTTCCAGTCCTCGTGAATACTACGAATATCAGGCCTATGTAAGTAATGTTGCCACGTTTCTCAGTGTGCACGTTATTCAATTATAAAGTCCCCGTTTCCAGGCCTCAAAAGGGCCCGGACCACAGATTCAGCTCCTGTCTCCTGAAAGCCTCGCTAAGGAGCGATACAGCCCCCACCTGTATCCTCGACCCTTCACTTACTTCCTGCCTTGCAGTGCCCGGTGCACCCCGGCTCTGCCTCTGAGTCTGCCAAAAGTATGTTATAGTTCCAGTTATCAGTTCAGCCCTCCTCCTCTGCATTCCTAAGCTACTGAACTGCATCAATAGTTTCCGTCATTGTCTAGCCTTCTCGTCTCCATGTTAGAGAAATACTGTATTTAATGGTCATTTAGTATTCTTCATCACGCACTACATGTAGAATAATGCATGGTCCAGTCTTAGAATCAAGTTAGCTTTTCCCCTCATGACTTCTAGTTTATATCAACATGTTCCCTAAACAGTAGATACCAGATAGGGTTTAGGTACATGTCGCTCCGACCCTCCAGACTCTAGTCTCTGCTCCTAGCACAGAGTTCGTAGCCCCCAGCTTCTCCTAGTAACACGTCATTGCCAGTTTTCGCGCACCATTAGGTTAGAGGCCCCGGCTCCTTAGGTAGCCCCCTCCAATGTTTCCGCCCATTCATGACATATTCTGTTACGTTTTCCATCACATGTCTAAGTAAACTCCTAGTTACACCTCTTATTTCTCTTATCTCTCGCGACTGCTACGCGTCACGCCTTCTACTCCACCTACTGTTACGCCCACTGCAATGTAATGCTATGTGTTTGCGCTATGTATATAAGTCAATGTTTTGTTATTAAATGTTAGCGCGCTCATCCCAGACCTAGCCCCAGCAGCTGCTGGGCCTCTTTTCCCCTGCTGGGCCCCAGTTGTCCTGCTGGGCCCTGTCATTCTGTTCCTATGCAGGTTGTCCTGATCCTGTCCTTATGCTGTAATAAACCTGCAGAAACTCCTACTACCTCGAATCTTGACTCTTATTTATTGAGCTATCTGTTATGCTATAAGTCTAGTCAAAAATAGGGTATTATTTATTTATTTACCACACATGGAGTTACTCACACACCTACTCAGTCATGCAAAGAATCAATTACACCTCCATTTCCTCAACTATACAGTTATACATACCTTACTTATTCAAACATATACTAACACATATTTACTCTCTTTTACAATCCCTGATACAAGTTCACAATGATCAATACAGCCACTCACACATTCACGGACTCTTATGCACAGTTATTTATATATGTCAACTCTCACATGTACTGTGTTTTACATATGTTCTTACTTTGACATGTAGCACTCAGATATCCATTCACTCACCAATGCACTCAGTCAACCGCCCATACACCTGTTTCCACATGCACTTTTGAATCCATATATCTAGTGAATCAACTGCTTACACATCTATGCACAGAGTCATACACCTCCCAGCCACCCACACACACACTCAGTCTCCCATACAAATACTTGGGCAACCAATCAATAACCCATATACTTACTCATATAGCTACTGATCAACACATGCAGCAGTTTACAGAACAACAGACATAATGATGCACAAATTAAGACAGTTTACTGACTAACCCATGCACTTAGTGACACACATTTAATCACTCACTCATACAGTCAGTCACACACCTACTAAATCCTTCATCCAGACACTTATACATCCACTCATTCTTCAATATGTAAGACATTTGAGATGTCATCAGTGATGTCATTTAAGATGTCATCAGTGATGTCATCAGTCATGTCATTGAGATGTCATCAGTGATGTCATCAGTGATGTCATTTGAGATGTCATCAGTGATGTCATCAGTGATGTCACTGACCATGTCATGAATGATGTAATATGTGACATGATCAGCAGTGGATTGCGGGTGCGCGATATATAGTTAGTACAACTAACTATATATGGAATTTCAATGGTTTTGTGTGAGTAAAATAAGGTTTTGTAAATGCTAATCCCTAACTATATATGGTCTATAACCTATGGTTTTTTCAGTGAATATATATATATATATATATATATATATATATATATATATATATATATATATATATATATATATATATATATATATATATATATATATATATATATATATATATATATATATATATATATATATATATATATATATATATATATATATATATATTACCTACTGGCGATAGCCAGTAGGTATATATAGTTAGGATTTTTTTCCTATGGGATTTTTGAAAATTCTATGTCGAATAACTTTGGCGTTTGAGGACAGAATTGGCTGAAATTTTCAGGTAAATGGAACATTTTGTTTCTGAGCAGCCCCTGAAAATTTGGGGGGGTTTCGTCAAGGGGGGGCCGAGAAAAAAGGGGGGTCCCAAAACGTGTTTTTCCCATGCAATTTTCCATAGGGCGGTTGGCCTCACTTTTAGCCTGAACGGCTGAATGGATTTACACCAAACTTGGCAAAATTGTAGGGACTGGTAGCCCGATGTGCCTTTGCTATGTCTCAAGATATAGGCTCCAGTGGTTTTTACGAAAATTAACTTTGAAAAATATATATTGGGCTACATTGGGCTATATATATGTTGGAGCCCAAATGTAGCCCAATGTAGCCCAATGTAGCCCAATGTAGCCCAAAGATGGCCACCAGAGACAAAAAAAACAAATGTAGCCCAAATATCAGCCAGATGTAGCCCAACTATAGCCCAATGACAGAATGTCCCAGAGTGTTCTAAAGAACAACTAGAGTGCTAACAGTCCTACTTATTACAAAGGTATGGCACACCTGAAGCCATCTTGATTGGAATAAAGTGGTAACTCTTAAAACATTTAATTTAAAAATGAACAAAATGAGGGGGTTCATTTTGCCATAGAAAGTATGATTAGCGAATATATGACGAAATCCCGCATACCATCAGTCCGCAAAAAAAATCCCGCATGTACTATTATGCCGCAAATTAAAATAACGAAAACTTTTAGAACGAATATGCCTTTAGCATACACTAAACAACTAAACTACCCTAAACCCTAAAACACTACCCCCAGCATGACCCTACACTACACAAACAGTACAACACTACCCTAAACCCTAAAACACTACCCCCAGCATGACCCTACACTACACAAACACTACAACACTACCCTAAACCCTAAAACACTACCCCCAGCATGACCCTACACTACGCAAACACTACAACACTACCCAAAACCCTAAAACACTACACCCCAGCATGACCCTACAATACGCAAACACTACAACACTACCCTAAACCCTAAAACACTACCCCCAGCATGACCCTACACTACGCAAACACTACAACACAACCCTAAACCCTAAAACACTACCCCCAGCATGACCCTACACTACGCAAACACTACAACACTACCCTAAACCCTAAAACACTACCCCCAGCATGACCCTACACTACGCAAACACTACAACACTACCCTAAACCCTAAAACACTACCCCCAGCATGACCCTACACTACGCAAACACTACAACACTACCCAAAACCCTAAAACACTACACCCCAGCATGACCCTACACTACGCAAACACTACAACACTACCCTAAACCCTAAAACACTACCCCCAGCATGACCCTACACTACGCAAACACTACAACACTACCCTAAACCCTAAAACACTACCCCCAGCATGACCCTACAGTACGCAAACACTACAACACTACCCTAAACCCTAAAACACTACCCCCAGCATGACCCTACACTACACAAACACTACAACACTACCCAAAACCCTAAAACACTACCCCCAGCATGACCCTACACTACGCAAACACTACAACACTACGCAAAACCCTAAAACACTACCCCCCAGCATGACCCTACACTACGCAAACACTACAACACTACCCAAAACCCTAAAACACTACCCCCAGCATGACCCTACACTACGCAAACACTACAACACTACCCAAAACCCTAAAACACTACACCCCAGCATGATCCTACACTACACAAACACTACAACACTACCCAAAACCCTAAAACACTACATCCCAGCATGACCCTACACTACGCAAACACTACAACACTACCCAAAACCCTAAAACACTACCCCCAGCATGACCCTACACTACACAAACACTACAACACTACCCAAAACCCTAAAACACTACCCCCAGCATGACCCTACACTACGCAAACACTACAACACTACCCAAAACCCTAAAACACTACCCCCAGCATGACCCTACACTACGCAAACACTACAACACTATCCTAAACCCTAAAACACTACGCCCAGCATGACCCTACACTACACAAACACTACAACACTACCCTAAACCCTAAAACACTAGCCCCAGCATGACCCTACACTACGCAAACACTACAACACAACCCTAAACCCTAAAACACTACCCCCAGCATGACCCTACACTACGCAAACACTACAACACTACCCTAAACCCTAAAACACTACCCCCAGCATGACCCTACACTACGCAAACACTACAACACAACCCTAAACCCTAAAACACTACCCCCAGCATGACCCTACACTAAACAACCACCACAACTCTACACTACACTAACACTACACTACACAACACTACACTACACTACACAATCACTAACCCACGAAAAAATTAACACAAACCCACTTACCTCTCTCGTCATCGTGGTTTTCACAACGCAAATGCATTTACCATACATGCCTTTAAAACGTAATTCTTTGTAAAGGCATGCGCGATAAATGCACATGCGTTTTGAAAAAATGCGGGATAATGGTATGCGAGGTCAATGACCTTGTGGGCTAATGGTATGCGGACTGAAAGTCTGCGGGATAAAAAATGCGGGAAAATGGCTGCAAACCATGATTAGCAGCAGACTTCCCTGGTGAGCACTAGCTTTACTACAGTGATCTAATGAGCAACTAGAGTGCTAACATTCAGAATTTATGGCAAATGTGTGACACATCTGAATGCCTTCTTGATAGAACCAAAGTAAACAAGCATTGAAAATGTAATAGATCTCGCCCTCGTTTAAGTTAAAGCCATTCTGTTTGTAATGAGGTGGCTTTTTAGCTTTGCTTTTATTAGTGTTTTTAAAACTTTCATGTAAATAACATGCATATGTATGCATATATGTATATGTATGCATGCATTTATATTTATATAGATATGCAGATTATATATGTTTATATATGTATATTACCTACTGGCGATAGCCAGTGGGTATATATAGTTAGGATTTTTTCTCTATGGGATTTCTGAAAATTCTATGTCTAATAACTTTGGCGTTTGTGGACGGAATTGGCTGAAATTTGCAGGAAAATGGCACATTTTGTTTCTGAGCAGCCCCTGAAAATTTGGGGGGGTTTCGTCAAGGGGGGGCCGAGAAAAAAGGGGGGTCCCAAAACGCGTTTTTCCCATTCATTTTTCCATAGGGCGGTTGGCCTCACTTTTAGCCTGAACGGCTGAATGGATTTACACCAAACTTGGCAAAATTGTAGGGACTGGTAGCCCGATGTGCCTTTGCTATGTCTCAAGATATAGGCTCCAGTGGTTTTTACGAAAATTAACTTTGAAAAATATATATTGGGCTACATTGGGCTATATATATGTTGGAGCCCAAATGTAGCCCAATGTAGCCCAATGTAGCCCAATGTAGCCCAAAGATGGCCACCAGAGACAAAAAAACAAATGTAGCCCAAATATCAGCCAGATGTAGCCCAACTATAGCCCAATGACAGAATGTCCCAGAGTGTTCTAAAGAACAACTAGAGTGCTAACAGTCCTACTTATTACAAAGGTATGGCACACCTGAAGCCATCTTGATTGGAATAAAGTGGTAACTCTTAAAACATTTAATTTAAAAATGAACAAAATGAGGGGGTTCATTTTGCCATAGAAAGTATGATTAGCGAATATATGACGAAATCCCGCATACCATCAGTCCGCAAAAAAAATCCCGCATGTACTATTAGGCCGCAAATTAAAATAACGAAAACTTTTAGAACGAATATGCCTTTAGCATACACTAAACAACTAAACTACCCTAAACCCTAAAACACTACCCCCAGCATGACCCTACACTACACAAACAGTACAACACTACCCTAAACCCTAAAACACTACCCCCAGCATGACCCTACACTACACAAACACTACAACACTACCCTAAACCCTAAAACACTACCCCCAGCATGACCCTACACTACGCAAACACTACAACACTACCCAAAACCCTAAAACACTACACCCCAGCATGACCCTACACTACGCAAACACTACAACACTACCCTAAACCCTAAAACACTACCCCCAGCATGACCCTACACTACGCAAACACTACAACACAACCCTAAACCCTAAAACACTACCCCCAGCATGACCCTACACTACGCAAACACTACAACACTACCCTAAACCCTAAAACACTACCCCCAGCATGACCCTACACTACGCAAACACTACAACACTACCCTAAACCCTAAAACACTACCCCCAGCATGACCCTACACTACGCAAACACTACAACACTACCCAAAACCCTAAAACACTACACCCCAGCATGACCCTACACTACGCAAACACTACAACACTACCCAAAACCCTAAAACACTACACCCCAGCATGACCCTACACTACGCAAACACTACAACACTACCCTAAACCCTAAAACACTACCCCCAGCATGACCCTACACTACGCAAACACTACAACACTACCCTAAACCCTAAAACACTACCCCCAGCATGACCCTACACTACGCAAACACTACAACACTACCCTAAACCCTAAAACACTACCCCCAGCATGACCCTACACTACGCAAACACTACAACACTACCCAAAACCCTAAAACACTACCCCCAGCATGACCCTACACTACGCAAACACTACAACACTACCCAAAACCCTAAAACACTACATCCCAGCATGACCCTACACTACGCAAACACTACAACACTACCCAAAACCCTAAAACACTACCCCCAGCATGACCCTACACTACGCAAACACTACAACACTACCCAAAACCCTAAAACACTACCCCCAGCATGACCCTACACTACGCAAACACTACAACACTACCCAAAACCCTAAAACACTACGCCCAGCATGACCCTACACTACACAAACACTACAACACTACCCTAAACCCTAAAACACTAGCCCCAGCATGACCCTACACTACGCAAACACTACAACACAACCCTAAACCCTAAAACACTACCCCCAGCATGACCCTACACTACGCAAACACTACAACACTACCCTAAACCCTAAAACACTACCCCCAGCATGACCCTACACTACGCAAACACTACAACACAACCCTAAACCCTAAAACACTACCCCCAGCATGACCCTACACTAAACAACCGCCACAACTCTACACTACACTAACACTACACTACACAACACTACACTACACTACACAATCACTAACCCACGAAAAAATTAACACAAACCCACTTACCTCTCTCGTCATCGTGGTTTTCACAACGCAAATGCATTTACCATACATGCCTTTAAAACGTAATTCTTTGTAAAGGCATGCGCGATAAATGCACATGCGTTTTGAAAAAATGCGGGATAATGGTATGCGAGGTCAATGACCTTGTGGGATAATGGTATGCGGACTGAAAGTCTGCGGGATAAAAAATGCGGGAAAATGGCTGCAAACCATGATTAGCAGCAGACTTCCCTGGTGAGCACTAGCTTTACTACAGTGATCTAATGAGCAACTAGAGTGCTAACATTCAGAATTTATGGCAAATGTGTGACACATCTGAATGCCTTCTTGATAGAACCAAAGTAAACAAGCATTGAAAATGCAATAGATCTCGCCCTCGTTTAAGTTAAAGCCATTCTGTTTGTAATGAGGTGGCTTTTTAGCTTTGCTTTTATTAGTGTTTTTAAAACTTTCATGTAAATAACATGCATATGTATGCATATATGTATATGTATGCATGCATTTATATTTATATAGATATGCAGATTATATATGTTTATATATGTATATTACCTACTGGCGATAGCCAGTGGGTATATATAGTTAAGATTTTTTCTCTATGGGATTTCTGAAAATTCTATGTCTAATAACTTTGGCGTTTGTGGACGGAATTGGCTGAAATTTTCAGGAAAATGGCACATTCTGTTTCTGAGCAGCCCCTAAAAATTTGGGGGGGTTTCGTCAAGGGGGGGCCGAGAAAAAAGGGGGGTCCCAAAACGCGTTTTTCCCATTCATTTTTCCATAGGGCGGTTGGACTCACTTTTAGCTCGAACGGCTGAATAGATTTACATGAAACTTGGCAAAATTGTAGATATGGTTTGCCCGACGTGCCTTTGCTATGTCTCAATATATGTGCTCCAGTGGATTTTGAGAAATTAACGTTTAAAAAAATATATATATCTGTGACAGCGCTCCGGTTAGCGCCCCGGTTCGCGTACCTGACGCGTAACGGAACTTCGCGAAGCGAAGCTGATTGGCTCTCCGGTGTCTGTCAACATTCTAAACAGTCCGGAGCGGCCGCCATCTTGTCTCTCGGTACGATCGAGAGACAAGATGTGGTGAAAAACGAAGGGGGAAATGAAGGAAAGGGGGCAAGGTAGACCACTCCTGACCCCCTAGGATTGATGAGGGGGATATTAAAGTGTCCCGCGGGGCAAAAAATAAAAACATTTTTTTTTTTGCGATTTTACGCCGTAGAGGCGCGTCCCGGTACGCGAACCGGGCAGCTCACCGGGCAGCTCACCGGGCAGCTAACCGGGCAGCTAACCGGCAGCGTAGCTGTCAACATTGTAAACAGTCCGGAGCGGCCGCCATCTTGTCTCTCGGTAGGTTCGAGAGACAAGATGTGGTGAAAAAAGAAGGGGGAAATGAAGGAAAGGGGGCAAGGTAAACCCCTCCTGACCCCCTAGGATTGATGAGGGGGATTTTAAAGTCCCCCGCGATTTTTCGCGGTAGAGGCGCTTCCCGGTACGCGAACCGGGCAGCTAACCGGCAGCGTAGCGGGAGTCCGCCATCTTGTGTTTTTGGAGCGTCCGGTTCCCGGGTAGCGTCCCGGTAAGCGTAACAAGGGGAAAACCAAGAGAAACAGTAAAAAAAAAATTAAGGGAATAGATTTCCAGCAAACTTGGCAAAATTGTAGGGACTGTTTGTTTGATGTGCCTTTGCAAGGCCTCAAGATATGTGCACTTGTGGATTTTGTCTAATTAAGGTTAAAAAAAATATATATATCTGTAAGCGTGCTCCGGCACGCTTACGTTACGGGTTTTGTTTGCGCTGCAGAGCCGATACGTCACGGTTATGCGACGCGTCATGAGGCGTCTCACGTGGCTACGTGACACGTCACGTAATAAAGAATATATTTTACAGCTATAGATATTAGCTTTTAAAAAACCAATGAAATTCACTGAAAAAACCATAGGTTATAGACCATATATAGTTAGGAATTTGCATTTACAAAACCTTGAAAATTCACTGAAAAAACCATAGGTTAGAGACCATATATAGTTAGCTGGACATTTTATTGACATAAAACCAATGAAATTCCATATATAGTTAGTTGCACTAACTATATATCGCGCACCCGCAATCCACTGCTGATGATGTCACATATTACATCATTCATGACATGGTCAGTGACATCACTGATGACATCACTGATGACATCTCAAATGACATCTCAAATGACATCACTGATGACATCATGACACACCAATACCAGTTACTACATACGCACTCACTGATTCCTACGTCTACACACACATTCACTCATTCACCCATACAATCACTCATACATACAGTCACTCATTATTACAACACTATCATATGCACTCATACACCTATGCAGACACTCACGCACTGCCACTCATCCATGGAGTTACTCACACACCTAGTCAGTCCTGTAAAGAATCAATCACACTTCCATTTCCTCATCTATACAGTTAAACACAGAACACCATACTTCAGTGACATCACTGATGACATCACTGATGACATCTCAAATGACATCACTGATGACATCTCAAATGACATCACTGATGACATCATGACACACCAATACCAGTTACTACATACGCACTCACTGATTCCTACGTCTACACACACATTCACTCATTCACCCATACAATCACTCATACATACAGTCACTCATTATTACAACACTATCATATGCACTCATACACCTAGTCAGTCCTGTGAAGAATCAATCACACTTCGATTTCCTCATCTATACAGTTAAACACAGAACACCATACTTTTCACACATATACTAACACATACTTACTCTCTTATACAATCACTGATACAAGTACACATTGATATGCACAGAGTCACACACCTCCCAGCCAGCCACACACACATTCAGTCTTCCATACATCCACTCATTCTTCAATATGTAAAACATATTTAAACTTTACAAAAACACACAGACACTAGATGATGTCATCAGTGATGTCATTTGAGATGTCATCAGTGATGTCATCAGTGATGTCATTTGAGATGTCATCAGTGATGTCATCAGTGATGTCACTGACCATGTCATGAATGATGTAATATGTGACATCATCAGCAGTGGATTGCGGGTGCGCGATATATAGTTAGTGCAACTAACTATATATGGAATTTCATTGGTTTTATGTCAATAAAATGTCCAGCTAACTATATATGGTCTCTAACCTATGGTTTTTTCAGTGAATTTTCAAGGTTTTGTAAATGCAAATTCCTAACTATATATGGTCTATAACCTATGGTTTTTTCAGTGAATATATATATATATACTCATTGAAAAGTGGCGTGCTTCTGCCGCTTGCACGGCGGGCGCTCGACCGGGTCGCCAAACCATTAAATTCAAAAGTACCTGGTGTAGTTTCTTGAGAAAATACCAGAGTCGATGCCCAGTTTGCTTATTCAGTGCTCAAGGTTTATTTAGCGAAAATAAACAGGGACTTTCATTTTATTTTGTGATGGCTGTTCTGGTGTCTCCGCGCTCTGAAACCCTTCCAATAAAGAAATTTTGGGCAATAACATATCTTGTTGTGAGGAGCCTCCCTTTACAGGCAACTTTGTGTGTGATAGAGAGCGGCTTGCCTGAGCCGCGGAGAAGCCCCGGTGCTTGCTAAGCACTCCAGCAACAACGGCATGCGCCGCTGCTAATGGAACAAGAGCCGAACTTGTGGAAGAGAAACGGTGAGAGCGGGGACTCGAGCTGTGCCTCACTACCCTCTGGGGTGTTGAACTTGAACAATTTTGGGGCGAATGCATGGCTTCTCACTTGAGAAATACAGGAGCACTACGAATACCATCAGGCCACGGTTGTGGCCACACCCACTGGGCGGAGATTCGTTATCAGGAGTGATGCTCTTTAAATTGCTGTGCTGCTGCCCTTTCAGTTAGTCTGCCTCTGAAGAAGTGGAAACATCCACGAAACGCGTCAGGCGGGACTTTCATTTTATTTTGTGAAGGCTGTTCTGCTGTCTCCTTGCTCTGAAACCCTTCCAATAAAGGAATTTTGGGCAATAACATATCTTGTTGTGAGGAGCCTCCCTTTACAGGCAACTTTGTGTGTGATATATATATTACCTGTTCCCCTTGGGCTTCCGTTTCTTTATTTTCGAGGGAGGATCTGTGGAGATATATTCTGCGCCAGCCAGAGGCGCTGCTTGGAAGTCCCTGCCACGCTTTGGGTCCAAACCGATACTGGCTTGCCTCGCGGCACTTTGGTGGTTTCAGGGATGGAATGTGTCCGGTACCCACCCCACTTGCTGGAGGACCTGATCAGTTGAGGTATTGCACCTCTCTTCGGGCAATTTGCATTTCGCATCTAGTCCCTGCATTATACACGTCCTGCACTGTGGGCTGTGGCAGTATGAGGGGACCCGAGGAGAGACTTTGAGAGCACGGGACAGCTTTGTGTGTCTTCCCACTTTGCATTTTGAGGTCCACACATTACCAGCTTTTAAAAACATTTGTTCTCCTCGCATTGTTTCACCGACCCGAGTGGCTTATAACATAAGGCTTCCTGGGAGTTGAAGTTCGCAGGATTATGCACGTGCTTCAGCAGGTGAGCCACATTGCATGGGGGAGGAGCGGACCCACGCCAGCTACTTCAATAGTAGCAGGGAAGACTGCACTTATTATACCTTTCCGTTGTTGGGCACTGACGAAGGCACTCGCCGAAATGCATTTGCCTCCATCGGAGCTGTTCTTGGCAATTAAAGGCTGTCTTACCTGTTCCCCTTGGGCTTCCGTTTCTTTCTTTTCGAGGGAGGATCTGTGGAGATATATATATACCCGTGAGCAAGAGATCGGCTGATCTCGAAACGCGTTGGGTGTTTTCTTCTGCTGATTAAACACTGACAAGCACCGTACTACAATTGGGCTCCGACTCTCGTTTTACCGTGAATGGATTGAGGCCAGGAGTGTGTGTATATATATATATATATATATATATATATATATATATATATATATATATATATATATATATATACATATATATATATATATATATATATATATATATATATATATATATATATATATATATATATATATATATATACACATACATATAGTTAGGGCTTTAAGTGGGAGGAAAACACTGGGGGGTCTCTCAAAGGGGCGTGGACAATGTAATTAAGGGTTTGGCTTAAAAACACATAAGCTAAAAATCAGCGATTAGCATAGTGTGCCCTCTGACTTGTATTTTGCTGTTTCTGTCATTGCATCCAGATATATGATAAAACAAGTAACATCATACCTACAACAAGGCAGGACTATTGACTTTGTCAATAGTTGTTAGTTGCATCAGATAAATAAGCAGCAACTATGGCTTGTATATAATATTGAAAAAGCTTCCACTTAAAGCCCTGGTGACACCCCGACGATGTTGCTGCTCCTGAATTCCAAAAAGGGAAATCCAGAGAGAAAATGACTCTCTTTAAAGGATTTCCCTTCTCCTACAACTCTCACATGGCATGATGTCATGCCGTAACTTCTTATGCCGTAACTTCTCCGCTAGCGAGAAGAGCAGTGTGAGCAGCGCACATCAATGTGCCTGCGGTCACTGCAGTCTGGAAGAAACGGACCGACTGTGCCAGGGCACAAAACAGAGCCCGATAGAGACCCGTTTCGAGGCCCCCTTAAAAAACATGCATTTGCAATGCAATAGGTCCCGCATTAATTAAGTTTAAGCTATTGGCATTGCTAAATATTGCAACACCAATTGCAAAAAAAGTCTAAATTGTAGGCCAAAAAAATGTGTATTTATATTTGTAGCAATGGTGGCATGCTGCGCTTTAGATGAATATGTTTAAAAGTACAGTGCGCCATACTGCGATTGCTACAATAGTTAATTGTGGATGCGTTAACAATTGATGTGTGCACTGATGGCTGGTGGTGTGTGTGCCTGTTGAAATTGTGCACTGATGGCTGGTGGTGTGTGTGCCTGGTGGAATTGTGCACTGCTGGCTGGTGGTGTGTGTGCCTGGTGAAAGCGTGCACTGACGGCTGGTGGTGTGTGTGTGCCTGGTGAAAGCGTGCACTGATGGCTGGTGGTGTGTGTGCCTGGTGAAAGCGTGCACTGACGTCTGGTGGTGTGTGCCTGGTGGAAGCGTGCACTGACGGCTGGTGGTGTTTGTGCCCGGTGAAAACGTGCACTGAAGGCTGGTGGTGTTTGTGCCCAGTGAAAGAGTACACTGACGACTGATGGTGTTTGTACCTGGTGAAAGTGTGCACTGATGGTGTTGTTGTGTGTGTGGTTGTGGTTGTGTGTGTGGTTGTGGTTGTGTGTGTGATTGTGTGGTTGTGTGTGTGTTTGTGAGGTTGTGTGTGTGTGGTTGTGTGTGTGGTTGTGTGTTTATTGGTTGTGTGTGTGCTTGTGTGTGTGGTTGTGTGTGTGGTTGTGTGTGTAGTTGTGTGTGTGGTTGTGTGTGTGTGGTTGTGTGTGTAGTTGTGTGTGTGGTTGTGTGTGTAGTTGTGTGTGTGGTTGTGTGTGTTGTATGTGGTTGTGTGTGTTGTATGTGGTGGTGAGTGAGGTTGTGTGTGTGGTTGTGTGTTTATTGGTTGTGTGTGTGGTTGTGTGTGCGGTTGTGTGTGTGTGGTTGTGTGGTTGTGTGTGTGGTTGCATGTGTGTGGTTGTGTGTGTGGTTGTGTGTGTGTGGTTGCGTGTGTGGTTGAGGTTGTGTGTGTGTGTGGTTGTGTGTGTGGTTGTGGGTGTGGGGTTGTGTGTGTTGTGTTTGTGGTTGTGTGTGTGGTTGTGTGTGTGGTTGTGTGTGTCATTGTGTGTGTGTGGTTGGGTGTGTGGTTGTGTGTGTGTGGTTGTGTGTGTCTGTGTGTGTGGTTGTGTGGGTGGTTGTGTGTGTGTATGTGTGGTTGTGTGTGTGCGTGGTTGTGTGTGTGGTTGTGTGTATGGTTGTCTGTGTGGTTGTGTGTGTGGCTGGTGCTGTCATGTTCTCTGTCTCCCAACCGTCTACATGGACCTTCAGTAGATGGTGGATTTCTATCACACTCATCATCAAGCCATTGTAACAACCACTGAAAGCACTATGCCTGCTCACTTCACTCTCACAGAGAACAAAAGCACAGCCCTCATAAAGGAAGGAGGATACACACCCAGACAGAAGTGGATAGGAGGCAGGAGCAACCTTCGATATATCTTGACTTTCTGGGAAATGTACGGCGAGGGAAGACCAAAGAGAGGTGGGTCAGTGTGGCAGGGAAATATGTATATTTTGAAATATATGTGCAAATTGGACCATGAAAGGGATTGGAGTGTGACACTAGACTAAGTATCTTGCTTTCATGAATAACAAGAACGAGAACAACAGAATAAGAGCTGGGAAGACGCCATACAAAGAAGATGAAATATATATGGGCAATGTGCGCTACATTTCACTAAAGAATGCCAGCGACAAAATACACAGAGCCAGAGGGTGTTAGAAGGGAGGTCGTACAGTGGAACAAAGAAATATAGCAAAGAGAGTGAACGGAGGAACCGATGCAGAAAAGTACAAATGAAACGCTGCAGTGAGTCATGGGAAAAGACGGGAAAGACGGCATAGGAAGGTAAGGAAGCAAGCTAAACAGCAGGGGTGTAAAAGGAGGGGAGAAAGGAGGAGAGAGGAGAGAAGAAGTGAGGGGAGGCAAAGTGGCGGGAAGAATAGAGAGGGCATGAAGGGATCGAAGGCAAGGGAAAGAAAAGGAAGATAGACGTGATTAAGAGGAGCCACAGATGGACTTCAGAAAAAGATGGGTCTATGACGAAGGCCTCAATCAAACAGGGCAGTAAATACTTCCTACTTGTTGCCACTGTAATGTTGTGCACTAGGCCAAATAAAAAGCGGCAATAACGCCTTGAACTTAATAAAGGAAAGTAAGAACAGTGTTTTTTTTTAATATAACATTTTTTTTAAATAAAGCAAAGTAAAGTCATCAAAGTAAAGTCATCAATACAGTGGCACAATGGTATACAGGAATCAATAAAGCAGGCATATTATGCAATAAACAAATTATATCAGCGGTTACGGCGGTGTAAAGGTCCAGCACTGTCCATAGCCATTTCAGTGGTGGGGGAACTACAGATCTCCCCCTTGTATGCGTTCCATCGCCCCTACTTCTTGTCCCACTTTTTGGGGCAGCCCCAGAGCTTGTAGACGGTCCTCTCTGCAATCATACTTCTGTCCATTTCTGCCACCCATCCAATTGTCAGTGTTCGTGTATGGGCTCCCCAGTGCTGTAATGCCAGAAACCGGTCCTCGGAAGCTTGTTTCCGGTCCAGGGAAGGCATGGCTTGGCAGTTCGGGCTGGACTGTTCCCATGAGGCACAGGGTCAGACTGATTTGCATATAGCCATGTCTGAACTGAGGTGGCAGAGTGGGCTAAAGAACGGTGATGGATTAAACCCAGATCTTTTGACTGGGTGTGAGTGTTTGATTGGTTCACATGCTCCGTCCATTACCACCCCCTTTTGTACCGCTCCCCAGTGCATCGCCACTGAACGCTTCACCAGTAGGTACCCCAATGCCACCCACTGCCATTCCTCATCTTCCAGGTGCCCCAGGTCGCCCTGCCGCTTATCACGTAGAGTTTGAAAAGAATCTGGCAGATTATTACACAGTTCACGATAAGTACATGATATGACCTTCGTCTGGAGAGGTTCGGAAAGCAGTCTGTCCTCAAGGGGAGAGGCATCAGGGAGGGAGGAGTTAGTGTGTGTGAGAGCCAGGTTTTTCCTTACAAGGATGCCCGTACCACGGGACCCAGATGTGAACCCCGCGTGTATTAATAGTTTGCAGCCCCATCGTTGAAGCGCTTGACAATTATTGCCCACCAGGACTAGGTCAGGCGCATGTCTCTTTATTTTATTTCCTAGACCATTTATATTCCACGTCATAATTGACAGTGTCCTCTCATGGTTGTGGTTGAAAAGGAAATACCACGGACAGCCACCAGGGAGACCCGCCCCCCACCCCCAACAATTGCAGCTATATTCACGAATGTACTCTGAGTTACCACTTGGAGGGAGTGAACCGCTCCCCGCCTCTACCAACCACGGCTCCCAATACCTGGACCCTGCTGCTGAAGTGACCCTAAAATGCAAAATGCTCTGCTTACGAAAACAAATACAATAACCACAAACCATACAACACCCACCTCCCCCCGTCTCCCTCCCTCCCTGCCCCCCTGGCAGCGGACTTTACACTATCCACACCCCAACTAGGCAGAGTGCTCGTCGCCCTCCCAACCATTGCGGGGTACCTGGTTAACCGCCTGCACCTCTCGCCATAAAGCAACGTAGTAAGATTGTAGCGCAGTGAAACTTAAAACATAACATTCCAGTCCTTATTTCAGCACAAAAATAAGTCATTCAGCTTGGCTTACGCATCTGTCTTAATCCGGAAAAAGCTGATATGAGGGTCCGAAAGAGAGTCTGGCGCCTTGGCTCATATCCAAAGGTGAGGAGGGTGCACGTGATCCATGTCGTGGTTAGTCCAACAGCACCAGTTGTCTGTCCTTCTGCTTTGTCTTTGATTACTTTCATTGCGAACCACCATGGTCGGCACCGGAGTTCTGTTCTCTCGTTGTCGGCGGATTCCTGTGGTTATTGTCCGTACCTTCCATTCTCCGATTGTCTGGTGGCTTCCCCACCCTGCGCCATCCTTCTATCCTTTCCCATGCCTCCTCCGGTGACAGGAAAAACCAGGCCTTGCCCTCTGATTCCACACGTAGTTTTGGAAACAGCATAGAATATTTTATATTTTTGTCCCTCAGTGCTTTTTTGACCTCTGTAAAACTGCGTAGGCGTGCCTGCACCTTCACGGTGAAATCCGAAACTAATGTAATGTGTGCGTCTTCTAGTTTAGTTGGTGGCCCCACACGTGCAGTTTGTAAAATCACATCCCTATCACGGAAGTTGAACACTCTAGCTATGATTGGGCGTGGGGGGGCCCCAGGTCTTGGCCTACCCCCGGGACCCTATGCGCCCGCTAGATGGAGAAGTAACTAGAGAGATGTTTTGGCTGGAGGGTCTTAAGTATGAAGTCTTCTATGAACAGGTCGACTGAGGGCCCCTCCAATCGTTCCGGGACCCCGAGAATACGGATGTTGTTCCGTCTTGCCCTTCCTTCGTAGTCATCCAGGAGCTCACCCATCTTTTCTTGTTGTTTTTGGAGTTGAGCCACTTGCTGCTGGAGAGTAGAGGTATCAGCTATGAGTGCTGTTGTTTTGATCTCGACATCTTTGACTTTGGAGTCCATCTTTTGTCCGCTCGTAATAGGGTGACCTCAATATTTACTGAGTCTATTCGCGTTTCCAGAGATGTCCACACTCCAGCTATAGCCTCCATGACATCCTCCAGTGTCAGAGTCTTTGCCACGGGTGCGGAGGGTGAGGCCTTTGGGTCTCCTTCAGAAGCCATCTCCTTATTCTCTCCTCTGGAATTCCAGGAGAACTTAGGGCAAGATGTAGGTAAATGGTATTTACCGATTCATAAATACCGAATTTTACCGATTCGGTATTTATGAATCGGTAAATATGAATGGGGGAGATGTAGGTATTTCTAGGATTTGAAATACCGAATCGGTAATGTTCGGTATTTACCGATTCGGTAAATACCGAATCGGTATTTCCTATTGATTCTTATGGGCTGTGAAGCCCATAGGAATCAATGGGAAATACCGATTCTGTAATTACCGAATCGGTAAATACCGATTCCAGCAAGGGTGCAGGGGGTGCGCCATGAGGCACACAGACATGCCCTAAGGGCATGTCTGTCTGTCACATGGCATAGGTGTTGGTGGGGAGGTTTGCCTCCAAGCGCGAGCAATGTCTCTCTTGGCTACCAGAGTCACCAGTCCAATTAATATTCTGTCCCTACAAGATCCTCCCATCCCATCAAGTACCCGCAGCGTGCCACTCTAGGCAATACATGTATGGAAGTTCCCAGAACCGCTGATAGGGTAGCACCAACCTGGTGCCCTTAAGGGGCAATCCGTGGGCACAGCTATACCATATGAAAGAAGTTGGCCTCCGGGGATTGGCAGCGCGTGCAGCTGGTATCAGTGAGGATCTGCATGCTGGCCTGTCTCTGGGGAGTCATATAGGTGTGGTGGAGATAGTGCAGTTGAATTAATCATAGTCGGGCAGATATCACTAGCTCCCAGGAAGCTCTCACCACTCAACCTCATCTAATTCCCAAATCCAACCCTCCCACTTTTGATGCAGTAATTCCAATGAATGAATTTCGAACCAGGGCTCTGTATAGTTGAGAAATCCTGCCCTTACCCCACTTCCTCAACAACATTGGGCTTCAGGAGGATTAAAGTCTATGAGGTCACATATATCTTCACTGTAAGATTCAAGGGCTTGGTGTATTTGCAAGTACTGGTAAAATTGGGTATTTGAAAGAGAGAGCTGTGTCTGAAGGTCAGCGAAAGAGTACATGGTGAACCCTTTCCCAACGTCTGACAGTGTGGAAATACCAATGAGGTCCCAGCGATGAAACCACTTAAGTCGTGTCAATTGTGCAAGCCAACAACCTCTCCACATGGGAGTCTGCCCTGTCAGGCACCCCTTCTAGCCCATAAATCAGAGGCCCCCCTCCATATCAAGAAGACCACCCTGGTGACCGCTGGAAGTGATAGGAGGAGCGGGCAGCTATACATGTAGTGATTTACACTATTTTGGCCCAAACCACTTAGCTCCAGCAAATATGCTGGATCGCTCCAACCGCCTATCAACTAGCCATTCATAGCTAGAAGATGGGAGGCCCAAGCGGGCGAAGGGAGGCATCTGTCCTCCCATTGGTCAATGCACTAGCACCCCTCAGAAGGACAAGGAGAGACTTTGCCCTGTTAAGGCGCAGGGTGGAGACCGCCTCAAAAAGACAAAGGAGATTGAGGGCCCAAGACCACCAGGTTTGCAAGATGAAGAACAAGAACATCGTCAGTGTATAACCTGATTTTTTTTCCTCAAAGGCATTCGCCCAGTGTCAGCCCTCGAGCTGTGCAAGGACTTAATCACCATGACAAAGAGCAGTGGGGAAAGGGTACAGCCTTGCTGGGTTCCCCGTTCAATTGGATACAATCGCAGGATGGCATCTCGTTGATTCGGACTTGAGCTGTCAGGCACGAGAAAAGAAGTGACACCATTGTGTGGAAATGTGGCCCATACCATGCAACCCTTCTACTAGATAATCGCAGTCAAGAGTCTCATAGGCTTTTTCACAATCAACAAGGAACAACACTAAGTCACATGTCAGTTTCTATGCGTCAGCAAGGGCACATTGCAATAGTCGGATGCAATGACGGGTACTGCAATTTGGCATAAAGCCACATTGGCCAGGATGTATTAGGGAGGTGAGAATTGGGTGGCGCCTAGTCGCCAGGATCTTGGCATATACTTTAATACCTGCATTGATTAAGGAAATGGGGCTATAGGACCCGCGGTCCAGCGAAGGCGGATTGGTTTTAGGAATGACAACAATAGTCGCCAGGTCTCTGGAACGATCCCTTTCTGATGGCCTTCTTGTAGAGCCGAAGTAGACGGGGAACCAGAATATTGCAAAATGTGGAGTAATACTCCAGGGAGAAACCATCTCGGCCAGGGGTTTTCCCAGCCTTCAGGTGAATTTCATCTTCATCAATCGGTTCCTCGAGGGCCATACACTAGGTCTGGCTCAAAGAAGGAGTTGGTATATTGTTAAAGAGGCCGCGGACTGTGGGTGCAAAGCTGCCTGTAGTAGGCTGCAAACGCCTCCGCAATCTCGGGGGCTAAGGTGGCTATACTTCCTGAGACATCAGTAACCTCGGGTATAAATCGTGCGGTAATGTCTTGAGTCACCAGTTGATCCACTCTCGCCACCTGAGGACGTCGAACCAGACGAGGAGCCGTGTTGCGCATTCAGTGCCTACTAAAATTCCACGGAGGTCTAACTCTGGACGGACCCCGCCAGTCTACTTTGAAGTTTTGTGCCTGGGTTACTATTGTCAGCTATTTTCATAGCATGTTTGGAACATTGGCTGTCTTGCCATCCTCCGGGGCAGTTGCCCCACCGTCAATCTCACCTTGGATACGTTGATAGGTTCTGGCATTACATTTACCAGGATTTAGTTTTCAGGAGTTCGGTACCCTGTAAAGGTCAGTCAGTGTGGTATAAGCCTTCTTTCCTTATATCTTTGGATGGTAGCGGAACACATGATGATATTATCATGTCTGATACAAATTCAAGATTGAGCACCCGTGTTATTGTGCTTTGATTTGACTTATTTCGCAATATTTAAAGGACAATTTACGCCAAATAGGAACTTGATCTACTGCGCCCTGACGAAGGAACTGAGGACCCGGATCCTTTTCCAAAACACGCGTCGGCGCCTTCCTTTTGTTTCTATGTTGTATGTGTAAATTCTATGTAATCTTTCACTGTTAGGTCTTATCTTTATTGTTTCACTGTGGCTTAATTGTGTTTTGGAGCTTTTGATGAATGTTTGGATGTTTGGTGTGATTAGATGAATGAATGATATTGTTTGCCTATTGTGTTTGGGGATTACTGTATATAGTATGTTCGTATGCTTTGTAAATATTGTACATATAGAATAAGTATGTTGATAACGTTACTGTGCTATGATTATGTTTTTCAAGTCAAAAAATGATAACAATAAAAAAGAAAATATGTTTTTCAAATAAGTTTTGCTGTGGGACAATATTAATATATATTCAATTAAGGATATATTACCGAGATATTGATGTGATACCTAGGAGAGGTTTGTTCTTGTTCTTCTTGAGTCACCAGTTGATACAGGAGCACACCATTTTTGTTGCTGTGTTCGTAGATACGTTGGATGGCTGCCCTCCAATAACGATGTGCTTCACATAGGAATAGTTGCTGTTGCGTGGCCTTGTCTATATTGAGTTGGTAGGTGAGTGTCTCAGTGGTGCCCAGGTCATCCTAGACTCATTGTCAAATATGTGAGTCTCCAGGTGTAGGAAAGTGGGTTTCTGTTGCAGTAACCCCCCCACTTTTTGCCAGACTACTGATGAACTTTTCCTTGGTGTGCCCTGGGTGCCAGCCAATCAGGTGCCCAGGGCCTGTGTTCCTTCCCCAAAACTAACCCAATTGACATCTCTGGCCACATGTCAGCCCCTGGTAAATGGTACCACAGGTAGCCAGGGCACTGTGACCAGAGAAGGCCCTAAGGGTTCCATGCCCACAAAACACTGCCCTGGCATACATCAGTCACCCCTCTAGCTGGGTGCCCTATGCCAGTGGTGAGGGTACAGGTGCATGAGCCTTGTACCCCTACAGTACCCAGGTCCATTCCTGGGCACTGTAATAGCAGTACTGCCATTAAGAGTATATGGTGCTGGGAGGTTGTCATTACGAACTCCACAGCACCATAATGGCTGCACTGAAGACTGGGAAGTTTGGTATCAAACTTCTCAGCACATTAAACCCACACGGATACCAGTGTGGGGTTTAATGTAAAATGCATGACAGAGGGCATCTTAGAGATGCCCCCTGAAACTCGACCACCAGACATGTTTCTGGACCCCTGGGTCGAGAGCTTGCCGCTGTAGGGAGTCTGAAACAATGCACATCCTGGGGCGAAGTGCCAAGCCTCCTCCCCCAGGGTGGACGACGTTCACGGAGGAGAAGCTTCAAAGGCATACCGCCTTTGTGAGCCTCTCCAGACCACTTGCTGCTCTCAGCAACTGGTTCCCACTAGTTCTACCCCCAACTTTGGGCGTGAGACCCGGCGGGAAAAGCAAGAGAGGAAGAGAGGTGTGCCCACATCTGCCAACTCCACCCCTAAAGTGGGGGAGGTGAGGTGAAGCACAACCTCAATTCCCCGCCCTCTTGAGCATGGGGGGACCCAGCCAACCAGGAACAGGCTCCTGCCTCCCTCCCACTGGAAAAATGGCAGAATAGGGGGTGTACCCACTCCAGGGAAGGGACCCATTGGTCCCTGCCCATGACCTACCTGTAAATTTAGTATTTAGGGGCACCCTGAACCTTCCTTCCTCAGATACAGCAACCACAAGAAAAGAAGAAGGATGAGAAGCCGTGCAGAGCTAACAAGAGGATGACGTCCACTGACTTGACCCCAGTTCTAGAGGCCTGTCTCCCCTCGAATCTGCTCCTGCGAAACCCCGGCGTGTCCAGGGAGCAACCTCAAAAACCCCGGAAGGCCTGCCTGCATTCACTTTCCAAGCTGTTTCTCCCGTGAACACCGGCCATGTCTAAACTGCAGCTTCTGGTGCCAGCCAGAAACCGCGAATCCAGCACCCTCTGCACCCGCCGAGCCCGGCCCCTGTTTCGATGAACAAACACCATGAAGAGGTCCCCCCAGCGATCGTGACCCAAGATCCGGCGACTCCTGATCTGCCTCAAGCCTCCAGATGTTGCCTGCAGCCTCAATTCAGAGCCCCCCCACCGCGACCAGAGCGGGTAAGAAAATCCGACGTGATACTGTCCATCCCACAGTGATGTTTATTGGGTTAACTTCTCGTCTCATTCTGGGAAAAAGAGCGAGACTCGCCGGCACAGGAGTACCGCCTTTGTAGGTGCCAGTGTGTGTGTGTGTGTGTGTGTGGGGGGGGATGGGACCATCATATAAGATACCTAGGCCATTTTCCAGGCTCAACAAGGCCAACTCTGCCCTCTAGGTTAAGTCCTCTCCGACCCTCGCCCATCCAATCATTGGTGACCAGGAGCTACAATGTCGTATATAGTATAGCCAGATGTCCACCAGCCCCAACTCACCAGTGAACGCTGATTGACGCGAGCATCCCAGGCGATGCCCTGAGTCGGCGCTCCCCAAAGGAATGTTTGAACAAACTAGTTGAGCTTCTTTGGACCAAGCATTAGAAAGTGGAAGCAGAATATTTTGCAGGATATATTGGTACTCTCAGCCTTGGCCCGACAAATTCCTCAGGATCGAGTCATTGCTCAAAAGGGTCCACCTTTCGACAGCCCCAAATCTGTTTGCTATAATCCTAATTAAAAAAAACACACACACACACACACACACACACACACTGTAGCTATAGTTAGGATTTCCAGAGTTATGAATTTCCTGGGTTTTTTAACATTAATAAGTTAGCTTCTCTTCGATAAATCTCCATGAAACTTCGCAAACCTCTAGCTTTTTCTACATTGGCAGATGATGCAAAGTGTTGTGGTTGTTGGTCATGCGAAAATGTAACAACTGTCACTTGTAAACAATGCATAAACACATGTGTGGCTTTCTACAAAACACAGCAAATGTGAACTATTTTCTGGTTACATTGTCATATATATCGCATCATGCTACAGTAGCTGGAGTAGCTCTGCAGGAGGCTGAGAAGAAGGCGGAGTTGAGGGAGCTGGGCACACATGGGAATCACCAGCCCAACTTATACTGCTGAAGACCTGATAACAGAATGGGTCTGGCAGATTATTCAGGTGCTTGGGATGTGTGAAGATTGTTTTGCAAGGTGCAAAGGACAAACAAGGTCCTGGTGTTTTAGGGCTGGTAGACATACCAAGTTGAGAATCCAACAGATGTAGAAGTTCACATGTGACACATGCATCATGTTGCAGCCTGGAAGATTCCCCGGGACCCTAGAAGGATAAATGTGTTGCTGCACTGGCTTCCATCTTACAGGCAGGGCAGGTGCAAACTGATGTTTGGATCCAATCAGCCAGGAAACTAATGTTTCTGTTCAGCTCAAACCTGCACAAAGGAACACAAAACCGAGAATCTAGTGGCAGTGGGTGCAAGGTACCCATATGGTCATGCGTTTTGGGGGACGCTTGATGTGACTGAAGCACAATGGCATCACGGGTAATGGGGATCAACGGTCATGAAATCTTAAGTGCGATAGGGCAGCACAGGGGTAAAATAACAGACTCAAGTCTCAAGGAATTTGAGGGATTATGAAAACTCAGTCTTGGCATAGTTGCAGTCCATGAAGCACCACATGGGTAATACAACATAATCCCTGCAAGTTAAGCCCACTGCCCTTAGGGTGTATGAGGGGGTCATGACAATGACAATACTTTTGGTCTTACATACGTGGAACACTGTATAGTCTACATGATGTCCTGAGGTTAGAAATAGAGGAGCGTATATTGGCAATGGCCACACAAGGCCACACAGATAGTCTCCCTATGCCACAGCTATGTTTACAAGTATATTGCAAGATTTGCACAGTATCCAACATAAAACTTTAAACATTTTACCTCTTGACCTGTGAGGGGACTGAAATGGGAAACTAGAGCCAGTGCAGGCACACCTGCCCCACGATGCAAGGATGTGACTGTTACAACTAGAAATGGATGCGACTGTAAACGTGTGTCTTACTGATAACCTATCTTTGCTGTTTGCCCCAGTGCTCCAACTATGTGTGTTGCTGCACACAGGATACCAATAAAATAGAAAAAAAGATTAAATGGTAAGGTGTAACTACATGTGCTATCACACCAGTGAAGGTAGCAGTCACTGACACTTTACAGGTTTGCCGGGTGTCATCTTTCAGTAAATGCACATATTTACAGCTGATGTGCATGGCTACCCACATGCAAAAGTGAAGGAACCCCTCTCTAATGCAGAGTAATGCAATGTAGGGACTATATATATATATATAGTGGCACTCAGGATACATGAATAAATAAATAAAAAATCACACCTGTCTGGCCTACTGAAGCTGGACTCGTGATGGTCATACCATAGGCAAACAGATTTCGATTAAACTTTTTCCAAGGTGCATTGTGCTTGTGCCACACATCTTGTTTCCGACACAACGCCCAAAAATCAAATGTGTCTGCGCCATTAAATTCCAGGGTGGAAGTTGGCTAGTGTAGTGTGGTAATTGATGTCTGTCCAACAGTCACAGGGGTCATATTAGCCCTAACAACACAGCATAATATTTGTCCTGTAAATTGGTAAGCAGGATGCCAAATACACTGTAGAATGGCTGAACCAGCCAGCATAGCTGCCAAGGTTTCGGATTGCTATGTATGATGTTTTCATAATTTTAGTGAAATTATGAGTGAAATTCAACGAATATGAGTGACACTTTTTTGCAAGCAAAATCAAGCAATAAAGAGGATGGAAACAAAAATATCAGAAATGACACCCATTTGAGCAACGTGACTGTGCTAGCAAAAGCACATTTTAATAGCATAGCAAGTCAGTGTAACAGTAGGAGATCATGACTTAAACCATAGCTGCCACATTTTCAGATTTTCCTCATATGCTATATACATATTTTGCATATGTCATATTCCATCCAATTAAGCTTAATGCAGGATTTTATTTCCAGAAAATTCAGCCGTCCAGCCCAGCCACCTAGCCCGATAAGCACATAAACAGACAAAAAAAATCAACCCACACACTGACCTGACCTGCAGTCTCAAGATATGACTGCATTGGTGGCAGAACGGCAACTTAAGAGATACCTGCAACCTCATCTAAGGGGGCAAATCACTGTGGTCTCAGCAGTAACCCCCATGCACTGACAAATTGCACAAGGCCGGTTTAGGCTTTATTGAAGCTTTGTCGGCTTACCCATCCAGAGCCAAGCTATGGATTCTCTCACGGTGGCCAGTACGGACTGAACCCCATTCCCCTCTCCGGGACACAGACTTTCCTGCTGTGCAGTTCCGTGGTCAGGAGCGGTGAGTGGCTATTCTCAGTGCTTTAATACCTGGGGCAATTGGGTAGTGCACAGGCACTTTGCAGTTGCACAGTCTCTTCTGCACCGGGAAACCTAACGGAGGTCTGACCTGTGTCACCTGAAATTTGCTCTACGGGGGCGGGACGGGTTCCTCCACCACCACCACCACCGCTCCCCCATGTTATCCTGACTTGGCCTGGTGAAGGGCTAATGGTTCCCTTTCTCCCTGGGATTACCGGCCAGGAATGAAGTGAAAGGGCACCGGACACTGTTGCAGGTCCCAGTCAGGTGTCCTATATCCAATTAAAACACAGAGTACAAAGTCAAGCAGTAAGCTCTGTAACAGGCACAGCACAGTGATTATTGATGCTCAAAAATTAATATAATAGTATTAAATAACCTTGTTGAGACTTCTGATAGTCTGGCTCTGGCAGAGCGATCTAAGGAGTACTGTCGGAGCCAGGGTTATGAGAGGCCGCAGGCACCAAATATTCTCTGGCAGCCGTGTCCGGTTCAAACTCACACAACATGATCCTAACAGGCTGCAGGCACCAACCACAGTCTGTCCAGAAGCCCATGAGGCGGTACTCACTCGAGAGGCAGCAGGTACTCACCAAATACTGCCTGTGGTACCGGCAAGGTGACTCCAGACAGAATTTAACTTAAAGAAAATGTGATAACTGGCGTCCACTCCCGCTCCCCGTGTGGCCTGCACTATTTATAGTTTGCATCCTGGTCGGCATTACTGGGCAAATTAAACATGGACACATTGTTGCAATGACTTTTCATGACTCTTTATCATGTGAATGCAATGCTGAATGAAGCCAGCGAGCGCAGCTGAGGCAGCCCCCATTTCCTGCAGCATTCAGATTAGGTGAGAGCAGCGAAATGGGCTGTGCGCTGCTTTGGTCAGTTATAGTGCTTTGGCTTGACAGCTTCAGGAGCCGCTATAAATGTGTGACTTCGCATTTTAGAGCGGTGATGCGGACCACCACACTAAAATGCGTTAGTCCAACGCCTGATGCGTGGTACTTTGCAGGGCTGAGTCAGTCTCTGTGCCTCCCTTAGTATCAATTGCATCCATAAACACATCTATGTCTGCAATGCAGACAGAATGTATGAATATTGATGTGGTGCATGATAGTTTATACAACATTGTATTTCATGGGCATAGCAATGCTATATAATAGAGCAAAAAGATGACTACTCCGCAGCTACCTACATCTCACCAAACATACTGCAACCCACAAACAGCAAATGGTTTGTTATGTCTCTACACATCACAAAATGGATGTGTTCCTCACATAAACATATTGTCAACCAATATGTCAGAAGAAGAAAGACATAAATCCACCCATAGGCACTATTTTTACAATGACATTGCAGCCATCTGATGATATCAAGCCTGTCAGGTGGGATGAGAGGAGCAAGGTAAGTGAGGCTCAAGCTGTGTTCACCTGCAATTTACAAATTACTACACAGTGTATCGCAGACAATAGGCCAGTTGCGTGCGGGTCCAAAACTCAAACATTCATCCTTTTGTGCATTGCATTGCAAACTTAGTTTTGCTCGTAAGCCACACATCGGTGCCAATGCAGTGAAAAACGGTACAAAAGGGGGTGGTGATGGACGGAGCATATGGGCTAAAGAACGGTGATGGATTAAACCCTGATCTTTTGACTGGGTGTGAGTGTTTGATTGATTCAGATGCTCTGTCCATCACCACCCCTTTTTGTACCGCTTTTGGCCACCATAAGTGTGGCAGGGTATGCTCAGACGTGAGTCCCTTGCTCACTTTGGGCCATATGTATCAAGAACTCTATTTGCGATTCTGAAATTGCGAATTTTACCGAATCGCAAAATCAGAATCGCAAATCGGCATGTATCAACACAATCGCAAATATTTAGCGATTCGTCCATAATCGCTAAATATTTGCGTGATAGACAATAGCAATTCCCTAATCAGAAAAAAATCGCAAAATAGCGAAATCACATCGTGAAAATCGCAAAATTGCAATTTTCCATCGGGAAAAAACGCTAATTTGTGATTTTCTGGAAACATCCAATCGCAATCCTGATGCTTTTTGATGACATCACCATCCAGGAAGTGAGTGATTTCCCATGGTGCTTCAAGATTGATTGTGAGAGAGTGTGGGAGTGTTGTTTGCTACTCAGGAGCCATGGCAGAAAGTGGGAATAAGGATGTTCCAGCAACCCAGCAGGAGCAGCAAGAAGGGGAAGCAGCCAGGAAGAGAAAGCTGAAGTTCTCTGAGGCATAACTTGAAACCCTCATTACAGAGATGGTGCCAAACCATGACATTTTATTTGGGAGGAGCTCACACAAGGTGCCTGAAGCTAGGAAGAGACGCATCTGGGAAGGCATACAAGCCAAAGTGAATGCCCTTGGAGTGACACACAAGACTGAAGAAGTTTTGCGCAAGCGCTGGTACGACCTGCGCCAGCGCTCTAAGGAGAAATTGGCTGCCAGGCTGGAGCAGTCCCAGCTCACCGGTGGGGGAACCTCCAATGTCTCAGACTCAACACCACTTGAAGAACTGGTAGAGGGCACACTGCCTCCACAGAGTGTTGCGGGCGTGTCCGTGCTAGACAGCTCAGCGCAACCAGCTGCAAGACCAGATAAGAAGCATGCCTTCCCACCCTAAACCACCCCCAGCAACCCCCTGCAGCGACCTAAGGATAAGGGGAACCACATGTCAGCCTAGAGCAAGTTCACAGGCAGTCACAGCAATGCATTATGGGAGATGTAGTCACAATAGTCAGTAATGTTGGAAGTAGCATCCATCTCATGCAATTTTCACATGTGCAGGTCAGGAAAGGTGAATGACACAAGTAAAGTTAGGGAACACTGTGAAATAATTTATTTGAACATCATATGACAGGAAAAAAAATGTATGTGTGCTGTTCTATCCACGGCACCTTCAACTAGAAAGGCAACAGCCAGTGCAAGTGACACAGGACCCCAAGCCTCTGGAGAAGCTAGCCAGGACACAGATGGGGAGGACAGTCCTTTCATCCCACCACAGGGACACAGAAGGAGGATCGTGAGGCCATTGAGAATCATGGAAGAAGAGGATGAGGACAACAATGAGATAGTGCAGTCTGATGCACCAGTTTCCCAGCAGCAGGAGTCAAGACCACAGGGCACAGGCAGGCGTAGACCCCGCACGGGCTTCAGCTCCAGTGAGCATCATGATGATTCTGTTTTTGCCGGGCTCGAACTGCACATGCTCCAGGTACACCGCCTACAAGCAAAACATATGAAGGCCATTCAGCGAGAGATTAGGGCAGGGTACAGGGGAATGCGCGAAGAAATCAGGGGGGCTGTACAGGAGCTAACTGCTGAGTTGCGTGCAGAACGCGCAGCCAGGCACAAAGAGATGGCCCACATGGACCACTACACTCGTGCAATAAACCGGCTGGCCTCATCTACCAATGTGCTGGCAAGGCGTACCATAGAGACCCAGTGTGAGTTCTCTCACGGAATTCAGGATATCGCCACTGTGGTAGTGCAGTCAACATCTGCCCTGGATGAACTGCGTGCCCTGCGTACTGCTGGTCCAGGGGTGCTGACCCCCAGTGAGGAGGACTCCCATTCAGTGCGGAGCTCCAACACCCCACCACCCACTGTTGAGAGGCGCCGTAGTGGCAGGAGCAACAGGCCTGCCACACACCAATAGGATCTGCTGCCAAATGACAATTACTCACAGGGGAGAAATAGGTCCAGCAACAGTGTTGCATTTGCTGTTATTACACTAAAATTGTTGCACTGTGATTTCAACATGTGCATTGGATTGGGAGAGTTCATTTCTGTATATTTGGATGTGTGACATTGTTGCTATAGCAAATTAAACACATTAGCAAAGGCTTAAGTTGTCATTGTCTCATTATTACTCACCTAGAAGTAGTTGCGCATGATGTCATCACGCCTTCTGTCACCCAGCTGCAGCAACACCTACGCCAGCTTCCATGTGTACAGGTCCAGGTCCCTCCACGTCGGAGGATTCTGAGTCACTCAACTCCATTGGTGTCCCTTTCCTGGTTGCAATGTTGTGCAGCATGGCACAAGCTACTACAATTTTTCAGCACGTTTCAGGGCTGTATTGGAGGGCTCCTCCACTTTTATGAATGCATCTGAATCTGCTCTTCAATATGCCAAAGGTTCTCTCGATGGTGTCTCTTGTTGAAATGTGTGCCCAGTTGTAGCGCCGCTCCCCAGCAGTGGCAGGATTTAGGTAGGGTGTCAGGATGAAATCCAGGGCTGCATAGGCACTGTCCCCTGTGGGTGGAAATGTTTAAAGGTCAGTCACTGTAATGCACATGCTAGTCATTGGAAATGTGGCCTGTCATTGTGTGCTTTTGCCTAGTAGGTATCCCTCTCCAAATTCACCTCTTGAGAGTCTACGGTATAGCCCACTGTGACGGAATATAAAGGCGTCATGTGTGCTTCCAGGATACTTAGCCACTATGTCTGTGATGATGTTTTTGGCATCACACACCATCTGTATGTTAAGTGAGTGGTAGCATTTCCTGTTCCGGAATACATACTCTACGTTTGAGGGGGGTGAAATGGCAACATGTGTCCCATCTATACATCCTATGACGTGGGGGAATTGGGCAATGTTGTAAAAGTCCTGCTTGGTCTGTGCTAGTTCCTGTGGGGTGCTTGTGAAGTGTATGTGGTGTTGCCCCCTATGTGTCATGGCGTCGAGGAATGCATGAAAGAAGCGCGACAGGGCACTTTGTGACACCCCTCCTGCTGAGGCTATGACCCCCTGAAAACTACCTGAGGCCAGCAGGTGTAGTGAACACAGGACCTGGATGTGTGTGGGTATGGCTTGTGTCCTGTGGGTGGGGTGTTATAGGTGGGGCCTGAGTTCCTCAATTAAATCAAGTATGCTCTCTTCCTCCAGTCTGTAATGGGTGTAGATGTCCTCCTCAGTGCGCTGGAAGATGGTGGTGCGCAAACGGAATATCCTCTCCTGCCGTCTCCTCCTCTGCGCCACAGCTCTCAGTCTTTGCCTCCTCACTATAATGTAGAGCCCAGACATTGTGGGAAAGAGTGTGTTGCATTATGGGCTTCATTTTATACTTTGCACCTGGTTACCACCTGCTCCCACTTGATGGTAATTGCGATTCCTTAATTTGCGATTTTCCTTAAATCGCTATTTGCGAATGGTTGATACATACCATTGCGAATTCTTAATTGCGATTTCCAGATTAGCGATTTTCGCTAACCGGTTTCAGCGCAAATTTGGAATTTGCTATGGAATTCGCAATTTAACACTTTTGCAAGGTTTGGAACTCGCTAAATAGCGATTCCTTCTTTTGCATGCATTTTCGCCTTCATACATTGGGATTAGCGATTTTTTTGTCGCAAACGCTATTTTTAGCAATTCACAGCATTTGTGACAGGGGTTTCGCTTCATACATATGGCCCTTTGCCACTGGATTCAAGCAAGCCGGGCTGAAGACGGCTGGAATGCCAGAAACCGGTCCTCGGAAGGTTGTTTCAAGTCCAGGGAAGACATGGCTTGGCAGTTCGGGCTGGACTGTTCCCATGAGGCACAGGGTCAGACTGATTTGCATATAGCCATGTCTGAACTGGGGTGGCAGAGTGGGCTAAAGAACGGTGATGGATTAAACCTTGATCTTTTGACTGGGTGTGAGTGTTTGATTGATTCAGATGCTCCGTCCATCACCACCACCTTTTGTACCGTAATGCAGTGAAAAAGGCATTGCGGTCAATGCGTCGTGTGTCAAGCATGCCTTGTTTCAACTCTGCAGGGCTTAGATTGTTTCCTTCTTAATGTTAGGTCACTGCCTAAACATACGACAGAACTCTGCAAGCCTTTCGGAGGTAGGTTTCCTTATTGAAACCTGTTGACCCCAGCCTCCTCCTCAGCTAAAACAACGGCCCTCCCACTAAATGACTCCATGTTCAGATTGGATAGGGATCTCAGGATAGGGGGAGGTATTGATAATATTTTCAAAAACACGATTAAAATGTCTATTATAGATGTTGACCCGGTTGATTGGGCAGAGATTTGCATATTCAAACTGGAACTTTCGCCCAAGGATCACTGGAGATGTGCCTTAGTATATCGACTACAGGGACTAAAATGGAGTTTATTCATCACCTAATTGAATACATGGCTCCTCATATCCTGGCAGCAAAACAGTTTTTATATCAGGTGATTTTTATTGCTACCCGGAAGACCCTGACAACGAGGAAGCGAGCCTGTTTATTGCTGACATGGCCTCTCTCGGACTGCATCAAAGAGTAAACGGGTCCACGCATGTCACAGGGCATATATTAGATCTAGTTTTCACCATCTCTATTCCTCTGGTTTGTGAACATCAACAATTTTTACTTTGAACGGACCACTCTTTGATCAATTTTAGGATTCCTACGACAACAGAAATGCATAAATCATCTAAAGTAGGTAAAAACCTAAGTAGACATTGGCGCAAAATCACTCCTGAGTCCTTTGCTTTAGCATTTAATCATCCCATCACAGCAAGTACCCCAGATGTGGATCAAGCTCTTTCTAAATATCACAATGTTCTAAATTGTGCCTCTGATAATTTTATTTATTTATTTGATTTATATAGTGCACTATAACCCAGAGGTCTCTAAGCGCTTTGAAAGGGTCCGCTAGGTGATTTGGAAGGATACAGCTGGTTGCAAATTAAGGACGATCCCACGCTTGCTGGAAGAGCAACGTTTTTAATTTCTTTCGAAAAGACATTAGCTTAGTGTCTTTCCGCAGTTCCAATGGCAGTTTATTCCACAGAACTGGAAGAGTATTCGAGAGAGCAAGACCTCCCACAGTAGTCAGTCTGCAGCGTGGTTGGACAAGGAGGAAGGCTTCTGCAGATCTGAGCAACCTTCCCGGTCTATAGGGAAGCAAACGTGATTTCATATAATTAGGTGCCCTGCCATAAAGAGCTTTATGGACAATACACATCCCCTTGAACATTAGCCTCTGCTTGACTGGCAGCCAATATAGTTCACGCAAGAGGGGGGATGCATGAGTGTTCCTCGGTTTTTTAAAAATAAGTCTCGCGGCATCGTTCATCACGATCTGCATTCTGTTTAGGAGTTTTTGTGGTAGTCCTATGTACAACGAATTGCCATAGTCCAACCTGGCTAAAATCAGAGCAGAGACCGCACTCCTGAGGGTAGAGAAGGACAACAACGAGGAAACTTTCCTAAGTTGTCGGAGGAGACCAACACAGGTGCCAACCACAGCTGTAATTTGTTTTTTCATGGACAGTTTACCGTCCACATGGATGCCCAGGCTCTTAACCACTGCCGCCGGTTCCGGGGGCTTACCCAGCTCCCTGGGCCAAAATTGATCACTCCATGGGTTGCCAGCGATGGTGATTGGCAACACCTCGGTTTTATCCGGATTGATCTTTAAGGAGTTCCCGGACATCCAGTTAGCTGTGCTTCTCAAAATATTTTGCAATCTCACGGAGGCATCCTGACTATCATCCAATTGGATGATAAGTTGGGTGTCATCCGCGTAGTTATACACCTGGCAATCCATTTGATTGAGCATTAGAATCAGAGGCTGTAGATATATATTGAACATAAGGGGTGACAGAGCAGACCCTTGCGGTACTCCGCAGGTGATTGGTGTTACGGTGGAAAGCAGGTCACCTAGTTGCACTCTCTGCATCCTCCCTTGAAGAAAGGATGTGAACCATGCATGTGCTGTGCCCTGAATGCCGAAGTCCCTCATCCGCGGCAATAGTTGTTCATGACACACGGTATCAAATGCCGCGGAGAGGTCCAACAGCACCAGGGCAAACGGAGTTTTCTTATCTGGTCTATTCCTCCGCTCATCTACAATCGACAGCATAACAAGCTCCGTGCTGTGGTTCACACGAAAACCTGCCTGATTCGGCTCAAGCAACATATTGGTTTCCAGGTGTTCTGACAGAGTGGTGAGGACATGTTGCTCCAGTACTTTCGCCAGGAATGGCAACTGGGATATTGGTCTGAAGTTTTTCAGACATTTCACGTCCGCCCCTGTTTTCTTTAGCAGTGGGATCAGCCGGGCCTCCTTAAAGGAGGCAGGCACTTTTCCTCCCTGTAGAGATAGATTTAGGAGGCTCAGCACATCCTCCTCTATGCCAGGTAGTGCAGATCTAAGCACTTCAGGTGGGCACGGATCCAATCTGGAACCCGACTTGACCCGCCCCATAAGAATAGACAACCTCTCCTTTGTAATCAAGGGTAAAGTAGATAATGGAGTCATCACTGACGTTCCGACTGGCATATCCAGCGGCGGGCAGTCTATCTTAGGGGTCGCCGTAATTTCAGTGACAATATCGGTAATTTTATTAATAAAAAAGTCCTGAAATTTTTGACAATCTTCCAGAGTGAAATCCGAAGTCTGTTCCTTATTTTTTCTAAGCTCCGTGAGAACTCGGAAGACTTCTTTCTGGGGATTCGTTGCCGTTGTAATCCTTTCCTCAAAAAACTCAGACTTCCTGGCTATAATCGCTTGCTTACAGCTAGTAAGTGCCTGTATGTATCTACGTCGAGAGGCAAGGTTGTAGTCCTTACGCCAGGCTCTCTCCAGTTTTCGAAGCCCACGTTTCTTCTCTCTAAGTGGTTCATTATACCACGGGGCCACTCATCCTCTATCCACTAGGTTCATCCTGCGGATTGGTGCCACTCGATCCACGACCTTCGAGAGTTTGTCCATAAATTCCCTACAGAGGAGCTCTGGATTATCTGTCTGGTAATTAAGGGGGGTGTTGGTTCGAAGTAGATTTACCATTTTGTCTCCATCAATATTTTTCCACTTCCTGACTGCCTTCCACCCTCCTCTAGTCGTTGTGATTTGTTTGTCCACTAGTAGCTCACCTCTCACTAAGTGGTGATCTGACCATACACATGGCTGGGCCGTTACCTCGCCCTGCGCAGGGACTGTCATCCAAACCAAGTCTAGAGTATATCCCTTCACATGTGTCGGGCCCTTCACTTGTTGAGCCAGATCCAGAGACGTTAGCGCCTCCTCGATCTGAGATGCCTGACCTGAGATTACCCTTCTTCAAAGGGATCATATTCCTTCACATGGTGCCCACGCCCCTTGGTATACGTTGGCTCTTAGAACTGAGAAATCATCATGTATAAAATTAGAAAGACAGTGGAGGTGCTCTAATAATACTTGTGACAGAGAGCTGTATAGAGCAGCACGTACATTCTACCACCGCAAATTCTGCTCGGAAACTATACATCTCGGAAACTACACACCTCGGATCAAATTTCACAGGCAAAAAACTAATTGAAATGTTATTTAGAGATCAAAATGATTCTGTAAACCCTAGAAAGTTTACTCTAGTCACCAAGCCATCTCAGCCTCCTTCAGATTCTCTGGCTAATCACTGTGAAGAAAAACTAAACAAAATCTATCAGAAATTCCCCTACTATCTGGAGGTGACTTTTCCTTACCTTCCCTCGCCCATGGGGTTTCAAACTTGGAAAAGTTCAAGAAGCTTCCCTTGGATGAAATTCAGGTAACACTTGCTTCAGACAAATCCGGATCTCCTTTAGATATTTGTCCCGCCAAGATCTCCATTGTTATTCAATCTTTTGGTTAACACTGGAAAAATCCCTGCCACATGGAAGGCTGCCCAGGTTAGGACAATCCAAAAAAAGGCTAGTTTAACACATTTGAACCTCTCTAACTATTTCCCAATCTCATTGCTTCATTAATTAGGTGAGCTCTTGGAAGGATTAATTAACAAACAACTTTTAGAGTAACTTGAGGTTAACTACATCTTAGACCCATCACAGCGGGTTTCAGACCGTCTTACAGCACTGAGAAAGCCTTGGTAGTGGTCACAGACCATATCAGAGGTTCTCTAGATGGCAATATACCATCTTTGCTAGTATTGCTCGACTTGTCGGCCATGTTCCATGCAGTGTCCCATCCCAAATTACTCTATAGGTTACAATAGATTGGCATTCATGGGACAGAGCTAAATTGGCTTGGCAGTTTCCTGTCCAACAGAACCCAAACCATTATTTTATGCTCTTTTAAATCTTGCACGATGTCGCTGGACAAGGGGTTGCCCCGGGGCTCTTGTCTTGACCCTCTGCTCTTCAACATATATTTTGATATTAAGATTGTAAGAGCCTTTTTGCTTTGAGATCATAATATATGCAGACTATACACAGCTTGTAATTTACTTTGAGAAAGATTTAGCCAAAACTAAACAAAGCTTTTTAGACGGATGACAGCAATTGGCACATTGATTACAGAAAAATGTCTCAAGTTGAATGCAGAAAAAACTGCTGTTTGGCAAGGCCCACCAACTATGGACTGTTAACTGGTGTCCATCACCCGCTTGGGATTGTGCCAACACCCAAGCGGGTGGTCAAGAACTTGGGAGTCCGCCTTGACCAACCTCTTACCATGAAAGAGCAGGTGATGTCAACTTCAGGTTCTTGTTTCCATATCAGGCACTTATTGAGAAGAGCGTTTCTCTTCCTTCCACTCATAGCAAGGAAAACGGCGGTCCAGGCCCTTGTGGTTAGCCGCCTGGATTATTGCAACGTTTGTTTTGCAAATGAGACATTGCTATCAAAATTACAGGTGGTACAGAACACCGTGGATTGCCTGCTTTGCAATTTGTCACCCGTGGCTGCCTCAGCTCCCCATCTGCAGACCTTGCATTGGCTCCCGGTTCGGAAGAGAATCATTTTTAAAATGTGTTGTCTTACGCATAAAGCTCTAACTAGAAAATGTCCTGGTTAAATAGCTACCAAACGTAGGCACTACAACCCGCTGAGATTTTTGAGACCGAGTGATAAAGCATTGTTACTCATTCCACGTGTCAAAAGCGCCCGTTCGGGCAGCATGTCTTATTCCTATCTGGCTCCTTATTATTAGAACAAACTGTCACACCATATTTGGATCTATTCAGATCATTCTCGATTTAGGAAAGTACTTAAGACAATGTTGTTCTTATCTAGCTGCTCTTGTTGCCCTGTCTCTTGGTTGCACCGAGATACCCCTTGGGGTGATTCGAGTGAGTCATAAACTAAATTAGCATAACATAAATCCAGTACCAATGCATTAAAAACCAATGCATTTGTAAAAAATGGGCGGGATACAGGCAGGAAGTGATGCATTGGGTGTGACAGCCTGTTAACTAGGAAATGTGAATTTGCTTACGCCTTCACTTCTCTGTTAGTCAGTGCATAGTGGAGGAGGTTGCCTGAGGGTATCTGTTGGAGAAGTGTGTTAGTTGATATTGAGAGTGTGTGTTGTGTCCAGGGCCCTGTTGCTGTCATATATTGTGTAGTGTCATTGTTATGTGTTTTGTATTGTCATTGTACTGTTGGGGTACTGTGGGTAGGTATAGTTGGTAGGGGTTTTAGATTTAGAGTAGACCATTTTTGGGGGATTGTTGAGGGTTGAGGTATGTCTGGGAGGGGAGGGGATGGAACTTTAGTGAGCCACAGCTGGGATGGCTGGTCTGGCTCATACCACATTACCTCTCAAGGATGCTTGAGGCTGGTGGCAGGATGAGCAAGGGCTATCCTGCAAAAGACAAACATGACCGATGGGAGCAGGTGCGCTGGCACCACAAAAATATTGTCAAGGTGTCCCTTACTACACAGTATTAGATATGGCCCTATACCTGTTACCTCAAAACATACACAATCCAAATTCGAATTAGAATATTATAAAATAATTTCTTTATTTAAACATTTTTTTGTGTTGCATAATCTGCAGTTAAAAACATATATTTGTAAAAAAAACACAATTTATAATGTTCTCTACATATATCATAAAAAACACTTCATCATAAAATTACATGAAAATCAATATTCACATCAGAGGGAAATACAAATACATTTTTCAAATGTGTAGACTGAACACCCCACTATTACCCCTTCTGCTATTTAACCGCACCACAATAAACAGAGAGACAAAAACACAGACAATTAAATTTGTCATCCAACGACACATCAGGGTAACATTAATTTTTCAAACCAATCTGTGGTATCTCCCACTCGTCTCTTTCCCCCCCTCCCCGGCAGCACAGCGTGTAATGGAACTGCTCGTGGTGACATCACTTCGAATGTCACCACGACCAAGATTCCAAGGCGAGCGCCGCGGGGCTTCAGAGGCTGTCACCCGTTGTGGCTGTAGCTGTGGCTGAGGTCGCTACATCCCTTTTACTCACAATCTTAAATAAACATGTATTTGCCTTCATCTTGTGGTGTCTGTCATCTGTAAGTGATACTACACAATCCTCTTAGCATATGCCTTTAGCTTGTGTTTAAGTCCCCAAAAAGATCATGCCTATTAATGGCGTCGATGCGTTTCGATGGCTTTCTCTTATTGTTCCATCTTTTTCAAGACCAGGATATGTCTCTCTTTTTTAGGCACTGATTGGTTGCCTGCTGGGGTTATGCCTGTTGGAGATACATCGTATTAATTCTCTATTTTGTATTCCATTTAGCATCATTCAATTCCTGTAATGACTTAACATCTTAGACTAGCAACATTTTAGTCCAAAGATTATTCCGCTCTATGGTTGAATACTTCACACAATCTGATTCATTTACAACCCCGTAAACACCCCGGTATAGTATTCTAAGTCATGTATTTTGATTTATGCATAGCCTATACATGATAATTTCACCATGCCCCATCTCTGGTTAGAATCGCTTTGTATCAAAAGTGTACATTTCTGCTTAATTTAAAACAAACAGTAGATGTATTACCTTATCTTATCTTACTGCTGTATTAGCACTCCTTTTTAATTGGACATACTCCTCTTTTTGGGGGGTTTACACGATTCTGGGGATTGTAATTAAATTTACAATAAGTTACCTAATTAACACACTTTCATGCTGCTCTTACTGCATGACTGAATATGAGGTACTCCTTCTCACCTTCTTGTTGGAAACCCTTTTTTTTCCTCTCCTTTTTGTCGAGTCTTATCGCTTTGTCTGTTCCCTGGTTTAACTTCCTTTTAGTAAAAACATATTTTCTTCCACTTCTATCTGTTGAGGTAAAAGGGTCCCACATTACTTTTTACCCTTCATTAGTTCCTTTTTGAATGACAGACCCTCGTTAGTCCTAACCTTCACCTACCTTTAAAAGCAATCTCTTGAGGATCTCTTATACTTCCCTTTTCCGATTTTGCTCTAGCAATAGTACCCTACTCCCCTGGTTGCGTGAAGGGGTCTCTCTCTTCTCTTTCTTAGTCCCTTACTACACACCAGCTAAAGCAGTATGAGCAGATATCGTCTCTGTGGAGACCGATTTAATAGACTTCCTGGGGCTGGAGATCGGTGGACCTGTCAGTATGTAGTATGTCATGTCTGCATATAGTGATGTACCTTTATCTGGAACACTAAACGAAAGCATGATTAGTACTACATTTATCTTTTCCAACAATATAGGGACGATGGTGCATTCCTGTTCCTTCACCCTCCACTGGTGCTGTATTGGCAGACTGGCCCCAACACAGGCACCCTTGCACAATGGTGCAAGGGTGCCTGTGTTGTTACAAGGATTGTGTTTGCACAGGAAGGCACAACTGCTTGCACAAATGTAAAACCTGAGACCCTTTCTCCTCTTTTTATATGTATTGCAGAATGCAGCACACATGCATACATGAGAAAACGAGGAGAACTCCAATCATGTCTCCTCCTTTTGCCTCCCCCGGGGAGCCATATGGTCTTTGCACATTACCAGGTCAGCACTGTGTCATAAATCTGGGCAGCCATCAATCGACCTGGGTGTTGTGTGATTAAAGCCCCCACAAGGCCCATGGAATACCTACCTAGTGCTGAGTCTGGCAAGGAAGTGATTCTGCCTGCGTTGCCGTACTCCATATGTATTAGGCAATACTAACCCACCCAAAGTGGCTTTGTGTCACATCAAATTTATGTGACATATCAATTTGGCCCACTGGAGCATTTAAACATGTTATGCTTGAGCGGTACAAGGTGTTCATTAACTTGCTTCTTAGATACTTCCAGGGTAAATCGTGTCACCCATGTGCCTTGGCACACTGGACTCTGCTGTTGTGCTGGCCAGCATTACTCAATCTATCCCATCCTGGACGCATGCTTCAGGTATGTCATTATCAGTACTCCTGAAGTCCAGCATCCCAGATGCTCTGGGGTGCAAATGGACTTGATGCATGCAATGAGCTGGGCATATTGCCAAATGCGTTTTTCCAAGGTGTGCACTTCATCAATACTGTTATCTTATGGTATAGTTTATAAATATGTTGACATGCTCAAATGCAAAATTCAAAATGCCATATCCTCTTTCATGTCTTTTAGGTGGCCATCTTCCATTCTCATGGGGAGAGGTGCAATTATTTTAGGACCCCAATGCTACCAGCAAGTGTCAATAGTAAATGGTACTATTTTGATGTATGTGTCTGATTGATGTAGGAATGAGCTATCGCAATATGTGGCGGGAGGTAACACCCAGCTACCATCAATGAGCTGTCAGTGATTCAGCGCATCACTGGGCGAAACTGTCTTTAGAAATTCCCACGGACAAAGACCACTGTTTTTAAAGTAAGGTACATGTAAGCTGGCCACAGGAAATACACATCTCTAAATATGTACCTAGGCCCTTAGTTACAGGGAATTCACTGAGGGCAGCACAGCAAGTCACCTTACTGCACTGCCCTACACCAATGTGAAAGGGTGTGAATGCACCGTATTATGCAATACAGTGCGTTCCTGTCCATTCTTCCTCCACTGGCACAGTTTCAGCAAACTAGTGCAAATGCAAGCACACTTGCAACATGGTGTAAAGGTGCCTGTGCTGTCATCACAATTGTTACTGTGCAGAAAGGTGTTCCTTCCTGCACTGCAACAATCCTAGGAGGCATTCTCCCCTTTCTATGTGTGCTGCAGAATACAGAGCACATAGAAAGAGATAAGGACGAGGAGAAATGAAGATACAGCACATAAATAATACTATTCCTAAGTCCAGTGCGCCCTCTACAGCAAGTTGTTGTAACGACTAGCGATGTACTGGTTCGCGTTGAAAGGGAATGGAATGCGTGAAAAACGCATTAGTTGTAATGAGACATATTCCTATTTGGCCTGTATATATTTATGAGGCCACTCAGAGCCACGCAGGATGGATTAGTGTGGGTTCATGAATTTTATTCAGAGCTCTGTGTCATGCATGTACCACTTTATGTGGGGTAAAGTGCTGCAGGGCTCTCATAAATAAACCCCTGAGTGAGAGCTGCAACGTGTGCAGCCTTGTGAAAGCCCAAATGGGGTATGCCAAGATAGCCACATTGTCTGTACTGTATCACCTAATCCATGTACACTTATGTTTATGATCAAAGATCTCAACTTATGCTGGCCGCCACTCCAACTCCCAATTTAGTGTAACCAGGCCCATGTGTCAAATTTGTCGATCTGGACATCTACATGAGTGTGAACAACTGGCCCATATGATATGGGTTCTATCTCATTGTGAGTTCTGTTACAGTCTGTGGAAATACACAGATGGCACTTGACTCAACTTAACTGGTACTAGTTGGTGATGTCTATGTAGTGACAACATATTGTCTATATCTTCATCCCTATTGCTGGTGTTGTTATGGTCATGTACAGAGTAATTGTCTTACAATGTCAGACTAATTATGTCAGACATCATGTACATGTCTAGACTATGTTAACAATGTATTTATATTTTCTCCCTAGCCAACATGACTGCTGATGAGACCTGCACCTTCAAGCTGTGCAAGGAAAGTCACCAGCATGTAGGGAATGTCCGCAAAGCATACCGGAAAATGCAGAAATTGTAGACATGTGCTAAAGCCTCTGGTACTTGGAACATTGCCAGACCCAGCACACAGTCAATCCCTAGTATGTCACAGGCCATGCCAGACTACGGTCAAACCAGGCCAGACTAGGGCCAAGCCAGGCCAGGGCCATGACATACACAGCACGGGCGTAACAAATACCCCCGCAGCTCCCGCAGTGCAGGGTAGGGGCAGTGTCCAGTACATGAAGGCGGCCCCCTCAGCTCATCTGCAGAGCAGTGACAGAGACAGGCTCTAAAGCAGCAGCTGCAGTCTGAGCCTTCGCTGAGATCCTCACGCTGACTGAAGACAAACAAAGTAAAGTTACCATATTTCTCTTCGGTCAGAGCTAGGCCGGAAGGAGGATGAGGGTGGGGGCCCCAGAGAGAGCAGGAGGCATGCACAGAGCTAACTTGGCCGAGAGACATTACCCCCTCATGGGTCCTCCCCGTCCCAGTCCTAACAACGTGAGGCAGTCCTGCCTCCACCCAGCCAATCACAACGCCAGTATTTCCATAGTACATAAGCCCCGCCCACCTACCACCATGCCTGTTTTTTTTTCTGCTCCGACGGCTGTCGGAACGCTGGTGCTCCCGGTTCCAGTCCCTGGATCCAGTTTCCTTTGGTGGCGGTCCCGTGAGTTTTTCTTGTATGTTTGATTAATTCTGTTGTGTTTCTTGTAATGCACGGCTCGGCCGCTCCGGTTTTCCGGTCAGCCGAGCTCCTGTTCTGGGGTCAGGTGCGCTCCCCGCTCATGTGCTGGGCTGGGGTGGGGAGTTTTGATGGTGTCCTGGCCTCGGGTCGTTCCGGCGCTGCTGCACTATCGCAGCGTCTGGCCCCCGTGGCCATTCTCTTTTGACCTGTGGCTGTGGGTGGAGACGTCAGGGCTGCCTTCTTTTTATTTCATTGTTCTACACACCTTTGCGTGACTGGTTGATTGGGGGCAGTATTTATTGGAGGTTGCTGGGCACTTCCTTTGTTGTGGTGATTTCCTGTTTGGTTACTTCCGGGTTTTTTCACCATGAGTGAGGGGGCTTCTTCTCCTGTGCCGGCTAAGGCTGTTTCCAAGCAGCATAATGTTCAGGATCTGCAGGAGGACGACGTCTTGCAGATATCTAGGGCTGATTTACGGGACTTGATTGATTCTGCGGTCCAGTTTGCGCTGCTGGAGCCTGCGGCTAAGCGGGCTAAGGATGATGAGGAAGAACTGGACAATTCCCCTAAGGGAAAGTACATCCAGGGCAAGGTGTTTTCGGAAATGCTGGTGCATATTCGAGAGGTGCTTGGATTTGACCCTAAATCCCTGACTGAAGATGGGTTTTACGCACAGTATAGTTCCTCTGTGGTGGATGACCTCCCCTTCCATGATATCCTGAAGGATATCCTCACGAAAGAGTGGCTGGAGGTGGATAAGCAGGGTATTCCTGATTCCTGAGGAAGCGATATCGCCTGGCGGACTTTGATTCCCAGTTTCCTGCGATTCCGAAGGTTAATTCTCTTTTGTCTTCTATGGCTTCCTCCTCTTCCTCTTTATCTTCGGAGGAGGCTTCCCTGTCTGATCCGGTGGAGCGTAAGGTGGAATCTGCTCTCAAACGCTCTTACGCCGCTTCTCACTTTGGGGTGCGTGCTAGCACTTATGCGGCCTATGCGTCACAGGTCCTGCTCAAGGATTTTGAGAGGCTTTTTGACTGTCTTCAGGATCATGGGGACCCTACTCCTGTGTTGGCTCAAATGGAGGTTTTGGCGCAATTCCTGTCAGATGTCACTTTTGATTCCTTGTGGGCTTTCTCCTCGGCTGCTGGGGCGGCGGTGGCTGGTGGGAGGTCTCTGTGGACAAAGCCATGGTGTTGTGGAAAAGTACATTTTGCCATCTTCTGTGTCCCTACGTGTTCCCCATCCTATGTTATATGTGCATGATTAATATGCATATGTATTCCCTTATGATCGATTAAAGACGCAATTCCAGTTGTGTCCCACTCTAGTATGCCAGTTTCCAGTTCTCGTGAAAGCTACGAGTAATTGGCCTATGTAAACCTATGTTGCCACGTTTCACAGTGTGCACGTTAATTTAGAGTAAAAGTCCCCGTTTCTAGGCCTCAAAAGGGCCCGGACACCAGATTCAGCTCCTGTCTCCTGAACCCTCTCCGAGGAGCGATACAGCCCCCACCTGCATCCCTGACCCTTCACTTACTTCTGCCTCACAGTGCCCGGTTCGGCCTGGCTCTGCCTCCCAGTCTGCCAAGAGTATGTTATGTTTCCAGTTATCAGTCCAGCTCTCCTTCTCTGCATTCCTAAGCTACTGAATCGTATCAATAGTTTCAGTCATAGTCTAGCCTTTATGTCTCCATGTAAGAGAAATGCTGTATTAATGGTCATCGAATATTCCTCGACCCGCACTACATGTAGAATAATGCATGCACCAGTCTTAGAGTCTGTTAGCCTTTGCCCTGATAACTTTTGGATTCTATCAACATGTTCTCTAAACATCAGATACTAGATAGTGTTTAGGTACATATCGCTCTGACACTCCAGACTTTAGTCTCCTCTTCTAGCGCAGAAGTCATAGCCCCCAGCTCCTCCTGGTAACACGTCATTGCCAGCTTGCGCGCACCACTAGGTCAGAGGTCCCGGCTCCTTAGGTAGCCCCCTCCATGTTTCCGCCCAGTTCATGACATATTCTGTTACGTTTATATCACATGACTATGTACACGCCTCTTGTTACACCCACTTTCTTCCTTATCTTTCGCGACTGTTACGAACCCCGCCCACTGCTACGCCTACTGTATTGACTGTAATGCAATTGTTTTAGTATATATATGTTATGCACTGTTATTAAAGTTAGCTTTTTGCTCTAGCTGTTGTCCCGTTCCTGCCCCCCGGCAGCTGCCATCCTTTTCCCATGCAGGTTGTCCTGTTCCTGTCCCTTATGCTTTATTAAAACCTGCAAAACTCAAGATACCTCGAATCCTGACTCTTATTTATTGAGCTATCTGTTTATTGATTATTCCGAAAAATAGAACAGGTATTTAATTATTTATTTACCACATAATGGCGCCCGAACAGGGACTTGCCCTTTCCCCACGCGCCGGCGAAGCCACGCAAGCCCCCTGACCCTCTGCAGCCGTGACGGAACCATCCTGCGCAGCGGCAGATATTTCTGTTTCAAGTATCCCTCAGGTCCACGGAGGAGACGGAGGTTGCGGTCCAGCATCCAGACGAGGCGGTGGAGGAACGCGGCGAGTCCCGACCAGAGCCCAAGCCGAGAGTTCAAGGTCCGAGGTATCCGGAGGCCCACCTGTAACTGAAGTCCGAAGTTCGTAGTCCGTCGTCGTAGCAGTCCAGTCCAGTCCGAGGCCTTCCGTTCTTGCTGCCCGGTGAGTACCGTTGCTGGGGTAGTATCTAGACAGGGTCAATTAATTTGTCTCTGGTCCGTGGGTTTGGGTACACAGATCCAACACGAAGTGTCCACCTAGGTGGATGCGGGTCCTGACGTGTCTCTTTAAGAGACCGGTAAGTTTTGTACTGTTTTAGCAGTGCATCTAGTAATTCTAGTAAGTTTCTGTTCCAGTAAGTTCTGTTCTCGAGAAATTCATGTGTTTCTGTTCTCAGTATTCCAGGTAGTATCTTTGTCCGAACTGTTATTTTAAATGTTATTTCATGTGTATTCAATGTCGTGGTATGAGTGATTTGTTTTTTCAAGTTATTATTGTGTTTTATCGTGTATTGTATTGTGTCTAGATTCCAGTCTAAGTCATGCCTTTGTTCTCCAAGTTACGTCAGTTAAAAACCAGAAAAGGGCTGCTCGAGGAAGCAGTCCCTGTCCCGCCTAGGGACAGTCCAGGTCATTTTATGTATCATAAGCATGGCATAAGTGCCATATTATATCTAGACTTATGGGTAGAGTACACCAAGGAATTAGAAGAGAAATATAGATGGCCTGTATCAGGCACATGGGATGCCGAGTGCATCATGCGAGTAGAAGAAGCATTATGGAAAAAGAAAGCCAGACAGTCACAGAAAGATGCCATCGAGTTGTGGCGCAAAGAATCTCATAAAAGAACCGAAAAAGAAATCAGAAAGTCAGAATTAAGTAGAGAATCCTTAGAAAGAGCCCAAGAAAGGGAATTAATCGAAATAGGTGAACGAGTTAAAGCCGAACAGTCAGACAGACAGAGGAATGCCCTCATTAAGGGTATGTACCCTCTTCTTGCCGAGGGCTTGCCAAAAGCAGCCCCGGAGGCATCCAGTAGTTTCCCGCCACCATTAGTTCCGACCAAGCTACGTCATAAACCGACCGCAGCTGATATTTTTCTCTCGTCCTATTTGGACGACACAGTCCCAGAATATGCAAATCCTGCTCCGCCAGCTCCTGTAAATAATGTAATTTCTGTTCCTCCAGCCACCGGGGCACCTGTTACAGCACTTGTTACGGTACCCCCGGTCCAGCCTACAGTACAAGTACCCGCTACATCAGTCACTCTCCCAGCCCGTACAGTACACACCGACGATTCCAGTCTAGGAGCCGCGGGGGGAGGTTCTCCTCGTACCCCGCCTCAACACAGACGTATGACGCTACATGAGCTAGCGTTACAGCGTACACCCAAATTTCAGTCCGTTGCAGATATCAAGCGAGCACTTACTGAATGCCGTTATGATCCAGTCCCAGGCGATGATGATATGGTCTTGTATTCATTGCGTGTAAGACGGGTGACCGAGTATTTGGACACCCTGCCGAATATGAAAGGTTATCTAGACAGAATATATAATTTCATCCGTACAGGAAGAGATCCAGAAAGTATTGGCGACACCATGGTCCAAAGAAAAGTCGAGATTCAGCTCATGATTTTAAAGTTTTTAATTAATTGCTTAATCAGAGAACAAGATTATCCAGGAAAAGATCCAGAAGAAATGAAAGTTCTGACCAGGTGGAGTGACCATATAGCCGAGGGAAGACACAAGACACAGAACAGTATAGAGAGTATGTACAAGAAAATCCGTAAAGAAATAATAAAGTTACACGAGAAACGAGAAGCAACACAAGCAACCGAGAAAGAAAATGACTCTTCTACTGAAGAGGTAGACGACGAAAATCCTTCCAGAATAGCGTATGTAGGTAGAACTAGACTTCCCGACCGACATTCACGTCTAGAACACAAGAAAGATTTCTCTCTTCCAGCACTAGAACAGTGTTCCCTCGAACAAGTATTCCAAGCTACCGATAAAATTCTGAAATCACGAATAGGTTATAGTGAACTTAGTACTATGCATGAACAAGAACTAGCCCGATCAGCAGTCCGATGGGCTACTGATTCTACCACTTTTCCAGACGAAATAGTGGCACAAATGTTTCTGAAATTGCCCCCAGCCGAGCAGCGACTGGTGGGTATGTACATGATCCAGCACCTCATTACACTGTATGAGGGTCAACATTCTGATCCAGGTCCGTTACATGATGTATTAAACGAGTTACTACAGTATAGATGGAAAGGTCTAGGTACCGATTTAATTAGTATCATTTTAGAACAGCGCCACAAATATCGAACGTTTCTGAATCCGCATTTTGTTCACGTCTCACCCCCAGAAAGTAAACCATTTTATATAGACAGACAGAATCCGTTACGAGAAGTACATCCAGTCAAGAAAGAGGGTGGTGGTCTAGAACGAGTATTTGTTTACACCCCCATTACAAAGATGGAACTCTTAGAGATGAAAAAGTTAATTCCCTGTCACGATAAAGATCCAGCAGGGTTCCACCGTGAATTAAAAGACATGCTCCGTATGGGAGAATACACGTATCCAGATATCATTAAAATGTTAAAGGTCCTGTTGCCTGCGGGCATATATGAAAAAATCAAAGAAAAAGAATGGGAGGTGGGAGAGAAAAAGATAGATTGGACAGCTCTAGAAGCTGAAGATAATACACGTGTACCAGGTACCGGTCTTGGAGATAAATGTAAAGAATTGCCCGAGTTATTGATACAAGTTTTGCCAAGATTACTAGCCACGAAAAAGGAAGACTGGGATGCTATCTCAGCCTGTAAACAGAAACAAGACGAAGATACTAGTGATTTTTATTCTAGATTTGAGAAATGTTTTATTATTAACAGTGGTTTGAAAACGAGTAGCGAGTCATACCCTCATCTTTTTGTTACTAAACTAGTCGAGAATTCAAGCCCACAAGTTAAAAATCGAGTTCTGAAAGTCGAAAGTACCTGGCAAGCTAATACTCCGTCACAAATGCTCCAAATGCTCCAGTACCACCAGAACAGAATCAGGGAAGAGCAAGAACACGAAAGGAGACGTATGAAAGACACGAAAATGAAAGTATTAGTTGCACAATCTGTTCCCCAAGACAGTCAGAAGAGGGGTCCGAATCAAGCCAGTCATCCTGCAGTTCCTGTTAAAGGGACATGCAATTATTGTAAACAGCCAGGTCATTTTATAAACGAGTGTGCAGTTCTGAAACACAACATAGCTACCGGTAAGACTAAAGAAAGACCACGTCCGCCTAGACAAGAACAAGTTTCACAGACTTCTCAGTCACCACAGAATGCACAACAGACAGTTCCAGCATCGCAGCCTATTGCTGCAACACAGCATGTTACACAGCAAATGTACCAGTATGCACAGTCCGAGTATCCAGATTACCAGCAGTATTCATGAAACAGCCTAGAGAGGGAGGTAGGCTTGCCTCTCATCGAGATACCTGTAGATCAAGAGGGTCCCTATGTTCACAGTCAAGTATTAGGGAAAGACAGAAAGTTTCTGATTGATACAGGGGCAAGTAGGACTACTATCAGTCATGACGAGGTTCCAGGGGCTCCGCTCTCAGGCTCTAGAAATGTTTCCCTTGGATTTTCAGGAAAGCCAATTGTTAACGAGATTTCCAAACCAGTTTCTCTAGAAGTTGGTCCATTGTCCCGAACTACTGATTTGTTACTTACGAAATCATGTCCAGAAAATTTGTTAGGCATTAAGACACTGAAAGAATTAGGTGCAGTTATTTGCTGCTCCCCAGAAGGAATCCGATTGTTTTTAAGAGACTTTAAAGGTCACTATGTATTACGTGATTTTGATCCAAGATTACTGAATGTCCCGCAGCATCTATGGGTGCAAGGTCCAACTGATGTTGGTTGTATGAACGTCACACCCCATCGTGTGACTCTGAAACAAGGTGTTGTTTTGCCACGAATCAGACAGTACAGATTGCCACCTGAGGCTGTAGCAGCCTTATCCAAAATTATTGACGAGCTCATTGTTCAAGGAGTGGTTGTAGAAACTGACTCCAATGTATGTAATTCTCCTATCATTCCAGTCATGAAACGTACTGATCCAAATGCACCTCCAGTTTATCGATTAGTGATTGACCTTCGAGAACTTAATAAATGTATCATACCCCAGTACCCAGTAGTCCCAGATATCTCATCCCTATTGACAGGAATTGATTCTGAAGCCACGTTTTTCACTGTCATAGACCTCAAGAATGCATTTTTCAGTGTCCCGATTCATCCAGACAGCCAGTTCCTTTTCGGATTCTGTTTAAATGGAAGGAGCTATAAATTTACACGAGCTCCTCAAGGTTTCACGGAAAGTCCTAGTATTTACAGTCAAGCACTCAAGAGACAACTAGACAATATTCACATGCCAACTGACACTGCCCTGCTCCAGTATGTCGATGATCTACTGATCACAGCCCGTTCTGAACGTGACTGCGAGCGTGCGTCACTTACAGTTCTGTATTTCCTAGCCGAGATGGGGCACAAGGTGTCCCCTTCGAAGCTCCAATTCTGTGTCCAGCAAGTGGTCTACTTAGGACACTTACTGTCCAAGAGGGGTAGGCAGTTGACACCTGACCGTATCCAGTTAATAGCGAGTCTTCCTCAGCCCAAGACCCAGAAAGAGGTACAAGCTTTTATTGGCCTCACTTCTTATTGCAGACAATGGATTCCTCAGTATGCATTTCTAGCCAAGCCACTGATACAGTTAACGACACAGGAGGCAGCCGTATCGACTGTCCTCCCTTGGACATCCGAACATACACTTGCTTTTAATGAATTAAAGAAAGCCTTATGCCAAGCTCCTGTTCTAGCAACACCCAACTACAGTAAGCCTTTTACACTTTTTGTTACTGAACGTGATGGTACAGCATTATCTGTTCTCACACAAAATCAAGCAGGACAATACAAGCCTTGTGCTTATTTTTCGAGCACACTAGATCCAGTAGCCCAGGCTCTGCCTGCGTGCCTCAAGTCAGTTGCAGCCACAGCACTAGCTATCAGACAAAGTGATTCCATAGTATTAGGACATTCCCTGACAGTACAAGTTCCACACTCCGTGGAAGTTCTTTTAAACCGAACACAGACTCAGCACTTGACAATTGCACGTTTAACAGGTTATGAATTGACACTGTTCCAGCCACACATAGAAATCAGACGCTGCAACATTTTAAATCCCGCCACACTGTTACCGTCAGTTACTTCAAATCCTGCCACACATGACTGTGTGGAAGTTGTTAACACCATGACAAAGCCAAGACAAGACTTGACAGATATTCCATTGCCTGATCCCGACCTGACACTTTATGTGGATGGTTCATGTATGAGAACAAGTACAGGAGAACTAGTAGCCGCGTATGCAGTGACTACTGACACTGAAGTTATAGAGACACACCGTATTGACACTCTGTCCGCTCAAGCAGCAGAGCTCGTCGCTCTGACCCAAGCCTGCATACGTGCCAAGAACCTGAAAGTAAACATATACACAGATTCACGTTATGTATTCGGAGTCGTACACGACTTTGGAGTGCTCTGGCAAGAAAGAGGTTTTATGACTTCTCATGGAACCAAGATTCAGCATGGTCTCCTTATTCAAGCTCTGTTAGATGCAATACATTTACCGACAGCTATCGCTATCATGAAGTGCAAAGCACATACGAAAGTCACTGACGTCATCTCTCAAGGTAACGATCTTGCAGATCGAACAGCCAAGCTCACAGCTCAGACTCCAGACATTCCAGTTAACATGACACTGACACACACTCCAGAACAGACTACTTGTATGACAGTTAAAGACCCTACACAAGATGTCATAGATATCCAGTCACATGCTACTCCCGATGAAATCAAGAAATGGTCCGAACAAGGAGGGGTCCAGACAGATCAGGGATGGTTGACGAAGGGAAAAGCCACATGGTTTCTCCCCGACTCAATGGTTCAAGTCATCATTAATACAGCACATAGTCCTGCACATTTAGGAGAAAAAGCTATGTTAGACAGTATCCAGAACATTTGGTTCAACAAGCATTTACGAGCTGCAGCCAAGCAGAAAGTCCGTACCTGTATGATATGTTGCCAGTTTAATCCAGGTAAAAGTGTCCCGGTGGAACAAGGGGGATTCCAACCTCCTGACCACCCTTTTGAAGTCCTCCAAATGGATTATATTCAGATGGAGCGATGTCGAGGTTTCAAGTATGTCCTCGTAGTTGTATGCGCCTTGTCCAGATGGACAGAGGCATATCCAGTTCCAGATTACACAGCCGCGACCACTGCCAAGCAGTTGGTTCGTGAATTCTTTCCCCGCTATGGACTCCCTAGGGTCGTGTATTCAGACAACGGCCAGCCATTTTCATCTGAACTCATGAAGCATGTGTCCCTTCTGTTAGGGTACCAGTGGAAGTTCCATTGCGTACGCCATCCTGAAGCAGCAGGTCTCGTAGAGAGACATAACCAGACTCTGAAAATCCGAATTGCCAAAGTTTGTAAAGAGAAAGGTGTAGACTGGCTAGTAGCCCTGCCAGTTGCTTTATTCTATATGCGCATGGTTGCACATTCCAGATCAGGTCTGTCCCCGTACGAGGTCGTATTCGGCCGCCCCCCAAATATGTGGGGTACACCTAGACCCCGAAGTATTACAGATGTTTCAAGTAATATGCTGACACAATAAAGGTTTCTTCTTCTTTATAGGACCTATCCAGAATAGTAAGTTAATCCGTAGGTTAACCAGAACCCTTGAAGCAGTAGTGAATGAGACTACTTCAGCCCTAGGTAACTTAACCGAAGAGCAATCTGCTATGAGATTTGTTGTGCTCCAAAATCGTCTCGTTCTTGACGTCATACTGGCCGATAGAGGAGGAGCATGTAGAGTCATCGGATCTAGTTGCTGCATTTTCATTCCTAATAACGCGCCGTCTGTTTATTCAGCTATAACCAGACTTCATAAAATTGCCCATCAGATACACCAGAATCCAGGCACCTGGACATGGTCCGGCTGGCTCTGGAGTATAATTTCTGCCTGGGGATGGAAAGTATTGTCATTCCTAGGTATAGCAGTAATGATCATTTTCAGTTGCTGCCTCTGTTTACAATGTGGCCCTGCGATTTGCGGCATTTGTGCTACATCCTGTATTCCAAGTCCTAGTCCTAAGCCCCGTTCCAAGCCAATTCGAGACGAGCAAATGATACTGTATGAAATGATAGATGGTATCATGAATATTGATGTTTCCTGATGGAAACGTAGTGACAAGGAGGGAATGTGGAAAAGTAAATTTTGCCATGTTCTGTGTCCCTACGTGTTCCCCATCCTATGTTATATGTGCATGATTAATATGCATATGTATTCCCTTATGATCGATTAAAGACGCAATTCCAGTTGTGTCCCACTCTAGTATGCCAGTTTCCAGTTCTCGTGAAAGCTACGAGTAATTGGCCTATGTAAACCTATGTTGCCACGTTTCACAGTGTGCACGTTAATTTAGAGTAAAAGTCCCCGTTTCTAGGCCTCAAAAGGGCCCGGACACCAGATTCAGCTCCTGTCTCCTGAACCCTCTCCGAGGAGCGATACAGCCCCCACCTGCATCCCTGACCCTTCACTTACTTCTGCCTCACAGTGCCCGGCTCGGCCTGGCTCTGCCTCCCAGTCTGCCAAGAGTATGTTATGTTTCCAGTTATCAGTCCAGCTCTCCTTCTCTGCATTCCTAAGCTACTGAATCGTATCAATAGTTTCAGTCATAGTCTAGCCTTTATGTCTCCATGTAAGAGAAATGCTGTATTAATGGTCATCGAATATTCCTCGACCCGCACTACATGTAGAATAATGCATGCACCAGTCTTAGAGTCTGTTAGCCTTTGCCCTGATAACTTTTGGATTCTATCAATATGTTCTCTAAACATCAGATACTAGATAGTGTTTAGGTACATGTCGCTCTGACACTCCAGACTTTAGTCTCCTCTTCTAGCGCAGAAGTCATAGCCCCCAGCTCCTCCTGGTAACACGTCATTGCCAGCTTGCGCGCACCACTAGGTCAGAGGTCCCGGCTCCTTAGGTAGCCCCCTCCATGTTTCCGCCCAGTTCATGACATATTCTGTTACGTTTATATCACATGACTATGTACACGCCTCTTGTTACACCCACTTTCTTCCTTATCTTTCGCGACTGTTACGAACCCCGCCCACTGCTACGCCTACTGTATTGACTGTAATGCAATTGTTTTAGTATATATATGTTATGCACTGTTATTAAAGTTAGCTTTTTGCTCTAGCTGTTGTCCCATTCCTGCCCCCCGGCAGCTGCCATCCTTTTCCCGTGCAGGTTGTCCTGTTCCTGTCCCTTATGCTTTATTAAAACCTGCAAAACTCAAGATACCTCGAATCCTGACTCTTATTTATTGAGCTATCTGTTTATTGATTATTCCGAAAAATAGAACAGGTATTTAATTATTTATTTACCACAGTGTCTTGATGCTGCTCAGAAGTCTTTGGTCCATAAACTGCCTTTTGAGGGTCCTCGTCTCTTTGGGGATGCCTTGAATTCGATGGTGCAGCGCTCTACGGAGGAGAAGAAGTTGTTGAAGCCTTTTCAGCCTGCTCCTAAGAATAGGTCTTTTTTCAGGGGTTTTGTCCTCTCAGCCCTTTCGTGGTCGGGCCCTTAGTTGGGGGGCCGCGTTCCATTATAAATCCCGGCCTCAGCAGCAACAGTAGCAGCAGCTCCCGCAGCCTCCCTCGGGTGCTGGACAAAAGTGACTATGCCGTTGTGGGGGCTCGTTGTTTCTGGACCGTTGGTCAGCTCTGATCTCCGATCAATGGGTCTTGGATATCATCAGTTGGGGTTACCGGATTCCCTTCCGAGGCCCTCCCCCTCTGGATTGTCTTCTGGTTACCCTGTTGTCAAGAGACCTCGTGCGGCGGTCTGCCATGTTGTCCGGCGTCACCATGTTGTTCCAGAAAGGGGCGGTGATGCCGGTTCCAGTGGAGGAAGTGGGCCTGGGGTTCTATTCCCGTCTTTTTCTGGTTCCAAAGCCCGATGGTTCCTTCCGCCCCATATTGAATCTCCTTTCGAGTCTCTGATTCCTCTCTCTCCTGCTCTAATTCAGGACTTGGACTGGTGGCTTTGCACTCCCAACCTGGAGAAGGGGGTGCGGTTTTGTCTTCCTCCTCCCCTTTTGTTGATGACGGATGCCAGTCTCTGGGGTTGGGGGGTCACTTTGGGCTCCTTGGAAGCCAAGGGTCGGTGGTCTCAGGGGGACAGCACCCGTTCCTCGAACTGGCGGGAGTTGGCGGCTGTCTGGGAGGCGGTGCAGTTCTTTCAGGTTCCTCTCCTGGGGGCGAATCTGTTGGTTCGTACCGACAACCAGGTGGCTCGTTGTTACTTGAACCGTCAGGGGGGAACCAGGTGCGTGTCTCTGAACATGTTGGCCTCCATGATTTGTGCTTGGGCGGAATCTCATCTGTTGGCCTTGAGGGCGGTGGAAATTCCGGGACGGTTGAATTTTCATGCGGACGCTTTGAGCCGCGACCTTCCATATTCTGTTCTGTACCATCTCTCTCTTCCTCTGTTCCTGTCCCTTTGCCTTCGGTTTGGGACTCCTTGGGTCGATCATTTTGCATCCCCTCACAACTCTCTCCTGCCCCGGTTTTGTTCGGAGGTGCTGTGTTCTCAGGCTTGGGCAGTGGATGCTCTTTCGATTCCCTGGCCTTCGGGCCTTCTGTATGCATTCCTTCCCATTCCCCTCCTCCCGAGGGTGCTGCAGAAGATTCGAAGGGAGAAGGTTTGGGTCCTGTTGATTGCTCCTTTCTGGCCTCGCCGCATTTGGTTTCCTCTCCTGCTGATGCTGGCGGAGGGTCGGTTTGTCCAGCTTCCTTTGTGTCTGTCTCCTCTTCAGTTTCCACTCCTACATCTGTGTTGGAGTTTCTCCGGGATGGTTTTTTGAAAGGCCTTTCCCCTTCCACGTTGTTTGCTCAGTCGGCAGCAGTTCGTGCTTGTCGGGGTCCTGGGGCCTCCTTGGAGGGTGTTGCCCCTTTAATTAAGTCGGCTTCTTCGGAGCTTTCGGCTTAGTCGTCCGGCTTCTCCTGTTCTCACTCCTTCTTGGGATTTGCCTACTGTTTTGTGTGGTCTGCAGTTGCCCCCTTTTGAGCCTTTGATGGAGGCGGATTTGTTGTGGCTGTCCGCTAAGGTGGCTTTCCTGTTGGCTATTACCTCTGCTCGCAGGTTGGGTGAGTTGGGTGCCTTGCTCGTTTCGTTTCCCTATTTGCAGATCCTCCCGGATCGGGTCGTTTTGCAGCTTGATCCGGCTTTTATGCCTAAGGTTTCTTCGAGTTTTCATTTGCAGCAGGAGGTGATTCTTCCTGATTTGCCTGTTGAGGGGGATTCCCTTGTTCCCCCTTCTTTGGATGTTCGCAGGGCTCTCCAGATTTACGTCCAACGTTCCCTGGGGTTCCGGAGTTCTCCTGTCCTGTTTGTCTCCTGTGGGGGTGTGGCTAAAGGAAAGAAGGTTTCCACTTCCACGATCAGTCAGTGGCTCTGTTTGGCGGTCTGTCAATCTTACAAGTCTTTGTATTTGCCTCCTCCGACTCATGTACAGGGTCGGTCGATGCGTTCTGTGTCTGCTTCCTGGGCTGAGGCGGCGGGGGTCTCTATCCAGGAGATTTGTAGGGCAGCCACCTGGCAGTCTCATCACACATTTGTGCGACGTTATCGGCTTGATGTTTTAATGCCTCTGCTGACAGTTTTTCTGTTGGCGTCTTGAACGCTGTTGTTCATTGATCTTTTATTGATTAAAGTTTTGTACTCTGCATGGATCCCTGGTGTCCTGCGTGTTTTCTTTATTGGTTCTCTGCTTGTGAGTTCCTCACGTTGTTAGGACTGGGACGGGGAGGACCCATGAGGGGGTAATGTCTTATTACTTACCAGTAATCTTCATTACCCCGATTAGGGTCCTACCCGTCCCAGTCCTCTTCCCTCCCAACCTCCCGCTGTGTTTGTGTCGGAGTCTTGTTGATAACAGGCATGGCGGTAGGTGGGTGGGGCTTATGTACTATGGAAATACTGGCGTTGTGATTGGCTGGGTGGAGGCAGGACTGCCTCACGTTGTTAGGACTGGGACGGGGAGGACCCTAATCGGGGTAATGAAGATTACTGGTAGGTAATAAGACAGTTTGCAGCTGCAGGATTCCCTACACTTGAAGGGGCCCCCTCGGCCCCACACTGAAGTGAGTGCTGAAGCACTGGCCTGAGCAATGCATCAGTTCTGTTTAGCTTCAGCCTTTCTTTGAGCAGGTAGCTGTGTTCTGAAAGGTCTCCACATAAAAAAGAAACAATTGCAATTTATAGCTTTTGTTACTTTCTGGTGTACAGAGGCCTGGAATGAGAGGCACCCCCGGATTTATCAGTGAATCTGAGCCCTTGGGTGGAGAAAGAAACAGTGGTCAGAGCAGCAAAGAAAAAGGTCAGAAGGAAGTTCAAAGGAGGAAGCAATGCTGAGAGGGAGAGACAGGTGATAGAACTCTGTGTGTAAATGTGTGTGCGCACAAAGGAGCTTACCCCGCCCACCCCTCCCCTGCAGGAGGCCCTGGGACCCCTCAGCCATGCACCTTGCTTGCCCTGATATTCAGCAGACAGCAACTTGCTCTTTTCTTTGTGCAGAGTGCAATAAGTTGACACTGCCCTGAACAAATTTAAGTAACACTTTATTGTTACATTTTAGGAAGCCACTGATTCCACAGGAAGCCAGGCCAGGGGGTTTGTAATTGCAGGAGAGGGTGGAGGGCTCTTGCAGAAGGCCGGGATGGATGACTAAAGCAGGATTCAGTGATTGTCTGTGGACCCTCCCACATCCAGCCTGCAGTCTCAGTAAGAGTCCAGTATCGGAGTCAGACTACAGAGGTGGCAAGCAGCACAGAGCAGCAGGCTTTCACCCGGCCATGTTGGCATCCTTCAGATGCTGAAGGGCTGTGATTCCTGGGGGTTAAAGAAGTAGTGAGGCTAGCGCTGGACTAACTGGGGTCACCCAAACAGGCGAGTCCACCGACAGCCCTTTCCTTTCTACCGTGATGTAATAAAGGGAGGCATGGAGTAACTGACAGGCCCTGGGGGTACTGGGCCGATACCATAGCATTCATTATGCCTCAACACCTGGTCACACCAGACTTAACAAAAACTCCAGAATCCCCCACTGGGGCCCCTACAAGTACTGAACAAAGGCAACTGTTTTAACAATGCCTGATAGCGGGTGGAATCTGGGTATGATTGACTCCTTGCATTGCTTGGTCTGCTTTTCAGCGGTAGGTTCTGCCCCGCCCCCAAAAGTGAGATCTGACCAAGTAAATGCACCTGCATTAGGATTTCCAACCTGAAGCAGAATATCATTTACCACATATGTGGATTGCACATGTTGCTCTGGGAGGGAGATGAGAACTAAGCCAGGTTTGGATCCTGTGACTCTGGCAGTGGCGCTCTCGGCTCAGACTGTCAGTGTCTAGGTATTGTGGCAAGGTGGCCTTGTGGCTCAAAGCCCTGGCCTGCAGCTCTATCCCAATGATCCACTGAATAGTGGGCATTGCTCCTTCATAAATATTGAAAGCTGGGTGAAAAAGATGGGACAGCTTTTCTGTTTTTCAAACTGCATTAAAATGAGTGTACTGCACTTCCTAAAATGTTTGCTTTTCAAGTTGTAGGAAAGCACTAAAAACTTGTGTAAAAGCTCTCACAGCTCTGCTACTCAGAATAAAGCAAACATTTAAAATAAAATAGTCACGCTGCATTAAATGTACTTATTCCTAGTGTCTTCCCATCACCTTGCAAATTTCTACGCCCAACACAATATCTCTCTTTTTCCCTGTTGGTTGCCTCATTTTTTATTCTTTGGGTTACTTGATCTCCGCTATCTCCTAACGTATAGTTTTCATCCTGCTTTCTTTCCTCCCCTCTGTCTAGCTTCTACTATGATGTCCTGTTCTTCTGTTCCTCATTCTTCCATATAGTCCCCTTCATGCACTGTGAATGACCCTCATTTCAGGTAATCTTACTCTCTAGACAACATCTGCTCAGAGATGGTCACTCTTAACCCTCCATATCCCCATTCTCTTTCTAACTCTTTTGTTTCTTTCTCAGTTTTTTTCCTTTCTTGTTTTCTTCTCTTTTTCATAAATGTCCCTCCTTTCTGCCCTTAGCTCTCTGACCTGTTTCTCGCACTCATTCCTTTATCTCTTTGCCAACATTCTTGACATTCTAAGTAGTCTTCTCTCCCTTTATCCCTAACTCTTTCACTTACTCTCTCTCATACACATTATTTAAGAGTTCTCCTCTATTACCCAGACTCTCTCTACCCACTTTTTGTTATGACTGTCCTCTCGATCTCCTTTTCTTTCTCTTTCTTTGACTGTATCATCTTGCATCCTCTTTCAGTCTCTCTTTCCTCTTATACATCCATTATGGCCTGCTGTCTATCGCTGTTTGACTGCTCTTATTTTCTATCTGCTTCTTTCCTCCTGTATTGTTTCTCGTCAATGACGATCACTCTCTCCACCTCTCTTACAGCAGCCTCCTCTTTATGAATGTGTTTGGTCTAACTATGATTCTAACTCATGCACTGCAATACATCTTTCATTATGTTACCTTGATTGTTCATTTTTGTCTCCCCCCCCTCCACTCTATTCCCTTGTATTAGTTCCTTGACTCATCTAATTGGTGTCTGGAGGGTTGCGGAATAAATGAGTGTGCCAGTTAACTGTCACTGTGCTTAATGGCAGGGGCGTTATATTAGCCCATACAGCACGGCAGGCTCCGAGCTCTAGGGGCCCACCTCTGGCACTGTGCATGTGCAGCATGCTCTTGCCCTGAGACAGGCCTAGACTGGCAGTACCTGGGGTTTCCCTGGGGCCGGTTTTGTTACGGAGCGAGTTTCCTTTTGGGAATCTATATTACATCAGGCCACCCAACCCATCAAAGGTGTTTGGCGCGGCCTAAATGCCAGCTTTAGAAGTAGCAGCACTGGGGTTAAACTAAACGCCATTGTCCCTCTTTTATTTCCAAGTCAGTCATCACGGAAATAAAAGAAAGACAACGTCGGTCTGCGCCCACTCACGATAGCACATGGCACAACCTGTACCGGAGCAGAGCGCCAGTCTGACCCTGTGAAAGGTCATTGTGCTTGTTGGATTTGCAGGATGAAAGGTGTTTAGTAGGCTGCCGCAGTAGAAGGTCTTGTAGCGGGCTTAGTAAATGGGCACGCACTGCAAGGCAAGGTTGAGCACCAGGACGGCAGGGCCCTGTGTCATCATAACAGCAAAATGTTAGCAGTCCCAGTTATTTATATGGAGGAGTTTAGCGCGCATCTGTACCGAGTTAGACCGGATAAGCATTACTAGCACACTTTTAAGGCCAGGGAGAATTCAGATGCAGCTTAATCACCTGCTGATTTCCTCCTTGAAATATAAATTAAACATGCTAATATGTGGGGGAGGAGCCACATCAGCGACCAAGATGGCCGCTTGAGCATCGGCTCCACCGGCCGCCACATCCTGACCAGCCATTCGGCACATTATCCTGAACCCTGTCCCTACCATCGGGTGGGGGACCAGCACCTGAGTCACTAGGTGAAATTCTGGTTCGATTGGCTGCTTCGGCGACAGACTATCGTCGTTCGAAACTTTGGGGCCTACGAGTGTGGATGCCGAGACCCCGAGTGTGGCGCTTACCGCAGTGGAGTGCGACAACATCGGCCTCTGGGATCGGAAGTGGCCGGTCGGAACTTGGTTTATAGCGGGAGGACCACGACTGGAGCGCCCTGGGTCTACCTATCCAGGTCTAAGGTCACATTGCTGAGGAAACTGCCTAGACCCGCTTTCGTAGTGGTGGGTTTCTTCTGATCTGGCGGTGGCAATGGCGTAGAGAGGAGACCCTGAGAAGCCTCAGACAAAATCGGAGAAGAATACTCGGCAGGTCCAGACTAACAAAATGGACAAGTACGCCATCTCCAAGGGGTCCCCAGTTGATACTAAACGTACCCTGACGGGGAGCAGAGATGGCGATACTGTCGGGGAAGATCCCACTTTGAAAGACTTGGTGGCAGCGATCACTCGGATCCAATCTTCCTTGGGTAAGATGGACACTAAACTGGACTCGGTGTCGATTGAAGTGGGTCTTATAAGGGCCGACCTTACTAAAACGACGGAGAAAGTTAAAAACTTGGAAGTCAAGACGACGAGTCTCATCGAGGATGTGTCGGAGTTGCAGAAGGAGGTGCGAGATCTTAAGGCGGCCCGGACTCAATTTGACCGAAAGCTCGATGAATATGAGGGACGGGCGTGCCACAATAACATCCGCATACTAGGAGTGCCGAAGAGGTCGGAGGGGTTGACTCCAGACCTCTTTGTCGAGGAGCTCATTCTGCAACATCTTAAGCCTAAGGGCCTCAGTAACTTTTTTACGGTGGAGAGGCCCCATAGAGTTCCCGGAGGTCGTCCGAAGACAGGGGCGCCTCCTCGTCCTATAATTGCCCGGGTCCTGAACTATCGGGACCGGGATGCCATCCTGCAAACGGCAAGATCCTCGGGCCCGCTGGCCTATGAGAACTCTTCGCTGTTGTTCTTCCCGGACTTCACCCAGATGGTACAGAAAGAACGGCAAAGCTTTATGTCCATCAAACGGCGGTTGAGAGACCGGGATATGAAGTACTCGATGATGTTTCCGGCTCGTCTTCGGATTGAACATGACGGAAAGACTTGGTTTTTCGATAATCCTGAGGTTGCCGCGGACTGGCTGGATCGGGTCGAGGGTTCGGACTCCGGGGGTCAGGCTTGGACTGATGGTGAAGATCAGTGACTAGTCGTCGTGTCTGAGTCGAACTAACATTAATGGTGGCGTTGTGGGACTGGTTGGGGTTGTCCTTTTTTCCCCCCTTGGACCATTTTTTGTCTGTGACTCTTTTTTTTGCACTTTACTGGGTGGTGGGGATTGTGGTTGGTGTGGGCTGGTGGGGCCGGGCGACCTGTTGTAAGGTTCTCCCCCGTTTTTCTACTTTTAGATATTTGTAGTTAGTTGGGGTGACAGGCACACTGCGAGTTGGGGATGAGCGTAGGCTACATGCAGGGTTGCAGGTTGGTTTTGGGGTTTTCCATCCTCAGCTGGAACGTGAATGACTCGGGCGATAAGAACAAGCGCTCTATGGTGAATCAACTTATTAGAAGGCACTCGCCAGATGTGGTGTTGCTGCAGGAAACCCATCTCATGGGTAAACGATGTATGGCGCTTCACAGAGGGGGCTACAAATTAGTGGCTCATGCTGGCTTTACTTCTGGCTCTAGAGGAGTAGGGATCTTGGTGAAAAACTCCTTTCCTCCCACTATCCAGTCGACTTGGTCTGACAATAGAGGCCGATATGTTGGAATATCGGGGCTTTGGGAGGGTAGGACTGTCACATTTCTGTCTATCTATGTCCCCCCAGCGTTACAGGTGGATACTTTCCGCGATTTGGGCCGGGTGTTCCTCACTCTGCCTGTTGGAACAATGGTACTGGGCGGGGACTTCAACGCAGTAATACATGGTGAGCTAGACAGGAATCCCCCCCCGTGTTCTTTTGCCTTCCCGTAGATGGCTGGCGGATCTTGTCGCCGCGTCGGGTTTGGTGGATGGGTGGCGACTCCGGCATCCCAGTGATGTGGGTTATACACACGCCTCTGCGGCGCACCACTCACTTTCTAGGATAGACCATGTTTTATTACCGGCGTCTCAGGCGGCCTTTATTCAGGAAGTGACTCATTTTGCTCGGGGAGTGTCTGATCACTCACTGATTTGGCTTCGATTGCAGATGGGACAGGGTGATGTTGGTAGGGTTGCACCAATTAATGCATGGCGCCTGAAGGACCCTGCTGTCGGGAAGGAACTTGTGCGTGTCACGGATCGTTTTTTTCAGGAGAATGAGGGGTCGGTTACGTCGAAGTGCTCCCTGTGGGAAGCGAATAAAACTGTTGCAAGGGGGGAGGTTCTCTTCCTAGTATCTGGGCAGAAGAAGAAGAGCAGGGCGAAAATAGATAGAGTGGAGGCGGAGTTATTGGTCTTTGAAACCGCTGTCTCCTTGGGGAGTGACCCTGGGGCGAGGCACCGCCTCGGGTTGCTCCGGGATGAGTACAGGACCCTGACACGTGTCAGAGCAAAGACTCAGCACGCTACTACGCAGAGTAGAATATATGAACATGGTGACAAGGCCGGGAAGTTGATAGCTTGGTTGGAAAAGGGTGATTGGTGGTCTCGGCTGGTGCCGGAACTGCGTATTGCGCGTGCGGTGTAGTCAGATCCTCAGTTGATTGTGGATGCATTTGCCCGGTATTTTGAGGAGGTCTATACCTCGGCAGGGGACTTTACGGAGGAGAAGAATGCCGACATGATTCGGGACATCCCGATGTCGGTTCTATCTGTCGAGCATAGGGAATTCTTGGATTCTGCCCTCACGAATGATGAGGTGGCAATGGCCATTAAGGGGGGTTCGCTCCGGTAGGGCTTCCGGTCCGAACGGTCTCCCCATTGAATTGTTTAAGCAACATGCCAGCCGCTTGGCCCCGTACCTAAAAGACATGTACCTTGAAAGCAGAGACCGTGGCGAGTTACCGTATGATCAACGCCTCGCGAACATTGTGGTCATTTACAAGGAGGCTAAACCGCGTCTGGATTGCTCGTCGTATCGCCCGATTTCCCTTTTGAACGTAGAGCCTAAGGTGCTAGCCAAATTGTTTGCCGCCCGTCTAGTGAAGGTTATCACGACTCTGGTGCATCCGGACCAGTCTGGTTTTATGCCGCGTCGGAACACCGCCCTTAATCTCCCTCGGCTCCATGGGGTGGTGGCGGGTGCGTCCCGCATCTATGAACCGGCGTGTTGTTGTCCCTGGATGCCACTATGGCCTTTGATCAAGTGGAATGGCCGTACCTTTTTGCGGTCCTGGAGAAGTTGGGGTTTGGCCCCGAATTTATCGGTTGGGTTCGCCTTCTCTACGCAGCCCCCCTGTCTCGTGTAGTCGTAAACAACCATAGGTCCCGCAACTTTTCACTTGGGAGGGGCACTCGACAGGGTTGCCCTCTCTCACCACTCTTGTTCGCCCTGGCCCTGGAGCCGCTTGCGGCCTGGGTACGATGGGACCGTTCGATTAGAGTATTGCGTTGGACTTCGGAATAGGTGGATAAGATCTCGTTATATGCTGATGACATTCCGTTGTATTTGACCTCCCCACGCAGTGGTCTTTATGGATATCCTTGCGATTTTTGGGAGGTACTCGGGCTTCGCTATTAATTGGGGAAAGTCGGTCCTCTTTGTGTTAAGTGGTGATCCACCTAGGGTGCCAGTGAATTGTCCGGTGAAGCTGGAATTGGTCAGTTTTCGGTATTTGGGTATCCAGATATCGAGGGATCCCAAGGTACGCTTCAGTTTGAATTTGTTACCTCCGCTGGCCAGACTGCGTGGTGACGTTGCAAGGTGGAAAGCATTACCACTCTCCTTGTTGGGCCGTGCGGTCCTCTTTAAGATGATGTCCCTCCCGCGCTTTTTTTATGCTCTGCAGAATTCCTTCGATCCGGTGCCCCTGTCGTATTTTAACGAGATCGAATCTTTGCAGCGTGGCCTTCTGTGGGAGGAGAGGCCGCGTATTGCATTGTCAAATTTGATGTCACCTTGGTACGACGGGGGTATCAGTCTGCCTAACATTAGGAAATACTATTGGGTGTCCAAGTTGGTGCCTATTAATCAAGCAATTTATGGATCGCCGGTAGATCCGGGCTTCGCGATGGACCGTGGCCAAGTGCCCGGGGGAGAGTATACTAGAGTGTTATATGCGAAATGTAGTTGTTTCCCTTTGGTGGGTCCTCCATCGACAGCGACGAGGGTATGGCATGAGGCTAACAGGGCCCTTAAATGGGCGGGGCGTATAACACTGGCTACACCTTTGTGGAGCTCTGAGAAGTTGGGGACTCTGTGGAAAACGAAAGGGTTTGACCGTTGGGATTTGATCGGAATTACGCAGGTGCGAGATGTGTGGGGTAAGGATAGGGTGTTGACATTTGAGGAGTTGCAGGCCAAGTACCAGCTGCATGATACTGAACTGTTTCGGTACCTTCAGATTAGTCATGCTTTACGTGCAGTAATCCCCCATGGTGAGAAGCCTCCGGTAGCCTCCCCGCTAGAGGACCGACTGCTGGATGGTCACATGCCTACCAGAGCAATATCGTTGACCTACAGTAAACTGATTAATCATACTGAGGATCCCCTGGTGAAGCTTAGGGAACAGTGGGTTGCAGATGGATTAGTTCTGGATGAGGAAGATTGGAGGGAGGCGGTGTCATCCCCTAGAATAGTGGCGGTCCCAATGAGACTTCGATTGGTCCAATTTAGGATTCTGCACCGCTCCTACACCAGGGGGCCTGGATTGTTGAGGATGGGTTTGGCTGTGTCTGCAGATTGTCGAAGAGGGTGTGGTAGGCCTGGAACGTTCCTACATATTCTGTGGGAGTGTGAGAAGGTCTGTGATTTTTGGACGAGGATACACTTGAAGATGAGTGAAGTGTGGGGTGTGCGGATCGAGTTGGAGGCGCGTCAATGTTTGCTGAATGTTTGGGAGCCCTCCGACCTTTCGAGCCACGGCAAACTCTGGGTCACTCTTGCTTACGCGAAAGCCAAGCGTAATATTGCACAACTCTGGGGTGCTGTACGGGCGCCTCAAGTTGGGAAGAGGATGGAGGACCTCGACTGGCGTATGTTCCGGGAGAGGTCGGTGTATGTGTCTAGGGGGCGGCCCCGCAAGTGGGGTAAGATCTGGGGAGTCTGGAACGCTTACCGTGGGGACATCTGTACACCACCTGCGGTGGATCCTGTCAGTGTGGATTCGGAAGACGCTTAAGCCCATTCTTTATATTTTGCTTTATCTGTCTAATATGGAGGTCTATGTTCGCTATGTGTATATTTGCAGTTGCTCAATGCGCTCTGGTCAGTTTTGAGTTGTGTAATGTCTTTTTGTTTAATAAAAAGATGTTTAAAAAAAAGGATATCATAGTAGTAGAATGAGGTTTGGGATGAGTCAGAGTGGAGGTAGACAATATATTGAGAGAGGTATAGGGTGAAGCATAGGGTAGTGCATTGGAGAGACTCAAAGTTTTTTTACAGTAAGAGTAAAGTAATAAATATATAGATACATAAGTACATTGAGGGTATGCATGCATAAATGAGGTAATAAATCAAGATTTAAGTGGTGTTTAATAAATTCAGACTTTCAAAAAAAAACAACAACAAAAAAACATGCTAATATGTACATCATTGTTTGGCGGAGGCCACACAATGTCGGCCGGCGTCTCATGTTTTTGCAGCTGTTGGCATGCATGCTTCTTCCATAAAGACTTCATGCCTCTCAGGATAATAAAAGAGACTTGCTGCAAAGGGCAGCAGTTTGAAGAAAATCGTCTTAGTATGTTTTACTTTTTGAGTAACATTACTGTGTCATAGGCCATGATATTAAGCTGAATACAGATTCCGATGAAACCACTACTCAATGACTGCAACATGCACTGTATGAGTTGGATGTATTTGCTATTTCAGCCATTGATGTGTGCTTGTAGTGGTGAGAGTCTGTCTGCTACATCTTTTCACTGATCTGGCACTGGCTGGATCATCTAACTGTATATTCTATAGCTAAGGTGGAGGATGAACTTGGGGTAGAGGCCCCTGCTTCTGCACTTCTGTACAGTATGAGACCACGAGCCTTAATCCGAGACCCAGCCGCACTATAACCAAGTGCCACCCCAGTGTTGACTGCTCAGTGTTAAGGAGCTGACTCCTGTGAGCCAGTCTACCTGTACATGACAAGTTTCTGCGACTCTGCTCTCCTGCCTGTCCACACAACATGCCCTCAGCACCTTTGCTAATTGTTATCTGCAGGAACAATATTTTCTTAACAAAACTGTGGACATTATTTTGATTAAATAAAAAAATTAAAAACCTTTGGAACGTTGTTCAAGATAGATCTCCCCCCTCTCTTTGACTCTGAAATGAACAAATATACTTAGATTACACAAAAAGAGTGCATCTGCAGGCAGAAAAGCACCTCCAGCACTTTCCACTAACTTTTGTGTAGGCTGCCACCTCCACTAATTACTTTTTTATCGGCTTGGGCTGCACTGCCCTGGTGCAGACCGGTTTTTCAAATTACTATGATCTTTTTAGCCTGGGTTATCAGTGCGTCTGTCCATGGTTGGTCATTTAGCACTGTAGGCAATTTGCTTTTAGAACTGTCAGCTCTAAAATCTACACTTGTTAAAATTCAGCAGCTACTTGACATACAAAGCTACTCTTACTACTTTTTCTTTCTGTGCCTCCTCGGAAAGAAATGCAAACGTTGAGTCTCTCAGGGGTGTCCAACATAGGTCCAGGAGAACCGGATCAATTCAAGATAATCAGCTATCCATGCGCTATGTAAAGAAATGCAATTTAGAATCATTTTATGTTGATGTCTTCTATTTGGAAATCCTAAAAAATTGGCAAGGCCCTGGCTCTCCTGGACCTACCTTGTATGTCCCTGTAGTTTGTACAGCGCAATGTCTGCCTTTCCGTCATAACACAGTCTTGAAGTGGTTCTTGTCCTTGCTAATGTGCTAAGGATTACAAAATACACAATGTAGCTATTTTGGGAACAAATGACTAAGGATACTATGGTTTGCTACCAAGTTAGTAACATGTCAGTTCAAATACGCAAGCCACCATTGACTGTGATATTTATTAGAAAGAGATACTTCTCCAGTATGTGTGTGTTCTTGACCCCACATTGCCAGTACTTCCCATGTCATTGATAGAAAGTGTGGGTGGGTATATTTATGATCTAGTTTTACACTGGCTGAAAGTATTGATAATGTGGTCATACTAGTAAGGAGCACATTAGTAAAATGAATTTTATTGACATCGGGCTGTGATACGTCATACCATTGCTGATTTAAAGAGTGCTGCAGGCAGATATAGATCTCCTTAAGTGCACTAAGACACAAGAGGGAAGGGGTGGGCACAAGAAGGTTTATACAGCCAGCTCCCTTGCATAGGTGAAGGGCACCATCCAGAAGTTTTACAGTTGCATCGCCACAAACTTGGTGGGTAGTGCCAGCTCCTCTGAGGCATATTTTCACCTGAGCAGGGAGTAGACCCAGAACCTCTTTATATTCTTCCTCTTTCGTGGTTCTGTATTTCTCTTCTCAGAGAGAGGTGGTGGGAAAGCGTTGCTTCTATCGGGATGTTTACAGTGTCTGGCAACCCCCAGTTGCACAGGCTGCTTTCCAAATGAGGCTTGATGGGAGGTCGGCTCAGCCTGGCCTGTTTCCTTTCTCCTGATATCCTGCTTTCAGTTGGGTGAAGGGGCTTGACCAGCTCCGGCACAGCAGCTAGATCGGACAGCTGTTGATTGCTCTGGGTCTTCTTGGTCGGAACCTCGAGACCAAAATGAGCCATTCTTCCATGTGGCTTCTGTCTACCACCCACATTCTGCCCTCAGGTGCCAAACATTACAGACAAAGCAGTGACCTTTGATGGAGAACGTGCAAAAGAAAGAGATACTGATTTAGTGGTGCTTCTCTGGTCTATTTTCTATGTTTCCTGTAAGAACGTGGGTATGACTGGATATCCCGGTGCACTGTAAGGTCATAATTTACTATGTTTTAAAAGTTAATACATTTGAATATACAATGAAGAATATGTTGTATAATGCAAAACTTTTGCACCACTTTTGCCATTTAAAAAAACATTATTAAGGGAGAACCACTCCCCAAGCCCACTTGCAAGAGTCAAGCTGCTTACTACGTACTATAGAGCATAGAGGGACTGCTCTGACAAACTATGCCAGGGCTGCTTTGGGTTCCCAGTCTGGCCCTGGCCTGAGAGCTCCTGACTGGGTCCAGAGCAAGGGGGGGCCCCTCCATGTACTTTGAAGGGGGCCCCCTCAAGTTTTGGTACGTCACTGATACACAGCCACCCCTACGTGTAGCTCCGCCCACTTCCTCAGCAGCCCCTGTCAGCCCACATAGGCCAGGAGCCCACCTTCTCGGGACTAAGGGTTCCAATACATCGTTATGCAGAAACTAAAAAAAGTCAACAGAAAAGTGGGCACTGTCCTTGAGAAGCATCACCAGCAGGAAACCCGGTTGACAAACCTCAAGACGGCTATTGAATAGATAGCTTGCACAGCTGATGTGAACATTTGTTTTTTTGGACAGTTTAGTATTTTGCATAGTATTTTAGGTAGGTTTTAGATAGGGTATGTTTATTTAAGGTAGCTTTTAGATTTTTATATATTTTGTAATAGGTTTTAGTTTTTACATTTTTATGAGTACTTAGTGGGTAGGGGGAAATGTTTAGGCTTTAAGAAAAAATAAAGAAAGAAAGAACAGAAATACCCCCAAAAATATCTTTGTTTAGGATTTGATGTGTATGTAGTTTATTTATAGGTGTAGTTGAGGTTTTGAATGTGTGACTATGTGTGTTAAAGGGGGTGGGGGTTGATGCCTAACATGTCTGTTGTAGTATATGTGTAGCATAGGTTAAGATGAGATTAGCTATGCTAAGATAGAGTTAAGTTAGTGTAGGATAGGATAGTTTAAGTTAGGTAAGGCTTAGTTTAGTTTACTTAACAGTAGTTAGTGTAGGGTAGTTGTTTTTATTCATAGGGACTTTACATTTCTTTGATTGGACATAATGTTTTCGGCTTTCACGAATGCTTGGTGTTTTACTGCGGAGGAGTTGTCATATTAGGTTATGTTAATTTGAGCACATGATGTAGGAATTCCCTGCTGTGTTTGTAGATATGTGCAACTTTGAGATGCCTATGTACAAGAGTCAGGCAAATTTGCAATGCAGCACCTCAAGGGATCTTCAACAATCTTTGCCCGCTGTAAGTGGGACTCTTTGTGTGAATGGATGCACTGCCCAAAACAGGTAGTCACCTACTGTGTGTGTACCTTTATGCTACATGTATTGTACGGATGAATTTCTCAACCAATAGTTACCATTGATTGCTATTTTGGGACACACACTGGTGCCTGCCACTTACGCACTCACCCTTGCACCATTTTACTATTACATCAGTTTTAATTGGTGACTAGTATCTATTGGAGTGGCCCCACCTGGCCAGAAACTCCAATCATACTTGTCATCGATAACTTGCTAAGTGTGGCACTTCTTGCTTGTGATTTTATGCAACCATCTTCTAGGTTAGATGAACATTGGTCACACAATTCCTCTTCCCCTGGGCATGTGTAGTTTGTTCCATGGTTCTGTGACCTAGCTCCTAATATTTGATGTGTGTATATAGTAAAGTTTATGTCATGTGTGGTTATACTCACACTCATTGCATGTGAGGGCTCTCAGGGACAGAGTAACACATTGACCATGTGTGGGCCAGAGTGCCTTACTACACCATACATCATTGAACACAGGAACCACATTGCTAATAGTTGCAGGTGATGCTTACAGACATCTAGGGGGTAATATGGAGCTTACATATCCTTCAGTGGCATAGCTATGATACCAAATAATAAAGACTCTGGCCATTGGTATCTTGTTGTTCTCATTGCATGTATTAATATAGTAAATATGTGATATCTTTAATGGGCTGACATGTGTGCATTATTATATTGTCATGATTACTGAGCAAGTTATCTGTGGATGTCTGGGAATGTATTAGTTGCTCATATGCCTCACAGGACACAATTTGTGCATGTATTCAAATGCATAATTGGTTGGAATTATTAACTGTCCTTCTAGTTACTGATGGCTATTGTAATGCCAGGAAGTTCAGTAGTTCAAGAAGACTTTCAAATTGATGCCATGGCAGTGGAGGTACTTGATGCTTGGCTGTGTCCAAACAGACCATGTGATAGGGATCGTGGTGCAATTTCCTTCAGATGCTGAGAAGTGTGTTTTGTATTCACACATCCACCATTGTCTAGTTAGTCGTACCTGCAAAATAAGTACAACACATGGGTTCATGTAGGTGCTTTTATATTAAAGTGTTTAACTGAGCAATTTGCAAGTACCATTCCTTGCAGCAACAACCCCAACATTGTTTGAGAGCCAGGGGATGTCCAGACAGAGTTAAAGGGGGAGACATGTCCTGTGCCATGCTGAACTATTTTGTCTGATGCCCGATGGAGCTACCTGGTTTAGCTATAGGGGAGATGGGCCGTGGATTCCCTCCTTGGTCGTCACCTACCCAGTCGGCAGATTTATTTTCGTCTCCCCTTCTTGTCTCTTCCCCCATCCTCCCTTTCTCACCTTCCCTGTTCCCTCCCCCCTACGCTCCAGTTATTCTGCCCTTCATGTTATTTAAATGTTTCCCATTGAGACCTAGCTATTTGACCAAAGCCCGGTGGAGCTACCGGATAGCTGTAGAGGAGTTGGGTTTAGGGACTTCCGCCTCGACTGTCACCTACCCAGCCGGTCTTCGGGCAGACTCTCCTTCGTCTTTCTGCCGGATCTCCCTCCCATCCTGTTTTTCTGCGAACCTCTTCCCTCGACACCGAACTACTTTGTCTGATGCCCGATGGAGATACCTGGTTTAGCTATAAGGGAGATGGACCGTGGATTCCCTCCTTGGTCATCACCTACCCAGTCGGTCTTTAGACAGGCTTCCTCTCGTCTCTACAGTTGTCTCTTCCCCTATCCTCACGTTCTCACCTCACCTACTCACCACTTTTTTTCGCTCTCCTTTCTCCCCTCTCCTAATGTATTGCTGATTGTTTGATGCAATGTGTAATTGCTGTTCTTTTTCTATTTTACTGTTAAACCACATTGTTGCACTTCCTTTCGTCCCTCCTGTCGTCTCCTCCCACATCCTCCCTCTATTTATGGCTCTCCTTCTCCCCTCTCTCAATGTACTAAGACTGAACTTTTTTGTATGATGCCCGATGGAGCTACCTGGTTTAGCTATAGGTGAGATGGGCTGTGGATTCCCTCCTTGGTCTTCACCTACCCAGTCGGTCTTTAGACAGACTTCTTTCCATCTCTCTGTACTGTCTCTTCCCTTATCCTCCCTTTCTCACCTCCCCTGCCCCCTCCACTACTTTTCTCTCTCCTTTATCTCCTCTCCTAATTGTATTGCATATTTTTTGGGGGGGATTTATTGTGTAATTGTTGAACTTTTTATGTTACATTGTTAATTCTCATGTAAAGCGCTCTAATACCTCCGGGTCTAGCCAGTGCTATATAAAACTCTTTAAATAAATAAAAGAGAGTGTTTCAGTGAGGAAGAGGTCCACATTGCCATTAGGGAAGGTAGGCCACACCAGCAGTCCACCAATGGATTTGATCAACAGGAGGGCATTCAAAAAGGGGGCAGAACCAGGTGAAAAGGGCGGTGGCATGATCCTAAACACGGGTCCAATGAGAAATGGGCCAAGTGGCACAGACAAATGTTAGCGGAAATTGCTCCATGGGAGAAGGTTGAAGTCCCCATCTTTGTCCAATGATGTTTGTGGTGCCTCACTGTGGTAAATAAATAAATAATACCTCTATTTTTGACTGGATATACAATAACAGATAGCTCAATAAATAAGAGTCAAGATTCGAGGTAGCTAGAGTTTGCAGGTTTTAATCAGGCATAAAGGACAGCAACAGGACAACCTGCACGGGAATGGGATGGCAGGGCCCGGCAGCTGCCGGGGCAGGATCTGGGATGAGCGCGCTAACTTTAATAACAATGTACAACATATATATACTAAAACAATTGCATTACAGTACATACAGTAGGCGTAGCAGTGGGAGGGGTTTGTAGCAGTCGCGAAAGATAAGGCAGAAAGTAGGTGTGACAAGAGGCGTGTACATAGACATGTGATACAAACGTAACAGAATATGTCATAAATGGGGCGGAAACATGGAGGGGGCTACCTAAGGAGCTGGGACCTCTGACCTAGAGGTGCGCGCAAACTGGCAATGACGTGTTACCAGGGAGAAGCTGGGGGCTATGACTTCTGCACTAGAAGAGGAGACGAAAGTCTGGAGAGTCAGAGCGACATGTACCTAAACATTATCTAGTATCTGATGTTTAGAGAACATGTTGATAGAATCCAAAAGTTATCAGGGCAAAGGCTAACAGACACTAAGACTGGTGCATGCATTATTCTACATGTAGTGTGTGTTGAGGAATATTAAATGACCATTAATACAGTATTTCTCTTACATCGAGACGTAAAGGCTAGACGATGACTGAAACTATTGATGCGATTCAGTAGCTGAGGAATGCAGAGAAGGAGAGCTGGACTGATAACTAGAATCATAACATACTCTTGGCAGACTGGCAGGCAGAGCCAGTCCGAGCCAGGCACTGTGAGGCAGGAAGTAAGTGAAGGGTCAGGGATACAGGTGGGGGCTGTATCGCTCCTCAGCGAGGGTTCAGGAGACAGGAGCTGAATCTGGTGTCCGGGCCCTTTTGAGGCCTAGAAACGGGGACTTTTACTGAATTTAACGTGCACACTGTGAAACGTGGCAACATGACTTTACATAGGTCTAATACTCGTAGCTTTCACGAGAATTGGAAACTAGCATACTAGAGATGGACACAACTGGAATTGCGTCTTTAATCGATCATAAGGGAATACATATGCATATTGATCATGCACATATAACTTAAGATGGGGAACACGTAGGGACACAGAACATGGCAAAATTTACTTTTCCACATTCCCTCCTTGTCACTACGTTTCCATCAGGAAACATCAATATTCATGATACCATCTATCATTTCATACAGTATCATTTGCTCGTCTCGAATTGTCTTGGAACGGGATCTAGAGCGGGGCTTAGGACTAGGACTTAGACTAGGAATACAGGATGTAGCACAAATGCCGCAAATCGCAGGGCCACATTGTAAACAGAGGCAGCAACTGAATATGATCATTACTGCTATACCTAGGAATGACAATACTTTCCATCCCCAGGCAGAAATTATACTCCAGAGCCAACCGGACCATGTCCAGGTGCCTGGATTCTGGTGTAACTGATGGGCAATTTTATGAAGTCTGGTTATAGCTGAATAAACAGACGGCGCGTTATTAGGAAGGAAAATGCAGCAACTAGATCCGATGACTCTACATGCCCCGCCCCTATCGGCCAGTATGACGTCAAGGACGAGACGATTTTGCAAAACTACAAATCTCATAGCAGATTGCTCTTCGGTTAAGTTACCTAGAGCAGAAGTAGTCTCATTCACTACTGCTTCAAGGGTTCTGGTTAACCTACGGATTAGCTTACTATTCTGGACAGGGCCTAAAAAGAAGAAGAATCCTTTATTAAAATCTTGATATTGTTCTAGAGCAGTTTCAGTTTGATCGACAATCGGGGACTCGATCTCCCTTCTATGTCTAATGTGTACTAGATGTGTGTTTCTATGATAATCGGATGGGGCTAGGAAAACTGGTGGCAGTAGGAAGGCAATGTAACAGGTTCCATCCCAATCGAGGGGCAGACGAACATATGCGGTCTGACCACAAACAAAATATGAATGACGTGAGGCTTTGAAAATAGATTTCCCACTGTCACTATACTTGACAATAGTAGTACAATCACTATGTCCTACATGTGCGGAACCATTCTTTCGGACACATAATTCGCCTTTGACTGGTAGTACTGAAATTGCAGGTAAATCTGGAGTAGTATCAGACTGAACATTCAGGACCATAAAATTCGAAGAATAATTACCCAAATTATAAACTTCATTTTCTAGATCTAACCCGGTTCTATGGGTGAGACCTTGCTTGTCTGGAAAACATGTACTGTTCAGAAGGGACATATCTGTTGAGGATGACGTTAACGTGGACCATGCTCCACACGAACCATTATGTGAAAATGGATAAGGAAAGAGTGGCAGAACTCCCTTCGGTGTCTGAAAAGGGGGGAGTCGACCACACACCCAACAATTAGTGGCATTGCTGGTCTGGTGTGAATAGTGCAACATACGGATGAAGGTATTATTTCTCATAGCAAGACGATAGGATAACTCGTGAGGAGGCAGATCACTAAATGTGTGTTCTACTGTAGCATTAGAAGACATATTTACATGGGAAATTGAAAAACATAAATGCAATGCATAACTTGTGCAGGTAACCATCAAACTCAAAAATAGAAGAAAACATAAAATAACGATACATCTGATAGAGTTTTGACTAACTCTCTCACTATGGGGGTCTATCTCATACATGTCAGAAACCTGTCTAACCGTTTCACCTAGGGGAGGACTTAGACAATTAAACTGGCTGACTTATTTTACTAGACCGGAGTTTCAACTTATACTCCTGCTGCGGAGTTTTCTCTAACAGGGGAGGTTTGATATCAATGTCTTTAGCGGGACAGTCCTTGAGAATAGTATTTTGACAGTCTTTAGGTAAAATGCAGTCCTTGGCAAAAGTTTTAGGTTTGATTCCATGGAACTTCTTGACGTGAGACAGATGGACCCACCCCTTACGGCCCTCCAACTTCACGGCCGTACGGGTGGTCAGAAGGACTTGCTTCGGCTCTTTCCAACGAGGCTCCAGCGGACTTGAACGATCAAAATTGCGGACGAGGACCAGGCATCCTGGAACGGTTTCATGCGGTTTCACCTCGGTATTGTCTGGAAATGCGGCGGCAACCTGTGAACGACAAGAGTGTAGGGCAGACATCAAGGAAGCTAGGTAATCTGTCAGCATATTACTGGAAACATCGGTAATACTTCGGGGTCTAGGTGTACCCCACATGTTAGGGGGGCGGCCGAATACGACCTCGTAAGGGGACAGACCTGATCTGGAATGTGCGACCATGCGCATATAGAATAGGGCGACTGGCAGAGCTACTAGCCAGTCTACACCTTTCTCTTTACAGACTTTGGCGATGCGGATTTTCAGGGTCTGATTATGTCTCTCTACGAGACCTGCTGCTTCAGGATGGCGTACACAATGAAACTTCCACTGGTACCCTAACAGAAGGGAAACATGCTTCATTATCTCTGATGAGAATGGCTGGCCGTTGTCTGAATACACGACCCTAGGGAGTCCATAACGAGGGAAGAATTCACGAACCAACTGCTTGGCAGTGGTCGCGGCTGTGTAATCTGGGACTGGATATGCCTCTGTCCACCTGGACAAAGCGCATACAACTACAAGGACATACTTGAAACCTCGACATCGCTCCATCTGAATGTAATCCATCTGGAGGACTTCAAAAGGGTGGTCAGGAGGCTGGAATCCCCCTTGTTCCACCGGGACACTTTTACCTGGATTGAACTGACAACATATCATACAGGTACGGACTTTCTGCTTGGCTGCAGCTCGTAAATGCTTGTTGAACCAAATGTTCTGGATACTGTCTAACATGGCTTTTTCTCCTAAATGTGCAGGACTATGTGCGGTATTAATAATGACTTGAACCATTGAGTCGGGGAGAAACCATGTGGCTTTTCCCTTCGTCAACCATCCTTGATCTGTCTGGACCCCTCCTTGTTCGGACCATTTCTTGATTTCATCGGGAGTAGCATGTGACTGTATGTCTATGACATCTTGAGTGGGGTCCTTAACTGTCATACATGTAGTCGGATCTGGAGTGTGTGTCAGTGTCATGTTAACTGGAATGTCTGGAGTCTGGGCTGTGAGCTTGGCTGTTTGATCTGCTAGATCATTACCTTGGGAAATGATGTCAGTGACTTTCGTATGTGCTTTGCACTTCATGATAGCGATAGCTGTCGGTAAATGTATTGCATCTAACAGAGCTTGAATAAGGAGACCATGCTGAATCTTGGTTCCATGAGAAGTCATAAAACCTCTTTCTTGCCAGAGCACTCCAAAGTCATGTACGACTCCGAATGCATAACGTGAATCTGTGTAAATATTAACTTTCAGGTTCTTGGCACGTATGCAGGCTTGGGTCAGAGTGACTAGCTCTGCTGCTTGAGCGGACAGAGTATCAATACGGTGTGTCTCTATAACTTCAGTGTCAGTAGTCACTGCATACGCGGCTACTAGTTCTCCTGTACTTGTTCTCATACATGAACCATCCACATAAAGTGTCAGGTCAGGATCTGGTAATGGAATATCTGTCAGGTCTTGTCTTGGCTTTGTCATAGTATTAACAACTTCCACACAGTCATGTGTGGCAGGATTTGAAGTAACTGACGGTAACAGTGTAGCAGGATTTAGAACGTTGCAGCGTCTGATTTCTATGTGTGGCTGGAACAGTGTCAATTCATAACCTGTTAAACGTGCAATTGTCAAGTGCTGGGTCTGTGTTCGGTTTAAAAGAACTTCCACGGAGTGTGGTACTTGTACTGTCAGGGAGTGCCCTAACACTATGGAATCACTTTGTCTGATAGCTAGTGCGGTGGCTGCAACTGACTTGAGGCACGCAGGCAGAGCCTGGGCTACTGGATCTAGTGTGCTCGAAAAATAAGCACAAGGCTTGTATTGTCCTGCTTGATCTTGTGTGAGGACAGATAATGCTGTACCTTCACGTTCTGTAACAAAAAGTGTAAAAGGCTTACTGTAGTTCGGTGTAGCTAGAACAGGAGCTTGACATAAGGCTTTCTTTAATTCATTGAAAGCAAGTGTATGTTCAGATGTCCAAGGGAGGACATTCGATACGGCTGCCTCCTGTGTCGTTAACTGTATCAGTGGCTTGGCTAGAAATGCATACTGGGGAATCCATTGTCTGCAATAAGAAGTGAGGCCGATAAAAGCACGTACCTCTTTCTGGGTCTTGGGCTGAGGAAGACTCGCTATTAACTGGATACGGTCAGGTGTCAACTGCCTACCCCTCATGGACAGTAAGTGGCCTAAATAGATCACTTGCTGGACACAGAATTGAAGCTTTGAAGGGGACACCTTGTGCCCCATCTCGGCTAGGAAATACAGGACTGTAAGTGACGCACGCTCGCAGTCACGTTCAGAACGGGCTGTGATCAGTAGATCATCGACATACTGGAGCAGGGCAGTGTCAGTTGGCATGTGAATATTGTCTAGTTGTCTTTTAAGTGCTTGACTGTAAATACTGGGACTTTCTGTGAAACCTTGAGGAGCTCGTGTGAATTTATAGCTCCTTCCATTTAAACAGAATCCGAAAAGGAACTGGCTGTCTGGATGAATGGGGACACTGAAAAATGCATTTTTAAGGTCTATGACTGTGAAAAACGTAGCTTCAGAATCAATGGCTGTCAATAGGGAAGAAATATCTGGAACAACTGGGTACTGGGGAATGATACATTTATTAAGTTCTCGAAGATCAATCACTAATCGATATACTGGAGGTGCATTTGGATCCGTACGTTTCATGACTGGAATGATAGGAGAATTACATACATTGGAGTCAGTTTCTACAACCACTCCTTGAGCAATGAGCTCGTCAATAATTTTGGATAAGGCTGCTACAGCCTCAGGTGGTAATCTGTACTGTCGGATTCGTGGTAACACTACACCTGGCTTAAGAGTCACACGATGGGGTGTGATTTGCATAAAACCAACATCAGTTGGGCCTTGTGCCCATAGATGCTGCGGGACATTCAATAATCTTGGATCAAAATCACGTAATACATAGTGACCTTTGAAGTCACGTAAAAACAAACGTATTCCTTCTGGGGAGCAACAAATAACTGCACCTAATTCTTTCAGTGTCTTAATACCTAACAAATTTTCGGGACATGACTTCGTAAGTAACAGGTCAGTAGTTCGGGACAATGGACCTACTTCTAGAGTAACTGGTTTAGAAATCTCGTTTACAATAGGCTTTCCTGAAAATCCAAGGGAAACATTTCTTGAGCCTGAGAGCGGAGCCCCTGGAACCTCGTCGTGACTTATAGTCGTCCTACTTGCTCCTGTATCAATCAGAAACTTTCTGTCTCTCCCTAACACTTGACTGTGAACATAGAGACCCTCTTGATCTACAGGTATCTCGATGAGAGGCAAGCCTACCTCCCTCTCTAGGCTGTTTCATGAATACTGCTGGTACTCTGGATACTCGGACTGTGCATACTGGTACATCTGCTGTGTAACATGCTGTGTTGCAGCTATAGGCTGCGGTACTGGAACTGTCTGTGGTGCATTCTGCGGTAGCTGAGAAGTCTGTGAAACTTGTTCTTGTCTAGGCGGACGTGGTCTTTCTTTAGTCTTACCGGTAGCTATGTTGTGTTTCAGAACTGCACACTCGTTTATAAAATGACCTGGCTGTTTACAATAGTTGCAGGTCCCTTTAACAGGAACTGCAGGATGACTGACTTGATTCGTACCCCTCTTCTGACTGTCTTGAGGAACAGATTGTGCAACTAATACTTTCATTTTTGTGTCTTTCATACGTTTCCTTTCATGGTCTTGCTCTTCTCTGATTCTATTCTGGTGATACTGAAGCATCTGAAGCATTTGGGACGGAGTATTAGCTTGCCATGTACTTTCGACTTTCAAAACTCGGTTTTTAACTTGTGGACTTGAATTCTCGACTAGTTTAGTAACAAAAAGATGAGGGTATGACTCACTACTCGTCTTGAGACCACTGTTAATGCTAAAACATTTCTCAAATCTAGAATAAAAATCACTAGTATCTTCGTCTGGTTTCTGTTTACAGGCTGAGATTGCATCCCAGTCTTCCTTTTTCGTGGCTAGTAATCTTGGCAAAACTTGAATTAACAGCTCAGGTAATTCCTTACATTTACCTCCTAGACCAGTACCTGGTACACGTGTATTTTCTTCAGCTTCTAGAGCTGCCCAATCTATCTTTTTCTCGCCCACCTCCCATTCTTTTTCTTTGAGTTTTTCATATGTGCCCGCAGGCAACAGAACCTTTAACATTTTAATTATATCTGGATACGTGTATTCTCCCATACGGAGCATGTCTTTTAATTCACGATGGAACCCTGCTGGATCTTTGTCGTGACAGGGAATTAATTTCTTCATCTCTAAGAGTTCTATCTTTGTAATCGGGGTGTAAACAAATACTCGTTGCATTTCACCAGCTGGTGTCCTAACTGGGTGTACTTCTCGTAACGGATGCTGTCTGTCTATGTAAAATGGTTTACTTTCTGGGGGTGAGACGTGAACAAAGTGCGGATTCAGAAACGTTCGGTAATTATGGCGCTGTTCTAGAATGATACTAATTAAGTCGGTACCTAGACCTTTCCATCTATACTGGAGTAACTCGTTCAGAACATCATGTAACGGACCTGGATCGGAATGTTGACCCTCATACAGAGTAATGAGGTGCTGAATCATATACATACCCACCAGTCGTTGCTCGGCTGGGGGCAGTTTCAGAAACATTTGTGCCACTATTTCGTCTGGAAAAGTGGTAGAATCAGTAGCCCATCGGACTGCTGATCGGGCTAGTTCTTGTTCATGCATAGTACTAAGTTCACTGTAACCGATTCGTAATTTCAGAATGTGATCGGTAGCTTGAAATACTTGTTCTAGAGAACCTTGTTCTGGTGCTGGAAGAGGAACAGTTTTCTTGTAGTCTAGACGTGAATGTCGGTCGGAAAGTCTAGTTTTACCTACATACGCTATTCTGGTGGGATTCTCGTCTTCTACCTCTTCGGTATCAGAGTTACTTTCTTTTTCGCTTACTAGTGCTTCTTTGCGTTGTTCGTGTAACCTTATTATTTCCTTACGTATTTTCTTGTACATACTCTCTATACTACTGATGGTCCTGTGTTTACCCTCGGCTATGTTATCACTCCACCTTGTCAGAACTTTCATTTCGGTCTGATCTTTAGTCGGGGAATCTTGTTCCCTTATTAAACAATTAATTAGAAACTTTAATAGTATGAGCTGGGTCTCAGCTTTCCTTAAAGAAATGACTTCGCCAACACTTTCTGGGTCTGTTCCTGTACGAATGAAACGGTATATTCTGTCTAGATCTTCTTTCATATTCGGTAGGGTGTCCAAATACTCGGTCACCCGTCTTACACGCAATGAATATAGAACCATACTATCATCACCTGGGACTGGATCATAACGGCATTCGGTAAGAGCTCGCCTGATATCTGCAACGGTCTGGTGTTTGGGCGTACGCTGTAACGCACGTTCATGTAACTCGGCTAATATTGCACGCTTGTGTGGCGGCGGGGTTCCCGGGGGACCTCCTCCTGCGGCCCCTAAACTGGAATCGTCTACTGATACTCTTCGTGCTGGCAGAGTGACCGATGTAGCGGGTACTTCTAATATAGGCTGGACCGGGGGTACCGTAACGGGTGCTGTAACAGGTGCCCCGGTGACTGAAGGAGCAAGAATTACATTATTTACAGGAGCTGGCGGAACAGGATTAGCATATTCTGGGACTGTGTCGTCCAAGTAGGACGAGAGAAAGATATCAGCTGCGGTCGGTTTGTGACGTAGCTTGGTCGGAACTAAGGGTGGCGGAAAATTACTGGATGCCTCTGGGGTTGCTTGTGGCAGGCCCTCGGCAAGAAGAGGGTACATACCCTTAATAAGGGCATTCCTCTGTCTGTCTGACTGTTCGGTTTTAACTCGTTCACCTATTTCGATTAGTTCCCTTTCTTGGGCTCTTTCTGTGGATTCTCTACTTAATTCTGACTTTCTGATTTCTTTTTCAGTTCTTTTATGAGATTCTTTGCGCCATAACTCGATGGCATCTTTCTGCGACTGTCTGGCTTTCTTTTTCCATAATGCTTCTTCTACTCGCATGATGCACTCGGCATCCCATGTGCCTGATACAGGCCATCTATACTTCTCTTCTAATTCCTTGGTGTACTCGACCCATAAATCTAGATATATTATGGCACTTATGCCATGCTTGTGATACATAAAATGACCTGGACTGTCCCTAGGCGGGACAGGAACTGCTTCCTCGAGCAGCCCTTTTCTAGTTTTTAACTGACGTAACTTCGAAAACAAAGGCATAACTAGGCTGGAATCTAGACCCAATACAAAACACAATGAACACGATGATTACTGGAAAACAACACATTCATACCACGACATTGAAAACACATTGAAATAACATTTAAAATAACAGTTCGGACAAGATACTACCTGAAATACTGAGAACAGAACACATGAATTTTCTCGAGAACAGAACTGACTAGAATTACTAGATGCACTGCTGGAACAGTACGAAACTTACCGGTCTCATAAAGAGACACGTCAGGACCCGTACCCACCTAAGTGGACACTTCGTGTTGGATCTGTGTACCCAAACCCACGGACCAGAGACAATTAGATTGACCCTGTCTAGATACTACCCCAGCAACGGTACTCACCGGGCAGCAAGAACGGAAGGCCTCAGACTGGACTGGACTGCTACGACGACGGACGGACGAACTTCGGACTTCAGTTACGGGTGGGCCTCCGGATACCTCGGACCTTGGACTCTCGGCTTGGGCTCTGGTCGGGACTCGCCGCGTTCCTCCACCGCCTCGTCTGGATGCTGGACCGCAACCTCCGTCTCCTCCGTGGGCCTGAGGGATACTTGAAGCAGAAATATCTGCACTGCGCAGGATGGTTCCGTCACGACTGCAGAGGATCAGGGGGCTTACGTGGCTTCTCCGGCGCGTGGGGAAAGGGCAAGTCCCTATTCGGGCGCCATTATGTGGTAAATAAATAAATAATACCTCTATTTTTGACTGGATATACAATAACAGATAGCTCAATAAATAAGAGTCAAGATTCGAGGTAGCTAGAGTTTGCAGGTTTTAATCAGGCATAAAGGACAGCAACAGGACAACCTGCACGGGAATGGGATGGCAGGGCCCGGCAGCTGCCGGGGCAGGATCTGGGATGAGCGCGCTAACTTTAATAACAATGTACAACATATATATACTAAAACAATTGCATTACAGTACATACAGTAGGCGTAGCAGTGGGAGGGGTTTGTAGCAGTCGCGAAAGATAAGGCAGAAAGTAGGTGTGACAAGAGGCGTGTACATAGACATGTGATACAAACGTAACAGAATATGTCATAAATGGGGCGGAAACATGGAGGGGGCTACCTAAGGAGCTGGGACCTCTGACCTAGAGGTGCGCGCAAACTGGCAATGACGTGTTACAAGGGAGAAGCTGGGGGCTATGACTTCTGCACTAGAAGAGGAGACGAAAGTCTGGAGAGTCAGAGCGACATGTACCTAAACATTATCTAGTATCTGATGTTTAGAGAACATGTTGATAGAATCCAAAAGTTATCAGGGCAAAGGCTAACAGACACTAAGACTGGTGCATGCATTATTCTACATGTAGTGTGTGTTGAGGAATATTAAATGACCATTAATACAGTATTTCTCTTACATGGAGACGTAAAGGCTAGACGATGACTGAAACTATTGATGCGATTCAGTAGCTGAGGAATGCAGAGAAGGAGAGCTGGACTGATAACTAGAATCATAACATACTCTTGGCAGACTGGCAGGCAGAGCCAGTCCGAGCCAGGCACTGTGAGGCAGGAAGTAAGTGAAGGGTCAGGGATACAGGTGGGGGCTGTATCGCTCCTCAGCGAGGGTTCAGGAGACAGGAGCTGAATCTGGTGTCCGGGCCCTTTTGAGGCCTAGAAACGGGGACTTTTACTGAATTTAACGTGCACACTGTGAAACGTGGCAACATGACTTTACATAGGTCTAATACTCGTAGCTTTCACGAGAATTGGAAACTAGCATACTAGAGATGGACACAACTGGAATTGCGTCTTTAATCGATCATAAGGGAATACATATGCATATTGATCATGCACATATAACTTAAGATGGGGAACACGTAGGGACACAGAACATGGCAAAATTTACTTTTCCACATTCCCTCCTTGTCACTACGTTTCCATCAGGAAACATCAATATTCATGATACCATCTATCATTTCATACAGTATCATTTGCTCGTCTCGAATTGGCTTGGAACGGGACTTAGGACTAGGACTAAGACTAGGAATACAGGATGTAGCACAAATGCCGCAAATCGCAGGGCCACATTGTAGACAGAGGCAGCAACTGAATATGATCATTACTGCTATACCTAGGAATGACAATACTTTCCATCCCCAGGCAGAAATTATACTCCAGAGCCAACCGGACCATGTCCAGGTGCCTGGATTCTGGTGTAACTGATGGGCAATTTTATGAAGTCTGGTTATAGCTGAATAAACAGACGGCGCGTTATTAGGAATGAAAATGCAGCAACTAGATCCGATGACTCTACATGCTCCTCCTCTATCGGCCAGTATGACGTCAAGAACGAGACGATTTTGGAGCACGACAAATCTCATAGCAGATTGCTCTTCGGTTAAGTTACCTAGAGCAGAAGTAGTCTCATTCACTACTGCTTCAAGGGTTCTGGTTAATCTACGGATTAACTTACTATTCTGGATAGGTCCTATAAAAAAGAAGAAACCTTTATTAAAATCTTGATACTGTTCTAGAGTAGTTTCAGTTTGATCAACAATTGGGGACTCGATCTCCCTTCTATGTCTAATGTGTACTAGATATGTATTTCTATGATAATCAGATGGGGCTAGAAAAACTGGTCATAAGGGAATACATATGCATATTGATCATGCACATATAACTTAAGATGGGGAACACGTAGGGACACAGAACATGGCAAAATTTACTTTTCCACATCACCTGAGCATTTTAGTTGTAGTGCTAGAGGCATCTGAGGCACAAATACATCAGGGGCAGAAGATGTGGTTACCCTGACTCCTGCAGCATTTACCTGTGTCAGCAAGGAAGGCAGTAGAGTGCAGAAAAGGGACTACTGACTTGTCAGCACAGCAACAATGCTGCGGTGGAAGCCACCCATTGTAACAATATAGGAGTCCTTCTTCTGCTCCAAAGATTCAAGGATGGTGCATATAGCCCCCAACTGGGTGCTAACACCACTGGTGTTACATCAGCAGATCTGTTGTTCTTACCTCATGACACCAGCGATGTCAGCCAGGGACTGTTCCAATCTGTCGAGTTGAAGGTAGATGCCTCTTATTGCCTCAGGGGTGTCCTTATCTGGACTGAGGCACTCACAAACTCCCTCTAGGCTGCCTGTGATGGTCTCCATACCCACTCGCACCTCATCCACCAGCTACCACTGAACTCCTACCGCTTGCTGTAAGAAGATAACAATGGGGTCCTTGGAGTCCAGGGCTGGCTTGGGTTGGCATATGGGGTATGTCCAGATGTGGGCAGTTCCTCTGGATACTATGACCCTCTGTTATCCCCTCTCGCTACCAGAGAAGGTGTTCCAATGGTATAGAAGAGTTGCCTAAAGGTGTAATTGTCCATTGGGAGCAGTATTTCATCACCAACAGGCTGCTCATCCAGGACAGGCAACTGTTCAGGTTGTGTTGTTTCCCCTCTGCAATGAAATCGAAATATGTTATTATTGATCTATACTAAAAGTTGACATTTGTAATCTGGGTGACATACAGACTTTATGCTCATTAACTTCGATTTCTACATTGATGTGTAGGACATGTATGACTCTTAGGAAATATTCTCAAGTTGCACTCTAGTTGCCTTGCAGATGGCAGGATCTCAGCTTTGGTCACACTAGGTGACAAGGGTGACTTTTTAGACCAGACATTGAAACATAGATAAACAGCTTGCTGGTCTGTCCTGTCTGTGCTGGTATGTTGATGTGAGATCCAAATCTGCCTTGCTGATTAGATTAGTATTTGTTTTTCTTGATGGCTATTCTGAATGTGGTTTCACATATTGACACCACTACTGTGCACATTGCACCATGGCACCCGGGTACCTGCATTTCCTCTAGGCACTACTCAGTCCACAGCTCCAGGGAAAGAGATGTGGGTTTGGTCATGTATTTGATTTGATCCTGCAGTCTGCCTTTCACACACTACACCACTGCATTCTGCATTGTTCTGCTGTCTTGCATGTACATTGTGCATACATGTGGCCAAAGTCTCATATTTCAAGTGCATGCACACAACTCACTACACAGTTAGCAACCTTGCCACACTGCAGGGATGTGTTAGGGCATGCACTTACCATGGTTTTCCAATGTTTGTTTACTCATGTGATGTAATTACTAACACACTCTGCTCCATAGTTCAGAACAGTATGCAGTGTACGAACTCTGAAGTGATAGGCCCAGTCAGACTGGGCAGGTTGCTTGCACTGACGCCCACCTATTTCATCATTACAAAATGTGGTTATCCGCAGAGTATTACACATCATTTGACTGAGCCCTGCTCACTTCTCCATGTACAAAACTCCCCTGGCAATCTTCAGTGTGTCCCTGGGACTCCCTTTACTGTCACACACTGATGGCACCCATATCATACATTGACTCTCATGTGAATTCAACACCAACATTGTGAGTTAACATATCTAATTGACTGACAAGGCTGCCTATATTTGAGGGTTATGGGTCAAGCTATACCCCACATGCTAGTAGTCATGATATTCTGTGACATGTACCTACCCAGGGTTGCCACACAACTAGGCCCATACACCTCACCCTCCAACCATCCACAAATCCAGCCCCTAGTTGTGGCAACCTAGCTCATCCTGTCACTTCACAATTCCCATTTTCACACGCTACTGCTTTGACATATGTAGCAAGGTAAGATATTTCTTTTTTCAGCACCCTCCTGACACGTGCAATATCTTCACCCAGTTCCACATCACATTTAGGATGTAGAACACCAATGACCTCATCTTTGTAATTCATTTACAGCTGCGACGCAAGTGTGACACTATCACACATAGCAGTGCATGTGTTTTGCTCAGGCAATCTTGCAGCACTCATGTCACTTCTCATCTCCTTGCCGTGCAATGTCTCTCCATTCAAACACTGTACCAGTTCAATGTACTCCAGGGGCACACCGGGCTCACACACCATCTATTCTTTAAAAAAAAACACACACACACATGGGGGCTTATTATTGAGAGCCTTGCATCATCTTTGTACCATGTGAAGAGGTACATCGTGGTGCAGGGCTCTAAATCATATTTCCTAAACTAAGCAAAGTTACCCTGCATGGCTTTGAGTGTCTTCGTAAATGTTGATTAGGGCAAAGCAGTGCCAATCGGTGCCTTGCCTTACTCTGTGGTTGGGATATCTTCCATGGGAGATGGCAGTGGGTGTTTCCAACAGCACCCTTGGATATTGACGCTGCCCCAGATTAACACGTTATTGTAAAAAACCTGGGGAAGTGCAAAATCCTTATGCCTCCTAACAAGTAGTAATTTCTTTATTTCTCCTTGTTCCTTCCTCTTTCTATTTGTGTTGCATTCTGCAGCACACATACAAAGAAGAAAACACCTCTTAGCAATGTTTCTGTGCAGGAAGGTGCCCTTTCCTGACAAAATGCGATCCTGCATGCAAAATATGCACACTTCCACTATGGTGCAAGGGTGAATGTGCTGGCACTAGCCTGCCAAAAATCCACAAGTGCAGGGAGAAAAGACAGGAATGCATCATATTGCATACATGCGGTGCATTCCTGCCATTTAACTTTGGCCTAGGGCAGCGGAGCAAGGTGACTTGCTGCACTGCCTTTCGACAAATTCCTTTCAATGAAGCTCATGATCCTCTGGTGTGCATCACTTACATTCAACCCAAACCCCAGTATGAATTTGCACATGGCAGGAGTTAGGATGGTCTCTACTATGGCAGGCAACATCTGTATGCGCACATCCCACACATCAGGACAGCTGCGTGCAATGCAGTTTCGTTTTAGTGACTATGCACGCAGCTCTTCACATGTTCCTATGTGGTGATACTTCACATGGGCCACACTGTAGTTAGAATATGGGGTCAGCTGCAGACATTGTTAAGTTAGCATAAGTGAAATATAAGCTTAGACACCATTTTTCTGCTTTTGCACACGACACAGCATGGCTCTCTTCTCGTAAATACAGGGCTTGAATTCTTCACATGAGAACGGTCTAATTTTCGCATATCTATACGTACACTGTGCTCTCTGTCTGCACAGTGTGTTCAAGGTCGAATAACAATGTATGCTGTTGATTCACGTTAGTCAGTCCCAAGCAGATAAACATAACAGGAGGCACAGCTGTCCAAAAGAAACTCAGGTGCTTTTCAATATGGCATTATATGCATGAAAGGGCACATGGAGAAAACCTTTCGAACTGAAATGACCTGTGATTGTCCTGGGATGTGATCCAATGCATCTGATCTTGAAAGTATGGGGTCCCCCTGACAAAGTCTAGAAGTCTTCCATAATTATAAATAAACTAGCTTCCAGCACGGGAAGGGTGGTAAAGGTGCTATAGTCCTGTTTCCACTTTCATTATAATATGATTTCCCCTTTTGTGTTTTATGGAATTGTAACAATGCTGATTGTATTATTCTTATGCATTTTGCTGCTAGTGTTGGCTAGTGTACTGTACATTAGAGAACGTTAGTTAAAATAAACATTCTAAACTATACCATTGTGGACTAGTAGAAGTGTTAGAGCGAAAGAGTGTTCTTGTTTCCCACTATTCTTGATGGGTTTACTAAGTCGCATGTTCTAGGTTGTCTTATCATTGGTAGCTTCGCTGTAGTACGGAGAGCGAATTAGACACTAATGCTAGTCGGACTGGGGTTCTAGGCAATGAGGTGGCTTTTTGGTACACCACAATACACCGAGGTCCTGCGCATAGTTCTGTGCATGAGCAGAATCCCTGCAACATGGCGCACCTAACGTTTGGTCTGGTACTTATTTTCGAGACACTTCAGTAGTAGTTGTACTTGTCCACAATACCCTCACTCCTGTTTTCCGGATAAACAGTTGTGACGGCATAACCTACCTATATTGATATTTTATAGGTTCTTTCAAGCTTGATATTATAAAAAGGTTCTTGTTATTGAATTACTGACCCTTTTGTGCTGCCTAGCAAAAAAGTTGTTTTACTTTTCTTTGTTCTTATGGCTGATATCGATATTGCTGCGCATAGTCGCGCACCACTCCATCGTCATTTGGCTGCATATGGAGTGCCTGACGAGGGATTGTGCTTATTTTTGTAGTTGGTGCTAACCCGGATTACCACTTTGAGGTATTCTACTCTTGGGTAATCTTTCCGGCTGTGAATGGAGATGAGAAGTTGTTCCATAATACACTCCCACTGAAGTACCTATAGTATATCGGCCATATACGACACTCGAAGTTCCGATTTCGGTATGGCAACACTGTATTTGGTTTAATGGCGCCCTCCCCCACACGGTGACTCCAGTCCATTTAGGCCCTTTGTCGATTCCTGGGGCCACTTGGCCAGTTTTAGCAGGGTACACATCTCATCCACGTTATGTAGCAGTCTCTGTAGACGAATTGCGTGTCTTAAATACCTCTTTAATTGGGGTACATAGGGCTCTAGTCCAATAGGTTTCCCGCAATCTCAAAGTGGGAGCACATGGGGTTGGGGCACCACCAGCTGGCCCGGTCCGGATCTCAATTAGTCCCGGCATGGTTAATTCGGTTATGGGCAAGCGTCCCCAGAATAAGGATGATTTACCTTACTGGCTTGCTGAGAAATTTGACCAGCTGGGAGCAGTATTTCCTAATACCACTCCTGTGGAAAAACACAGGATCCTAACAATTAGTTTGCAGAAAGACTTAATACCAGATGTAGCCGTTTGTGAGAATTGGGGTAAAGTATTCGCAGCGGTGTATGCGAAATTTTTTGGCACACCTTCTATGACTACTGCCCTCCATGATTAAGCGTGTTCAAGATGAGCATGGCCCGGAGACGGTGGTTGAATTGGGAATGAGGCTTGTCGGAGTGTTTGACCTGGTTGCTGATCTCATACTAGCAAATGTGAAGGGAGATGCGGTTAACTTTCAGGTGTCTAATGCTCTGCGCCTTGTCCCAGAGGATGAGAAACCCGGTGACTTACCGAAAATTATTGCGGATGCTTACAAGACCATTGGGTTTTAAGCCTTTTGCTAAAATACAGGCACAACAGCAAACTCAGATGGCGCAGTCTAATAAGGACGACCGTCCTATTTTTCCTAAAAAGAATTCGAAAAATAAAAAACAGGGTAAGCAACAACAGAAACAAGGGTTGCGTGCTGCGTTACCAATACCAAAGAATTCTGAGCACACTTATGATTTGTGCAACCGTGCTAGAATTAGGTCTCCTGACAGGTTTCATGTCCCTGATCAGTGTTCTCCTTGTTCTTCACAGGAAACATCAGGCTCACAAGCCAGTGGAGGAGATCGCCAGGTTTGCAGCAGAGGTCGAGGAGCCCCGCAAGAACGCGAACAGCGTCGTCAGACTAACGGTAAAGGAAAGAGCGATTTTACTCATCTGCGCCCTCAGTTTCAGAAAAAGAAAGTTGCTGCTTTAACAGCACGATATGCCACGGACGGTGAGAACACAACTTCAGAACCTAACATGGGCAGTAACGTGGCTAGACAGCGCAGCGGTGGTTACCATAGTGAGGCAAGCACTGCGTCCATTTCTGAAGGTGACAGCAACTGACACATTCATCACAGTTGAGACTGCTGACACCAGAGTGGGTCCCCCTGACAGATTATATGACATTGTATTCCTAACTGAAGGTGACATCCAACGTGTTATTAAAGGGATTTTTGGGGGAAATCTGACTTCTTCTTATGATATCTTGTTAGCTGAGGCAGATTGGCCCCCAACTTTTGTTTTAGCCACTCCGAGGGGCGAGGATGTCATCCTCCCTAGTTTTTCACATACTGTGCCGCAAGAGCAGGCATTGTCTTTTGCGTTATTGTGGGTGTGCAGTGTGCTACGCCTCCTTGTGCATATGTGCAATTGTGTCTATCACCCCCCGTCCCCCCAGTACCTGTTCGTTACTCTCCCTGTTGATGTTGTGTCAGGTCATGTCGAACAGTGTCCGGACTCCTGACTCCTTGCACCGTCTCCACACTGATGACTGCGGCTACCATTTGCTCCAGCTCCTCCTATGGGGCAGGACTCCCAACCTCCATTCGCCGTTGCTGCCTTCCTGTTGGCAGCAGGTTTTTGCTTGGTTTAGCTTTTCACATCGTGCCAGCGCATCATGGCCTCCTCGACACTCCGACTGCATTCACAATGGAAAACCATTTTTCCATCTGTGTATCCAATGACACGGTGGAGGTGACGGACAGTTGTTGTTAGTGTTCTGTCACCTCTGTGACAACGATCCTGTTGTCATGCGGACTGTCCCCCGTCTTCCTCTTCCTCTTCTCCTTGGTCTTCCCCGAAACCAAGGTTCCTTACAGGTGGCCTGTGAGGCTTGTGAGGTTCAAGTTGACCTGAGCACTCGTTACGGGTGCATCCATGTTGCTACGCAGTTTATTTTGTTTATGGTGTGTTTTTCTTGTTCAGCTTTTATAGTGCATTTTCCCGCATTACGCCTGAGAATTGCAGGCCTGTCGCTGGTTATAGCAGATTTTTGTAGTGCGGTTGGCCTAATCTCAACTTTATTCCTGTTCGTGTTTTGCATTTTTGCGGCATCGCATTGATTTTAACGCAGTCATTTGACGCATTATCGTGGGACTATCACATGGTGCCGCCAGGTTGAGAATACTACTATAATACTGCGTTGCATTCCCGCGATAGACTATGATATGCAAAGTTGCAATAAGCTAAATTTGCAATGGTTATCATACGTTCTTGAGAATATCCCCCTAAGAAAAACTTTATTGTAAAAAAAAAAATGTAAACATATTAGCACAAGAAAGGGGTAGATTCAGCATTTTCATCCACAGGTATATAATGGTGATAAAAAGTTCAAGTTCCCATATCCTCTTTTCTATTAACTTATGATGACTAGTGATGATAACTGGAACCCGAAAAAGAGCACCTTACAACCAGTATACTTAAAGATTCATTCTGAACCCCAACATCTTCAATAAACATTTGCCGAACAATGGATGTATATTTTAACATTTGTCAAATATTATGATTCCGAAAAATCTTGCAAATTACCCTAACAATGTTATAGTTCTATTATGCATTCCCCGATAAACTTAAAAAAGTGCATTAACATAAAGCAAATGTTTTCATTATTATTAAATGTCTCCCTCAATTGATTTTTCTTTATTTTTGTCTAGAGTATTATTGATGTACGCTGTGCAGCCTACAAGATAAAGATGTTGGGCCAAAACAATTTCAGAAATGCGCCCAAGGGTAACAGAATTAGTAGGTAAGCAACTGTAAACCTAGAGTTCGTTGGCACCTGTGGAGAAAGAATAGGTAACAGACGTGCAGAAGGTATGAAGATGTTTCTCTTTTATCAAATTATATGTTCATTTTAATTTTGGTAGACACTCCAGTTGTAGGAAACATTAGAGTAAATTTTCATAGCCCCGGCACAAAAGAATCTTGCCCAACGGACTTCACAAAGTCTGGAGGAATGTTCTGCACTCTCAGTGGTCCAGAGAAAGCACTTCTAACCTGGCTACTACCAGAACAGAGCTTAATTTATTTATTTATTTATTTCAACTTGTAAGGCGCACAGCTGCCCGCAATGGGTTTCCCGGCGCCGAGGGATAGACTGAAGAAGAAAGAACTACAAAGCTTTAAGAGTCTGTTCAGAGAGTAATTGTTGCTGAAGAACTTTTGCTGAAAAAGCCAAGTTTTTAATCCCTTGCGGAACCTAACAAGGTCAGTTTCCAACTTTAGACTAACAGACAGGGCATTCCAAGTTTTTGTGGCCAGATGCGAAAAAGAGCGGTCGCCCATCTTCACCAGCCTGAATCTAGGAACGACAAAGTCTCCTTTACCTGCAGATCTGAGGGTACGGCTAGGAGTGTAGGGATGAATAAGACTTTGAAGGTACCTGGGAGCAGAGCCCTGTTTAATCTTAAAAATATAGCATAAAGCCTTGAATTTGATTCTATTTTTGATTTCTAGCCAATGCAAATCGCGAAGGGCTGGGGATGCGGATACTTTCCGGGGAACATTGCGTAGCAACCGAGCGGCCGCGTTTTGAACAACCTGGAGTTTTCTCACCGTTGTCAAATCAGCACCAAGGTACAAGACATTCCCGTAGTCCAGGCAAGATGTTATCAGGGCCTGGACCACCGTCCTTTGGGTGGTGATCAGAAGCATCCACAACATTTTCTGAAGCCATTTTAAGGTAGCAAAGCAAATGGCAGCCACTTTAATGGCCTGTTGTCGCATCGTGAGTTTCTCATCAATTATAAATCTGAGATTGCGAACCTGGGCCACAGGCTTGGGATATGAAACTCTAGTACTATCAGAACAACACCATTATTGCACCTAAACTAAGCCACTTAGAATCCACTGGATTAAATCCTGGATATTCTAAAGCACTACAAACCCCTTGAGAACAACTGCAATTTAAGGGATGAGCATCCCTGTAGACACCAGGTCTACACAGAGGATCTCCTAATTACTGTATTCACTGCAGGAGGTGTTTTGAAAGATCTCAGTAATCACTATAAACTCAGCTTGCCAACTGCAGAGAAGTATATTGCGTAGTAACCCTATCTCATGTTTTCTCTCTGACACCAACACATGATAGACTCACGACTCTGGTTACTCACACACAACTCATGTAGGCTTCCCACAAAGAATAGCACTCTTGCAAACAAGCACTCCTCACTGTGTAGTGTGCTTCCTGGACAATAATGTGCAATGGAGAATAAAGCACTGTACAAGTGCAAATACTACTATGCATATTTCCACTAAAACAGGTCTCCATAAAATGTACAAGACGTGAACAGGAACTAAAAGCAACTAGATGGCAGGAAAAAGAAAATCACAAACAGTCAGTCAATTAATAAAGTCATCATCACCCTGAAGGTAATGTATTTGACTATCATTCCAGTACCATAGGCAACATAATGCCAAAACAGTAATTAATTTATGGCACATGAGAGTTCTAGTATGGTGTGGACCCGCATTTGGAAACAATATAGAATTTTAAAATATTGAGATACACAAATATTGAGTTCTTAATATTGTCACACATAAAAATTGTGATGCAGATATATCGTTGACAACAATATTGATTTTTTTAAGTGAATTATGTAGTTTCCAGAATATTAATTTTTTAAATATTGTTTTCAATAATATTGCAGATATGAATGCCAATTTTTAATTATCTTTATGTGTTTTAGTTCGAATGTCAATTTCATATGTTATATATTGTTTGTAGAACTGCTGACAATCTTTTTAAATTAAGTTTGCAAGTTTAGGTTATTTATCATTTTAAATTTAATTGTTAATAGTAATTTATAGTGTCCTAGCAGGTTTCGAGATTTGTAGGGGTGCAAGGTGGGAAGTTAATTAAGTATATTTAATGAATAATGCATTTTTAATTTAGTAATAATTTGTAACTGATATTTATTTATGTAAATTGTGTAATTATTTTTTTGTCATATTTTAGGTGTGGTTTGTAGGGTTTGTAGGGGTATGTGTTGGGAAGTTAATTAAGTAATAATTGATTAATAATGAATTATTAGTTTATTAATAATTATTTAATTGATTTTCAATTATTCAAATTGTGTAAATATAATATTTTTAATGTTATATTTTAGGTGTGGGCCTTTTGGATTTGCAGGGTTATATGCTGGGAAGTTAAGTAATAATTTATTAATAATGAATTATTAATTAATTATTCGTTTCGTTTCAAAAACTTTTATTTCGGTCACCAGGACCATAAAAAGTAACAGAAGCACAAAATGGCACACATTATTAAAATGATATTTATCAGAGTTAAAAAGGAACACTCCATTTGTAATACAATTCACAGTTTAGAGGCGAGTACAATGGGTTTTTACCGTCAAGCCAAGAGTGGGGAAGGAGGAACAAAGGATTTAACTGCGGGAGAAATTTATATCAATTGATGTAATGCGATCTACCATCAGCTAAAGGGAATAGCAGCAATAGTTCAATAAATAGTTAAAAATTAATATCTAGGAAAAAACTGTACATACAATAATCACTTTTATAAAATGCTGCTGATACACTTTTTATATATTTCTACCCCTCTGAATAAAAGCCCACCTCCTGCGCCACATTGTGTTTAAATATCTTGAAACAGCGAACACAATGGGTTCGGATGTATCATATTTTAGAACCCGAAGGCCTCCCTACAAAGCTAAAAACACAGATTCCGGCATAGCTGCACAAGCCAGTAGCGCCTTGCATTTTGGTAGCCAGGACAGAAAAATAATACATGCATTTATATTTCTTCTTGTGTAATGCATACGGGACAACCCTCCTCTTTATGTCCGGCCCATTTATTGGCGACCGCACGTACAGGCAAAGTGCCATGTCTAAACTGTACGTACAGCTTTCTTGCAGCCTGGGGAAGGATATCATCCAAAAATATTTCTAGCTTATAGTTGTCCTTCACTCGAAGAAACTGTGTTGTTAGGGAGCCTAATTTATGATTGCTTGGAGTGCTCCAAGCTTTAAGGCACAGTAGGTTTTGGGCACTAGGGCACGGGGGACTGACGGACAGGCGTCACCGGGAGTGCCCTCACATAAAAGGTTGGCCAAGCTTTTCGCACTCGTGCTTTACATGAGCAAACCAAGGTAACCTTTTCACCAAGCCTGGGTAAGATAAAAGCTAATTTGTATCTGCTTGGTATGGTGCTAATTCGGGAGTTGCCCAAAGTCTTCGCCAGAACGTCAGCGGTTTTAGGGCAATCTCGTCCTCAATCGGTGTAATACCCAAATCTAAGCGCAAAGGGATTAGCGGGGTACTGGCCGGGAGACCCATTACTTGTCTTAAGAATCTATTCTCAGTTACAACTAAAGTAGAAACCGAGGAATGCCCCCATAATTCTGCCCCATAGAGAGTTGCACCACGTGCTTGAGCCCTATACATTTATTGATTATTTAGTTGATTGTCAATTATGTAAATTTTGCAAATATAAGATGTGGGTTGTTGGGTTTGTAGGGGTATTGGGTGGGACATTAATTAAGTTATAATTTGTTAACAATTCATTATTAATGTATTATTAATTATTTAAATCATAATGAATTATGTAAATTGTTTATTATTATATTTCTTTACGTTATGTATCAGGTGAGGTCTGTTTTGTTTGTAGGAGGATAGGGTGGAAAGTTATTTAGGCTATTATTATTTATTATTAGTTATAATTCTTTCTTTTAGTTATATTTTAAGTGTTGACTGCTAGGTTTGTAGGAGTATAGTGTGGGAACTCAATTGAATAATACATTTATAACATTTTTGCATATTTTAAAATTATTAAAAGTTTTGATAATCATGTACTTTTTTATTGTCATTTAATTTTATATATATAATTTTCATATAAAGAGTTGTATATATTTGGTCAACTAATAGAGTTACTTAAAAATGTTATGTGCTTCTATTAAAGTACTTTCCCTACTGTTGCACAGATTGGAGTGGGAATAGTAAATTGAAGCCTTCTGAAGTCCAAGGCTTTCCTTACTGTTGAACAGACTGAAGTTGGATTAGTGAATTTAACACCTCTGAAATCCAACGCTTTTCCTACTGTTGCAGACTGGAGTAGGAACAGTGAATTTAACCCCTCCGAAATCCAACTCTTTCACTACTTTTACACTGACTGTAGTTGGAATAGTAAATGTTCCCTCTCGGAAGTTCAACGCTTTACCTACTGTGCCCCAGACTAGGATGGGGAATAGAGAATTTAACTCATTTGAAGTCCAACACTTTCCCTACTGTTGCACAGAGTGGAGTTGGAATAGTAAATTTTACTTCTGCGAAGTCCAACATTTTCCCTACTGTTGCACAGACTGGATTGGGATTAGTAAATTTAACCCTTCCGAAATACAACAATTTTCCTACTGTTGCACAGACTAGAGGGGAAATAGTAAATTGTACACATTTGAATGCCAATGCTTTCCCTACTGTTGCAGACTGGAGTGAGAATAGTATATATATAACTTTTCTTATTTAAATACTTATTTTTTAAATTGTAAAAATATAGTCGAGTCGAGAGATACTTTATTTCGGCCTAACAAGGCCATAAAAGAACAACATATAAACTACAATACAATCAGTGCAACTTATCCAACATTAAAAGACATACATATTAAAATATTTGATCAGAAATACATAGGAATTATATCATATAATAAATATTCTAAAAAAGTGCAGGTATCTCAATCATAATGAGTAAAATCATTTTTTTTTTTTTTAAAACCTCGAGTCACAGTTCGGAAGTAGGGTCATTTAGGCGGGGTTATCCTTTCTTTAAAATTACTCTGCGTGCGCACCACATTGAGAACAGATAGCGGCATACTGAATACGCAATGGGCATACTGCTATCATATTTAAGGATCCTAAAGGCCTGTGAACAATGGGATGTTCCAAGGTTCCTACACAGCTGTCGTAGTCAGCTAGGTCTTGCTACCTTATATGCCGGTGAGAAAAACAGTACATGTAGGTCGGTCTCTGTACAATTATTACATGTCGGACAGTCTTTTATGGAGTCACTCCCCCACTTATGTGTGAGAGCACGCATGGGAAGTGTGACATGCCTGAATTGTAAGTATAGTTTCTTAGCAAGAGACAGCTGTATATCGTCTATGACAAGTTCTAGACTATATTGCAGTTTAACTTCTAGAAAGGATGTTGTAAACGTACCAATCCTGGAACCCCCCAGCAATATGGTAAGATTATACTCCTTATAGTTCTTTTTCAAAACCTTCCTAGGTATTAACAGACAGCTGTCTTCGGGACTAGCCCATAAATTTCCCATTCCCATGGATAATAAAGAATTCTTGATATGAGCAAGCCAAGATATTTTGCTTGCTCCATTTAAATTTGCCACTTCCCTCAATTCCTCTCTAAACATAGATAGCTCAGGGGTGCTCCATATGGGGCTAACTCCTAGATCCATTCGGAGTGGGTGAGTGGTGTACTTTTGGGAAGTCCCAGAAGTTGTCTGGAGAAGGAGTTCTCAATCTTGACAAGTTGTTCAGATGGCCGATGGCCCCAAATTTCCACCCCATACAGGGCAGCTCCTCTGGCTTGTGCCTTGCATATTTCCAGCACCAGACCCACCTTTTTTTTTTCTTTATTGTTCAATTCATAGCATATAGTATTTACAAATCAATCATTGAAATCATTAATGTAGGAATGTTATGTAGTTACAAAAATAACACCAAAACATGAATAGCATTAAAATAGCATAAAGAAGGAAAACTATGACAATCAAAAACAACTACATTTCAAATCAACATCACCATATGTTGTAGCATAGGATGCTAAATTTTAATCCCTAATTGTTTCTTCCTCAAAGATTTTATGTGATACAAACTAAATTCAAGATTGAACACTTTATAAAACTTAGCACGCCACATTTCATATGATGGCGCCTCTGATTGCAGCCACATTGAGGCAACGCATAATCGAGTAACGGCCATAGCCATAAATATGAAATATCGAAAAGGATAACAAGTCTGCATGGGTACAATATCCTCACCCACTCCAACACCAACACCAACCCCCGTAGTTTATGATAGAAATTCTGAGATGCGATCTAAAAATTGTTTTAACACTATACAATCAAGGGGGGCGTGGTTTGGACGCCGATCGTGATGGCGGCGTGAGCCTGCAGCTCCGCGCCAGATCCCACAATTATCCTGTGAATCCTCGCTTTTAAGCCGGCTGCACAGCGGAAATTCCCCCTACAGCACTGGATTAGCCGTGGGCTACTATCGTGGACCGGTGGGTGGACGGCGGCTGTGCTGGGACTCGGCGCCGGACCTCGCTGAGCCGCGAACGAGAACCTAAGATGGCGACCGTCCGGGACGGCAGAGACTGATCGGCAGGACACGGTGGTCTGCAGCTGCGGCACAGAGGAGGCGGCTATCTGGCGGGGGCTGCGGATCGGGACCCTAGCTGAACGGAGACGAACGGTGGTGGAAGTGGGGCGGTGCGCTGTCAGCCGCACCACGGACTTGCGCCGGGGAGCCCTTCCCCCCACCGCTGGTCTCGGCGGCCATATGAATGAGGTGGTGATCCGCGGCTGCTCGGGGGCTCCCGTGGCGGACGGAACGGAGGCGGCGCTGTGACCCCAGTAAGCGGTGAGGAGGCGGATGTCACAGGGGGGCCTGGCACAACAGATTGGGGACACCGGCGCCCGGACTCGGGATCGTCCTGCCGCTGGGTGCAAGACCCGTTGGGAAGCCCCGTACCCGGAGGGGGCTGGAAGCGGCGGTGGGAGCGCATGTGAGCGAGCGCTGTCGTCCCTTCAGAGTGAACGAAGCTCGGCGGCTGCTGCGGGGCTGATTCAGCGCCAGCAGGAGGGAGTGGAAACGACTACCGGGTGGCACCGGCAACCACCGCACTTGGCTGTTGGGAAGCGGCGCCCCTGCTCGGGTCGGTTGTCGGGTCCGAGCCGGGGCCCTCCCGCATGATAGGAGCACAAGTTCAGCTCCCCCCCCCCACGTTCCTATCTTTGTCATTGGGCCTGCAAGAGTTTCCTGTGATTTTAAACTCTGGGACGGCCGGCCCGGGACCACAGGAGGGCCCAGAGAGCCGTGTGGAGCTGGGTGGACCGCTCCAGGAGGACGTAACCTGTGGTCGGCCATCTTGGGCGCAGCAGTGGGGCCTATGAGAACTGGGCGACTTGAACTCTGAAGGTGAGGGCCACTGCCCGGGAGGGACACATCGAGTGGTGTGAGGGTCCGAGGGGTTTCACCGCCTGGTGGTTGGAAGCTGGGGCCAGACCGTTCCCCCGGAGGCAGTCTTCGGACGGTGCACGCGGCGACCGAGATGGCCGCTATTGGCGGGGCGGAGATTGTGGCGCAGGGGCATGGCCAGACGACTGTACCGGACACAGATGACATGCTCCAGGCGGCCCCGGATACCTCGGCGCAAGAATGCAGATTGAATGCACGGCTAGATGGTATACTGGAAGCAATTACTGCGACCAAGGAGTCTCTACACCAAGACATAGCGCAGGTGGCCACGGGATTGGGACTCCTGAGGGCGGACCACGCCAAACTTTCTGATAGGGTGAAGGACCACGACCAACTGCTCCAAGAGTTAAAACCGGCGGTGGTCACTGTGGAGCATAAACTGACCGATATTCTCACCCGACTGGCGATGCTGGAGAAACGTGCGGAAGATTCCGAAGGCCGCAACCGAAGGAACAACGTCAGGGTGGTGGGTCTGCCAGAAAAAATCGAGGGGGACAATGCGGTGGCCTATATGGAGAACTGGTTCAAAACAGTAGTTGCTCCGGAAGGTTTATCTACATTCTTTTCAATTGAGAGGGCACACAGGGTCCCGGCCCGCCCACCCATGCAGGGCCGCCCTCCCAGACCAATGGTGGCCAGACTCCTGCATTTTAAAGACCGTGACTTACTGATACAACGGGCGCGCTCAACGGGCCCCTTCCAGGTGGACAATAGCTCGGTTACGGTTTTCCCGGACTACATGCAGGAGGTCCAGAGGAACAGGGCGTCTTTCCTGGCAGTGAAAAAGGAACTGAGAGATGAGGGCATACAATACTCCCTACTCTTTCCGGCTAAATTGCGAGTGATCTTGGATGGCACGACCCAATTCTTCCATACCCCTGACGAGGCGTGGTCCTGGCTCGAGTTGTACCGGGCTGGTACGGATCGCCAGAACAAAGGGGGAAAGGAGAGACAGCGGCCGGTCCAGATCCGTAAGTCCCAGCGCATCCGCAAGCGTAACAAACTTAAAAGAGCAATGAGGGCCGACCTGATGGCGGTGGACAGGAAGGGAGCCCTGGCTGCGACGGCGATCATTACGGGTTCACAGCAGGAGAAGATGACGGGAGACTCGGACACGGAGGAGGGGGATGGAAAGTCTGGAGGAGAACTTTCGGAGGCTGGCAGCTCGGCGGGGCCGACGGTCACACCACAGACAGCAGATGAACTATTTAACGAATAGTGTTTGCAGTGGGGGGTATGATGGAGGCTCCTTGCTGGAGCAGTTTAATCCTGATGCTTGGCGAACTAGCAGGTACTCTGTGGTGACTATTGTATGGGATTGTGGGCTTGGGGCAGGGGCTGTGCCCGCTTTGGATCGGCTCTGAAGTACCCCCTCACTGCCCTTAAGGCTATCTGTGGTGACGACTGCAGAGTAGTGAACTGTGTGTGTTGTTATTGGTTTGGATGGGGGCTGAAGTTGTGTTCTTAGGTCCTGTCCTGGGGAGTGGGGTTGGGGTTGTTTGTTGGGGTGTTCTGGAGGGGGGGACTGCTACAAGGTTGTGGGGGGTCGTCTGACACTGTCGAACTGGGGGGTGATGACTGCAATGGGGACGTTACCTGATTTAAAATGCCTCTCATGGAATGTCCGCGGGCTCAGAACTATGTCGAGGAGATACAAGGTGCACGCCTATTTGGTGAGGAGAGGCGTCCAAATCGCACTGTTACAAGAAACTCATTTAACTAAGCCAGAGTGTAGTGCACTGCAGAAGAGATGGCGTGGCCAAGTGTTTGGCACCTCGTATTCAGGGTTTGCCAGGGAGGTGCTGATCTGGGTGAGGGCGGGGGTCCCGTTCCAGGCCACGAGTCAATTGGTGGACCCTGGGGGTCGGTTTGTGGCAGTGGAGGGGAGGCTTTACGGCCGTGAGGTGGTCCTATGTAGTGTGTACGCCCCCAATGTGGACCAAGGCCGATACTTTGAAAGTCTCACAGGCTCGTTGGCTCACTTCCTGGCGGGCCCCATTATACTGGGTGGGGACTTTAATTCAATCACCGACGTGACGTGGGATAGATCGCACCCGCCACTGGCCGACTCCCCGGTGCGTAGACTGGAATTACTCAGGAAGGATTGGCAGGAGAGGTGGGGCCTTGTAGACGTGTGGAGGGAACAGCACCCTGCTGTTAGGGACTACTCCTTTTTCTCAGCACTACATGCTCTACACGTCAGAATAGATTCCATCCTGTGTAGTGGCCCCCTAGCTGCCATGGTAACGCACACGGAGTACCTTGCTAGAACCATCTCGGACCACAATCCCTTACTGGTGGCAGTGCGGTGGCAGAGGGCGAGATCCGCGGTCCCGACATGGAGGCTGCGGCCTGATACATTAGAGGACCCGGTGTTTAGCGACGCGGTCCAACAGGGCATAGAGCGTTACTTTAGTGAGAATGAGGGATCAGCTGCCACGAGATCGATCTAATGGGATGCTATGAAAGTGGTGGTGAGAGGTATCTGTATGGGCAGCTTCTCGAATGTAAGGACGACTGTCTTGGCCGATCTGGTAAAGGCGGAATGTGTGCTGCGAGAACTTGAACAGCGTAGGCCTGAACGACCGGACCTGCAGGATCAGTTATTAGAGGCAAAAGAACTGGTGGCGAAAGAAACAGAGAGATTGCGATGTTATGATTACAAGCTATACCTCACTAAGGTGCATGCGGAAAAAGACAAGGTAGGCACACTGCTTGCGAAACTCGCTAACCCGGAGCCTAGGGGTTGTCCGATTATGAGCATTAGAGCGGATTCAGGGGGAGTGGTCTGCTCACAAGCTGCAGTATTGACGCGCTTTCGGACCTATTACACAAGCCTTTATGAGACTCGGTTGGAAGGGGGAACCTCTCCGATAGGCGACTACCTACACACTGTTCGGCTCCCGACACTAGATGATGAAACGGCGAAGATCATGGGCGGCCCAATAACGTTAGCGGAGATTCGGGTAGCTGTTAAGCAGATGGCTAGAAACAAGACGCCAGGGGTGGATGGCCTACCTATTGAATTTTATGTGAAGTATATTGATGTTTTAGCACCCAAACTACTAGTAGTGTATGCCGAAGCCATGACCCTAGGGCATTTGCCCAGCTCAATGAGGGAAGCGCTAGTGGTGCCGCTGTTGAAACCTGGCAGGGAGGCCTTGGATGTGACATCATATAGGCCCCTCTCTATGCTGACGGTGGACTACAAAATATTGAGCCGTATTCTGGCCACTAGACTATTGCCTCACATGACCACGCTGATACACGCAGACCAGGCAGGGTTCATTCCTACTAGGAACACATCCATTAACACCCGTCGGCTGATCCGTATCCTACACGGCGCCTCGGCCTCGGATCATACGTCGGCAGTGCTGTCGGTGGACATTGAGAAGGCTTTTGACACCCTTGAGTGGCATTATTTAGATGAGGTGCTGGAGAAGTTCGGCCTGGGCGGAGGTTTTGGCCGGTGGACAAGGGTTCTCTATTCCTCTGCCTCTGCCTGGGTGCGATTGGGGTATGTTATATCTTCCGACTACCCGGTGCGTAGAGGAACGAGGCAGGGATGCTCGCTATCTCCCCTCCTGTTCGCTCTCGCGATGGAACCATTGGCAGCTCGGGCTAGAACGGGAGAATCATACAATGGTGTCGGGTGTGGTGGGGATACCCATTACATCTCATTGTATGTGGATGATCTGTTGCTGTACTTGGAGGATACGGAGGTGGCTCTTAGGGGGGCCGTAGAGATGTTATCAAGCTTTGGCAAATTGTCAGGACTCAAGGTAAACTGGAATAAAACTTGTATCTTTCCATTGCGGATGGATATACCGTATCCTCCTCTTGCGGTGGACGTGGTCTGGGAAGACAGGTGCTTCACATATCTAGGAGTCCGAATTTACCACGACGCTGCAAGCCTACTAGAGGGTAACATAGGTCGCTGTGTGAGGGGGCTGCGGGGGTGTATGTCCTTCTGGGCCTCCCTTCCTCTGTCGGTACAGGGCCGAGTAGCATTGTTAAAAATGGTAGCTTTACCACGGCTGCTGTATTATTTCCGGACCCTGCCGATATGGATCCCTCAGCGGTTCTTCAAAGACTTGAGGTCAATGGTTATTGGTGTCCTTTGGGGAAGTGGCAGACGCAGAGTGGCGTTGCACAGCTTGACCAGACCCAAACTCGAAGGGGGGATGGCGGTTCCTGATTTTGAATTGTATTACTTGGCGGCCCAGCTCCAGGTTTTGACGCAGAACATCGCAAGAGAATTCAGGGGCCCAGACCAGGTACGCGGGAGGGGTATCCAGAGGCACGTACTGTCCTACATAGTTATGCAACAGAAATTGGCCTTGAATGGGCTCACCCTTGAAGAGAGAACCCTACGGTTGTGCTGGCACAGGAGCCTAAAGAGAGCGAGGACCGCACGACCGTATGCGCCGGAGATCCCTCTAGGGATGTTGACGGCACTGCCGCACGGAGGCGACTGGTCTCCGTTGTTGGAATGGGAGGAGTTGGGCCTCCATGTGGTGGGAGACCTGTATGTGGAAGGGTTGTTGGCCCCGTTTGAGGTACTGCAGCGCCACTTTGGTCTCCCAGACGGGAGCTACCTCATGCATGCGGCGATCGCCGCGGCAATACAGAAACATTGGAGGATAGGGTTGGCGGAGCCGGACACGACCATGTCATGTCAATATGTGATGATGGCAGCGGGCACGATCACGGCGGTGACTTGTCTCCATTCGAGAATGTTGAATGAGGGGCTAGAACCGCTCACTGCGCTGAAAATACAATGGGAGGAAAGTGTGGGTAAACCTATTCCGGACACGGTTTGGGGCCGCATACTGAACCGGACGTGGAAGGGTAGCAGGAACGCCCGGTTCCAGCAGGTGCATTTTTTCATACTGCACAGGGCTTATCTGACCCCGGGGAAACTCCGACGGCACTTTCAGGTACAGGATGCGGCGTGCCCGAGGTGCTCGGCGATCGAGGTTGAGCTGGATCATATGCTCTGGGGTTGCCCAAGGCTGGGTTCGTACTGGCCCGAAGTGGGCGAGCTTCTGAACGCGATTACGGATAGAGAGGTGGAGTTCGACATGGCGGCGTGCCTGCTGCTTTGGTTCCCCCATACAGCGAAAACGAAAATTACGAGTAAGTTTATTGATCTGGGACTCATGTTGGCCCAGAGAGAGATTACGTGGCGCTGGAAATCCAAGGAGGGCCCCTCGGTTGGGAGATGGACGAATGAGTTGCTGAAATGGTCTCGATGTGAGAGTGTGCTACGAATGCGGCAGGCCACCAGAACGGGTAATGAGAAGAGCCTGGAGATGGCTAGGGCTTGGGAGATGATTGTGCAGGCATTGTGTGACCATTTGGCGGACGATGAGGAAGAGGGACGTCTAGGGACTGAGGTTCCGTGAGGCTTAGGGCACCGAAGGCATGATTTCAGCTAATAGCGAGCCATTCTGTCTGAGACCCACAGTAACAACCCACATCAGCAGCAGTCGGGGGGAGGGTAGGGAGCAGGGGAGTTACTAGGTTACCCTCTAGGAATGAGTGGGATGCCGGCGACGGGGTCTATCACTGGTAATCACAGGAAAAGGGCGCAGGGCACTAAACGTAGGCTCCCGTGGTGTAGTTGTTGTTAGGCACTAACAGATGGTCGACGTGGAAGAGTGCTAGCAGAGTCCTGATGATGTAGCTCCTGTAGGGCCTGGCGTTGCCCACTCGGAAGGAATGATTCCACAGGGAGGTGACTGGGGGGGGGGGGAGTTGGGGGGTATAAATGCAGATACTTAATTGTGTTGTTGGCCAGAAACCCCTCGGGGGAGCACTAGGCGGCCTATTGCTGGAACTTGTTGTTACGCCGCCCGGCCTCCGGGATGTGGGCTGAAGGGCTGTGTGCTAATTTGAGAACGCATAGTGCCTCGTGAGGTGGTGGAAGTGTTGGCTGATTTGTCCCGATGTTTGTCAATGATTCTGCAATAAAAACATATTTAAAAAAAAAAATTAACACTATACAATCAAAAAATATATGTACAATGTCAGCTTTCTCCGCCTGACACCTAAACATTTCCTGTCATGAAGCCCGCCCCACTTCATCATTTTAACAGGTGTATAGTATAAATTAAACAACGTTTTATAGTGTTGGGTGCGTATATTTGCCGTCAGACTATATGAGCCAGTATTGCCAAATCTATCCCTCTACTTTGCTTTGTGCATCTCAATATCATCCCGCTGAGTTGCCTGCAATATATCGTACAGTGTCCTAATGTTAGCTCTTTTAATCAGAGCCTCTACTAAATCATTAGTTATAATGGGCGAGTGTCTACAATGTTTATTAATAAAATCACGAATTTGCAAGTATTTAAAGAAATCATTCTTAGATATTTTATATCGTTCAACTAAATCTGAAAAAGAAACAAGTACTCCCGTACTGTAAATATCCCCTAAACGTCGTATCCCCTTATCCCTCCAAATATCCATCTTTGTATCCCAAAAAAACAGAGGGAATATTTCCTTGGAGTTAAAAGGCATATAATAACCAATCCAGTTTATAGATACAATTTTACATATTATCTTCCACGCCTTGTAAGCAGCTAATATAACTTTAAATCTCGTTCTTTTAGATTAACTTGGTTCATAGAACTTGAGCAGAGTCTCTCTTGCCTGGGTCCCCAACAACATCTGATATATATCAGGGGATTCAAATAACCTTACTTTCACCTCGGTCACCAGATACTGCATGTTCTGAAAAAGACAAACAAATAATAAAAAACAAAAATTGGCACCACCCCCACCCGCCATGTGTCAATAGTAGCGTCATATATTTTGGAGCACTCCGAGTTTTCTTCCAGCCCCTTATAAACCTGTCTACAACAGACTGAAGCTGCATTAATTGTACTCGTATGAGCTCTAACGGTACCATCCTAAAAAAAAACATTACCCGGGGAAGTATACTCATTTTTAAAACATCGCATCATCCTACCATTGATAAGTGCAGACACTCAACCCTTTCCAGTTGACTTCGTACTGAAGCTAGTATATCTACCCAATTCACTTCAACTATCTCTTGAAGTGACATCCTAATCTTTATGCCCAGATATCTTGCTTCTGGTGTAACACGTGCTTCCCCAGGACAAACAACCTGGCTTTTGGTAACATTTAGCTTACACCCGGCGACGTCCCCATATTGCTGAGTCAGGTTCTCAATCTCACTTAATGCTTGCTCTAGGTCAGATGTTACTACCGCTATATCATCAGCGTAAGCAAGAACACGTACCTAATGCTGCCCAACTACCATTGATTGTATTCCATTAGTAGTCTCCAATATTAACCACAATGGGTTGATATAGATGGCAAAAAGTAAGGGCGAGCAGGGGCATCCCTGCCGGGTGCCCCTAGTGATATATACAAAGGATGACTCTTTCCCCAATGTACAAATTTTAGCCCGCGGGCGTTTGTGCATAGTCTGAAATGCTACCAAGAATTGGGGGCCGAACCCCATCTTTCGCATTGTAGCCCACAAAAATGACCACGATACACGGTCAAATGCTTTTTCAGCATCTGAAAAAATGATCCCTATTTGCTTTTGCAATGTAATAGCATAGTCTAGCGATGCAATAATCCTGTGTAGGTGATTAACTGTGCTCCTGCCAGGCACAAAAACGTGCTGGTGTCGGGATACCAACGATGGTATAACTTGTGCTAACCGTGTGGCAAGGATCTTTGAATACACCTTGCCATCAGCATTTATTAATGATATCGGTCTATACAACCGCGGAATCCTGGGAGATTTATCCTTTTTCTTTAATATCACTATGTTCGCATCATCCCAGTATGGTCGGGGATTCCCACATTAGGCTTCTATAAAAGTGGCGAGCATATCATCCTTTATAATGGGAAAAGTATGCGATAGACCTCCAAAGGGAGTTTATCTGGCCCTGCCACTTTCCCTAACACTAATCCATCAATTGCAATCTGAAGTTCTAGCATAGTAATAGGAGCTTCTAGCTCTTCCCGTTCGATTAGTCCTAATTCAGTTAAATCAAAATTATGGAGATACCGCTCTATGCTGCCCAACTCCACAGAATATTGGGTATATAGTTCCTGATAATACAAATGAAATACCGCCATTATGCCTTCCATGGTCTCAACTGTGCCCCCTTTACCATCCTCCATAATTTCAATTCACTGGGAGGTTTGTCTGCCCTGCAGTCTTTGAGCTAAGCATCTACCAGTTGCTTCCCCATATTCATATCTTTCTTCCTTATGAATTTTGAACTGAGCAGCTATTTCTTGACTCCATACCCCATTAATCCGGGCCTTACAGAGTGTTGTCTTAGTTTGCACTTCTTTAGTATCCGCATTAACTCTAACCGCTTGTATAAGCTCACACTCAGCCTTCCTTAACTCCTCAAGTAAAGGCTGCATATGTTTTTTCTGTCGTTTCTGCTGAGCCCAGCCATAACTAAGTGTTTCGCCCCTTAGCCCAGCTTTCAAAGAATCCCAGATCATTGGTTGGGTTGCCGATCCTCTATTACTATCCAAGAACAGCGTAGCCCAAATTTGGATATGACGAATATACTCCCCATCACTTAACAATTTTTTATTGAATGTAAAGGACCGCTGTTCCAGAGGAAGGCTAAGACTAGCAAGGTCCATAACCACGGGGCCATGATCCGATGTAATACGGGGCCACACCTGCATCTTTGCACCAACGGTCAACAACCGAGTTAAGAAGATATAGTCTAACCGAACAAACTTGTTGTGTGGGGATGAAAAGAATGTATATCCCGGATCTCCATGATTCACAGTTATCCACCCATCAACTAGTCCGTGATTCTGTAAAAGTTGCTGCAAGGCCCTAAATACTTTAGGATTACGCCCTTTATACTTAGCAAAATGAGAATCCCATGTCTGTGCATCCCCATGTGTATTAAAATCCCCAAGTAGTATCAATGGGGTCCTCCAAAGTGCCAACTCAACATTCAAAAACTCCAAGATCTCAGCCTCATCCAAATTTGACCCATATACAGTACAAAGTGCAATCTTGGCACCCCCTACAATACACTCAGTAATAGCCCACCTCCCGAGATTATCCACCCTCAATCTACTCGTACCAATTATGCCATGACGCACCAAGATCGCCACCCCCCTATTCATAATGGATTGTTTCAAAGTTGATAACAATGTAAATCCCAGCTCAGATAGTATCCTACGATTAGACCAGGGAACATGCGTCTCTTGGAGACAAAGAATATCAGGGTTTATTAGCCGGAGTTCAGTGATAACACGTTTCATCTTTGGGACATTGTTCAGCCCACAAACATTAAATGAACATATTAGCAGCCTCCTATCTGCCATTAATATATGAGTGTCTAATGGCCATCAATATATACGAGAGATATACTCTAAGATTCCTACTGCACGTGCTATGAACTACATTTTTACCCTTTAGCAGATTCCCACCCAACCCCTTACTCCCCAAGTGGCCCTCTACACCCCTCCACCACCACCACACAAAAGAGCCCACCCACCCCCCTGCATGTGACCCTCCCCCATCAAAGAGGCCTTAGGGCCAATCGCCCTTGTGATGCTTGGTGAATAGCCCACTTGGTGATCGTCTTTCCCGCATCCTTATATGTGCAGCTTAGGAAAAACAGAAGAAAAAAAATCACAGGAAGTGGCAAGAAAAGAAGTCATATCACTACATGCAAGATCCATTAGCCTGTATAATTATCCTCAACCCAAGAATTGAAGATATTCTTTGGCTGTAATGACCGAAGTGAAACAACGTATATGTCCCTTATTAACAGTCTTTAAAGTAGCTGGTTGTTGTAGAAACACCTGTACGCCTTTTGCTTGGAAAGGAGTAATCAGCTGCCGCAGCTGCCATCTCTTTTCCACTGTGGAGTGGCAGTAATCGGGTCTCACAAAGAATTGCGTCCCGTCTTCTTATCTGGTCTAGCCAGATCGTACAATGCCTGTCTAGCCAAGAAATTATTGAGGGAAATCAAAATAGCCCGCGTTTGTTGCACTGCTTGTCCACTCCTTGCTGGCCATTGCCGAAACAGAAATCTATGTGCCCGTTGAATTTCCTGCGGCCAATTTCATTCTTTCAGCTCAGGCAGCGCCTCTTCAAACAGCTCAGCTACAAATTTTCGCACATCTTGCCCCTCAAGTCCTTCTGGTACCCCTAAAATACGCAGGTTGTTACGGCGCAGACGGTTTTCTAAGTCCACTAGCTTATCGTGCACATCGTCTTTATTGGCTTTTATATCTGCTACAGTGTCTTTTTGAACCACCAACTGATCTTCTAGGAGTGATATGCGAGTCTCCACTTCTGCCATCCTCTCGGTAAATCCATTACACAATTTTGCCAGCCGTCTAACTGTGTTTTTCTTTTTTTTTTTTTCTTTTTTTCTTTATTATTTTCAGGAAAGGTACGTCAGATACATAACCATACGTAAAGATCCATATACAGTAACAACAGAATACATGAATGAAGCATTTTTTGGATCAACAAAATTCACAAAGGAACAGTGGAAGAAGAGAGAGCCCAAAAGAAAAAGAGAGAGAGAAAAAAAGAAAGAGGGAACAGAAAAATGGAAGCACGGAGAGGGAGGGAGTTGGAACCCAGACAGAGGGAGAGGAAGAGAAAAAAAAACAAATACAATTCATTATACCCACAATCCACTCTCTCACCCCCTGCCTCCTTGCCTCAACTCCTCCCCCCTTCCTAAGACCTGTGTCTGCAGCTCCAGTAAGGGTCCCCAGATTTGCTGCCCTTTTTCCTCGCTCTGCTCCCCTTGCATTTGTATAACGCAGATTCCAAATTAAATATATGAAGCAGTCTGGCATACCAAGCCTGATATGTCGGGGGGTCCTTATCCTTCCATTTGGAAGCAATCATTATTCGGAGGGCTGCTGTTACCATGAAACAAAAATAAACCTGCGTTAATTCTAGCTGCAGGGATTCGTCCCATCCCAACATTATTAGAGTGGGAGTTAGTATGATAGAACATCCCATAATCTTACTAAGGAAGCATTCAATCCCCACTTTAACCAGCCCCAATTCTGAACATTCTGCAAACATATGGATCATGTTGGACGGGCCTTTCCCACATCATGGGCATTCGTTCGAATCCCTCTTCCCCCAGGTCCAAAGTTTGGCCGGTGTAAAATGTAGACTATATATAGTCTTGAAGTGTTGTGCCTTTAAGTTAGCCGATAAAAGGACCATGTTGGACAATTCAAGGGAACTACATAGGTCCACATCCTGGTTTCCAAGCTTAGCAGCCCAAGCACATTCTACCTTGACTATATCGTCTTCGTTAGCTTCGATCATCATCGCATATACTTCTTTCACTTGGGGATGTTTCCGAACCAGAATGTCCAAGAGCGGGAAGCTTAAATGAAAAGTAGGGTGAGTCATAGCTGTTTTACTACATTCCCTTAGTTGCAAGTACTTAAATAAGCTTCGAGGATCTATCTCAATTCGGTCCTGAATCTCTGCAAATGTCATAATGCCAGTTAAATTCATAATATCTCCTACTGAATTAATTCCCGCCTGTTCCCACTTACTACCGATCCTATCAAATAGAAAACCTGGGAAAAATGAAGAACGCCATAATAAAAGGTAACTATGTAATTTAGGGATATTCAGCAATTTACTGGTTTTCTGCCACACCCTCCAAGCTGCTCTAAGAGGTTTAAAGCGGGTTATTTTGTAATAGCTATTATCCAGTTGTCAAAATAATAGACCTGGAGCTTGGTTACCCATAGCTAATTCAAAGATAGATGGTGGGGTCTCTGTCTGGTGTATTACCGGGATTGGTCTAAACAATATAGTCATTTGTTGCAGCATAATAGCCCAGTAATAATATAGGATGTTTGGCACTGCCAACCCCCCTCGGTTTTGGGGGAGGAACATAAATCTCAAGGATCTCCTTACCTTCCCATATCCCCAGATAAACTGTGAAAAGATCGCTTCAACTTTTTTAAACAGGAAGTTAGGGGGTTCTAATGGTATACAACGGAGTAAGGAGAATATTTTCGGGAACATTGTCATTTTTATGACATTTGCCCTACCTATGATAGATAAATGTAGATTATTCATCCTATTAAGATCTGCACTTACTCTACTCAAAAGAGGGTCTACAATAATATTCCAGATGGTGTCAACATCGGCTGCTATTGAGACCCCTAAACGGGTTGCTGCCTCTTCCTTCCTGGGATCCTGCCACAGAATTGAGCTTGAAAAGATGATTTTAGTTTTATCTGCGTTTAACCCATACCCGGGCAAGATCTTCTATTTTACTATTTGTTACCTGGGGTCAGGGGTAACAACCGCGATGTCATCTGCGTATGCTAGCACTATGGTACAGTAACCCCTGACCACCACCGGTGGAATCACCGGATCGTTTAAAATAGCTCTAATTAACGGATCTATGTATAATGAAAAAAGGATTGGGGAGCATGGGCAGCCCTGCCTTGTCCCCCTTGCAATCTTTACCTGTCCAGAATGCTGCCCCATCAGTTGTATTTTTGCGTATGACTGTACATACATTGCTCTTAGGGCAGTAAGTACACGGGGTCCAAAGCCATTCGATCTTAAGTTCTGCCAGAGGTATCCCCATTCCACTTGATCGAACGCTTTGAGCATATAATAATATTAATGACATTTGTTGCCCAGAGCTCTCAGCGATGTTAAATAATGAGATTACCCTTTTAATATGGTCTGTTGTACTACGACCAGGTTTATGAAGCCTGTGTTACCACGGACTTACTAAGGAATCTAAGACCTTTGAAAGCCTCCTTGCTAGGATTTTAGAATAAAGCTTCTCGTCCGTGTTTATTAACGTTATGGGCCTATAAGAGGCCGGATCGTCAGCAGGCTTCCCCTTTTTAAAAAAAAATACTATACTAGTCTCCTCCCATGACTTTGGAGGAGTGCCTTTCTGCTGGACTGCTAAGAACAAATCCCACAACAAAGGGGCAAGTTCCTTATGCAATATCTTATAGATCTCCATGGGTAGGCCATCTGGGCCTGCCGCCTTTCCGGAGGCCAAGGATAGCAATACTTCGTTAACTTCTTCCATTAAGATGTCTCCCTCTAGTTCTTGTATCCCAGGCGGAGACCTAGTCCCAGGATCAACCATGGTTTGATGCCTGGACTTTTAGAGATCTTAGATCTTAATAAAAGTCTTACTATCTCATTAGGATCCGAGGACACTGTACCGTCCTTCCTTTTTAGCTTCGTAATGCTGCTTGCCGCTGTTTTTTGTATGATCCGCAGTGCCAGATGTTTCCCTGTCTTTTGCCCGTATTCATAGTGATCCTGTCTACTAGTTTGAAATCTTTCAGCTATAGATTGATTAAACAACCCATTTATCTTTGCTTTGGTACTAATAACTTTTAGTTCAATCTCTAATTGCCGCTGAGTCTGTTTTTGGACAATAATAACCATATGTTCTGTCTCATATCTACTCAGGTCTAGAATCAGTGATCTGATAAGCTCTAGTTGTTTTTTCCTATGAAACCCGGCAAAGCTAATTACCTCCCCACTGAGCCCGGATTTATATGCATCCCACACCATCTCCCGTGAAGTACTATACCTATTACTGTAAAAAAACTGTATAGTCCAGCGTTTGATATGATCGGTGAACCCGTTGGTAGCCAGCAATTTCCTATCGAAGGTCCACCTTGCTGGGGGTTTTAAATACCCTGAGATCTCAATCTCCAGAACAAGGGTGTTATGGTCCGAAAAGAACCTTGGGTAACTTCCTTATCTGAGCTTTGTTTACTAATGAATTCGAAATGTAGAAATAATCCAGCCTAACATACTTTCTCTGTGAACACGAATAATATGTATAGCCTGGATCCCCAGATTTTGTTATATACCAAATATCTACCAGCCTATGGTTTGGGGCCTGTGCCTGTACTGCATAAAAAACTTGTGGTTTCCTGCCTTGATACCCGACCCTCCCTAGCCCCCCTGAATCCATATGAATATTAAAATCTCCACATATTATCAGTGGTATAGGCCAGGAGGCGAGCTCTACCTCTAGTTCTATCAATAAATCTGCATCATCTAGATTTGATCCGTATATGGTGTAGAGTGTACCAAGGGTGGGAATTACAGCAATTGCCCACCGGCCCCATTCATCGGATAGTTTGCGATTGCTTGGCGGAAGCCGGTTGGAAACATGTATTGCCACTCCTCTCGTATTTGAGGTTTGTGAAGAGCAGGTTACTTGTGTGAAGCCCGGGACAAAGTTGAGACTTCTCTTCTGCCACGGAAGGTGGGTCTCCTGCTGATAAATGACATCCAAACCCAATGTTCGCAGTGCTTCACTCATCCTATCTCTCTTAGCTCGGTCATGCAGCCCCCCAATGTTAATCGTACAGACAATTAGCTTACCCATCCCTAAATCTACCTTGGTACCCCCTTCGCCTGCTCTGCTTCCTGTACCATACCATCCAGCTATATTGAGCCACCCAGCTATCCAATATGCACTGCTTTACTTTCCTGAACATTTTTTGTTTTTTGACCCTTCCTCCGCTTACCCCCACACCCCACCCCCCCACAACACCCCCCCCCCATCCGACCCACCCTGCATCGTGAAGCAACAGACCTGACTTGGTCTGTGGGTGATGGTTAACGGTGGATCCCCCGCTAGGGTGACATTATACAAGGGATCTAGACCTACACCTACCCCTTCCAGATTAGATCACCATTGTTTTAGCTCAAAGGTAATAGGGGAAGGTAAGGTTTCCCATCAGATCCGAAGGGCCATGGTATTAAGCAGTCTTAAGTCCAAAAAAGAAAATTCTGAAAAAAATTCTGATCAGTCTTACTATCCCTTATCCACCACTTGTCCCCTGACCACCAGCCCCATCATAATTCATTTACAACCAGCATATAAGAACTCTTTAGCCTTGATTTCCGATGTGAAGACTCTGACCCGATCCTTCCAAATAATTTTAAACCGGGCAGGTTTTAATAGGAAGGCTTGTGCTCCCTTCTCCTGAAACGGAGAGATCATTTGACGCAATCGCCACCTTCGTTCCACAGTGATGTGGCAGAAATCAGGCCTTATGAAGAAGGAGAACCCGTCTACTGCCCATTATTCATCTGGTCTAGCCTTCTCGAAAATCAGTTGCCTTAAAAAAAAGTTCCCAAAATAGACTAAAATTGCCCGATGTTTGGCATCAGGGCGGACTGGTTGGCGAATATTAAATGAGGCTCGGTGCGCCCTTTGAACTTCATGGGACCACCTCCACCCTTCTAAATCTGGAAAGGCTTTTTGCAACATCTGGACCATGAATGCTCTCATATCTTGCCCCTCCTTTTCTTCCAGTACCCCAAAAATCATAAGTTATTCCTTATTTGGCGGTTCTCGCTCTCCTCAAGCTTCCATTGGATATCTACCAATTGTGCCTCGTGTGCTTCAACTACCCCCTTTGATCCTGCGAGATCCTCCTCGAGGTTTGCTGTTCTAGTTTCCACTTCAGACATCCGATCGCAAATGTTGCTGCAGGTTCTTCCAATTTTCCTGACAGCCCCCTGCAATTTTCTGGCAACATTTTGTGCGCGTTTTCTCTCCATTCGGGCTTCTTCCCGGTGCGCCACGACACACTGAAGGATAGATTCCGGAGTAGGAGGAACCAGAGCTGCCGCCATATTATTAGGTTGTTTCTCTGAGCTTTTTTCGACCCCAACCAGTTGATCCCCCAGTGAATAATCTAACCTTAACTCCTGTGATTCCTTTGATTTCGAGTTGTCGGCTCTTTGGGCTCTGTAATTTAGCTTTCGAGTGGCCTGAGAGGCTTGCCTGCCACTGGAGCGTTTGTCTGACCCACTGTCCTCACTAGATCCAAATTTGGAGCCTGACTCTGAATCCACCCCCGACCAGGTAGCATCTGACATGGAGTAGAAGTCGTTTGCTTCGGAGTCTGCATCCTTCTCCCCGGGGATCCTATGTATTTTTTTGGGACCAATGGGATCCTTCACTGCTCCTTTCTGGGGTCCGTCGCCCATTGATTCATGTCTGTTGGGGGTACTCTGATCCGTTCTGGTTTTAGTAAATCGCCCCCCTGGGTTTCTCTTGAGCCTTTTAAGCCTCCCCCATGCTAATAGAACCCCTCTGTGCATCAGGCTCATCTCCAGGCTCTTGAGGGGGCCTCCCCCTCTCTTTCTGCATTGGAAGCGGCCAGGACAAAATTGTCAGGGTTCTGAATGTTAATGAGTGTTGGGATAGGTTAAGACTGTAAGTGCGTTGACAACACTAATAGGGAGCCCTTCATTTCCAGTTGTTATGCCCCGCTGATCTTCTGGCTCACTGAAAGGTCCAGTGTCCCCCAATTGCTCTCTTTCAGGTGTATGCACAGTCTCAGGTATTGACCCCTGTATTGGGTCAGCCTCAAGCCCCGCTTCCTCTGATCCTGACGGTGGCTTACCCAGAATCTTCCTTCTCTGGCCGCCAGCCCCTTTCTGCTCCTCTGTTCTCCCTGTTTGCCAGAGTAGATCGATGACAGTCCGCTGTTGCTGGGGCTGCAAGGCCGGGCCCCTCCCCTTCCCGTCAGGATTTTCCATTCAGAGCTTTCGCTTCTTCTCCTGGACTGCCACCGGGGTCGTCTCTTGCTCACCCCCCCCCCAGGAGAGCCGAGGGGGCCTGCTTGCACTGACCCCCCCCTGCCCCGTGCTGCTCCTTTCGGCGTCATTATGATACGATTCGAAAGTGCTGGGTCCCGCTGCAGCACCTCCGAGAGACCGCTCTCAAACGCCGAGCAGCCGGCAATCAAAACCTCTGCAGTCGCCGTCAACGCCGCAACCCACTCAACGATGCCTGGTATGAGGGGATCTCTCCGCTTCTGATTAACATGCATTTCCCAATGTGGGGGCTGGGGGTTTTATCACCTTATCACCTATTTCATTTCAATGAATATCACCCCTGCGGGAGCCACCTTCAGCCGTTTTCACTCGGCCGCCATCTTGCTCCTCCAATGTATCTCCTTTCAAGGCTGTCCCTGTGTTTTATATCAATAGAAGGGAGGCAAGATAGTTGATCATTTGATCTACGGACACAATTTACCACTCAGAGTGGTGGAAGGTCCAGTAACAGCTTGTGTCCGTAACTAGCACTGGGAAAACAAAAAGGGGGGTTGCTGTACTGTTCCTATGGAGAGCTAGGGAAGATTTAACTGGCGTGACCAAGGGTGTTAGAGTAACATCCTGTGGCATCCATTTTGTTGGATGTAGTTGCCTCACACACCCAGAAGGGTGTCATGCTTCATCATAGGCGGTTGCTCCTTGTCGGGGAGGCGGTGCAATCCCCGACGGGCTCACCTCAACGAGGGGCTCTTTGGCGGAGATCTTTTTATCCAACAGCCTTATGGTGAGGTGGGGGTGTGTGGGCAGGACAAGGTGTAGTTGCGTGAGGGATATTAAAAATGTAGCAAGGGGTACCGGAATTCTCTTTATTCTGGGGGTCCCCTGGCTGCAGTTAAAAAGTGGAGTTAGCTCGCTAGGTGTCAACAGGTTAGGTCGGGTGACCCTAGATGAGACTAAGAGTGAAGATGGTCGACATGTTTCTCGCAGTGGGTATAGTCACCCGCGATTCATCAGGACCTTAACAAAGTGAAGGGAAACATGCTAGTGTCATGTGTATGATTTATGTTATCTCTGTGGGTTCTCCTATGCCTATACACAGAGAAAAGGGAAAACAATGATTAAATACAACTCTGCATTAAAAAACAAGTCACGTCAATGCCAAGGCGTGTAACCAAGGTGGCATGCTGTTGGTGCTGTGGAACACTGAACACGACCACTGCATGCCTTGTAAATTGCGTGTGCAGTGTGCAAAGTGGGGAGCACACACAATGACTGAATCAGTGAGGAGGGTTGTGGTAGGGTGCTGGCTAAAAACAGTGGTTTTAAAAGCAGTTAAGAAGGGTTAAAATGCAGCAGCTTAGATGAGAAGCACTGCTCCTGTAGTATAACATGAGCAAGTTTAGTAAGACAGGCACCGTTTGTAACATACTGTGGCTAGATGTAAAACACACACACACTGTGACCTAATCAGCTCTAGGTGGATAGGACCCACGTGCCCCACTTACCTAATGGTCAAGGACTATGTGCCACATGAGGGGTCGGCGGGACAAAACATCAGGGATGAGCCTAGTGGTTCAGCTGGAGGTAGAGCATGAAAAAGCGCCTCTGGGTTACTATTAAAACTAGTAATAGTACACTTCAGTGAAGTATAAGGCGGAGAGGCTAAAACCTCCCCACTACCGCCCTCCGCTTATTTGACTCACCTCTGATCTCCTGTGTCCGCGTAGTCAGACCTACCCTTCTCCGCCGAGCTCGAGTAGATGTGTGAGCTCGGCGGCCGGGGTTATTTGAACCACACTGACAGATCGGCGTGTGACAACGCGTCTCCGCCCCCTCCGTCAGGTCACGTGGTTTCCGGAGGTTTTGTGGCGGCCATCTTAAAGCGGTGAGCTTGTGTGCTCAGCGCTAATAGATTGCCATTATTATCATTATTGCCTATATTTGGCACGGAGCGAGGGATCCCAGGGGACTGGAGACGTCTCATGTTGCAAATGAGTTACCCCTACCGACCTCCTATGTTAAAAAGGGGGGGTACGAAAATCGCCCGGTCTGGTGTGTGAAAAGGCACGGCGGCCATGTTGTGATGGGTACGAAAATCGCCCGGTCTGGTGTGTGAAAAGGCACGGCGGCCATGTTGTGATGGGCACAGGGGCCGTCCTGAGCATACAGTGTCAGGAATGAGCATTAGGGAGTGGCGGTGTCTTATAACATGGTATGTCTATGTACAAAAGGCCATGTGTGGCATGTGGGTCAAGGTATGTAGTGTGTGGTACCAGCAAGGAATAATAATGGAAAAAGATGTTTATACTTTTGAAGTGGGCCACTGTCAGGGGTGCAACCAGTGTATAGGATGATGAGGTGCCCACGGTGCAGTATCGGGAACTGGACAGCTTAAAGTGAGTGCCAGGGAATGTCTTCGTTGAGCCCCTGTTTGTCTGAAGACAGTCGATGGATCCATCTCTGTTCCTTCCGGAAGAGAGCATTACTCGGGCAGTTGGGGCTGGCTTCTAGTACCACCCATTTCATAGAATCTTCATCATGATTTTGTTCTACAAAATGTTTACACATCTTAGTATGGGTCTTCTTGCAGCGAAAGTTACTGCGGTGTTCAATGATTCTGGTTTTGACGGGACGGGTTGTCATCCCGATGTATTGTAGGTCACACGGGCACCTGAGCATGTATATACAGTGCGATGTATTGCAATTAGTGTGATGTCTGATCTCCCATTTGAACGTCTCAGAGAGCTGGATGGTCTTAAGTGTCAAGGTGTACCTGCAAACACCACACATCCCACAAGGATAATGGCCCGTAACGGGGGGTAGATGCCACAGGGTTTGTTGGGTTTCTTTTCTGACACACTTAGGTCTTGTGCTGATAAGGATATCCTTCAGGTTTTGTGATCTCTTGAAGGCGAACCTTGGTTCTTCTAGGGACATGTCCCCTGTGTTGAGGATATCCCAGTGACGTCTAATAGTATTCCTGATTTTGGTGGATAAGGGGGTGTATGTTGTCACACAGGTGATTGGTTGATTCTCCACCGGGACTCTTTCCTGCCTCTCTAAAAGGGCTTCTCTGTTGTTATTCCTGGCGCGTTTCCTAGCTTTTAGGACATCGCTTCTTGGGTAGCCCCTGTCCACTAGGTTCCTCGAGAGGATTGTGGACTCCTTTTTATAATCAGACACCTTGCTGTTCTCCCTGTTTGCCAGAGTAGATCGATGACAGTCCGCTGTTGCTGGGGCTGCAAGGCCGGGCCCCTCCCCTTCCCGTCAGGATTTTCCATTCAGAGCTTTCGCTTCTTCTCCTGGACTGCCACCGGGGTCGTCTCTTGCTCACCCCCCCCCCAGGAGAGCCGAGGGGGCCTGCTTGCACTGACCCCCCCTGCCCCGTGCTGCTCCTTTCGGCGTCATTATGATACGATTCGAAAGTGCTGGGTCCCGCTGCTGCACCTCCGAGAGACCGCTCTCAAACGCCGAGCAGCCGGCAATCAAAACCTCTGCAGCCGCCGTCAACGCCGCAACCCACTCAACGATGCCTGGTATGAGGGGATCTCTCCGCTTCTGATTAACATGCATTTCCCAATGTGGGGGCTGGGGGTTTTATCACCTTATCACCTATTTCATTTCAATGAATATCACCCCTGCGGGAGCCACCTTCAGCCGTTTTCACTCGGCCGCCATCTTGCTCCTCCAATGTATCTCCTTTCAAGGCTGTCCCTGTGTTTTGCAATGACTGCTCCCCACTGGAGATCTCCCAATCCGGCGTTTCTGTCATCCGCCCCCCAAAGAAGAGTTCTTGGTATGGTTTGCATCCATAGTTGTAGGGGTCATGTCTCCAAACCCTTCTCCCTGCAGTTGAAAATCTCCTTCCATATCAGACTCCTCTGCGTGCTCTGAAAGTGAATAAAACTCGCTTTCCTTACTACTGGTGGGTTCATTCCTATTGTCACTGATAATGCCATTATCACCCATTAATACAGGCTCATTAACAATGTCTAAATCAGCCTGCAGTGGCTCAACATGTTCCAAAGACAAGTGACTCTCCTCAAGAGATAGACCGGTCAGTTCACCCCCCCCTGGCTGGACGTCAAGAACACTGGGTTTTGAAGTGATTGTCAAAGAAGTCGCAGCTTTTTTACCAGCAGCCACTTGGAAAATCTGCGGTATCTTGGGTGTCACTTGTACCATGCCCTTGTCCTGTCCAGTACTCTCCAGGTGCTCAGCCCCACCAGACATTTCTTTGGAGCTCTTTGCAGCGAGTGCTGCACGTGTTCCTACCGCAGACTCCCCAGTGGCTCTTGTTTTCCCACCTCGCGCAACTTTAGGTGCCATGCCAGACTACCTATAGTGTCCCAGAAAAACCGAGAACAATAGATTTCAAAGAGTCCAGCTGCTTATTTTAATATAATGAAGCCCAGCAGAAAAACATCCAATGAAAAGTTAATGTGCTTTTACACGTGAACTCACCGGAGTCTTGTAACCTGAGCCGCTCTCCCGTAGTCTGCTCACAGCCTGGCATCAATGTCTTTGTAGCAAGAATTTATCAGAATTTATCAGAAAGTAACTTTATAGCAACAGATTTAACAGAAGATGCTGCCTCTCCACAACAGTAAAGGTTAAATACTCCGCTGCTTTCAATGCTTTTGATATTAGGATTTTCCAAGCCCGGCCGCGAGATCAGCAGTAGACTCCATTAGCAGCCGTTAGCAAGCCGGCTCAGGTGAGGCTGAAGTCCGGACGCCACTCCCCTTCTACCATTGCCGTTTTTGCTAGTTTTACAGCGGGGAGCACGGCGGTTCCTTTTTACTGTCCCGACTTCAAAAAACCTTCCCTACGGGCAGCAGAAACACTCAGAGTGAAGCCCCAATCCACTCCAGCCAACACCGCCGCTTCTGCCACCGTTACCGCCTTGCAGCCTCCTCCATGGAACAGACGGGAAAAGCGAGGTAACCAGGGGCTGCTCACAGAAACGTCCGCCGTGCGGACGCCATCTTGCCTCCGTTTACCATCCACCGGACCCATCTTTTTGGGTTAAAATATATTAGTATTATTTGTTTGTTTGTTTACTTTTATATCATGTGTTTATACATAGATTTTTTAAACAATTGTAATATGCTTAATATTTTTTTCATTTTTTTTACTTGTGTTCTAATATTTATATTTTATTTAAAAATATATCATATGTATGCTTTTTTTATAACAGTAAATTAAATATATATTTTTATTAATTGTGTTAAATTATATATAGCTGTATAGGTATATGTATGTGTATGTATGTATATTTATGCATGTGTGTATATGTGGGGCATAAAGTGCAGCATAAATTATGCATAAAAGAAGCAGAGAACTCTGGTTAGTTCCAAAGTTTAGGTGGAGAGCAGATCCTATGTAGAGCACCTTACAACATCAGCGACACTCTGAAATTGCTCACCTGAAATGTTTGCTTTTCTATCAAAGTATTTAAGCATAGAATTAGCCCACGGACATCCACACTAATATAGAAAGGGACAACGTCTTTTGCCATTTCTACAGCAAAGCCTTAAAGCATTGGGATTAGTACAGTGCTATTCATGCCAAACTGTAAAATTAAATAAACCTTTTGCCACTCCAGGCCCTGTATTACAGCTTTGGATTAGTTAAAAACCATCCAAGGCAACCTGAAATGAACAAAAGCAACCCTTGACATCTGTTTTACTATCATTCTAGCTCTTCAGCGAGGTTTAGCTTTGTCCAGACACAAGGGTGTACTTAGTATAAGTCAAAACAATACCCTTTTAAGGATAGGTTGCTGCATAAATTATGCAAAAAAGAAGCAGATTACTCTGAATAGTTCCCAAGTTTAGGTCTTGAGCAGCTCCTATGTACAGCACCCTACAACACCAGCGACAATCTGAATTTGCTCTTCTCAAATGTATGTTTTTCGATCAATATTTTTGAGCATAGCATTAGCACAATGCCATCCACGTTGAGATAGAAAGGGCCAAAGTATTTTGCCATTTCTACAGAAAGTTTTTAAGCATAGGATTAGCATAGTGCTATCCATGCCAAGCTGTAAAATGTCAAACGTATTTTACTACTATTAGGATTCATCAGCAAGGCAGCTTCTTATCCAATTTCCTCGTGGTTGAAATTTGTAAGACCCAAGCTTGTAGGGCAGTGCTATACAGGGCTGCAATCTCAATCAGTTAGATATTCTTAAAAACACTTTTAATAAATCTCTTATGAGATTACCAAAAAGCACTCTATCACTTCCTCTGAGGTTTGACTTAAACCTTACATACCTAATGTAGTCTGTCTGATATATGGACAATACTCTGGTTAAATGAGGACGTGGCCCTATATAGAGACTATGTCAGTGAGCTAATCAACAATCGCCAGGGCCTCACGATCCCCGGGTATCTCACATCAAAACCTGGCTGTTCAAGCGTTGCCTTTCTGCATACTGTCAGAATTCTTCTTCCATGCCCAAGAATGCCCATGAAATTGTTAAATCATGTTATTGGAACATCGTTTTCTGCAATAGGATTTCCATTGTTCCTGCAGGTAGTTTAGCTGATCTTTATTTATCCACCAAGTGTGAGTCCCACTTTAAAGATTGTATGGATTTTCTGAGCGTCTCTTCAGTGAGATCTTTGTTTATTAAGTTCATACTTGGAATACTCCCACTGGCTGTCTTTACTGGCACATGGAATAAAATCTCTGCTATGGCCAACAATAATTTATGTCCTCTGGGATGTCCAAATATTGAAAATGAAGAAAATGTCTTATTCTCTTGTACTGTTTATGCTAAGCAGCGCACACGTTGGATCATCTCTCTTTGCCAGCTCTTCCACTTAGAGGATTGACATTTACCTTTAAGAATCTGTTAGTCACATGCTAGGCCCAGTGTTGTATATTCAGATTCCAACTTTTTCCATTCAATGTGATATATTACACAAAAAGTTGTTGGGGCAAGCGTCTTTTAGAGCTGTGACCTGTAAATACTAGACTATATTGGCTAAACTTTTACTACCTTTTTACACTGTGCACTTTAACACACTTGTAAAACCTAGTGATATGAGGGGAACCCAAATTCAGATTATTACTTTAGCTGCCCGATAGCACAGTTGGGCCACTGAGAGCTTAGTTTAGGCTACTGTTAGAGGCTGCCCATCTGTGATGCTGTTAGGAAAAGGGGGTATCTCTGTGTTTCCTTTTATTAATTGCAAACTTTGTGATCCTAATTATGTTTTTATGAAGGTTTTTAAAACTTCGCTCAGGAATGTTGGCTGCTGCTGAATGTTTCTTTTTTTATGGGAATTGTATATTCTTATCATGTGTTTATTTTATTATTTTTCCTTTGTATGTGCTGTGTTATTGTGTACTTTTATGGCTCCTTTGAGCTGAAATAAAGATGATGATCGTGATGGTGTCAATACCATACCGATGAATCCAAGATAATTGTATTTCCTCTGTATGTTGCCTACATTTACTAAATTCATACAGAGTCTTGTAGAGTTTTCAGTTCTAGCAAATATAGTGCAGTGACGACCTAATAGTTGGGAGTTCCAATCCTCTCAAAAGGAAGCAAGATTTAATCATGGTCAATGTACATGCCCAAGAAAGTTTTTTTCCTGTTGATGTGAAGAAAGCTTTCCCGGGAAAAATCTTGGGGAGGTGCATGAAAGGCAATTAGTATCTGAGTCAAGTTGTCAGTCCCCATTCAAGGTCCCCAGGGTAGACAGGAGTTACTGTGCCCCAACCATGGTGTTTGAGGTCATTTGCAACTGGTGTCCTAGAGATAATCCTTCTATGGCTCTGGACAGTAGGCCAAGTACAAACCTTTTCGAACTTGACATTGAGTGGAGAGGGCTAGGCCTTTTCTAAACGCTGTCAATAATGGGTGCAGCCTTTACCCGATCAGTGGTACTGAATTTCTCTTAGAACTAGGAAGTATGAACGGCTTAGTTGGCCTTACCAGGATTCAAACAGACGCTAGCAACGGTGGTTAGCTCACTAGGCCATATTGATGCTTTCTCTCAAAATACCCTACGAATCAGCGGGAAGGTTGATTGACCTGAAGGGATGAGAATGGTTAACACTGTTACTGGGGAACTGCTGCTGCTTCACACCTCACATACAGCATGTTCGTTCCAGTGGAAATTGAATATACCCATATTCTGGATGTAAATTAACCCTGAAAGGTAAAAATCATTTACTCAAGCTTAGATCTTTCTTCATGTCCCTTAATAGAATAGATATTCCACAAGCTGTTGTCCATTCTTTTGAATGTGTTTGAATCACTTTTTTCAAGTAACTCTATTAAACCATTCCAATTCTGTATTTTGTGTTGTCCATTGGTTTGAGACTACCCTTGAAGGCACACAATTCCTCTTAAAAAAACAAGTACATACATTAGAATAGTAATAGTGTGCAGCTCATGCTCCCATAGTGTTATAGAATCAGTGTTTTAAGTCGATTTTGTTTGAGATTTAAACATTCTGTACTCTACTCCTCTACCACACACGTACTAGGGAACCTCATTCTACATCAAGACAGTGAGGCTTTTATTGTGTTTTTGTATTTTATTTACTAATAATTTAAAGCAAAAACATTTACAATTCACTCATTGCAACTGCCATTTAAACCACAGACTTCAAACAATGGAAATCCTTCACAGTATCTATTCCTTCATTTTCTCTAACCTCTCTTTTTGACTTTTCTATGGTGCTGTTTGTGGTTTAGGTCTCACACTGTATTATTAGACCTTTCAAACTGTGTGCACTACTGCTTTCCTGCAGGGTGTTAAGCACTTATTCCTGTTACCTTGCTTAAGGTGTTTCAGTTGATACAGTTGTGCTACTTGTAATATTCGTAACCCAGCCGGAGTCCTTCCTGTGCCTTCTTTGTAGCCTGTCCCACTAAAGGCAAATTGCTGCCCGGAGGCCACTTTTCCAGGGGAAGCAGGTGTTGTGTATGCCCAGGAGACTCGGTTTTGTGTAAAGGCTTTATTTAGGGCAAACAAGTTGACCATAAAAGAACAATAATACAACATTATTAATAAAAGGCTATTAACTAATGCTCGGACCATTGCTTTGTGATAATAAAACACAGTGCATACTTCAATACTACTACAATTCTCAATAATTAGAGCAATACAGGGGATGCATACAACATACATTACATCCTTCCCTTCACCTCGCAACCCAAGCACACCTTCTGCGTAGTCCCCCAATGCTCATCCCTCAGCTCAGCCCTACCCTCTTCAACATCTTTATGACTCTACTTGCAGGTATTGTCAGATTGCACATCAACATCCTCTCCTACGCCAACGACACTCAACTCCTCCTCTCACTCTCAACAAACCCCACCTTGACAAAAACCAACTGCCACAACTGCATGAAGATTGTCGCAACTGTCTGAAACTCAACATGGACAGAAGGAGGTTCTGATCTTCGGCAACCATACTGCCCTTTTGGAATGACTCCTGGCGACCAACGGAGCTCGGACCCATCCCTACACCGAAAGACCATGCTTGAAACCTCGGCATCGTAATGGAGAGCAAACTCTCAGTGAAACATCAGGTCAACACCATGGCCTCGGCCTTCTTCTATATGAACGGCATGCTCCACAAAATCCTCATATTGATCCCTATCAGCATGAGGAAAACTGTGACGCAGGCCCTCCTCACCAGCCAGTTTGACTACAGCAACACACTCTATGCCAGCACCTCCACCCAACTCATACAAAGACTCTTCACCGTATACCTTCAGCACAGCACCTGGATACCCCCCAGAGGGATTAGCCATGCTTAGGCTGTCCGGAATTCGGTTAAAACCGACTCTCAATGACAGTACACCTCCGGATGAAAATCAGGTGACCCGGTTTAAACCGAGCGTCACTGATTTTCATAGCTGACGTGGGGGGAGAGGAGCTGTTGTGGTCTGCCGTCTGGTTAATTGCGGCCGGCCGCACCAGAGTACTTCACGGTCTTTAAAACGACCATTCACTTAATGAGGCTTTGTTGTTCTGTTGCCCTTTCTCAGAGTCCCTGGGGGCTCTGTTGAGCCTCAGAGTGTGTGCAGGCGAGAGGAACAGCCGCCTCCACAGAGAGAACGCGGTCGGACGCCCCTCCCCTCGCTGCCCCATATTCTCTTCCAATAATAAAAACCACGCAGTGTTTTTCCTTCAACAAAAAACAACTGTTTCTCTCACCTGCAGTAACGTGCTGTTGCGATGCACGGTAGATTGTAGGGCTCGGCCTCCCCCCGGGGAGTTACTTTGGCAGCTGCACCAGGGAGCTTGGAAGCAGACACCTATTGGGCTCAAACGGGATTCAGCCCCCCCCCCCTCCCACATCCTCCCCCCCCTAGTGGGTCAGCCCGGGCTGAGCAGCCTCCAGGGCAGACACGTTTTTGATCTGCCAGCCGCACCCGAGTACTTCACAGGTCTTTAAGACCATTGACTTGTTAATGAGGCTTTGTCCGCAGCCTCCAGTGACTTTCCACAAGAGGTGGCTGAAGGCGTGCCAAAGCCCTCATTCGTAAGGATGTGTCAGTGTCCATGCGATTGTGCTCTGTGCAGATGTCTCTCGTTTTGAAGGTCGGCTCGCATTTCATCACAGCTCGGAAGGAAGGATGGAAAAGAGAATAGGAGGGAAGGGGGGCTGTAGGAGAGGAAACTGGGGTCGAGGGAGATGCAACAGATGTGTCTGTGAGAAAGTGGGTGCATTCTGTGACAGGCCGGCGTCCCTAGAAAGACATGTGGGCTGGGGCAGGATCAGTCACGTGCCATTTAGTTCCTTAGCTGAGCGAGCAGGGACCCGAGACGGATGGCAAGGGAGTGCCTGACGCGGCCCTGGGACTGCTGGGGGCCGGAGCCTTCCGGCACGGGTGCTGGGACGACTCCGCATTTTATCCTTGAAGTGCTCCTCATTGTGTCGTACCCCCAGATGAGATTTTTTTTTCAGGCTCTAGTTTCACCTACCCTGCTGTTTATGTTAATGGGCTTCTTGTTCCACTGCTCCTCCTCTTATCACCGGCTGCTCCTCCTCTTATAATCCGCTGCTGCTGTGATTTCTGCTATAATTTGCATGGGGTTACGAGGATAACTGTCTCAGGATTACATTTCATACTGTTGTCACATACTGGTGCTCCTCATTTTATCACGCACTTCCTGTTGCCTGCTACATCTGTCATCCCCGTCCGTGGCCGTTTAGTGCTCTCAGTGTTCTCATTCGGCTGCTCCTCCTCTTATCACCCGCTGCCGCTGTGATATCACTCTACACTCGGCACTGTGACTTCTCATTTATTTCAGTTACTTCATCGCTCACTCTATGTCTCCTTTAAGGTGATTTTTTTTTCTCTTGCAGTCATTCATTCATTCATTCTTTCTTTTTCTTTCTTTCACCTTCTTTATTTTTTTCCCTATTTTTTCCTTCTTTCTATCTCCTGCTTTTGCTCACCCTTGATTCCTATCTCTTCTCGTGTTTCCGTTACTCTTTCTCTGTCTCCCTTTGATCTCGTGTTTCTTCCCTACCCCCATCTTTATTTCACTTCCCATTATTAGTTGAAAGATAAGCATGTTATGGCAGAACAGGTGCATGATCCGTGTAGCAGTTACAAGACGCATTGAGTCAGGCCCTTTTGTGCTTGTCTGTGCGTGACACGCATCTCAATCAATCAATCAATCAATCATAACATTTGTATAGCGCACTTCTCACCCGTGAGGGTCTCAAGGCGCTGGGGGGGTGGGTGGGTGCTGCTACTGCTCGAACAGCCAGGTCTTGAGTTGTCTCCTGAAGGCGAGATGGTCCTGGGTCAGCCGCAGGTGGATGGGGATGGAGTTCCATGTCTTGGCCGCCAGGTAGGAGAAGGATCTTCCTCCGGCGGTGGCTCTTCGGATGCGTGGTACGGCGGCGAGGGCGAGGCTTGTAGAACATAGCTGGCGGGTGGGCGTGTAGAAGGTCAGGCGGTCGTTGAGGTACTTGGGGCCTAGGTCGTGGAGAGACTTGTGTGCGTGGGTGAGGAGCCTGAAGGTGATCCTCTTGCTAATGGGGAGCCAGTGCAGGTCCCTCAGGTGGCCGGAGATGTGGCTGCGTCGGGGGATGTCCAGGATGAGTCGAGCGGAGGCGTTCTGGATGCGTTGGAGTCTTTTCTGTAGCTTGGCTGTGGTTCTGGCGTAGAGGGTCTTTCCGTAGTCCAGTCGGCTGGTGACGAGTGCCTGGGTGACCGTCTTCCTGGTTTCGGTCGGGATCCATCGGAATATCTTGCGGAGCATGCGTAGGGTGTTGAAGCATGATGAGGAGACGGCGTTGACTTGTCTGGTCATCGAGAGGGAGGAGTCCAGGATGAAGCCCAGGTTGCGTGCATGGTCTGTTGGCTTGGGAGTGGTGCCCAGGGCGGGGGGCCACCAGGAGTCGTCCCAGGCGGAGGGCGATGGTCCCAGGATGAGGACTTCCGTCTTGTCTGAGTTCAGTTTAAGGCGGCTGTTCTTCATCCACTCGGCGACGTCTTTCATCCCTTCGTGTAGGCTAGTTCTGGCGGTGGCGGGGTCTCCAGTGAGGGAGAGGATCAGTTGGGTGTCGTCGGCGTAGGAGATGATGCTGAGGTTGTGTTGGCGCGCGATGGCTGCAAGAGGTCTCATGTAGACGTTGAAGAGGGTGGGGCTGAGTGATGATCCTTGCGGTACGCCGCAGATGACTTCGGTGGCCTCGGATTGAAACGGGGGGAGGCGGACTCTCTGTGTTCTTCCAGCGAGGAACGAGATGATCCACTCCAGTGCCTTCTCTCGGATACCGATGTTGCTGAGGCGTTGAGCTAGGGTGCGGTGGCAGACAGTGTCGAACGCTGCAGAGAGGTCCAGGAGGATGAGGGCCGCTGTTTCCCCGTTGTCGAGCAGGGTTCTGATGTCGTCAGTGGCTGCGATGAGGGCGGTCTCGGTGCTGTGGTTGGCTCGGAAACCGGACTGCGAGGGGTCGAGGGATCCGTTCGTCTCGAGGAAGACGGCAAGCTGTCTGTTGACGGTCTTCTCGATGACTTTGGCAGGAAAAGGGAGGAGCGAGATGGGGCGGAAGTTCTTGAGGTCGGTGGGGTCCGCTGTTGGTTTCTTCAGTAGGGCGCTGAGCTCGGCATGCTTCCAGCTCTCCGGGAAGGTGGCGGTGTTGAAGGAGGTGTTGATAATGTACCGGAGTTGGGGTGCGATGGTGGAGTCGGCCTTGTTGAAGACGTGGTGGGGCAGGGGTCGGTTGGAGATCCGGAGTGGATGGTGTTCATCGTGCGGGCTGTGTCTTCGGTGGTCACCGTGGTCCAGGTGCGGAGGGTGGCGGTGGGGGGCGATGGTTCGACTGTTGGGTGCGTGGATGGTGCGCCGAAGCTGTTGTGGATGTTGGCGATCTTGCGGTGGAAGAACGAGGCGAGAGAGTCGCAGAGATCTTGTGAAGGAGTGATGTCGTTGTTGCCGGTGCTGGGGTTGGAGAACTCCTTGACGATGCTGAAGAGTTCCTTGCTGTCGTGGGCGTTGTTGTCCAGTCGTTCCTTCAGTGATTTCTTCTTGGTGGTGCGGATAAGCTGGTGGTGCTTGCGGGTGGCTTGTTTGAGGGCGGTCATGTTGTCTGTGGTCTGGTCGAGGAGCCAGGCTTTCTCGAGGGTACGACAGTTCTTCTTGGAGTCCTTGAGTTTGTCGGTGAACCAGGAGGCTTTCTTGCTTCTTGGTCTGCTGGGGGGGTTCTTCAGTGGCGCGAGGTCATCGGCGCAGGCGGTCAGCCACTGCGTGAAGTTGCGGGCTGCTTCATTGGGGTCCGTTGTGCTGGCGGGTAGGTTCTGGCTGAGGGAGGTGGTGAGCTGCTCGGCGGTGATCTTGCTCCAGCTCCTGTGAGGAACCTGTTGCGGGTGGTGGTGGGTCGTGGTCTTCTGAAGCTGAAGTGGACGCAGCTGTGGTCGGTCCAATGAAGTCCTGTGGAGTGGCTGAAGGTGATGTGCTTGCTGGATGCGAAGACGTGATCAAGCGTGTGGCCGGCGTAGTGGGTGGGGGTGTTGACCAGTTGCTTGAGTCCGAGGTTGGCGAGGTTGTCCAGCAGGGCGGCGGTGTTGCGGTCCTTGTTGTTCTCCAGGTGGAAGTTGAGGTCCAAGATGGCGGCCGTGAGAAACGACCGAGCAGCAGCGTTAGCAGTGTGGACACGGTTTCAGCTTACCCCAAAACTTTTGTTGCTTAAAATGCCGTGATTTTTTCTCCCGGTCACTCAGCATTAAATGGAGAGACTCTCGAGCGATTAAGGCAAAAAGGCAAAAGGAAACGTGGGGAAAAGGCGATCAACTGTTCAAAAAACAGCCGAGACTCAATACGGGGTTTGGATGCCTCTGGTCGCTTCTTACCGCAAGGTACTCCCCTCCGGGCTGTTGAGGGTTGCTGCTACGTTACTCCTGAGGATTGGGTTGGCCGGCAGGTTCTCCTGTGGAGCTTGCGGAGTTCGCGGAGCCAGGGGGCGGAGCGTTGCAGCGGCTCGGACGGAGTCGACTGGACACAGAGGCGGAGGCAGAGCATCATCCAGGGGCTGTGAAAATAGGAGGCAGAGTAGCGAGAAGCAGCAGCTTTTTTCGCGGATGGCTCCGAAAACTAACACTGGACGTAAGCCGCCGGCAAAAAAAAGAAACGCGGCTGAAAATGCAGGTGCAGTCGGCAACCCCGTAAACGCTGTAAGCATTGCAGCGGACAGTGTCGGCACCGAGGCAGCATTGTTCGAAGTCGAGCCTAGGGTTCGGACAAGACTACCGATACCAGGACAGGGTACCCCTAAAGAGATGAGGCCTCCATCCGTTAGAACCAGACAAGCCGCTGCCACAGCCACTGCTACTGCCACTATAAGTATAATGGAAATGTTGAATCGCAAGGACAAGGAGAAAAAGCTTAAAACAACAGAACTGGCCCCAGCAGTAGCAATTAATTTGTTACCAGCGACTGAAGAGGGCGAGGAGCCTGAGCCGGAGTCAGAGCTCGAGCCTGAGCTAGAGCCAGACCCACAGCCACAGCCACAGCTACAGCCACAGCCACACCCGGAGTCTGGGGGCGCGGACGCTGTTTCAAATGGTGTTCAGGGCAAGACGGTGTTGTCAATTACAGTGGCTGTGGGGGCTGACAAGGATGTCGGTAAGGAGGGTAAAGCTCCTACGCCGGTTAATGATATGGTAACCACGTCTCCAGAAGGTGAGGCAGTGCAGCTCGCTGGTCCCTCCGCCACAAATATTAACTGCGAAAGCGATCAGGTTGGTCAAGGGGAGAGACTTTAGCTGGATTTAAAGATGGCTCTATTCTCTCGGTTACAGGCGAACTAGCGAAAGAGTCTGTTGTGGTCACAGCGACTCCAGGCGAACAAGGACGACCAACAACAAACGCTAATCAGAGGGGCCCGATCCATGGGGAGAAGGAGAAGGAGAAGGAGAAGGAGAAGACCCCCAGTGAGTGTTTCTTCTCTGTAACAGAGGAGGCCGATTGGTCAGAGGACGAGGAGATGCAAAGTTCTGATATCGATGGCAGCAATCCAGAGACAGAGAGCGACCTAGAGGTGGGGCTACCATCAACGGCCGTCAAAGCTACACTCCCTCAAAAAAATCAAGCAGAATTAACATGGGATCATTCTCCAACAACATCGCTACAAGGAAACTCAAGCCACGCACAGAATCAGGAGACCACACAACTTTCAATGATGTCAATGATGACAATGATGGAATCAATTCATCAAGGGATTACAGCGCACCGGGAAGAGACAAGATCAGATAGTCTCAAGGCCCAAGCAGCAATGAGAAAAATGAAAGGAGTGGTCAGAAAGCTTTCAAAGGCCTGTGTGAATGTAGGAGATAGGGTCTCAAACTTGGAAGAGAGGATAGTCGCTACTGAAGTGGAGGCGGCGGCTGCCACGAGCAGAGTGGAATCTTTTGGAGCACAAGCACAGGATGTCCAGTGGAAGCCCGGAAGACTTAGAAAATAGGCTAAGGAGGAACAACCTAAGAGTCCTTGGGATCCCGGAAGGATGTGAAGGGCAGGATGTTAAAGCCTTCATTGTTAAAATCTTCGAGAAAGCCTTTCCGGATGTTGCTGGGTGGAACTGGACCGCCGAAATCCAAGGGGCGCATCGGACATCGTTCAAGTTGAGGCAGAATGCTAGAGTAGAAGATAAGCCCAGAGCAATTCTGATCTATATAGGGAACTTTCTGTTGAGACAATCTATTGCAGAGAAGGCAAGGCCGGATGCCAAAAGAGCCTTCGAGGGGGGTTTCTTCTTCGTAAGGCCCGATTTCGGCCATACTACCGTCGAACGGCGCTGGAGATTAAGACAATTAATTAAGCCCTTTCTGGACAAAAGAATACAGGTGTATCTCATCAACCCAGCCCAGCTAAAGGTAATTCATCTGGGCAAGACAATATATTTCTCCTCAGAAATCAAAGCTCGGGAGTATCTGGACTCAGTATAGTATCAGACTCTGTTCAATATGGTAACCTTTAGCGCGCCCCTTAATTAAGTCTTCAATGATCTGTTTAAAAAGAATGATGAAGCCCAAGGGGGGCAGAATAATGGCTACTAGGGGTCATGTGCGATCTCTGAAGTCAGGTTTTTCTGATTTTCTGGTGTTACGACTTGGTGGTTTATGGTTTGATCTTGAGGTGGGGTTTATTAATCGTACGTAGTGAGTCCACTGCTATGCTGCATCCATCACACGCACAGACTTAGTCTGCGCGCTCCACTAGGGTGGGGGTTTGGGTCGGGGTCAGGGTGGGAGGAGGTTTGGAATGGGAGGGGGGGTGGGGGGGGGAAGCAAAAGAAAAGAAAGTTCTTGCAATAAATGTGTATATAAATATAACTGAAATGTTGGAAGAAAATGGTATATTCATGATGTGTTCAGGAGGGCTCTTGACCGGTTAGAATGGTGGTTACGCTCCTTGAAGGGTTATGTCTAGGCTTAGGGTAGTAAGTTTGAATATAGGGGGTCTGAACAATTGGAAAAAGAGGGGCAGGTTTGAGGAGTATATCAAAATAATAGGGGCTGATATCGTATGCCTACAAGAGACCCACCTACCTTGGAAAAAGAAACACTGGTTAAATTTAAGGGGGTTTGAAATTCTGTCCTGCTCCTCACAGACATCAATGATAAAGGGGGTAGCAATCATTGGTAGGGTAGGTTTGGGGGGGGCAAAAAGATGTAAGCCCGATGTACTTGGAAGATGGGCAATATGCGAAATGAACCTAGGTATCACTCTATGTTCAATATACGGTTCTAACCTGGATGACCCGGGGGTGATGGATCACATAGAGAGGGAATTAACTAACTGGCCAGCTCCTTTAGTAATTTGTGGAGACTTTAATATTTCAGCAAATTTTGTTAGCGGTACTCCATATATAGGTCGCAAGCCCCGGGTATTTAGAGCAGTGTCCTCTATAATTCAATCTCATGGGTTGAGGGATGTGTGGGGAAGCTTAAAGAAAGATGACCCCGGGTCCACATATTTCTCACATCCATTTAATAAGCACACAAAATTGGACTATTTTATGATATCGGCTACCTATCTTCCTAATGTGGAAATAGCAATGCTCCCTAGGTTAATATCAGATCACAACCCCCTAGTCTTAACAATGGCTACCAACAAACAAACGAAAAAAGCCAGACCCTGGACGTTTGACAGAAAGCTACTAATGGATAGCAACTATATAGCGCACATAAAGGACTGGTCTCAGTCATTCTTCGATGCGAATAGATATAGTGCCTCCCGCGTCGCTGTATGGGATAGTTTTAAAGCAGGTTTGAGGGGGAGACAATTAGTTACACGGGCCGAAAGTGGAAAGCAGCGAAGGAAGAGAGAGAACGCCTGTTGGGTAATCTGGCAGAAGCAGAGGAACAACATAGGAGGGATGTATGTCAGGGGAATCAAGGCATTCCGAGTTTAGATCGGCTGAATAGTATGAAGGCTGAAATTCAGAGGCAATTGGCTAAGAAAGCTGCAGCAGAATATCAAACCCAGAGAGCCAGGATGTATGAACTGGGGAAAAGGCAGTTAGGGCATTGGCTTTACGGATAAGGCAGGCTACATCTAAGAACATCATTACTGAAATTAAAGAGGGGGACCGAACCTTCAACAAACCAGTTGAAATCCTCAATGTTTTTAGGAGATTTTATCAAGACTTATATAAGGAAGAGTCGGGAATTGATGACCCGGGTGTAAATTGGCCGGAAATGGGTATTAAACTTACCTCCAGTGAGAGGGAAACCTTGGAACAGGATATCACTATGGATGAACTGTTAGATGCACTACAAGACTTAGCAGCTGGTAAGGCAGCAGGGCCCGATGCCATACCCTCGGAGGTGTATAAATGCTTGAAGGAAGAAACGTCACCTCTTCTTTTGGATTTACTCAATGGGGTTATGAATACCGGAGTTATACCGGAATCTTGGACTAAAACCAATATTGTGGTATTCCACAAGAAAGGCAAACCTAAGGAAAGCCCAGGCTCTTACAGGACAATATCGCTAATAAATAGCGACAATAAATTATATGCAAAAATCATGGCGACACGGTTGGGGAGGATTATTGGGACTCTGGTTTCTCCCTGGCAGCATGGTTTTGTCCCCGGCAGGGATACGACTGACCACATAAGAAGAGCCATCACATTGTTTGACATTCATGCTGCCGGGGGGGGGGGGTCGCAATGATCCTCCTCGACGCGGAAAAAGCTTTCGACCGTGTTAGGTGGAGCTTTTTGTGGAGAGTGATGGAAGATAGAGGATTTGGTCCTAGATTTCTGCAGGCAATCCAGGCTATGTATTTTAATCCTACTGCGAGTATTCAGCTTATGGGTGAGAGTTCAGGGCAGATTCATATAACGAGGGGCACAAGACAAGGGTGCCCGTGCTCACCCATCCTTTTCGCCTTATATATAGACCCCCTAATAACTCTCATAATGAATAACATCAATATCAAGCCAGTTGCTATCAACGGATTCCACACCAAAGTCCTTGCATACGCGGATGATTTAGCTATAACCACCACGGATCCCGACAGTGCCATGAGGGGAATAGTTAGTATTACTTCTAACTTTGGGAAGCTATCTGGATATCGTTTAAATGTGGCAAAGACGCAGGTATTATGTTCTAGAAATATAATCAAACGGGATGACAGGTATGTGGACTCAGTAGCGTACTTAGGTATAATAATCAATGCTCAGCCAAGGGATATTATTAAAGATAATTATGTACCGCTATTGGAAAAGATGAAACAAGATCTGAAAAGGATAGATACACTCCACTTGTCAATAATAGGCAGAGCCAATGTTATTAAAATGACAATGTTCCCGAAAATGTTATATAAATTTAGGGCTATTCCCTTCAAAATAGACGATACACTGATTAAGGAAATGGAGGCTATCTTTATGAATTTTGTCTGGCAATACGGCAAGGTGAGGAGATCAAGCAAATTCATGTCTCTTCCCCAGGAAAGGGGTGGGCTGGGAATACCAAACCTTAGGTTCTATAACTGGTCTTGTCTGCTCTCAGGAATGGCTGTACTCTTTTTTCCAGATGACCCTACGCATAGTCAGGGAGATATTCCTTCTATCTTTCAGCTGGCCCTCGGGAGGGAAGCATATGGGGTACTATTGAGGAAATATGATAAACGATATTTTAAGGCATCAGGGTATAAAATATTGGAAGACGTCTGGGGGCTATGGTCTTCTGTACAGAAAAACCAGGGCATTCCAAGGTACAATCAACATACCATACTTTGGAATTCAGTATTTTTCCCCCAGTTAAGTAGTGATGGCCCCTGGAGACACTGGGAAAGACAGGGAATTACTACACTGGGCCAAGTAAAGATAAAGGATGTATGCAGGCCCCTTGAACTCTTGAAGTCACGGTATTCACTACAAGGGTGTCAAGAGCTCAAGTATATGCAGTTGGTTAATACAATAAAATCAAAAAGACCCTGTATAAATATATCTAAAGGATGTGCACTACTAGATTACATGAAGGGGGGTGGCTGTAGAATCAGGGAAATATACAGACTATTCTTGGAAGTGCTCCCTGATGATATGGTCAAGACAGAGACAGCTTGGGCTTCAAAACTGGGGGATCCAGATATTGACTTGGATAGAGCCATTCTAATGGATAAAAGGTTCCTGCGATCCTCAAATCTAAGAGCACAGCATTTTAAGACCCTTTTTAATTTATACTACACACCGGCGAAATTATTCGATTGGGGTAAGAGGGTGGACAACAACTGCCCTAGGTGTGGGAACGGGCCAGCTGATGTTTTGCACATGTTTTGTAACTGCGAAAAACTAGGCACCATTAAAAAGGAAATCGAAGTGTTTTTAGAGGGGCTGCTAGCTGTCAGAATAGACCTATCCCCGACACTTTTAATAATTGGTTGCGATGCTAAATTGGGTTTAAGTACAGAGATTGAGGCGCTCGTTTTTATATCAGTAGCTGTTTTCAGAATACTAATTGCTGCTGTTTGGAAGGATGTCGAGGCCCCAACCTTCCAAATGTGGATTTGCAGGATGCTAGGGATTCACAATATCGAGTCAGAACTGTATGCTTTAAAGGGAATTAAATCACGGATCTGGGCACCAGTGGCTACATGGAGGCTGTCGATGGTAAACATCGTTTACCACAAAGTTTTTACAACGCGGTACCTTTAGCACGCATCCCTTACAACGCAAGTCGTTACCACGACTTGCGCTGGAGGGCGCTAAAGGATTAAAAATAGTAAATTTACTATCCCAACACCTTCCCTAGGGTCCACGGGGACTGGTGTTAGAATAGTAAATTATACTATTCGAAATCCGCGCCCCCAACGCAAGTCGTGGTAACGACTTGCGTTGTAAGGGATGCGTGGTAAAGGGATGCGTTGTGACGGTACGCGTTGTACCGTCATACATCCCTGTCGATATGCGGGGCCTCATAACAATGTCCTTCAAGTCCCTGACTCTTGCACGACCATCACTCTTTTAACCTTTAATCTTTGTTCTGTTGTATATAATGCTTTTTGTTACATCAATTGCTCCTGCTTTCACATCATGTATATTTATTTCTATAATTATATATATTGTCGTGTTTAGTGTATATTATATTGCTATGAACTTTCAATAAAAATATAAAAAAAAAAAAAAAAAGGAAGTTGAGGTCCCCTAGGAGGATGTAGTCAGCGGAGGGGAGGGCGTGCGGGCTGATGAAGTCCGTGATGTCTTCGCTGAATTGTGTGCGTGGTCCCGGGGGTCTGTAGACGAGGGTGCCTCTGAGGGTCGTCTTTGGGTCGGTGTGTATCTGGAAGTGGAGGTGCTCGGCGGCGGAGAAGTTGTCATTGGAGTCGGTCGTGATGCGGATGGTGTTCTTGTGTACGATGGCGATGCCTCCTCCAGTCTGGTTGACGCGGTCCCTCCGGGTGATCTTGTATCCGTCTGGGATGGCGATGGCGATGTCGGGTGCGGAGGAGGCGTTCATCCAGGTTTCTGTGAGGAAGGTGACGTCTGGTGAAGTTGTGACGAGCAGGTTCCAAAGTTCGATGGCGTGTCTGTGGATGGAGCGAGTGTTGAGCAGGATGCACTTGAGGTGGCTGTTGTTGGTACTTGACTTGGCGGGTGCGGTGCAGGTCCGGAGGCAGGTGAACTTGCAGGCTTGACAGGTGAAGGGTCTCGGGGTGGCTCGGTGGCAGGCTCTGTTTCAGTCGGGTTTGCGTGTGATGAGGATGGCGGCGTCGTAGGTCCGTCGTGTGGGCTGGCATCGTCGGGGGCTAAGGGTCCTGGCGCTGGGCGCGGTCCAGACGTGGACGGGCGTAGACGGGCTTGCCTTTGGTGCGCCTTCGGCGCGCAAAGGGCGCGCCCGCTGCGCTCGTCCGCTGCGCGTCCGCCGTGCGGCCTCCATATGAGGGGCTGAGGAAGGGAGGAGCAGCTGGGAGGCGGGAGCGGGGTGGCGAATGGGAACGTCAGGGGGACGGGGCCGCAGGGTGCAGCGGCGGGAAGCGAGAGGGCGAGGCGGGAAGCGGGAGGGCACAGAAGGCAAGGGGGAGCGAGGGGCAGATTAACAATTAACAATTAAGTTACCAAGGGGAATGACGAAATTACAGGCACAAGCACAAGGATACATGGGGGAGAAAAACTAAGAGTTAAAAGGGTAAAAGGGTAAAGACGAAATTACAGGCACAAGATCTGATGGAGAAATGAAGGAAGTACCGTACCACAGGTCACGGGTACAAGCCGGTCAGGGCGCAGCAGCGCAGCACGGGGAGGACCACGTGGTGGCTAGGGGGGCGACCTACCTGGTGACCTACCATGTGCAGAGGTTGCACGGTACATACATCTTGGCTGGAGTTGGTAGCGGACCAGCAGTGTCTGGAAAGGGGGCTTCGGCACATACTGCCGTAGGATCAAATGCACATTCATTCAGCTGTTTCGGAGCGCCTTGCTTCGCAGCGCACTGCTGTATGGGCTGTCTCGGCGGCGCTTGAACACGTTTCTGTTGTTGCGCCCAGAGGCGCGTGTAGCTCTATTAGGGATATAGCGGCTATTCTTGGGAGCAGCGGGTTGTCCCTGCATGGCCGAAGTGTGACTGACTCTACCCAACACCTTTCTTCTTTTTCTGTTCCACCACCGCCCTTCCAGATGGAGCAGCCTGGCAGTAGTCCCGGCGTTCCCTGAGTGCATTGAACGGGACCGAGGCGTCCAATATAGCGCCTAGAAGTCATCCGAGACACCAGATTCACAGAGGAGCACTTCCCGGCTCATAACATAACATGTACTTTTCTATAGCGCACGTATCACCCGAAAGTCTCAAGGCACTGAATAACAGATGTATATTGTTACCCAACTCAAGAGTACTTATTTTATCGACCTCAGATGGGTGAAAGGCTGAGTGGCCCTGCTAGGATTAGAACCTGTGACTCTGAGGCGAACACAGGTCCCTACAGTGGATGCATTTATCCACTGCCCCACTAGACCTGGCTTTGGATAGCCGCGTCCTCCCCGAGGGACCGAGGCGAGCGGGGTGGGGGGCAGCCGCCCAGATGGGAGACCCCAGCCGGAGGAACCGGTTTAAATTCACAGTTACATATTACGGACCAGACCCAAATAAGGTGTCAGGGCGCCTCGTGACAGGAAATTAAACACCATCATAATGAATGTGGAAACTTGCCCAATTACAATAACGCGCCTTTTCTATAGCGCTTTCTACCTCCTGCCGGGCATCAGGGCGCGTTTCAGCTTGCAGAGGAAGCAGGTTCGGCTTGGGAAGTGCATGGATGAGAGAGGGGTGCTCTCACAGCATGTGCACTGGGAGCATCTCCCCCCACGTCCACACACCTGTGACAGTGCAAGACAGGCCTGCAGGAGGAAGGGCGTTTTGGGGGGCACTGAGAATTATTAAAATTCATTGACAACCCCGCAAAAAAAAAAAAAAACACATAGCACATTAATGGCCAAGGCCATATTTTTTACTATACTGATTTTCAACAGTAATCCTTTATGGGTTCCGGAGTGGCGTGCTACTCGCCAGAAAAGCGCTTCAACACCCATCAGGGGTAACAAGTGCTATATGAATGCAAATCTTTCTTACCCTTTCATCCCTCCGCTATCCTTCTCACTCCAAATAACTGACTAATATCCACCACTGAAATTACTTCATATTTCACAGTATTAATTCACCACTAATCCTTTATAGGCTTCCTGAATAGCGTGCGTCAACAAGCGCTATGTAAATACAAACCTTTGTCCTCCTCTATCCTTCTGCTATCATTCCAAATAACTAACTAACCTAACCAACACTTAAAATGTACTTGCATGTTTCACTATACTAATTTAACACTAATCCTCTATGGGTCCCGGAGTAGCGTGCTACTCGCCGAAAAAGCGCTTCGACGCCTCGTCGGGGGTAGTAAGCGCTATATAAATGCAATTACAATACAATACAATACTTCTCCTGTCATCCATGGCCGTGTAGGGGCATTACTTCTCTCCAGTAGTGGCGCTCCGCCACAGTGTTGGTCTGTTTTACCTACCCTACTCTGCAGGGCTCGAGTCGGGGTACCACGCGGGTGGACGGCGTCCCCCCACTTATTTTACTGGGTGGATGCCGTCCCCCCTGCCAAACAGCTAGATTTCACTCTTTGGCCTCTCTGGGACGGGATCGGAGCACCTTTCATAACGTCACTTCCTGTCGTGACGTCACTTCCGATGACAGCATCCCCCCACTTCTTTTTTAGGACTTGTGCCCTGCTACTCTGTATATTAACAGTGCTCTTAGTGTTATTGTTCAGCTGCTCCTCCTCTTATCATCTGCGGCTCCTCCTCTTATCTTCTGCTGTAATATTGCTCTGCTGTGTTTCCTGCTATAATTTGCATTGAGGTATGAGGATAATTGTCTTGAGATAGCTTTCCATACAGTTGTCACATACTGGTGCTCCTCATTTTATCACACACTTCGTGTTGTCTACTGCTTCTCGTCATCCTCGTCTGTGACTCTTTAGGGGCATTACTTCCCTCCAGTGATGATGCTCCGCCAGTGGTGGTCAGTGCGCCCTGCAGCAGGTCAGCAGTCATTGCTGTGCAGGTCTTCTTGTTAAACTCTCACCCCTGGAGGTCCCTATCTTACTCCCTTCTATTGGAGGAAGGATGCTCTGGGGGTTCAGTGCTGGGCAGGGTCTCCTTGTTAGCCCCCATCCCCCTTAGCTGACCCTCTCCCTTTTAATGGCCGGCTGCTGTGGAGTCAGTGCTGGGCAGGGTCTCCTTGTTAGCCTCATCCCCCCCCAACCCCTGTAACTGACCTTCCCACCCCCTTCTAATGGTGGCAGGATGCTCCGGAGTCAGTACTGTGAAGGGTCTCCTTGTTAATTCCCTCCTCCCAGAGCTCACTCTCTCACCACATTCTAATGGTAAAAGGATACTCTGGACTGGACTGCCATTTATTGCAGTATTGTACTTCTACTTGTTCTGTGTACTCTTTTGTAACATGCACACATGTCACTTTTTCCTCCTGTAACGTAGCATTTGCTTCCTCTTGTATTTTGTTTGCTCTTGAAACATGCACAATTGTCACTTTTACCTCATGTAACATAACATTTGCTTTTGTAACATGCTCACTTGTAATTTTCTCCTCATTTATCACTACTGTTCCTATTGTGAAGCGCTCTGACACCTTCAGGTAAAGTCCTCGCTACATAAAAACGCATAAAATAAAAAATAAAATAAAAATAAAAAAGTGTAAGGGGATGTTGGAGGGAGGGGAGGGCTGGAGAGGAGGGAACTACAATGAGCAGTGAAGGATTAAACTAACTCTGCACAGAAGTTTGGGGTTCTTAGGTGGGAGGGGGGAAGCCAGGCTGCAACTGTTCATTATACCACCAAGGATTACCTTCACATTCCTAGCCCCTAAACTCTGAAATGCTTCCCCTCTCTCTCCGAGGGACCTATAAAGCCATCTTAAGGGCATCCAGAGAACGCAGAAATGGTCTCTCTAAGCTAAGGGGGAGCAGAGACCTATTGCCGATTGCACTGTGATGTGCAGGTTTTTTAAAATTCTGTAGCACAGATTGTTTTCCACGCTACAGGAGAACACACCAACAAGGTTAACACATGGCTGGTAGCACCATGCTATGGTAGACTCTTCCATAAACCTTGAAAAAAACAGCAGCAGAGGATGTAGTCTAATGGTTAGGGTGGTGGACCTCAAATCTGGAGAACGAGGTTCGAGTCTCGGCAATGACGCTCAACATCCTGTGATTCTGGGCAAATCACGTAATCTACCCATCCCTAACAACAATGAATGTGCCCTTGTGTAACGCAGCAGGTGCTCATGTGAAGCGCTTCAATACCTTCAGGTCAAGTTAGCACTGTATAAATCTGAGGGGGAAAAAATAGCAGTGAAAACCAGCCTAGCTTTACTCATAGCCATGCCATCATGCTATGTGATTTGTGAGGAGTGCCCAAAACCATGAACATGTCACCAAGCTCTCACTTTCTTCAAATGACAACACATTGATTCTAAATGAGCTATGAGAACTGCCTGCCTTGCCTACAATGCCCAACACCCCCAGAAATCTCTCATTTCCAAAAAGTTCTCTCTGTACCCAGTTCAAGAGGTGTGCCTTGCACAGAGCCTCCCTTTTCAGGCAAATTTCTGAAAGTGCTGACTTAACCTTCGACTTGTAAAAATGCATGTGGGCCTCATATACACTGTACATAGACTGTCTATATACTATGCATCAATGAAGAAAGCAAGCAATAATAAAAGCAAAGCGTTCCATAAACACCGGTAAAACACCGTTTCAGCGAAAATGAGTAACCACTGAAAAGCACTGTTTTTTTGAGGTATTGAAATCCCTGGAAAACACTGAAAAACACCACCAGAATTTACCAAAAATAGAAACTGAAAACAGGAAAGCCTAGCCATGCTATACAAATAATTGATTGATTGATAGGCAGCAGATTTGGAGGACCCCCAGAACTTCAGTTAATGGTCCCTATAAGGACGATTCTTGACAGTGTGTCTTCAGTTCATCATATGCTTCTAAAATATAATAAAATACGTTAAATGAGGATGCTCCGTATTAAGCTAGAAAAGAAATGCTTTTCCTAATTTGTACTTCAACCCATATAAATGAAGCAATACTAGAAAATAGAAAAGAGTCCGTCAAGGCATGCAGGAATGTTAGTGCAGCTTTGTGGTACCTGGCATTATTTGCAATAAAATCATTGCAGTCCAACATAAAACAACAAAAAAGAATAAAATGCTTAGTGCTCATCTTTGAAGTGCTATCACATGGGCATGGGGGTCACATTGCTAGGTCATTGTTTCATTACTGGAAAGGGGACTAGAAAGTGCCCAATTCAATTTCCGAAGCCTGGCTAGAACAAATTGGTGCTGGGAACATAATACCATAGACTAATACAGTTGGATGCCTTCTCCGGATGAAATTGACATGTAAAGGGTGACCATATGTTTCCTACCCTCAACAAGTGTCCTATTTCCAGATCTGGATCCTTAAAGGGCTGTTAACTCACTTTAATGCAGGTTCATCACACTGTATGGGGATTGAATTATGAGGGAGTCATTAAACTTCTTCTTTTTTTTAAATATATTTATTGTTTTTTTAGATATACGCACAGCACAATACAAAAAAGCAAGAAAAATAATACATCACCATTAGCACAGAAACAAAACAACCATAGCACAATATTACGATACCTAACAAAGATACAACAGAATGTTTACACAAAATCATATTAATACAATCAATCACTAACCATACCCTCTTTCCAGGCCGCAATTGGCTTCCATATTTTCTTTCCTAATTCCTTCGCTCTTCTAGCATAAATGCCTTTTTCTAGGTTATGAACACCGAGAAGAGTGGCCAGCCACTGTTGCATCACTGGAGGTATTTTATCCAACCATGCTCTCGCTATCACAAGTCTATGGACTGCCATAGACACAAACACAAATTCCTCGTATAAACTATCACCCTCTGCACTAACTCCAAGTAATATCAAGGGAGGGGTAAGTATAGTGTCAAGCCCAAGCGTATCAGACAGAAAGTCTTCAATACCCCTAATGAGTGTATGAAGCAGGGGGCAGGTAGCAAAAATGTGTATACTATCTGCCTCTAAAGTGTTACACAGCGGACATGCTATCCCGGAGGTCCCTCCCCACTGTGCTATTCGAGCCGGAGTAAAATATAGCGAAAAAGTGTTTTATAATGCTGAGATTGCAGTGAAGCGGAGCACAATACTAAACGCCCCGGATCTAAAGAATTATGAAATAAGTCTGCCTCAATCTCTAACTTATTTGCCCATTTATCTCCATGTTTTCCCAAGTCATCCGGCTTGGTTGCTGCCAGAGCTGCATAAAAACTACGAATTGAGCACGGCCGCCAGTGCATGCACCCGCTCATGCGCATTTCTTGCGAGAAATGCGCATGTGCGGACGGCCGCACATGCGCATTAGTATCCAAGACGCGCGGGAGGGAGGCGGGTGGCGCGTAGTGGGGCTACGCGAAGTGCGTGGGTGGGCGTAGTTTTTTGCCCACTTCGCGAAGCTTCGCAAAGCCCCACTACGCCCACTACGCCCAGGGTTAATTTTAATCATGTTCGTGCAACCTACCAAAGAGAGATGAAGATTATTCATCCTCACCAAATCTATACTAACCTTTGACATGAGAGGTGACATATTTCTCTCCACTATCCTATTTAGATCCGCCGAAATCTCCACCCCCAGATACACTGCAGCACTAACTACCCAAGAATCATTACACACAAAATAGGAATTTTTAACAATTTGGGTCTTATTGCTATTAAACCTATAGCCTGAAATTTCACCAAACCTATGGGCCTCTAATTCTATCTCATTAATAGCTAGGGTGGGGTTGGGAGAAACTATTGCCACGTCGCCCGCATAGGCGAGTATTTTAAACTGTCTGCTGTTAACGCTTACCGCTGGAATATTTGGATTCCCTTCTAATTTACGCAGAAAAGGATCCATATACAATGCAAACAGCAGGGGTGACGATGGACATCCCTGCCTAGTCCCCCTCCTGATGTATACCGGTGTGGTCAGGCCTTTGTTAATCCTAATACAGGCTGTTGGTTCCCTATATAGCACTTGTATTGCTCCAATGTAGCCATCCCCTAGGCCATACCATCTCAACACCTCCCACAGATAATCCCAGGAGACCCTATCAAACGCCTTTTCTGCATCTAAAAATGAGGCAGCAATAGGGTCTCCTAGGACCCCGGCGGCATCAAACAACGTTATAACCTGCCTAATATGCTGGGTGGTACCCTTACCCGGGATGACCCCGTGCTGCGTGTTACTAACCATTCCCTCTATTACTCTAGCCAGCCTTTTCGCTAAGATTTTGGAGTATACCTTGGAATCAGAATTCATTAAAGTGATAGGCCTATAAGATCCAGGAGCTGTCGCAGGCTTCCCTTTTTTTTAAATAACTATAACTTCCGCCCTTCCCCATGAATTTGGTATTGAGTGTCTATTCTGTGTGTGCACAACCGTATTTAATAGGTCAATAATCAATTCCTTCTGGAAAACTTTAAAGAATTCCACTGGTATCTGGTCTGGGCCGGCTGCTTTGGCAGAAGGGAGATCCGCTAGCGCTGAGGTCACTTCCTCCAAACTGATTGGGGATTCTAAAATTGCTTTCTCCACCTCTGGCAATTCTGGAGCTAAATTATGATTAAGGTATTCCTTCATCTCCGTGGAGCCTCCACCCTGAGCTGTACCATAGAGATCAGCATAACATTGTTTAAACACCCCCCAGACACCCTCTGGATCAGATATCAACATCCCCTGACCATCCACAATACCCTTCATTTCTCCTGCCGATGCTTGCTGCCTGGTGCGAATAGCCAAAATATGCCCAACCTTCTCACTTAATTCAAAGGCTGTTCCTTCTTAGCTAAGTATTTGCTGCAGTCTTATTAGCAATATCCTCTATTGCCTCCGCTTTTAGCGTAATCATTTTTAATAAGTGCTGCTCAACCGGCATACCCCGTTGAATTAGTCGGTTGAGGTCTTCCTCTGCCTTAATCAAAGCCCTTACTAGGTCCTCCACTCTACGTAACTCAGAATTCTGTTTATGCAATGAGTAACTAAGGGTCTCCCCTCTGACTCCAGCCTTAAATACATCCCAAGCATTACCTGAAGCTGTGCTCCCCCTATTATTCCTCCAAAAATCCTTGATCCAAATGTTCATATGGTTAATATACCCGCTGTCTTTTTGGAGGGCTCTCTCAAATATCCAGATATTTTGTTTAACAGCTGTACCATTAGGTTAATAGAAAGAATCAGGAAATTATGATCTGAAACAATTCTAGACAGTTTCTCTATTTTAGATCTAGATAGTAGGGAATTTGAAACCAAAAAGTAGTCTAATCTCACAAGGATTCTGTGGGGGGCTGAAAAAAAGGTAGTACCATCCAACCGTGGATTGAGTTTAGCCCATACATCAATCAATGCGTTATGTTCTGCCATAGCTGTTAATGCCCGCAGTATTCTCCTCTTCCTACCAGTATATCCCCTCCCTGATTGAACCTCAACGTCTGAGGGGCTATTGATATTAAAGTCACCGCAACATACAATTGGTTCAGACCAGTTAGCTAATTCAGTATCTAAATACTCCACTATGTCAGGGTCATCTTCTGTGGAGCCATAAATCGAAACCGATTCAGAAAGAGGGGTGGCGATGGACAGAGCATCTGAATTAAAAGGAACACTCATACCCAGTCAAAAGATCAGGGCTTGATCCATCAGCAGGGCCGAAGACGGCTGCAATGCCAGAAACCGGTCCCGGAAGCTTGTTTCCTTTCCAGTAAAGAATTGGCTTGGTAGTTTGGTCTGCCCTGTTCCCATGATGCATTGGGTCAGGGACAGACTAATTTGCATGTAGCCAGGTTCTGAACTGGGATGGTGTAGTGAGCTAAAAAACGGTGATGGATCAACCCTGATCTTTTGACTGGGTATGAGTGTTCTGTTTAACTCAGATGCTCTGTCCATCACCACCCCCTTTTCTGAATCGTTTTGGCCACTATAGGAGTGGCAGGGTATGCTCAGATGTGAGTCCCTTGCTCACTGCACCATTAGGATTCAAGCAAGCCGGGCCGAAGACGGCTGCAATGCCAGAAACCGGTCCCAGGAAGCTTGTTTCCTTTCCAGTAAAGAATTGGCTTGGTAGTTTGGTCTGCCCTGTTCCCATGATGCACTGGGCCAGGGATAGACTAATTTGCATGTAGCCAGGTTCTGAACTGGGATGGTGTAGTGAGCTAAAAAACGGTGATGGATCAAGCCCTGATCTTTTGACTGGGTATGAGTGTTCTGTTTAACTCAGATGCTCTGTCCATCACCACCCCCTTTTTGAATCGTTTTGGCCACTATAGGAGTGGCAGGGTATGCTCAGATGTGAGTCCCTTGCTCACTGCACCATTAGGATTCAAGCAAGCCGGGCCGAAGACGGCTGCAATGCCAGAAACCGGTCCCCGGAAGCTTGTTTCCTTTCCAGTAAAGAATTGGCTTGGTAGTTTGGTCTGCCCTGTTCCCATGATGCACTGGGCCAGGGACAGACTAATTTGCAGGTAGCCAGGTTCTGAACTGGGATGGTGTAGTGAGCTAAAAAACGGTGATGGATCAAGCCCTGATCTTTTGACTGGGTAAGTGTTCTGTTTAACTCAGATGCTCTGTCCATCACCACCCCCTTTTCTGAATCGTTTTGGCCACTATAGGAGTGGCAGGGTATGCTCAGATGTGAGTCCCTTGCTCACTGCACCATTAGGATTCAAGCAAGCCGGGCCGAAGACGGCTGCAATGCCAGAAACCGGTCCCCGGAAGCTTGTTTCCTTTCCAGTAAAGAATTGGCTTGGTAGTTTGGTCTGCCCTGTTCCCATGATGCACTAGGCCATGGACAGACTAATTTGCATGTAGCCAGGTTCTGAACTGGGATGGTGTAGTGAGCTAAAAAAACGGTGATGGATCAAGCCCTGATCTTTTGACTGGGTATGAGTGTTCTGTTTAACTCAGATGCTCTGTCCATCACCACCCCCTTTTATAAATCGAAACCAGCGTGAATTTCTCTCCCCTATATATTACCTCAGCTATTACCCACCTACCCCATGCATCTTCTGCCTTTCTAATCACTGAGCAGTCCCTCCCTTTACAAAGTATAGCTAGCCCTCTTGTTTTGAAACCTTGTTTAGTATTAGCTAATAAAGTAAACCCCAGTTGTTCAAGCAAGAATCCCTTTCCCCCCTCTACATGGGTCTCTTGTAAGCAAACAAAATCCAACTTCATTGTTTTTAATTTTGCAGACACCCGAAGTCTTAGCTGTGTATAATTTAATCCGCAAACATTAATTGTAGCAATCCTACAAGAGATTTAAAAAACGGCAAATGGTTGTTCTACTGCTTTGGCCACATCCTCATTTAAAAAAAGAAAAGTCGTGCTGTGCTGTAAGTGCTTCCTGTGCTGTGCGTGCCCTGTCTCACCCCTTCCCCCTACCCCCCCTTCCCCTGCACTCCAAACCCCCCTCCCGCCTCCCCACCTACGGGCAAATAGGTCACACATGACCTATGTGTGGTCACCTTAGAAACGTAGCAGTCGCCTCCTCCTCCCCCCTAGAATAGTAACCAAAACATACCGAAGTGAACCTCCTTCTACGATATGTCGATTACAAACTAAGGATCCCCTAGACTAAACCAGTACCATAGGGAATTTTGCCTCCTCTGCCTCATTCTCTTCCACCCCCTTTCCTATACCCCAATGTCTCTACCATGTACTCTTGTGCTTTGATTTCCGGAAAAAAAAATTCACCTGCCCTTTAGTGATCACCTTTAGTTTAGCTGGATACAACAAATAGGCCTCTGATCCCAGGGCCTGGAGAGGAGCGATAAGCTGTCTCAATCGCCACCTGCGTTCGACAGTGGCATGACAAAAATCCGGCCTAGCGAAGAAAGTGACATTATTAAAAGAGCGCTTGGCCTCCGGCTTTGCCTTATCTAAGATCAGTTGCCTCAACAAGAAGTTTCCTACAAAAATAAGGATGGCTCTAGGTCTGCCCTCTTGGACCCCAGGCTGTCCTCTCTTGGTTGTAAACGGGAATCGGTCCGCCCTTTGGATTTCTATCTCCCAGTGCCAAGAAGATAACTCCGGAAAAGCCCCTTTAAGTAGATTCACAACAAATAGCCTGGGGTCCTGCCCTTCCAACCCCTCCGCCACCCCCAAAAGTCTGATGTTTTTGCGGCGTTGCCGATTTTTGTAATCCTCTAGCTTCCATTGAACATCTTCAGCCATCTTCTGTTGATCTTGTTTAAACGTCTGGAGGCTGTTGAGATCATCCTGAAGCTTCCCTGTCCTTTCTTCAACATGGGTAACCCTCTCCGAGATCTCGTCGTACAATTTGTTCATCTTTCTCAAGGTATTCTGTATCTTTCTTGTCCCCTGCCTTGCCCTCCGGCTCCCGGCCCTGGCCTCACTTTGCATGGATTTGAGGGTATTAAACAGCATATCCATAGACACAGGTTGGGGTGACATTCGGGGGGGGACCTGGCCCTCACTTGCGCAGGGGGCAGCATCCTGCTCGTAATAAGTCTGTGAGCTGGCTGAATAGTCCCACAATAGCTTCTTAGTAGCGTCCGCAGGGCTGCCTGAGGGATTAAGTTTCCTCCTGGATAACTGCCTCCTTTTCTGCGTACTTTTAGGAGCTGCTGAGCCTCTTCCTGCGTCAGTGATTTCTCCTAAACTCTCTTCATCCAAACCCACAGAGTCAGAATCTTCATTGACTGAATAGAACCGGTCCGGTGAGGCAGCCCCGCCACTAATACAGCCACCAGCCCCAGGCTCGCCGAGCCTATCCTGTTCCACTCCGGGGTGTTGTGCTACTGACCCCCCCAGGGCTAGACTGTCCTGATTGACCCATGGAACTCCGTCACCACTTTGCACCGTCTCTGCCGTTTCCGCCGTCTCTGCCCCCTCAGCCCTGTCAGAGCCTCGTGCATTGCCTGTTGTATTTATTAAAACTCTAGCTGGACCCTTAGCACCGCTGCCCCCAGCGCTATGCTCGTGTAATTTGCTGCTATCATCCCAATTACTCACTGTCCGATCAGCTTCATGTATTGCTGGCTCCTCTGATCCGCTCTCGACCCACTGCACCGGCATCTGAGCTACCGCCAAGACTCCTGCCTGCTCCGACTGCTTGGTAACCACGGAAACAACAGAGACAGCGTCCACGAGAACGTTCTTAAGCTCAGCGCCCTCTACGCCGCTTGTGTTGCTGACAGCGTCCTCTGCCATCACCGAAGGTTTAGATGCAAAACTTTCCGCCATTGTAGCCTGCCGCATGTTATTTTCCTTTATTTTTAGCTTCTGCTGCGTCTGACGAGGGGGAGCATTATTGCGAGGGGCGCCATGGGTTGGTCCTGCTTCACTGCCGGCCCACACATTTCCAGAGTTTTTCCCCAATGCCTTTCTGGCAGTACCAGCGATATTGCCCTTCAAGGCGCCAGAGCCGGGAGAAGTTTTAGGCTCGACTTTTTTCCTTGCCCGCCGCTTCTTTAACCTTAGTTTCACTGGCCTTCATTATGCGTGCCGGTGCCTTTCATAAACAATGCAATGAGGTCCATTATCTTTCTCTGAGCCCGGAGAAAGACCTTCTTCAGTAACACACGAGTACTCTGCTGCCAGAATGTGATGACCTGATCGTCGGATTTGCCGTCTGTATAGCCACAGGAATCCACTTTCATCGCCGAGGAAATAATTCACTTTTCTTCCATTCTAGATTGTGGAGGGGAGAAGGAGTAAGGTGCGACTAACCACTAAAGTCCACCAGCGGCCATCTTGCCTCGAAAAAAAAAGGGAGTCATTAAACTTCTTTAGCACATCATTAATATAGGAGAGCCAAGGGATGTTCAAAACATGGTCATGGGCATGGGGGTCATATCGCTATGTCGTTGTGTCATTACTGGAAAGGGGACTAGAAAGTGCACAATTCGATTTTCGAAGCCTGGTGAGAACGCCTTCCCCGGATGAAATTGACATGTATAGGTTGACCATAGGTTTCCTACCCTAACCAGTGCCCTATTTCCAGATCTGCAGCCTTAAAAAAGGTCTTTAAAATCACTTTTATGCAGGTCCATCACACTGGATGGGGATTGAATTATGAGGGAGTCATGAAACTTCTTTAGCACATGATTAATATAGAAGAGCCAAGGAATGTTCAAAATATGGTCAAGTGTATGACAATCCATGATGATAGATCTAGTAAAGGTCATTTCAGGCTTAGCTCAAATTGACCGCCAAAGCAAGATCGGCTTTAGTAAGAGTAAATCCTCTAGATAGCTAAGTCCCACCTCATTATGGGTAATGTATGTTGAGACATAGGTAGGGATTCTTAGCAGATGCTCGAGGAAGGCATTCTCCTCTGTCTGTAAAGAGCCACTCAGAACATATCCTCAGATGCCTCCTCCATACAAGCCATCAGCCAGTGCTTTGGCTTCATATATATTTATCATTTCTCTAGTAGGATGACTACTGAGCTTCCTTGAAGATCTAAAGACACCCATGCAGACCCCACTTATTTTTAGCCTACCACTTTGTATGTGATTGACCCATGAGCCATTGCTGGCAAGCGATATACCCAAATATTTGAATGTATTGATCCTTGTAATCAGGGAATCTGTGATATAGATGCTTCTGCTCTTCTAGGTCTTTTTACCATATGTTCTTGTACAGGTTTTGGTAATAATGATCTTCAATTTCCTCCTCTCCATAAAATCGACAAAGGTGTCCATAGTCTGTGCAGGCCGACGGTGTTCTTGACATCAAAACTGCGCCACTGGCGGAAAGTTCCACAGGGACCAACCGGCTGGTGACAATAGGCTTGTTGGCCTGCAGAGCCCTGAGAGCATCATCAACCCCATTGATATAAAGGGCAAAAAGCAACAAGCCAGAACATAACCCTTCCTTATTCCCTTCTTGACTTTAAAGGAGTGAGTACATTCCCAGCTTGAACCAAATCTATCAAATCAAAGGCACTACTGAGGTCAGCAAAAATAAAGATAGTGAGCCAGCTTTGACCTTTGTAGATTTCCAAAAAAGAAGGTCCAGGTTGGCACACTGTTTTAAGGTCCCCCAACCCTTTCTTAAAACCAAACTGGGCTCGTGACAGGAAAGAGTTATCGGTGGCCCACTGCTCCAATTTTTGTAGGAGAGCCCTGCTGATTAGTTTGGCAGAAGAATCCAGTAATGAAATAACGAGGAAGCACTTCGGATCTGATCTATCCCCCTTCCTAAAGATGGACACTATAATAGAGTCAGCGCAGCTAGGGTAAATCATACTCTCTCCAACTATGTCAAGAAAATGAGGGCCCCAGAGTTCTCCCACAGCCTTGAAGGCATCAACCAGAAAACCATCTGTCCTGGGCAATTTACCCCTGCACTGTTGTCGAAGGCCAAAATAACTTCCTCCAGGGATGTTTCTAGAGGACTCTTAGCAACTCAGCTGCCGATCGGCTCTGTGTCACTCGCTAGAGAGCCAAAAATGTCTGAATAATGCTCCACCCATGTATGGTGGGGGGGACATGCAGAGTGAGCTCTGGAACTGTTTCACCTTTCAGCAATGGGGCATTAACAGTATTCCAAAACAGAGTGGCATAATTGGCCTCGATTGCCTGGGTTAAATTTGCCCAAGTCTTTACCCTGAGAGCCTACTTACTATTGCCTAAAGCTGAGTTGTAGTTCTTCCTAAGTATTTAGATGCAGATGCAGGTGTTTGTTCCGACGACGACCCATCCTCCGCGGGCCGCCACGTGAGATATGGATGGGGGCCAGCGAGCAGGCCTGGACGTCGTGGAGGCTTCACACACAGTCGGCTGGGCCTCAGCTCCCTAGTACCACGCCATTCGCATCCCACCGAGCCACAGCGGAGGGTGCAGCCAGCCCTGCTCACTCAGGTCCAGGCAAACTGGCTCATTAGCGCTGGTGCTTCGTCCGAGCCCCCGCAACAGCCTCCAAAAACCGCTCCAGGCCGTCCAATGCGGCGGAGAATATCCAGTGTCGCAGCTGTAGCAGATGGGCACCCCCAGGACCCCGGGGTTCAGCGATGTAGGTACAAAAATCCAGGGCCGGAGCGGAATGGTTACCAAGCACGTATTCTCACAATGCCATCTTGGCCATGCCCCCCATTTGCCTCCTTAGAAAAAGTATACTTCCTCACGCTAGGTAAGGTAGCACATTCCTTTAATGTAATTCTGAATGGTGAAGCAGCACGAATAAGACTACATCATCTGGACTATTAGTCCACAAGGTGTCTGGTACATGGGTCAGATCTGCTTCCCTAACAGAACCAAAAACTCTACCTGGTGTGGGCATCCTTAATTCTAATACTGTCCTCAATGGTATGTCATTTTGAAAGACGACAACTGTTTTCATGGAATCAACACAAAACAGTTGGTCATCCATTTTTCCTGCTTCAATGAAGATAACACATACCCATAAGACATGATTATGGTCACTGGCTGTTAGAGCACCATAAGTTGGTATCACCTCTAAAGCCTCTATTTGCAGTATTAATTCAGCATTAGGCATCTAAGAGTCTTGCCAGTGTTGCCAAAATAGAAATTCTTTAGGTAACTCTTGTGTCTCTGCTATGATTGTATATACTGCCATAGTCAATGCATCCATATCTGCAGGTCATGCTCTGATCTGACCTTTGGTAGAGGAATCTACTGTTAATGCCATGATCCTGAAAGGTACTGGGCTAACCCATACAAAACTCATAGGACCTGGGTAACATGTGGTATGTAAAACAGTATGGTCCTACTGGTACATGAGCCATGACAAATACAACATTTAATTTGAGCTTTAGGTGAGCACAAAACAAATTCAAACACAAAAGGCAACAACATAAATGAAATGCACTTAATGAAGAGTCAAACAATGGGATTCAGTTTTTGTGTCAAGATTCATTAGTTATAATTCAGCAAAGGAATACATGAAATGTATTGTGTAACGGTTGCTCCAAAAAGAAAATATGTGTTTCAGATGGTGCTCAAGTGTGCAGTGATATGGAGAAGGTGAAGAAAGGATTAACACAAAGGTAGCCTGTCTACAGGATTTAGTACGGTCTCTTATTCATCCTTGTTCAATAATCAGTCCCGGCTTGTTAGTCTAAAAAAGTCAACGTTTAGACCCGACTGTTGCACAAGGTGACTTAGATCCTAGCATACCGGTCTTCATCAGGACAGAGAGAAGTGCGATGAAATATAGGGCAACCTCACAATGGTGCAAGTGCTCCATGTGATGCGGGAGGTGTAGAATCAATGTACATTCTCCCCTAGCAATTTTCAAGAGTGGTAGGTGTTCGCCTTAAGTGCTAATTAAATGTTGCATTTGTCATTGCTCACGTACCAGTAGGACACTACTGTTTTATGATCCTGGAAAGTAGCACACCAGGGGTAGAACAATTCATGCTACCATCAGATTCAAAATGATGAATAGTCATATTTAACTTGGCCTTAAGATTTCTCCCTAACAAATTGGCATGGACAGCTGGGGACAACAGTAAACAGCCATTGATGTACCTCCCTCCTACTTCCACCTCAACTGGTTTAGTAAAGGAACCCTCAATACTTCCCCAGAGAATTCTTGAGTGTCCAATGAGCTGTTGGAAATCAGAGGGTCTCCCTCTCTAATACAGGATCTTGTTGCTCCTGTATCTATGAGTAATACATACCTTTTGTCATTGGGAGCTACTGTCACAGTGGGTTCCCCATCTGGCCTGTATGTCACTGACAATAATGGACACATATAAATACTCTGTGGTTACTTTCCTTGTGTATTTCCTCACACAGAATTAATCTGGAAAGGATTCCCTCCTCTCCTAATGACACCTCCTTGTTCACGTTGAGGTGGAGTCACCATTGGGAGTGTTTGGTAGTTTTGCTAAGGCGGCACCTGTTGTGCTTGAGGCATTACTGGTGGCTGCATATTTTGTGATGGCGTCTGAGGCACATATATGATTTGCAGATTTGGCTGTGGCTGTACTATTGTGGTTCCTGGCTGATTGTAAACTCCTGCTCTTCCATTTTGCTCATCCCATCTCTTAGTTCTGAAGTCTCTAATGAAATGTCCATACCTCTGACAATAATGACCTACTTGATCCATCCTTTGATGGCGTAGCGTACCTCTTCCTATTCCTCCTTGTCCTCCTCTAATACTTCCCTTTATCCTTACATTATCCTGTTGTTGAGGGTACTGTTGTCGAGTAGTCACTGGGACCAATTCCACAGATATTGCAGTCACCCGAGTCGTGACTGCCACTTAAGCTCCTTCTATTGCTCCTTTCTCTGCCAACTTTTGCTGCACTAATTTAGCTGCTGATTTTTATGTCACCTCTTGTTTGTCCATTTTTCTTTCATCCTATCAAGGAACTGCGCGGGATCCTCATTTTGCTACATTGATTGAGCCATGAGAGATCTAATGTCTGGCCTATCAGGATACACTTTCCTCAGCTAATCCTAAAGCACTGTTCTAACCAAATCAAATGGAGACCAATCATATCTGGTGTCAGTGAGCGCAACGTCAGTGAGCCTTTGCTGGTGGTTTATTGTTTTCTGGTTTGTTTATATTTTTATTGGATGGGGGTCCTCTCTCCGGTGAGCTTTTTCCTTGTGGCCCTTTTGGGAGGGTCCATCCAGTCACATCTGTCTGTGTGGTCCCTTCCATGGTCTGTCCCCCTTTCTCGGCTCCATAGCATAAGACTTATATCTCCATGGTTCTTTACAACCTGATGGAAGTTAAGGTAGTCAGCTATAATGTCGGAGGCCTTATCAATCCTACCAAGCGGAGGGCAGTGCTCTCCTTACTCGAGCATTCGGAGGAGGATATATTTTTACTTCAAGAAACCCACCTGCTTCACAAAGATAGACACCGTATGCAATCCAGGGGGTTACCCTTGCAGTTCTGGTCTTCAGGGAAGAGTCAGAAGGGTGGGGTGGCCATCCTGTTTTTCAAATGCTTTAGAGGTTCCATAGAAGGCTCAGTGGCAGAGATTAAGGGGCATCTCTTTGCGATGAGGCTACAAATCAGCACCTATGACCTCACAATAGCCTCAATCTATTCCCCAAACGAACATCAGGAGAAGTTCCTGACTGAGGCCCTGGCCGAGGTTCTCCACACGTCCGACTCCTTGGTTGTGGTGGGTGGCAATTTAAATTTGGTAATGGATGCAAGGATGGACCGCTCTAACCCGAGGACTGGGGGGGCAGGATCTATGTCAGGGAGTGGTAGGGAGTGGTAGGAGGATTGTGGGATCAGGGATGTATGGCGGAGCCACCACCCCAGTGATAGAGACTATACACATTACTCGATAGCTCATAAGTCTTACGCCTGATCGGACCACTTTCTTGAAACCCAGGCCGCATGGGTATGCACATCTTTTCCGCGCCCCAAAAATTATTTTTTACTTGAAGGTTGGGGCTGCTGAATGCCAGCTACCCTTTGTCATGTGTGGAAATATGGAAATTGGTGCTCTGTGATCTGTCAAGAAAAGAGATGCTGGAGTCTGCCTTGAAGAATGCAGCAGGCTGACTGCTGAGGAAGAGTGGTAGAGGTACTCTTGCCTGAAGAAGATCATACCTATAAGGAGTGAACTGTGAGGAACTGGGAGTGGAACAACTTGGAGCTGTGTGCTGCTAAACAGAGAAGTATCTGCACCTCAGGCTGTGTGGAGAGGTTTCGAGACCCCAGCATTACTGCTTTGTGTCCAGGAAAGTATCTCCTGTAGCGGAGACATGCCCAGGGATACCACAAATGTATTTTGTGGTATCCCTCCCATGAAGACATAGAGCCTGTGATTAATTTGACTGAGAAAATCGTGATTACATTTGACAGCCTTATCTGAAAGTGCCCTAGGCAGCTTAGCACTAGGTCAGACCACTCTCCAGAATCAGTGGTGGCCTGAGTCTCTATCTCCTGGTCACTGCTGCGACATATGGTGGGCTGGTTGTTTGGGTGACTGGGTTGTGTTTGGGTCCGAGAAAGATTGCCCCAGTGAAAATTCAATGGAGCACAACCAGAGAGCAGAGTGCAAACTCCTCATCGTTGATGGTGGTGCTGCCTGTCTTCGTCAGGAAGGGGCAGGTGCACCACATGCAGAAGGCTTGGTCTGAGGCAACATCAACTGGGCTGAGGCAGAGCAACTGCGATCTCACTTGTTGGGTTGGTAGGTAACACAACATTCAATAAGGTCTCATATTCTACTGGCACTCACAGCCTTGGTCTGCCTGAGGAACAACAAAGATAGAAATTTAATGTCACCCAGGGAGAATTTCATTGGGTACTATCCACGATCCACCTTACCACAGTTACTTGAGAACGAATAGATGGACTTAAAAGAGTACAAATAAGAATTGTACCCACCACTTATTCAATAGGGCTAATGCCCTAACTTTCATTTTAGAACTATGTTATACCTTTCTCAGAGGAGCGGCATAGATTAGTTCCATGAGTCTCAGCACACAGCGATTATTGCTTTCACAACTTTGTATTATTTGTTTGCTCTCAATTGTATGAACTGTTTAGATTTCTATGTTAGAACTGGGACTTTTCATGTGCACCCACTGCTACTTTACCAGCCAAGGCACAAGGACCAGCACACCAACCAGCCCTACCCCGAACACATCACAGACACCACCTGTACAAAACACCAACTCGCATGTGCCATTCTCAACCCACGCTTACTATGCAAGCATTCTTTTGAATTATGGGACCTCATCGCCACCCTCACACTGTGGGCATCCATTATCCACAACAAAACCATACAGTGTACTAGCACCACCGACAACACCACCACTCCCATGGAACATCTCAATTTCATGCTCCACATGGATGACAAGACAACTATCAGAGGTACCCTCACATTCTGACCCATGGCCCTGCCTTCAGTTTCTGCAGCACCATCCCCGACTACAATGAACCCCTCTTCTTCGGCGACCTAAATTTCCACGACTCCAATGACAAAAACACTGCACCCCCCGAAATATGAGCAGCCTCAGGTTGACCCAGATTGTCCACCACCCTACACACCTGCTGGACACACACTGGACCCAATTTTCACCTTCAGCAACCGTATCAAATACAGCCATGTCATAGAATTCACATGGACCGCTCACTCCATCATCCACTTCAGCATCTCCAGCCCCCGCACCATCACCCCCAAGATGACCAACACCACCCACTGGAGGTAGAACAAAATCTCTGAGACCCGCTGGGCAAATGCCCTCAACTCCTCCAAGCTTACTACCGACACCAACCTCGCACAGTGAGTGAAAAACTTTAATGCATGAATCACAAATTCCACAGACAGAATCATCCCTCTCAAGAGCAACATCCAGAGAAAATCCTCCAAAAAGGCCAGATGGGACATCCAAGAAATCAGGACAGTGAAATGAGACAGCAAACAGTTGGAGAGAAGATGGTTCAAGGACACCTCGGACAGGGCAGCCTTCAAGCCCTCCCTCAACCTCTACCACCACCTGCTGGGGGCAACAAAGGAGACAGCTCTTGCCGCACACATGGAAACCCGCATCAACAACACCAAGGAATCTTTCAACATTATTAAGGAATTCTCTTACCTGTCTGCCAGCAAAAACAACATCACACCATCACAGGAGCTGTGCAACAACCTCGACCACTTCTTCATTGACAAGATCGCAACCTTATACAGGAACTGCAAACCCCAACCCACACCTACGTACTTCCTTGACAAATACAACACCACCGTAACTGACACAAAACACACTCTGACCATCTGGAATATCCTCTCAACCCATGACACCACCTCCACCATGAAATCCATCCACTCAGGAGCTCCTACAGTCCCATGCCTGCACCAAACCTTCCACCTCATAAACCAAAGGTTTAGCCAGGAACTCACCATCTTACTCAATACCTCTATCACTTCCGCAACATTTCCCGACACCTGGAAACACGCAGATGTCAGACCACTACTCAAAAAACCCTCCACTGACCCCAGCAAACTCAAAAACCTCTGGACAATCTCTCCCATCCCATTCTCAGTGAAGGTACTGGAAAGGATTATCAACAATGCACTCTTGACACACCTACTACTCGACTCCTCCCAATCTGGCTTCCGCAGCAATCACAGCACAATTGCAAGCACTGATGACATACGAACCCTCCTCAACTATGGAGAAACAGCAGCTTTGATCCTCCTCGACCTCTCAGCAGCCTTCTACACCGTATCCCACCACACTCTGATCAAAAGGATCTAACATATCGGCATCTAAGGGGAGGCGCTCAGATGGATCATCTCCTTCTTCACAAAAAGAACCTAGAGGATCCACCTCTCACCTTTCACCTATGAACAATGTTTGCACACCATATGTTTTAAAGGAAAAAGCACCCTCTCAGAGGCTATTTGAGATAACCAAGCAGCCATATTAAGATAACAAACATTGTGTTTTATTGAAAAACAAAAATGTGTTATTCACAAAATTGTTTCGGTTTATTCCTTGATGTGTTTATCACAAACTTGTTTTGGTTTATTGCTTGATTTGCATTACTTCTTTGTTGGTGTAAACAGCATGATTTATTTTCATTTTGTTTTCATTAGCAGATCTGTTTTTTCTAAGTTAGTTTAAGAATGATTACTTAAGTCACATGGTTCTCACACGTTAGGATAGTTGCACGGCAGGTTTGAAAAGGTTGCACGTGCGGTGTTCACAATGGGGCTTTGGGGGGGTGGCTGTCCAGTAGGGAGGCTCACACCCTTAGTTTTGTTTTTGCCATGGGTGCAGCCCGGGCCCAATTTTGCTCTCTTTGGGCTGCATTTGGGCTTCGGGCTTGGGTTTTAGGCCAGACATATTAGGGGCTGTGTTACCATTTTGTAAGCTGACACTGCAGCCAGCAGTTAGGGACAGTTTTCGATCACAGTTTCGAAACGTTGAGATCTACCGTTTAGTTTTATGGTAGTGAGGCAGAGTGAAATCAAGAGTTTCTGGTAAGGTTGTATGAGCGTATGGGTCAAAAGTAGGGGCCCCAGGCAAACAGGAGGGGTACTCTGCGGGAACGAGTAGAGGAGGTTTTAGGCAGACGGTTTGGGGGGCAGGGGTGTGAGGGGGCACTGACAGTTACCTGAAGAGCAGTACAGGTCCAGGGGGTATTAGCAGTTGTGCCCGGCCCAATGGGAGACAGGGACGGATAGGGATACTAAACCCTGTCCGCCGGACCTTGCCATTTCATTGTAGGATCAACGGGTGCGAGAGGCACACACCTCGGGTGAGCCAGATGCTGCTCCGCAGTACCAAGTGGAAGCGATGGCAGGGTCTTGGAAGGCCAGCCGGACCACGGCCAGGGACTACGGACTCAGTGATAAGTGGAGGTTTCATATGGTCACGTTGGGGTGACAGCCCGGTTGGGCCGATGCGGCCTCTAGCTCCGCGGTGACAGGGTCAATGCAGGGACAGCAAGAGGTGGCAGAACGGCAGCGAAAGCTCCCGCCACACGTGGAGCACAATTTGGAGGAATTTATTCAGCGTATGCGACAGTGTGCAGAGGCACATTTGGGGGAGCAAATAGAGCAAGATGGGGGCTATGGGAAGAAATACCATTGGATTATGAAGAAGATAGCATAGAGGAGGGGGTTATAGTAGATGAATAAAGGAGGGGACAAGTAATTTTGTGCCTAGTATGTTGCAGGACACAGAGCAGGAAGCGGTTGTCCTGGCCAAGCCTCATGCAACTCAACCCTCTGCAGGACTGGTTAGGCAGCGGGATCCAGTGAGGATGACAACGTTGAAGCCTGTTAAGAAAGTGGGGAAAAGGCTGGGCAGTTAGTCCAAGATGGAAGGTGTCCACTGAAACTGATGCATGAGGGGAGGACGAGGAGATCAATCTGCGCAAAGGACAATGTGTGCAGGACACAGGGGTAGGTACAGAAGGGGGGAAGACAGAGGGGGAGACAGGGTCTAGTGGAAACATAAGGAAGGTAGACGGGAAATCTCAGACAGCAGTGACAGAGATGGATGACACAGGAGATGGCAAAACAGATGGAGGAAAAAGCCAAGCGATGGGGGCCAAAGAGAGCAAAGAGGTCTGATTGCCTAAAATCAACTAAACCAATGAAACCAACAAAACGTTTGGGAGCATACATCATGTTAGCCACAAAAGAAAATATTTGGAAGGGAGAATATGTGGATATGTTGAAGCTCCTGCATATGGAATTGCGGCCCAAAGAGAGATCGAAAGAGGACCATAGAAAACTGGACAGCAGCTTTTCTGATTTTCGCTAGTGTATATTGCGAGAAATACCCAGACAGGTGTGTGTCCTTGTTTAAATACATGGACGTGGTTAGGTGGGCACAGTTGACATACGGGGTTATGCATGGTCACACTACTACAAAGAGTTCCGAGCCAGACTAGTTTGGGATCCCGAGGCAAATTGGGAAGGTATTGTATCACCAGATGATGGGGGCAGTCAGCTTTGGGAAGACAACGTATACGGCCAGTGGGCTACATTTAGTTTACCGCCCTTTTCAAAATCGCCCCACCAGGGGAGGGGTAGGATACACACCGAAGGAGGTGGGGCGGTCCGGGGGTATGTTGGGATTACAATAAAGGAACCTGTACGCAGGTATATTATAGATTTCGTCAAAAATGCTCAAAATGCGCAGGAAGGCACCCATTGGTGCAATGCTTCGGGCAGGATATGCAGGAAGGGGACAGCAAGGGGGGCAAGGTTTCCAACAACAGAATGCTTATAGTGGACAGCAGGGACAACAGGGGGATGAGAGGCAGGGGAGGAAGAGGGGCGCAGGGTTACATGGGCAAATGCTCATACATCCATTAAGAATGACTGCGTGGATGCCTGGCTGACATTCTACCCACGGGAGCAGGATGCATAGTTACTGAGTAAGGGTTTCAGGGAAGGTTTTAAATTGGGGTATGAGGCCCCTCGGACAGCAAGATAGGCAGAGAATCGGAAGTCAGTGGTGGCTCATACATCAGTGGTTTGGGGAAAATTAAAAAAGGAAGTTGAAGCAGGGCGCATGGAGGGCTCATTTACTGTTAGCCGGATAATGGATTTGATTATTTCTCCGGTGGTAGTGGTGCCAAAGAAAGAACCAGGTTAGTATTGGTTGATTCAGAAATTGTCATGGCCACAGGGAGGGTTAGTGAATGATTTCATATCGAGGACCTGGCATTAGTTTCCTATTCATCAGGGGACACATCGAGGGACCTAGTGGAACACGTTGGCAGGGGTGCCTAGAAGGCAAAATGTGACATTAAGGCTGCCTTCCATCTGATGCCAGTATACCCAAAGGATTTTCAGCTGCTGGGCATCCAAGTGGATGGGAGCATCTTTGTGGATAAGGAGTTTCTCATGTGCTGTTCAATATCATGTGTCTTGTTCAAGAAGTTTAGTTCCTTCTTGTAATGGGTCTTCCCTTGGAAAACGGGCAAAGAGACGGTGACACACTACCTTGATGACTTCTTCCTGTTGGGATGGCCTGGTTCGTTGGACTGTCGGCCTAGGTATTGAGTTGGATTCGGTGGCCATGGAAGCGAGGTTGCCGGCGGATAAGAAAATGCATGTGAGATTGTTTATTGATGACATGTTGGCCAAGACAAAAGGGATGGTGAGGATGGTACAGGTGCTGCTAGGGCATCTGAACTTTACATGCACGGTAGTTAGGTCAGCAAGGGCATTTTGCAGGAGATTGAGCAGGTCATTAGCGGGACTCATGTTGCAACACAATCACATGTGACTGTCCGCAGGGACGAAAGAGGATTTACACATGTGAGGCAAGTTCTTAGAAGAATTCAATGAGATTCCCATGTCCGCACCAGAGGAGTGCAAATGGGACGTGCAGATATTTTCCAACGCTGTCCGAGCATGCCAGTTTGGGATGTACTGGCAGGGCAGGTGGTGTCCAGAGGTACGCCCGCAACAATGGAAGAATGGGGGCAGGAGTATTGCTTTCTTGGAAATGTTTCCTTTAGTCATAGCGGTCACAGTGTGGATGCAGAGCCTAGCGCATAGAAAGGTCATTTTCAGGGTGGTTAACATGGCAGTGGTGCAGGTGGTCAACAAGCAGTCAGCAAGAAATGAGCAGGTCCTGAAGTTGATGAGAGTATTCATTCTAAGTTGTCTGAAGTGTGATATACAGTTGCGGCCGAAGCACAACCCGGGAGTGGACAATGACATTGCCGATGCTTTGTCTCGTTCGCAGTGGGGGAGGTTCCATGGACTGGCCACGGAGAGGGAGTTTCAGAAGACGCTGGTGCCTGCGGGGATGTGGTCCAAAGGAGACAAAGGATGCTGCAACTGGTGGTAGGGTCATTAGAAGTTTCTACGAGATGGGCATATGGCCAGGATCTGGCAGGCCTTTATAACAGGAGGGGCAAGGAGGAGGACAGGGACTTGGGCCAGAGAGGAGGATGTCATACAGTTCATTATGTCTCTGATAGTGGTTTGGTGAAGTTCACTGTTGCTGCCAAGCTAGCGGGGATAGCACTCATGGACAAGTTGTGGTGGGGATATGCCCCTTCGGCAGGTGAATTAGGAAAGTGTATGCTGGAAGGTTGGGCCAGGCAAGCAGGGAAAGGACAGCGGGCCAGGATGCCGGTGTCAAAAGCATTATTAGGCAGGATGATAGAGGAGCTACCCAGGATATGCATTAGCTTACAGGAAGCAGATTTATTTGCTGCCTTAATGTAATGACTGTATTTCAGAGCATTCAGAGTATCGGAGTTGTTGAGGAGGAAATGGATTGCAGGCCTTCATTGAGGGAAGTACATGGAGTGAAGCGGTCATGATCCTCCTCACGCACTTGAAGACGGACCAAAGGGATGTGTAGAAGACAGTATTACTAGGGGCCAATGAAGAGGCTTTGATATGTCCCGTTCGATGGGGGTACGTATTACAAACATGGACATGTGTCTTTTCAGGTGCAGTAGCAGGGCCAGAGTCGGAGGCGATAGCCATTTGCATAATCGGGCATTCATTCGTCACGTTAGCAGAGAGACACTAGCTTCAAAAAGGGAAAGGTGTTCACTTAGGATTGGAACCTGCCTTGTTTAAAATAAGTTGGCATGGGAAAGGGGGTTTGCGCTGGCACAAGCTCAATCCCAGTTTGAATACATTGATGCCCGAATGTTCTAATAATTAATTTCGGGGAGAATGATTTAGTGGTTTGCAAGGGTTTGGCCCTACTAAAGCAAATGAAAAGGGACTTGAGGGAGATTAGGCAGCAGTGGTCGGGATGCTTTGTCGTTTGGACTGAATTCATCCCTGGAAGACAATGGAGGGTGCCGCCATTGATAAAGCCAGGAGGAAGATAAACAGGGACATGAGGGTCTTTTGTGGTGAGTCAGGTTTCGGTAGAGTGGAACAACCAGAACTAAGATATGCTGCAGTGTACTTTTTCAGGGTTGATGGCGTTCATTTGTCTCACTACGGGATGGAGATTTACCTGATATACAAATAAAGGAAGTTTTAGACAAAGCACTATACATACGAAGATACCCAAGAATAGCCTAGGTGATGGGGGGGGGGGGGTTGGCAGGAACGTTATAGGGACTGTGTCTGAGTGGCGCCTGGTAGCTGGTTCTGTACAGTTTTCCTGTTCACTTTATGGTTGGGAACAGGTTACTCCAGGAGCAGATAATAAGGGTAGGATAGGAGATACTTAGTTAGGTAGATATTTAGACAGGTAGAGAAGATGTTACAGGATTTAAAGGGTCACCAGTTATTGACTGAGTTGGGGTTGTTAAATAGTTGCAAAGAAAGGAGAAGGGCGGGGAAACTTTAGGGGTGGGGGTGGAGGATATGTAGATGAAAGATTTATAGCGGGGTTTAGTCTTGTGAGGCATAGGACAAGGTTATGTTTTTTGTAAGATGCCCCTGTTTTCAATAAAGTGTCCTTTTTCACACATCTTAAGATTTGATTGTGGTCCATTCTGGGCATGTGGCCCAATGGGGCTTTGGGGAGGCTCGCACTCCCAGGGTTTTTGGGCCATTGGTGCAGCCTGCGACAAATTGGTCTCTCTATGGGCTGCACTTGGGTTATGTGCTTGGGTGTTTTAGCTGGAAATTTTTGGAGGCTGTGTTACCATTTTGTAAGGTGACATGGCAGCCGGCAGTTAGGGACAGTTTCCGATCCCCTCCTACCGACCCTTTAGAAGGTAAGATGGGGGGTTATTTTGGTTATTATGGGATGGATGGCCGAATTTGTTGGGTACAGGTGCATCGGGGGAGTGAAAATGCATTGTAATTGGTTGTCACTTGAAGCAGGTTCATGGCGTCTGGAAGCTAGTTCTGTTCAATTTTACAGTTCACTTTATAGTTGGGAACAAGTTACTCCAGGAGCAGGTAATACGAGTAGGATAGGAGATACTTAGTTAGGTAGATCTTTTGACAGGTAGAGAAGAGGTTACAGGGTTTAAAGGGACAACCGTGATTGACTGAGTTGGGGTTGCTAAATAGTTGCAAAGACAGGAGAATGGAGTGGAAACCTTAGGGGTGGTCGAGGGGGATACGTAGATGAAGCATGTATATAGAGGTTTAGTTTTGGGAGGCAAAGGCCAAGGTTTTTTTTTTGTTAGATGCACCTGTTTTCAATAAAGCAGCCTTTTTCACAAAGCTTGAGAGTTGACTGTGGTCCGTTCTGCGGTTGTGGCCCAAAGGTTATTCTTTCAATGCGTTACAGGCATGTACTATTTAACAAGCGGCTCCACTGAAGGTTGTAAGGCTGAGTCAGAGATGACTAAAAACAACGTTCATAGAATTCTTGAGCTGGGTGTTTGGGTTAGGTTTTTTATAAATAGTGTTTGATTTTAACACAGGGTTTATTCACATTTGTTTCATTCACTTTTTGGTGCTTTATTCATTTTGCGGTGTAAAGGCACATATACATATATGAACAGCATGGGTAATTTTTCACTAATTTTCAATTTTAAGTAATTGATAATAGGCACACATATTTTGAGAAAATATATGTTTGAGTACAATATGCATAACATTTTACATTTATTTTGAAGAGTCTAACAATTTATACATGGTTCCTGATGGGTTGTTCTAAATTTCCAGTTACCCCTGACAAAGGGTCTGTAGCCCAAAATGCATTGGGTGGACTTTAAATCTGGTTACTCAAATTGAAATGTGATACACGGAGCTGTTGGACAAAGCCCAGACGGGCATTCTTGGAGCATTGAAAGATTTTAAATCACATTCTCTCTGTTTGAACTTTAAATTGAACACAGATAAAATTAGATGAAAAGGATTACTCATAAGATTACTGAATTTTTTACTGAGACGATTGATTGTCTGTATGCAGTGCAGCTGTAAACTGGTGCATGCCGATGCCCCAGGTACTCTTTGTAATTGAATTTGTGACACCTGAAAATCTCATTGTACCCTGTAACCAATATAAATGAATTAATCGGGGTAGGAGTAACAAGTGAAGTAGGCCTGCTGCAGTCTTAGTTCATGAATACATATTGTCTCAGCTGTCAGTAAACATTTATAACCTCTTGTAGACTGTTCCTGCTGACCACTAATTACTATTGGTCTCTTGCTAGGTGAGAGGTGTATTCCACTAAAGCTGGTCATTGCTGACTGCTAGCATTAATAGACTCACCCACCCTGGCTCCATGATATGTGGTAACCCTCCCTGGTATTACTTTGTGAGCTCTGAATATGCTAGGAGAAGCTCTTTGCATTAGTAAGGATGATTTTGGGCAGGTGTAATAGCAAGTGATTTTTTTTCATCGGGTTTTACTGTCAGCTACAGCTACAGCTACTCATTAATGATAGATTTAAAGAGTGGAGATGTCCCTATAATGAATGAGACCTCTTCTTCTGTCAGCAGGATATCTATTCCCTGTCAACTAGATAGTAACCACAGGATGCATTTTCTGTGGAATATTTACTTCATCAGCCACAATTTAGTAACATTCAGGTACTGGTTCTTATCTCAGGTTTCTTTTGTATCTGTTACACTTAAAAAGCCCTAAGGGATAAGGGGACTTGATTCTATGGAAGATTTATAAGTACACATGGGTCTTCCAAACACATTAGTATGTCACTCAAATTTGAAATTTGTAGCAACCAGTGAACTGGCCAATATAGGGTACCAATGGTTCATATCACTCCTTTCTAAAGGCACACCTGGCTAGGTTTTGCTAGTTCCCAGAGCTGTAGGAATATGTGTGCGTTACTGCAGGTAAGGGAAAGCACACAGTCATCTCATACCCGTCCCCGAGGACCATACACATTAGAAGAAAGCCCATTTGTGAGCACACCTAACAGAGATGTTGGAGGAACCATGATGTGCCTACCCCAATTGTGTCTACTCAATTCATTATACAGGCAATAGATAATTAATATAATGGGTTTTCATTAAATCCTATCCTCTAGTATTATCTAAGTATTACAACAGTCATCTCAACAAGACCAGTACTAACAATGTCACAATAAATTTGGGATGAAAGAAGAAAAATACTAAATATTATATTTTGTTAGTGAATTCAAGCCTACCATTGTTGTCAGATCAGTAAAGCTATGTAAAACCACCTGCACTCCTTTTTACCACCCAAGAATGGCCTCTACCTCATCAGATGGGATGTCCTTTGAACAAGTACTGCTCCCAGTTCTCTAGAAAGCCTTTCTCCCTCTCCTTAGGAGAGAAAGGGTTATATTGTACTTTCGCCTGGTTATGGCTGTTTCCTATTAGAACGGCATGAAACCCCATTGTTTGGTGAGTGAGCCTGGCACCCTGTTGTTGGGTGAAGCACTTTCTTTTCAGTTGTATATAGGGCACACTTGACCCAAAGGTATCAGAGCTCCTCACATGAACACCAGTTGCATTACAGAGGGACACATTCATTTTTTAAGGCACAGGGAGATTAAGTGAATAAAAGTAGCACAATCATATTGTTATGAAAATTTTCACACAATCAAATCTCCTTAGGCCTTCAAGACTTGTACCCCAAGAGTCAGTTAGTAAAGGCCTTTAGTGAGGCACTATACCATATGACATGAGTTTTCATGTATCAAGTAAAGACGAAGTAATGAGGGGCATCATGAGGAAAGAAATCCCTCCAGAGATGCAGTATTAAGCCTGCCATACAAAGCACCAAACCCTCATCCTGCTTATCTGATCCCATCCCTCCCACTTTTGCTAAACAACAAGCACATTTTGAGACACACATTTTGAGACACACAGTGGCAGGGGTTTGTTTTCTAATGATCTCGTCTCTGACCTGTGAAAGAGAAGTCACGTGACCCTGAGGTATATATCTTCCTTCTTAGAATGAGTCAGGAGTAGAAAAAATAATTTGGGGTAAAGTTCTCATGCAAGTTAGGGGCTTGTTCCCAGATCCACTTTTTTTAGCTTTGTCCTTTATTTATTTATTTAAGATAGATGTATGTTTAAACAGTAAGATTCTTTTTGTCCGTTGAACACCCCAAATTACGATGTTCATTGAGAATAGCCAAAGAAGATTCCTAAATGTGATCAACATGGAATTTATTTTTATAGTGGTTTGTGTAAATGCGGTTTCCTAGATTCTTAATGGCTGGCATAAGCGTTTTCGTAAACAAGGGACAAAGTAGGAGGCCTGGCCAGAGTTTGTGGAGTGACCAAAAAACTCTCCATGGAGTTCCGCAAGCGATGGAGTGAGGTAAGTTGCACTGCTGATTTTTAGCTCAAAAGGGTGCATCCTTCTGCCACTTGAGATGTCCTACTCGAGTGGCAGCTTCCTCAATGCAAGTGGCATGTTTCTCAACATGAGCAGTAATGATCTACCGCGACCCCTCGCAATGAGAAATCTCACCGAGGGATAGTCTAGCATTGGATTTTCCTAGCTCGCTCTTGCTAACTCAATATTGGCGAGCCATGAGAGAGGAAAGAATCTGCTGCACACCTCTATGCTGAGTTTTTAGAAGCTCTGAGGTCCATGGGGAGTGCAGAGTTAGAAAAAGTCCACAAACTCCTCAAGGGTAGCAGAGTTTACCGCCCAGGCATACAAATTAGTCTAATGAACAGAATTGTTTTTTTCATATTACTTCCCTTGCACAGATCTGAGCCAAGCGAACTAATAGACAAAGACCAGTGGGTCTCTGTGTTTCAAACTTTTGAATGTGATTGAAGAAGCATGTTCCATCCAAATCCTAAATTCTGCATAGAAAAACATTGCTGAGAGTGATTTTTCAAGAGTGACGCATTGTGATGCAACATGTCCCACACCTACTTAGTTTTGAAACTCTGTCTTGAAGGATTATGCCAGTCATGTAACCAAGAATATATGAGAGTCATCATTAAAGACAAGAGTGATTTAATTTTTAAAACATTTAAATTAAATTAAATTACATAAAATAATGTACAATGTTCACATTCCGAGAGTTTGCACAAGACCATTTGCAATACAAACATGTTAAACAGTAAGATTTACATTACAAATAGTAAGCAATTTAAAATTCACCATGGCTGTACAGTGACTATTGAACAACTGCTTAGTATTGCTCGTTATTATGAACTAACATTTCATGGATGATATTGGTGAATGATTTCATGTAGGAGCACCAGACCAGGGGGAAGTAGTGCTTCGTTATCATTCAAAGTGATCCTCAGCCATACTCCTGAGATGCGGGTTGTCATCCTTCGCCAAATCACTAAAGTCAAATCTTCATGTTTCTCTATGGCTGGTGTAGCTTTACTGTTCAATGATTTCTAATGGTTCTCTGGATGTCCTCTGGTGGGATATTGTGTTTCAGCAACGAATGTTTATGAGAAAGGCAGATGGTTAGGGATCTTCAATACATTTTGTCAGTGGTATCAGTCGCAGTGGTCGAATCAAAGGCCAAAGAAATGGTAAGTAGGTTGAAACCTGAAAGTTGAAAAAGTACAAGGTCAGATAGGTCAAGTAGGCAATTGCCCATCCTCACAGTCCAGCAAGCAATGGAGGCACCAGGAGCTCATAAAATATATTTTGCTCTGTGTTCAACTTTGGCTTGCAAAGAATTTGAATAACGTTCACCAAGGTGACGGGGGAGTCAGCACTGAAGAGATTGTGACTCTTCAAACATGACAAGAGGTAAGGCAGTTTATAAAAATGTGCTGCCATACAATATTGTACTCCAGCAGGTGCCTCTTGTCTTCTCCAGTGTCACACCCTGTTGTTTTGGAATCATACAGATTATTTTTACCAATGTAAAACAGGCCTGATAAATGTCAGTCCTAGGGGTCGATTACGATCTCGGTCGAAACGGAAGCTTTCCGACCGAGATGGTTGGTTTCACTATTGACCCCATAAATACAATTTCAGTTGTCGGAAATGAAACTGGCCAGTCATTCCAGCTGGCTTCCAACAGGCTCAAGGAGCCCGTCGGCCGGCGGAGTCTGGCCCTTAATTCATATGGATGCATTTTTATACCGTCCATATTATGATTAGGGTTCCCTGATTTCCGCTTTGTCTGATTTTTACAGATAAACACAGACAGAAGACACTGTCTCCCCTGTCTGTATTTATTTTTGAAAGTGGAAAAATACAGATAATTTAGCTTCTTTTGAGTGATTCATCATGCTGAGATTAATCACTTTCAGGCCAGTAGCTGTACATAATGACAGCAAGGGGAGCTACAAAACTCAATGATATGTCCTTAAATTACTGCATATCTCAACATGTATGTGTGTTGTTACACTATTTCTTTAATGTGAGTTTATTATCTTTTTATTTTTTTACTGTGTAATGTGCTAAAACCTGACAGGCATTTAAGTATGAGTCCACATTTATCTGTTAAATAAATGCAGAAATACACGAGTTATCACCTCATCTATTTAAACAACACAAATTAAATATGGATAAATACCAATAAGCTGGCCACAAAAGAAATATGGACAAATACAGACGGAAATGTTCAAATAATAAATACCATAAAACCGTGAGACCTAATTATGATGCACGGTTTCCGGGGCAGACTTTCCATGTCGGCTTCTGACATGGAAACCCTTTTGGAAAGCGTGTTTGGGGGCCTCTAGCAGGGCTCCTTCTGTTGCGGCCTCAGGTTGGGGTCCAAGGGGGCACGTTGATCCCAGCACTGTGTGGCAGGCACCTTGAGGTGCCTGCCACGTGGTGCAGGGAGGAACACAGCCTCCCATTTCTCTATGGGAGCGTGTGCTACAGCTGATTTATAGCCACAACACATGCTCCCATAGGGAAATGTAAGTATGTGACCGCACCATGTGTGGTTGCATCATAATTAGGCGGTCGTGACTGCCAACTAGAGGTCAGTCGGTCCATGTTTCCATGACAGTGTTGGGCGGGCTCAAGGGGGCAGATAACGATGCTTACTCATGGGCCCCCCTTTGCATCTGTACCACATTTGCAGAATTATTTTGCTCTTCTGTGCAATCACAAAGCATCCATAGAGGAATTACAGCTAAGCTCTTGGTGGCTCTATTCTCACATGATGAATCTCTGAATTGGTAAAGTAGTTCTCTTCTAAAAGGTTTTACACCCAATTTTCCCCAAAATAGAGGTGTTTCTTTTATGATGATGAGTTCTTTGGACAACCCTACCCCGAAATCTCTCCTCCTCCAGCACCAATGGGATGTGATTGCTCAGTCTCGCTAGTTCCATTGTTGGTTACATATTACCCTAGGCTCTTGAAAACCTATGTATTTCGTTCCTTTTCAACCCTCATAACTGTCATGTAATTTAAAACAGTAACCAAAGTCCTTTTATTATAAGTGGCTCTGGAATTATGAGACTAAGAAGGGCCGATTGTACTCTTGAACGTCTAGTACAAGAATATCGTGACACAGTAATACTGTGGACAAAATATCGAGGGACAAAATATTAAAGGGTAAACGCACAAAGGGACATATACATTTGCCATTCTTTTCTCCAAATAAATAAAGATATATGTATATGTATTTTGGTACACATATGTTGAATTAGGTACAGAAAATCTTTACATACTTACCTTTTGATATTTTGTCTCTTGATTTTTTTATCAATGATATTAGTGTCCCACAATATTGTTATTCATGAGACACATAGGAAGGCCAAATTATGGAACACAGTGCAAATTATGCAGCATAATGTAGTACATTCTGTGACAATACTATTTTGCTGTTTTATCAAATATTAATGCTGTTCTCGCAAAATGTTTTGCCTCTCTAGTACCAGTATAACACATGGGTGATAAATTCAGGTGAGTAGTTAACATTTGCCACAGAGCAACACCATGTGTAATAGTTGATTCTTCTAAACTAGCAAAACATTTATTTGTAAACAAACTGTAAACTATGTAGCATAGGGTGTATTGTTTGGCAAGTATAGTAAACCCATTATTGTATGGAAGAAGTGCCTGGAGACCCTCACGGGTGACAAGCAGCTCTCTACAACTCCACCCTACATTTATATTACATTCCAGTGACCCCCATCGATAAGTGATGGTTTGTTGTGTGATCCTTTTAGTCTGACAGTACTCACACTCTCACTCACATTGACAGGAAAAAAGCATCAAAATCTTACCTCACCCTACTTAGAAAGTATGAACTCGCACAACCTGAGAGTGCTTTTCATCATTTTGAACATGTCCTCAAGCTGGTAGATAGAGAGAATGGAAACAAGAAGGCTATTTAGACATGACAACATGTATAACAGTTGACTTATTTTTCTCAAAAAACTCAAATTGTGGGCATTGCCAGTAAATGGTTGACCCCAAGGAATAGGAGCATTTTTCTCCATTGAGTAAAGCCAAGGCCAGCCAAATTCTTTGTCTAGTCTAGAAGTGAGGATAGAAAAAGCTACATTTGCTCCTATTGTGAAAGGGAATTTTTAGCCCATGGATCCTTGCTCGCCCACAAATTGGATCAACCCCAGTGTATTTTGTTTCGCAGAAGAGGTTAGTATAGTAGTCAGAAGGGTAATTGTTTTAAATAATCTCTTTTTCCTTCAGGAGATAAATTCCACCTCTGTACATTTACACTGTGCACTAAAACCAGCTTTGAAGTTAAGAAATCAGCTCTAGCTCTCTAAGGGTACCAGTGGATGAGAGACGGATTGAGTTGCTACACCATTCACTCCTTGTTAATAACGTAAAGAACTTCTTGTGTTTCTGAGAATGGAGGATAGTTTCCTTGGGAAGTTATTCATGTGATATCACGTGGATGTACTTTGTTTGTGAAGATGGTATGGAAGAAACAGAATTTGAGAGAGAAGGCACATGAACATGATGGTAGTGTATTTTAAAGAAAACTCACATGTTTCTCCGGTAAAAAGTTGGGGATGTGGAAGTCATCCCTGTATTCTGGTGGTGGTAGTTCTTCAAGCAGATTATCTGGATCCTGAAAATATAATAAAAAAGATCAGCATTACCAAGACCGTTGTAAACAAATGTAGACTGTCATGAGTCTTGAAGATGAAAGTCATGAAAGGCTGCACACCTCAAGCAAATAAAAAACATATGTACAAGAAACAGCATACTATGTTCACTCCTATTTTGGCATTTCACATCCTTAGCACCTTGTACTCATCACCTAAAAGCAGAACATATGTGTGAGTGAAATATTGCTTATGTGAGTAATGGATCAAAGATGCAGTAACAGTGAATAATAGTGATTTGGCAGTGTATACGTGTGCTGCTACCATAAGTGCTCACTCTGCTCTTTACCTAAGAAATCTTGTATGGCTGTTTCTAAACAATACAGTTTCTACCTTATCTGATAAAAACTATCCTGGCTCCCAAAGGGCTCGCCTACCATTGACAGATCACTCACCTCCACTACATTGTAAAGAAATCAAGAAAGAAATTATTGGAGGACGTGGCCAAGCAGCCGAAGATGGTAGCCGCATTTTGAGCGAGCTACATGCCAGCTCCTAGAACCTTGCTGAATCCGAACCTTAGATGACCTATTTTCAGTTGCAGGCACCAGTGCAGTGGCCCTATAATCACCCCCTTTGGCCCACCCAAACCTATCCAGGGAGCCCTGGATGAGAGAGCCAATTTCTGAAATCGACGGCCTGGGTGTTCATACGGCCTACCTGTAGATGGGCCTGCCAGAGGCAAACACCACCTGGAGCTGTAAACCCACAGTGGCAAACCCTCTCGGCATCGACTCCTGGAGCGTGAGAGGGAGAGAAGACAGGCGCGTGGCTGAGGTGTGGCACATTGCTGCTTTCACTTCCAGGTGGTGGCCTGTAACAATGTAACAGGCACCTTAGAGTGGAGGAGATGGACTGGTCACCACACGTGGCTAGGACTGAAACTGAAGCCTGGTTGAGCCAACTATGGGGCAACCTTTTCTTGGATGCAAACATCCATGTGGTGCCCGCTACACTTGTCCCCTTTGGCCAACCTAAGCCCATGCAGGGAGTCGGGGATGAGAGAAACTTATTATGCAAACAATGACCTGCCGGGAGATGGACATGCCGCCAACAGACACAACCTGGAGCTGCAATCTCACTGCAGCGACTTACCTCTACCTCTGCATTGACTCTTGACTCGCAAGGGAGAGGATACAGCCACATGGGAGGGGAGTGGTAGGGACCACCTTTCATTTTAAGCACCCCCATGGGCTTGTAACAGCCCAGCTGATTTGGTGGCCCAGAGTAGAAAAGAGGGGGTGGGCAACATGAGAGAAATTCCCCACAGAATACTTCAGAACCTGCATCATGGATTGTGAGCTATCCTCATACTTCATTCTGGAAAGGGCGCACAGGGCACTGGCCCTAAGGCCACAGCCAGGGAGACCGCCTAGAGGCATTACCATCAGTATACTGTACCTTATGGACAGACTATATCCTGCGGCAGGCACAACAACGTCCATTGCACAAACTCTATGGTTACGCTCTCCCCCGATTATGCAGGTAAAGTGCAGCCCCTTCTTACATCTTTCTTAGAGGTTAAGTGAAAAGTTAGGGCTAAGGACATTTAATATATGCTGATGTACCCTGCCAAACTGAAAGTAATGTATCAGTGGAGAACCATTTTGTTTAAAAGTCCGGAAGAGCTCTGGGACTGAGCGGCGGAGAGGAAATAACTGCACATATCAACTAAGGAGCCAATGACAATTTGGGAGGCCGAAGGGGGTCAACCATCCCACTCTAGGAGGAAACTCAACAGACTGATAGAAGGCCAACTGTGGTCACAACTGGAGGACAGACATAGAGCATCCTCCTCAGAGAGCTCTGGTGATCATGGGGGAGGGGACGCTACCAGTGGATGATGAGATGTTATTCGGTGGTATAGAGTTTGGTCCCTTTCCTTCCTTTCTTCCATGTAGAGCTACAAGTTTATTCTCATTCGCTGACAAAGAAGAGACACATTGCATCTGTAAAGAGGGGCTGTCTTGGGGCAAATCACTCCCTGCTACACAAGACTATGGTGATTTCTTTATTTTGATAGAGTACTATGTTGTATTGTATGTTGTTCCTATTCAGGTTGCTTGTTTTTGGGGCGACAGATGCTTCCTCTTTAGAAGTGTTGATTAGAGGGTTGTTGGGGGAAAAGTTGGGTACTTTAGGGTTGAGTTAGGTCACAATACTACGTCTCATGCAAGACACATTGCACAGGCCCTAGTCAAACGGGCTCTTTTTAGGCTCTATTTATTTACAGCACTATTAGAAAGTAGACATTGCACTTACTGCTTTTTGTGCGTGACAGCCCGTCTCTAATATACGTCTGGGGTGGGTGACAGCTACACTTTGTGCATTCAAGCAAGACCGCCACAACACATAAAGGATAGATGGATCTGAGTACCCATCTAAATATGTCTGCATTCTGATGGCCTTGCTTGGGCGGGGTGGAAGGGAGGGTCCAACACGTCACTTGAATAGGCAGTCTCCTGTCCTCACTAAAAGGACAGATTATCCCTGATGGACAGGACTGAGTTGAAAGGAGAATCTATGCACTTCAGAGGGCTGCTTTGAAGTCACACCCTCACATCAAAGGCACTTTTGGGTATAAGTACTGGGTCTTTGACCCCCACCCCGAAAATCAGACACTTCTAGATCTTGAACTGAATCTATCAGAAGGACTGTTGTGGTGCTCAAATGACTCATTTTTAGACTGCAAGCTTGAAAGGCCTGCTTCTATCTTGCGTTGCCCTGCTGTCTGCTGTTCTCGGACTCTGCTGAAGGAGAGCTTGACTCTGCCTTACCGCCAAGTGATCTCCAGGTGCTTGTGGCTTGCCTCCTGTTGCTTGAGAATCAGGGATATCAAAGTCCTTACCCCTGCTCCTGTGCCTGAACTTACTGGAAGTGGTCCGGTTAGAGGCTACACGCAGGTATCGAACGGGTGCCAGGCGTTGCAGGCGGTGTGCCATTTTCGCCTCCACCCCCCTCCCGAGACCTATGGGGCGTGGATCTTTTATTTTTCAAACTATACAGGTTCCTCTGATTATGAGGTAATTTTCCCACAACTTGTTGGTTTGTTCATTTTGCACCTTTTTTTACACTGATTTTTAACTTTCACGTCCTCTGGTCTGGGTGGGCCTTAGCGTGCCCATACCGCCGAGGTACACTCCCCATGGTCCTGACGAATGCCCAGTAAATCACACATCAAGGGCAGAAACATGTTGACCCCACTTTAAGTGGAAACAGCCAAAAAATTAACTTGGTAGTTTCCTAAACACATTGCTTTTAATATGTCAGATTGGCCACAGAATAAAGTTTTTATGTGAGACACAATCTGGACATTTTTAAACCCTTTTCACATTTACATAATCTTCACAACTAACCAGCTCCGCTGTAATCCTGGCGTTGTAGCACACCGGGGAGGCATTCAGCTTCTCCCGGTGGGCCCGATAATGAAGCTTGTCACCAACCAGGGTGGTGAGTGAGGGCTTCCTATACAAATCTAATAAGACTTGCATACTCATCTTCTCTCCTTTTGTGCTTCTATACATTTATTGATTTACACTCTTTCGTTGTTTGAAGCTTACTGGAAGTGGCCCAGATACTTGCAACATGGAATTTGGCGCATCTCCTGTCTGTGTGTAATAGAACCGGCGATCAACACTGTTGCTGGAGTTTCATTGCCACATCACATTTGAACCAGCACTTTGCCTCTAGAGATTAATGCATCGGACAGCGCATCTCCGCCACTGCAGCTTGGTGAGATCGAGGCATCCCCTCGACTGTGTGGCAGAGTCTGGTGAGGCACATCACTCAACACCTCTCGACTAAAGCACCCATCTTCCGAACTGACACATCGCCATCACTACGTGGAACAGATCGACTCATCTCACTGTTTGTGACCAGGAAAGGTAATTTGATCACTTGGTCCTGCATGGGACCTGTAGCTGGCCTGCCCTTCCACGCGGTCAGCCTGAACGTTGACTTTGACCCGGTCCAGCACGATGTAAAGTAACTTTTTTAATGCTACTTGCTTCTAAGCGTTTCACTGCATGTATTCCTTTAACATTTAATATCTCAACTTCTATACATTGGATTTTTGTCATTTTGGTCTTGTTTTGTTAGTATTTCTAAACGTGTATGGAGTCTTTTTGTGGGGTATTCTTTCTGTTGCTGTGTGTTTGTGTGTTGCACAAACACTTTACACATTGCCTCTTTATATAAGCCTCATTGCTCTGTGCCAAGCTACCAGAGGGTGAACACAGGTTATCTTTTAGTGTGGATCTAGCTTACCCTGACTAGGATTACTGCTTCTGCTTGGACAGGCTGCATTCTTTTGTCAACCAGAAACCCAATTTCTAACACATGAGACCCATAGGAAACCTGGGACAGGAATATGACCCCGTTGACACGCAAAATTAAGGGGAAATATGGTGAGATAGATCTCCCCCCGATCATAATGGAGTATAGAGCCAGTCAAGTCAAGAATAACTTTATTTCAACTCAGAGAACCATGAAAAGATTTACAAATTAATATGATTAAAATACAATACATACACAATTCATCATAAAAAGGTAAAATCTCTGTACAGATTGTACTCCTAAGGCTATCTGATCGCAATGGAGTCTCTTATGTAATTAGCTACTGCAATACAGATTTCAGCCGTAGCCAAAGACGGTAAGAAGTTAAAACCATCAATACGAGCAAGAGTGAGTATTTCTTAGTAATGGGAGCAGAAATCTAGTTCTCTCTGATTTATACAATGTGCAAAATAATACAAAGTCCATAGTTCTTTAAACTGAGACGTTATCACATGGGCAGAGCATAACCTTGTTTGATCACCCTCCTTGGCGAGGAAATGCCGGCAACAAAGTGCACAGTGCATAAACAGAACCTGGTTAGATAAAATCAGAACTGGAACTTATTAGAAATAAATAGATAACATTGTGCAGGGGCAGGAAGCAAACAGGGGACTCCAATATTGTCATGTTGGTAACTAATAAGCCTATTGCCCCTGGAGCAGTATGCCTCCTTGAAAACTCCTTTGACATTTAGAGGAATTCCTTCAGGGTTTTCAATAAAGTATTCCAGACCAATCTCATGGTAAATCCTCTCTAAATATTAAAACCATGGAACCTTTAAAACATTGTCTGATTTTTGGAAATCTTTAATAACATCACATGAAAGTATTAAATCCTCAGAGGTCCCTATCTTGGCCTATAGAAGAAAAGGGGCACTGCCTATACGGTCTTCTATAAATTCTAGTTAAGTTCTGTATGGCAAAAGAGGTAGGAACACTTTTTGGGAGCACCAGTAATCTTTTCATGAATTTATTTTCGATTCCTACAAACTGTTGGTTTTTAGCGTAGCCCCAAACCCCAGCTCCATACCTGGCAATAGAGAGACATTTGGCTATAAAGGGTAATTAGTTCCTTCACAGGCTTGTGCCCCAATGTATGGTTTAAATCTTTTATTAATTTTCAAACAGGAAAAAGGACAAGACCCCCAGCTCCCTAGGGACAATGCAATAAAGACAAAAAGTTGTCCCCAATTTAGAAGCAAAACGGAATAGTGCATCCATCACCCTACTTGTCTGCTGTGCCCTTATGGTTAAAAGAGGTTCCCATCTCAACAGTTTGCTAAAAAGATTGCCCAAGTATGAGAAGTTACTTACCTTTTCTGTGTAATGTGCTAAAACCTGACAGGCATCTAAGTATGTGTTTTTTCCGCTTTACTGCCATATCTTACTATGACTGTTGTACCGGAGTGACGACTGGGGAGTAGGGTTACTAACGCTTTTTCCACACCCATACCTTCCAACATAGCCCATAATTTATCTCGGTTGACAGTGTCAAAAGCACCAGATAGGTCCATGAAGGCCAGATGGACAGAACTCTTCAAGGACCTTCTGTGCTTATTAATGATTAAAGATGAATTAAGATATTGTTCAGTTGTACCCCGCCCTCTCCTAAAACCATATTGAGTATTGGACAGAATCCAATTTTCTGTTGCCCAATCTTTCAAGCGTGCAAGGAGGACTCTGCCCAAAACCTTATCTGTGGCATCTATCAACTAAATGGGCCTTTGGCATGCCAGGTCACGTTTTGCACCTTTCTTTAAAGATTGAGACCACTGTTGCTTCCTTCCATGATGAGGTTGTATAGCCCTCTTCAAAATGGTGGCATTGCCACAGCTGTTGTATGTTTTGCCACACTACCTCCAGAAAATCCTTACCCTTTGGTTTACAACCCTACAGTTCAACATCAATAGCTACAAGTAGGGAGGACCGGTGCCATGAATCTCTCATAAGGAATGCATTCAATCCTTTGTGATGGCGGACTAGGGGCAGTAGACATCAGACTATAATACTGGGCAGCTCAGCTCAGCTGCTGGCAGTTAATGACTGGATCTTTGGGGACCGGGGGACCCAGCCACGAAACTTAAGCAGACTCCCTTTACCGGGTAAGCACCAGAGTTTTGGCTGTATGGGGAGTTTCTCCTGCCCACTATTCCAGCCATTTTAGCCGTTCCAGCCATTCCATTGATTAACTGGAGGTTGCCTACTAGGAAGAAGCTGTTGTGCATGGGTACATGCCCAACGGAAACGGTAGGGCTGCTGGGCCCTGAGATAAATTTGGGATCTGTAAATAGGGAGACATCTGGCAGACATACCATATGATGTTCTACGACCAACTTGAAGCTAAAGAGGATTTACAGAGATCCCAGTTGTTTATTTACCTACTGTGCGGACATGCACTGGTTAGGCACACAGGCCACATAACAGCGCTCACAAGAGTACAGTCCATTAGAAATCTGACTCATGATGTTAACTATTGGTAGGAAAGGCAGATCTTGCTTATACAGAATTCTGGTGCTAAATGTCCCAGACCGGCTAAACAAATTGCAGGAAAGATATGAGTCAGACCTGAAGCCCTTGGATGATGACAAATGGATTAAGGTAAACAATGGCAGCCGAAAATGGGTAATATTGCCTCACCTGAGAATAGACCAGGTTAAAGAATATATTAAACCCCTGAGAGGCTATGAAGGATGGGGAGGGACAGCTGCCCTGAATATTTTCGTTATGGACAGACCAGAAGCTCCTTCATGCATGTGGTATGGATGATTCAGGTGTATTGGATCCTGCAATACCCTAACCTACAAAGGGTATGCCGATTTCTGATAGAACACAATCCCACGTTGGCTATCATGGAAGTATTTCTGGGATGGGATGGGTAAGGGGACAAAAACTGATGATTGGGACCAGTTGTGTTTTTGCTAAACGTCACAAAGCGGGCCATTGGAGATGCAGGCCCCCCACAATCTCAAAGTAGCCAAGAGGGATGGTATAACTGCTCTTTAGCTGCGGAAGCAGTGTACAGATCCAGAGGGTCACCACAAAAGTATGATAGAATCTGGGGACAAAGGAAAGTACAGCCCAAAACACCCGGAGCTGGCCACCCATAGGAGGTTTTTGGTGGAAAGTGCACAGTTGTCCATGGCACATATCCATCTATAGTGAACCGGATTGGTAACAGCAGACTTAACTGACATTTCCTTCATGGTATTCCAGAACTAAATGGGATGTTGTGCAAGGGGGGCATGGGATGGAGTGCTATGCAGTGATACAGTAGTGTGATCTTAAATGTGTTGAAAACTCAATAAAAAGAATTTTCAAAAAATAAAGAAATTACTATCCAGCTACAGGAAAACTCAACAAGAATTTCCTCTTGCGCAATAACTGCTCTTGAACCAGTGTGAAATTGCAGCAATGAAACTCAACCAATCTGTTCACTTCGATGTCAAAGCTGACCCTGCAGTTGTGCCAGCTGGACTTTTCCCCAACTTTTAATATTATTGACTGAAGTCCTACAACCTATCATGGGATTTTCAGGCTGTCAGAAATCCCTCAATACGGTGAGCTGTATGGCTACCAGGTCAGTGGAGTACATGCTTCCACTGCCCTGCCCAAATGGAGTTCATTATTTGATGGGCTGGCCCATCTATCAACACTCCAATATTTCTGAAGTTCAGATTATAGAAATATCTATGCATACATACATGCAATACCAGTGTAAAGTGTTAGAGTAACTAGCTAGAGCTGGGACTGCTGTTGTGACTGACATATTCTCAGACACCTTTCTTCCCGCTTTTTGGTGCTGTTGCATTTCTCTAAACTATTCATCTAATCTGAGCCTTTCATTGTCTTGCTTTTGTTAGCCACTGATCATCTTAATCACCATTGTCATACCCCCAGCCAATGAGCAGAGACCTTCACATATATTAGCTTGCATGATTTGACAATAGGTCTCGAATTTGCACGGGTTAGAGCTATAGACGTAAATGACAATGTCTTTTACTTATGTTTTTTGGTTTGGAGTGTAGTGGATGTATGTGGTGTCCAGTGGAATTATGTTGGTTGTATTCAAGTTGTTAGTTTTGAAATTGTGTGGAGTGGAAGTGTGTGGTGTATTTGTGTAGTGGAATTGCGGTGCATTGTGAATAGATAGGGGTGAGAGCTGCACAAAATAGATAGAAATGGATGATAGAGAGGGATAGGTAGTTTGTGCAGGAAATGGTGATTGAATTTGAGATAGAAGAGCAGAAAGAGTATGTGAGAAAGAAGGGGAGAGCAGGCCACAGATGCATAAACGGGAGCACATGTGTATGCGGAAAACACCTGAAGAATAAGAGGAGAGTGTGGGTTTGAGGGACAGAAATTTGAGATAGAGGAGCAGAAAGTGTATGTGAGAAAGAAGGGGAGAGGAGGCCATAGATGCATAAAGTGGGGGCACATATTTATGCAGGAAAGCAAAACAGTTAAAGAATAAGAGGAGAGTGTGGGTTTGAGGGACAGAAATTTGTGAAAAGGCATGGTATGGAAACTGTGCTTGAGAACTCAAGTGAACAGTATGAGAGAGGCAGGAAGAGTGCATGAGAGAGCGAGAGAGAGCAGTGAGAGAGAGTAAGAGAGAGAGAGATAGAGGTACAAGTGGAAGGGGCACCAATAATAGGGGGGGAGGCGAGAGGTGGACCAGTGAAGAGCGTGAGGAGGTACAGGAAGGTAGCGGATGTGAGCAGCCAGTATAGAGAGAAGACAGGGAGCGTGAGGGAGGGAGAGATCAGCGGTATTGTAAGATGAGAGGGGATACTGGGAGTCTGAAGGAGAGATGAGAGAGGCAGTGGGTGTGTAGGGAAGTGATGACAGGGTTGATGATAGTGCAAGGGAGTGAGTGATGTGTTAGATTGGAATTGTTTGTTGTGGAATTGTATGGCATGGTGTGAAGCTGTGTAGAGGAAATATGTGGCATCGTGTGCTCTGGAATATGTGGATATAACTGAAGAGTGATGATGGTAGCAGCAAATGGGAAGCCCATGGGCAGGCTAAAGCCCATCCAGTAGATGCAGCATGTCTCGGTTTGAGACAGCCCATATGCTCCGTCTAGAGCTGAGGCCTAAAAAACATGACTTTATCCAGCTGTGTGGTTTACCATCAGAGAGATACCAAATAGCGTGGCAATGCTTTGCCTGTACAAGGGCATATGTGTTCTCTTCCGTGTTCTCAGAGTGAGACAGAGAGCAAGATTGAATGAGCAAGCAGACATTGTAGTTTATGAATTGGTGGTAGCAGCATTCCCGACAAACAAAATGGCTGTGTGTGTTTTGACCACGGTGTGGGGGCAGTTGACTGATTTGTAGATGCAGAAAATATGGGTGTCACTAAATGTTCAATATGTCATCCTGCCCTTGGAAGAATGCCCACGAAGGTAATCCTAGAAAAATCACATGTACATGCAATTATGGTATAATCAATATAATAACAGAAACATATGTAACAGGATTCATTGGATCAGATAATGAGTGTAAAATGACTTTGACAGTTACCAAAATGTTTATTGTGTAGTACCTTACAGTTTGCCACTCATTTCCATACACATACTAACCGTTTGACCTACATTTACTTTCTGAGAAAAATACGCAATGCTCATGTTTTATTGACCAGGCAGTGCACGGAGTTGGAGGCCACTTCAGTGCGGGCCACACTTTGCAGGAAAAGGCCCTACCTGCAGAGCCCAGGTGGGCGGTGGAAAGGGACAATTAAATGCTCACATTTTCAATTCCACTGCAGTGTGAGGGGTGCAAGGCCAAAGGAGTAAGAATCATAGAATAATGAACAAGACTAGCCTCAAAAAAATTGAAACAAAGAGTCCAGCAATTTGCGGCAGCCCCGGCTGCCAGGGCGTGTTATATAAATTTCCAACATGATACGACTAATGCTGAATTACCATAAACATAAAAGTCTACCACAGTTGGCAGCTCATCATGCTCAGAAAGAAAAAAAAATAAATGTAGCAAGTTACTGTTTGTAGCATGCTTCATTAAATAAACCCTGGCCTACGACGAAAGGCCTATGCAGGGCTTCAAGTGGTATGAAAAAACTGGTGGGTCCCTCAAAGGGGCGTGGCAAGAAGATTACGGATGTGGCTTAAAACATGTAAGCAAAATATATGTGCTTCTGTATAGTGTGCCTCCCCACTAGTATTTTGGAGCTGCTGTCATTGCACCCAGATATATAATACAGCAAGTTACATGGCTGATACAACAAGCCCAGGTTGTCAGCTTTGTCAATGGTGTGTATTTCCATTCGCTATATCTGAGGGTGAACATTTCCATGCCCTTCTCAAATAATTTGCTTCCTTTTAAGTCTTTTCTCTCTCAATGGGGGATGGTTATCAAAGGGAGGATTTGAAAAGGTTAGTTTAAATAGGCCATCTTCTGTTTTTGCTGAGTTTAACGCAGGATATTCAAGTAAAGTCCTTGCCTTTCTCTCATAACTTTTTTTCCTGCACAACTTATTTTGAACAACCTTGGTGTTTAACAAAATATATGCTTCAATACCTCGATTACACACTCAAAGCATTTCTTCCTGCAGAACAGTTGTCACGTAAAAATATATGGTTTACATGTAAAGCCCTTTAGTGCCCTAGGGCCAAGTTTACACTATATAAACTGCCAGAAAAAAAAGAAAGAAAAAAGCATAACGTGACCTTGGTCTGGCCTGGCAAGTCATATGTCCTTTTGTGCAACAACAGCATGTAAGCATAATCGTTGCCTTAATTGCAGAAGTATACAAGCACATGAAGGGCAGAAACCTTCCCTAGTAGAGGACAATGACAGTTAATGTCATTTGTAGTGAACACTGTAATAATGTACTCTGCATTATATTGCTGTTCTGCAGAGTATGTTGCAATGGTAAAAGACCCATGCTTCCCTGTAGCAAGGAACTTCCCCTAAGCAGCGGGATCAGAGCAGACATTCCAGCAAAAAAAGAGGAATCAGACAAAACAGAGGTTTCTGCCTGGAGGGTGCGGGCAAAAATGGAGACCCCAATAAGGACACGTCCCGGCACTTGCTTTTTAGAACTGCTGGTGCACCAGCAAGACCCAGCCCACTTAAAGCCCTCGGCCTATGTGATATCTATTTGTGCCTGGGTTGTTAAAAACATTATCTGCAAGACGTGCGGCAATGCTATGAAACTACAAAAATGCAGTTACATGAGCTATAAATGAAAACATACATTATTATTATTCCGGTGTTCAGGCTGTTAAACATGAACATGTGCGCAGAGTCAGAAGGAGGAGAGCAGAAAGAAAGTATACGAGTAAACTGAATGTTTCTGCTGGGTGAGAACGAAACCTGCAGAGAAGACTGCAGCCCTATGCAGCGTGTACCCCATGTTTTCACATCTTGCTTGGTCCCATCTATGATCTTACTGCCAGGTCCTATAGGCAGGCTTGCTTCCAATGTGATCTGACTGAGCGCTCCTATTTGATTTTCACAACTTAGAAGCGGTGTTTTAGCCAACACAGCATTGGGCATTGTCAGAATTATGCTCTCACTACAGAAAAACAGCTTTTTAGACGACAGGCATTGTGCTGTTGAAATTCCAATTTATTTGCGATACCCCTTAGATCAATGAAGCAGCTGCCATAAAGGGGCACCTGCTGAACAACGGAAACACGAAAAACGGAAAACAAACCTGAGCCAATAATGTGTTGAGATAAAAGCACAAGATAACAATAAAAAAACAAGTATTTCCAAGATCAACGAGAGAGTGCGCCTGTAACCACCGTGCACAGTAGTTCTAACCAATGGAAAAAGTATTCCCAAAATGAGTACCTAAAATGGCCACTGTGTTAACAGATAAGTAATTGGCTGGTGCTTTCAGGGGGGTTCAATACAGGAAGAGGCATGATGTATTCATGCCACGGACGAATGGAGTGACGATTGGGGCAGCTAAAGGGAAGCCTATGGGCAGGCTGGTTAGAGCAGCGCACGCGCGCTGTCTAGAGCAAAGACCTATGAAGTAACCACTTTTGTAAGTTAAGAGCTTTGCCAGAAAGCGGATCTTTAACCAGTCGGAAAAAGTAATTTCATCCATCTAGTGACGACTTCATGCAGCTTCTGGGCACTGCTAAACTTCAAACGAAAACCTAAATTTCAGATATCGATCCATCACACTTAATATCATTTATAAACTTATACAGCTTATTTTTATTTTATTTAAAGGGTGCAGCTCATAGGTTTCATGCATTAACAAACACATATTTTGTCATAGCTATTGGCGCATTTATTGGAGTGCAGCTTCCACTTGCCCTGGTACGCAATGTACTGTGAAATAAGTGAGGGATGTGTAATGGCTGTTGGTTATGATAAAGTTTAAACACAATTCTTTTTCTGTGCTATACAATTGTGGTGGCACAGGCAACATAAATTATTCACTCAAAGTTGAATTATGGTGTCAAAGAACTTTTGGGCAGCACTACCTCGTGCACCTGTCTGCTCAAAAGAAACTTGTCCCCTGCCAGTGGTATTTACGTTAAAATTTAGAAATTAAATATAGAGGAAAAAAATACAAAAAGAAAAGTGGGAAACTGATATTTCAAATTTTAATGCTGTATAAGTATCTGAAAATGATTTTGTAGGATTTTATTCTTGTTGTAAGGTACACAAATCCAAAATCCTATGTCTAACCATAATGCTATCTCTATCACTTGCCCATTACTATTATGTACTATAACCGAAACCCAAACCCCCTAACACTAGGAAGATAATATACCCACCACTTTTCACAGACCTGAACCTAGTTTGTTCCAGCAAAGTATGCTGAACAAAATTCTTTACCCTAACCCTGTATCATGCCCATACTTCATCTCTAGCCATAAAGTTATCCCTAAGACTAACATTAATCAAGAACTGTTCCGTAACTGGCACAATATACGCAACCTGAAGTCAATATCTATCCTTTATGCTTACATTAACTCTACACCTAACTTTAATGTGTACCATTACCCTTACCCTAACTCTTATTCACACACACACACACACACACACACAAACACACACAACCTCAAAGGCGGCAGGAACGCCACGAAGAAAATGCCCTGAAAAACCAATGATCCAGTGAATATTGCCTTACCTGGCTGCCTAAATCAACCCTGGCCTCAGTGTCACCCAGCCCCCAAATACAATGATCCTCCCTGGCCTTGTCCTAGGCATAGGGGATATGTGTGGTTCTCTGCCCCTACAACGCAATCACACTGCCTTACCCATGTGTCAGGGTGGGTTGTTCACGTTGGCCTCATGAAGGCCCATCCTCAGACAGGAGAGGTAGTCCTTTAACACAACACACCAGTGCTGGTGCCGGTTGCCTCCTGGCCTGGGCCAGTCACCATTTCAGTAGGAGTTTAGAGCACAGGAAGCTGTGTGCTATAGAATATGGACTCAGCCGCATACCTTTCCTCAATGTAACTGTATTCTGTAGATACAGAGCCCAGCCTTTACCCAGGCCTGTTGTTTGATATCGAGTACCACTCCCCCCTTGAGTCCAGGGCCTGGTCTTAGACCTGGTCTTGTATTGAACACCCACATTCCTAAATGTAAGTTGTCTTGGAGGGTGGCATTTCCGTTGGTGCTCTGTTACTTCTGAAGTCATGAGTAAATCAAAGAAGAAAGTAAAGGTTGAATGACTTGTTTTTATGGTAAATTTAAGAAAGTGTTGCATTTGGTATCATAAGCCCCATCAAAATAAATTTTCTAAACAAATTTCTAAATTTCTTCAACAAATGTTATATACACATGAGGAATGGAAGCTGCACTGGCCATTTATTTGATACAGTTTTGTTTTCGGAATTGTAGACTGCCTACGTCTTTAGACATATTTTAGCTTTTCTTTCTCGTAAACCTTTATCTAATTGTAAAATACATTTAATAAATGTGAACCGCCGCTGCTGAGGAAAGTTTGAAATATGAGACAGAAAGAGATGCATGGTTCTTACCAGCTCAATATCAGAAAGATAACCCTTGTACGCTTCAAGTACCTGCCGGCATGCGAAAGGATGAACCTTGGCACATGTTTGGAAACCAATTACTATGCCCTGCAAATAAGGAAAGACAACTCACAGCCTCAGGGAGACAATAGACATTAACCAAACACAGGCATTTAGTACAAGAGATTTCATATTTGAAAGAAAGGATAAAGCTGGTTCTTGATTTCACATTCAGTGTTTACAGCTGGTATTGGTGAATGATTGTCAACTAGTTAAGCAAGGGAAACGGCCACTAAAACGCGGCTGTTTCCACGAATGCATTAACCACGCATGCATTACAACGCATGGTGGTTAACACGAAAGCCTTTACCACGCATACCTTTACTAAGAGGTAAGTAGTAAAGGCATATGTGGTAAAGGTTCAAAATAAAAAAGGGGGGCTTGGGGGGGTCTCCCCCCAAACAAAAACCTCACCTGAAACCACGTAAGAAAGTGCAGGAAATCGGCGTCGTTTAAGAGGAAACGGAAAGAAACTTTCGCTTCCTCTTAACGACGTACAACGTCACCACGCAAGAATTAGAGGAAAGGGTTATGCGTTGAAAAACCATTCCGTTGTAACGCATGCGTGGTAAAGGCATGCGTTGCAACGGAATGCGTTGTAAGAACATACAACCGAAAAGCAAATATATTCAGTGGCCTGAAAGCATGATTTAAGGATACCTTTATATAGCTATGCTGGAGGGCCTTTACCATGCTACTTAAAAAGCATCTTTGGACAATAAGATGAGAGTTTCGTCACTATTTGTTTTCTGTCACATTGTTCTCTCTGGTGTTTCACATAAAGGAACTGCAAGGGCAGTTCAATACACAAGCCTTCTTTACAACAAAGGAGTGCGATTTCTTTAGAAGCGGTGCTTATCCTTTTTTCCTCATGTCTACTGTTGTCTATTTTGAAGGCCTTTCTGAGAGAGTCCTTTCAAAGCCTTCACATAGCTTTATGTCTTTCACCACTTTATCTGCAACATTGATTAAACTTGATTTATCTTGTTCAAACACTGGCTTCTATCAAGAGAGATCACCCAAAGAGGCTCCTAACTATCCTTGATGAAATGCATTATTAGTCACCTGAAAAAAGGAGCTCTACATTTAGTTTCTGCTAACTTAGTCCTCATCTACTCTGTAGAGGGGTTTCACTCTACTATAATTTGGCTATGCACGGAGTACAAAATCACACTTTTGGGTGAGAGGAAGTACTGAGTGAGGAATGTTTCACCGGTCATCAATAATTTACCATCAAGCTCTATGAATGAAGTTACAAACCTACACAATGTACATCCAGATGCTCCACAGCCCATATGACTACCTTCTCAACTTGTTTTTGTTGTGGTCGTACAGGGAAATAAATCTATGATAAATCGTAAGAAATGCACTTGATACTTACTGCATGGTAAGGCGTTGCGATGAACCTAGTAGATTCGAACATGCTTCGAAGGAAGGGTAAAATCAGTGCAGTATCATCACAGCTGGCCATGCACTTACCAAGGCACTGGAAAATAAAACCCTAATGTGGGAGTGAATTAAAGACAGTCTGAGTTAAGAATAAACAGCATCTCCTGCTCACTCTATGAAAGTCTTACTTATATTGGAGTATTCATCTTTGATTCACTCTACACACATATTTGTCTCCCACTTTCAAATAGCACTTAATAAGTTGAGTGAAATGTTTGTTATCTTATGTATAGTATAGTTATATTTTCTGGACATTGTAGAGATTTGTATATGGCCTTAATATGACTCAAAACAAGGAAGTGAGGGGTAATGTGAGCCAATGAAGGTCCAGTACCAAGGCTCTGAAAGTGCTAATGCAGAAACCAGTGGAAATACTGCTCCTTTCAGAAAGCAAAGTAGAAAGAAAGGCGGACAAAGAAAGGGGAATCCTAAGGATTTTTTCTTGGTGCCTTCACAAATCCATGAGCATGTAAAGTCTTCGGTAATGCTTTTTCTGGTGGATACAGTATCTGCCTGTGGATTCCTCACCTTGTGAATATCCCCCTGAGTCAGCAACGTTCGGAAAGTTCTTTGTAGCTCGCCGGCATGGACGACGTCACAGGAACCCACGACATCGCGCGCGGCTGCGCTGACGTCACCGGCTCCATAATAGGCCTACGCCGGCGTGATGACATCAGTTCCGCCCTTTTTTCCGTGCCTTCGAGGCACACGGACGGACCAACAACAATAGATATATACACAGTATACACAGTACAAACTAGTCAAGTTAACACACATAGTGTGAATATAACATAGTAAATCATGTACAAGAACACACTTCCTTTGAGGATAACATGTATACATTAAAAAAAATTACCAGAAATTCAGGTATAGAAGAGTGGACAACGGGGAGGCGGGTGGGCATGTGAGGAATCCACAGGCAGATACTGTATCCACTAGAAAAAGCGTTACCGAAGGTAAGTAATTTGTTCTTCTGATGGATACATCTGCCAGTGGATTCCTCACCTTGTGAATAGATTCCCACAGCAGTCCCCACTCCTGGAGGAGGGTGTCTACTCCTCTATACCAGAAAGTCCTGAAGGACAGAAGGCGCAAAGTGGCCATCCCTCCTCACTTCGGTATCCAAGCAGTAATGCTTTGCGAAAGTGTGGAGGGAGGCCCAAGTTGCCTCTCTACAAATGTCCTCTATAGGAACATCCCTAGACAAAGCAGATGTTGATGACTTTGCTCTAGTAGAATGAGCTCTTATACCCTCTGGAGGTTCCTTACCAGCCAGGGCGTAGCAGATCTTGACGCATAGAATAATCCATCTCGAAAGTGTGCGCTTGTGCACAGCTCTTCCTTTTCTACTGCCAGCAAATCCAACAAACAACTGGTCATCCACTCGATAGTTCTTTGTCTTATCAAGATAAAAGCTCACCGCCCTCTTAGGGTCCAGACGGTGAAGCTGTTCCTCCTCCTTGGAAGGGTGAGGGGGAGGATGGAAGGTAGGAAGGGTAATAGACAGTCCTAGATGGAAGGGAGTTACCACCTTAGGCAGAAAAGCAGCCCTGGTCCTAAGAACCATTCGTTCAGCATGAATGGTCAAGAATGGGGGCTTCGAACTAAGAGCTTGAAGCTCACTTACCCTCCTTGACGAGGTAATAGCAACCAGGAAGACCGTCTTAAAAGACAAGAGTCTCAAGGGACACTTGTGCAAAGGTTCGAAAGGAGAACCCAGTAAGCACCAGATTCAAGTCCCATTGAGGTACAATAAAGGGAGTAGGAGGAAATGTATTCTAAGGCCCTTTAGAAATCTTAAAACAACAGGAGACTCAAATAAGGACGGCTGATCCGGCAGGCAGAGAAATGCCGACAAAGCCGAAAGATAACCTTTGACTGTAGGAACAGCAAGCCCTTGCTGCGCTAAAGAAAGAGCAAATAGAAGTATAGCTGATAAACGAGCCCTCAAAGGATCGATGGGTTTCTCCCCACACCAGGAAACAAACCGAGACCACCTATAAGAATAGATAGACTTCGTGGAGTCACGTCTGGCCGATAGAATGACATCCACCACATCATGTGGGAGAGAAAAGGAATTCAGGTTGCCCCTTTCAATCTCCAGGCATGAAGGTGTAAGGTCTGGAGGTGGGGGTGTAGAACCTGCCCCTCCATCTGAGAGAGGAGATCTGCCCTTAGAGGGAGACAGAGCGGCGGGCACGAGGAGAGGTGGAGAAGATCTGTATACCACACCCTTCTTGGCCAATCCGGGGCGATCAATATGACTTGGGCCCGGTGTTGGCGAATCTTTCTCAGAACCCGAGGAATCAATGGTATGGGAGGAAACGCGTAAAGGAGTTGTGAGCCCCAACTCAACTGAAACGCGTCCCCCAAAGCTCCCAGCATCGGATACTGAAGACTGCAGAATGACGGGCAGTGAGCATTCTCGTGAGGGGCGAACAGGTCCACCTGAGGAGTTCCCCACGTCCGAAAGACGTGACAAACTACCTCTGGATGAAGCCTCCCCTCGTGGTCGGCCAAGAACTGCAGACTGAGACTGTCTGCATGCACGTTCAGAACTCCGGCCAGATGATTTGCCATCAGACAAATCTGATGGTCCAGAACCCAGGACCAGAGACGCAGAGCCTCCCTGCAGAGACACTGCGACCCCACTCCTCCCTGTTTGTTGACATACCACATCGCGGTGGTGTTGTCCATCAGGACTTGAACCGACCACCCGCGAAGGGAAGGGAGAAAGGCCTTGAGTGCTAGACGTATCGCCCGCAACTCTAGAAGGTTGATGTGAAGCAACCTTTCCTCTTGATTTCCAGATCCCTCAGATGAGCACCCCACCCTAGAGTGGATGCATCCGTTATCACCGTGGCAACCGATGGAGGTAGATGGAAAGGCTTTGCTTGAGACAGATTGCCTTCCACGCTCCACCAAGATACATCCGCTGCAGCTTCTCTGGAAATCCTCACAGACTCCCTGAGATCCCTGTTGTGTTGATACCACTGCCTGCGGAGACACCACTGGAGTGCATTGTTGACCAACAGAATGCAGGAAGGCATCAGACCGAGCAGGCGAAGGACCTTCAGGACTGGAACGACCGCTCCATTGTGAAATAAAGGAATCATTCCCTGTATGTCGAGAATCCTTTGAGGTGGAGGGAATGCTCGACATACAGTTGTGTCCAGTACCGCACCTATGAACAGGTTGCGCTGGGAGGGCACCAGGTGAGATTTGGGTACATTTATTGAAAAACCCAACCTGTACAACAACTGAGTTGTGACTTGCAGATGATGGAGCACTGTCTCTGAAGATTCTGCTTTGATCAACCAATCGCCCAGATACGGGAATACAGGTATCCCCGACCTTCTGAGATGTGCTGCCACCACAGCCATCACCTTGGTGAAAACTCGAGGTGCAGTAGTAAGACCAAACGGAAGGACCGCAAACTGGTAATGTTGCGATCCCACCGTGAAACGGAGATACTTTCTGTGCGACTTCAGGATAGGAATATGGAAATAAGCATCCTGCAAGTCGATCGACACCATTCAGTCCTTTTCCAGCAGCGCCTGAAGAACCTGAGCAAGGGTGAGCATCTTGAACTTCTCCTGTTTCAGGTAAAGGTTCAAGATCCTAAGATCCAAGATTGGACGAAGTCTGCCACCCTTCTTGGGAATCAGGAAATACTGGGAGTAGCATCCCTGACCCCTTTCCTGCTCCGGAACCACCTCTATCGCACCCTTTCGTAACAGTGACAGGACTTCCTCCTGCAGGAGAAGTAGGCGGTCTTCTGAGCAAAATCCTTGGCAAGGAGGGTAATCTGGAGGAAATTCCAGAAAGGGAAGAGCATACCCATTCTCTTCAAGATTGAGAACCCAAAGATCTGATGTAACCGATTCCCAATCCCGTAGAAAATGGGTAAGCCGACCCCCTACAGGACCCGCATGATCCGGAATGGTGGATCTAGGGCTGCTTTGCTGATGGTGAAGGGGGTTGGGAAAAGGAGGAGGAGGCTTGACGTCCTCGAGGACAAGCTCTTTGTTTGCCCCTGTAGGATTTATATAGTGGATTTTGCTTTTGCTGCTGCTGTTGAGTTTGACGGTAGGGACGAAAGGACGAACGTCCAAAACCTCTATACCTCTTAGTCGCAGAGCCTCTGGACTGCAGCCCCAAAGATCTGGCAGTAGCCCTACTGTCCTTAAATCTTTCCAAAGCTGCATCAGATTTTTTGCCAAATAGTCCAGCACCATCAAATGGGAAATCCAACAAGGCTGCCTGAACGTCCGCAGAAAAGTCAGATGACTTCAGCCAGGCAGCCCTTCTAGAGGCAACAGAAGTTCCCATAATGTGAGCAACTGAATCAGCAGTTTCAAGACCACTTTGAATCACTTGACGTGCAGCCGCCTGTGTATCGGCCGACACCTCATTAAAATCCTTCCTGCTGTCCTCAGGAATTTTAGGAGCCAACTGCCGTACAGAGTCCATCAGGGCATGTATATATCTCCCCAAGAGACATGTGGCATTGGTCGATTTTAGAGCCATACTTGCCAAAGAGAAAATCTTCTTCGCAGTCTGATCCTGTTTCTTGGACTCCTTATGCCAGGCACTTGAGGGAAAGCACCAACAGTCTTCTTCAAACAGGCTGCCTGTATAACCAGACTTCCAGGCAAAGGATGTGAGGATAGAAACTCAGGATCACCAGGTGCTACCCTATACCTCCTTGCAACACCCTTAGCCACTGCAGGAGCTGTAAGAGGCTTGTTCCAAACCTCCAATATAGGCTCCGTCAAAGCCTCATTAAAAGGAAGCAATGGTTCCACAACTGAAGATGGGGAATGGAGGACCTAAGTCAAAAGATTAGACTTGTATTCAGCTGTAGGCAAAGTCAAATTTAAAAGATCCGCAGCTTTTTTGATGACCACATGGTATGGTGCAACGTCCTTTGAAGGGGCATCAGATACAGAGGACAGCTCCCATTCAGGGGAAAGCTCCAAACCACTAGCATCCCTCAAATCATCAAAATAGTCCTCCTGAAGCTCACCTTCTTCCACCTCAGCCTCAGCCTCTCTAAATCTTTGCTCCTCTATAAGGCGCTGAGCTTCTCGCCTCGATCTCTCCTTCAAGAGTCGCGCCATCGGATCCGTGACTGACTCCGATGGAGCCGGTGCCGGCGTCGAGATCGGATCTGGAAGCCCAGGTCGCTGCTCACGAGGTCGAGTCGGAGCCGGCGACGATGGAATCGGAGTCGATGACCTCGGAGGCGCCGAGAAATGCCAAGGCGGAGCCGGCGCCGGCATAAATGGCATAAAAGGAGCTGGAGCATAGGAGTGGGGAACTACTGAATTATATGCCAATGGACCCATGGGACCCGAAGGTGCACCAGAGGGGTACAAAGCTCTCGAGTAGACTCCATACATTGCGTTTAAAAACGATGTAGGGTCTTCACCTGGAGCTGGGAAGGGCGGGTAAGGACCCACAGGATGCTCTCTCGGAGGTTCCAGATTCGCCTCCTCTTCCACAGGCGGATGGACTGGAGTCATCGAGCCCTCAGGTAATGGAGCCTCTTCTTCCTCTCGAGCCGGGGACGGCGTGGAGAGGGATCCGATACCGGAGCCGGAGAACGCACTGGCAACTTCAAGGGCGAAGCCTCACCTTCTGGAACACCAGGTGAAGGAGACACCTCATCTTTTCTATGCCTCCTCTTAGGCGACTTCGGTCTCGACTCCGAGTCCTTACCGGAGTGATGTCGAGATCCATGCCTTCGCTTCTTATGCGTCTTCTTCGTTGACCTCGAAGCATGACCAGATGACGACCTCGAAGGCGACGCCGTGCGGGACCTCGACCTCGACCTCAACTTCGACCTCGCCCTACTCGAACGCGATCTCGAAGTCTTCTTCTCCTTTCTACCTTTCAACTTCACCACCAGAAGTTTTGCTTCCCTCTCTCAAAGAGCCTTCGGGTTCAACTTCTTACACAAAGAACAGCCTTTGACATCGTGGTCCGAACTCAGGCACCAGATACAATCCTCGCGCGGGTCCGTAATCGACATTATCTTGCCGCACTCCCCACATGGCTTGAACCCGGTCTTCTTAGATGACATCTTCAGCGAGAAACAAAGAAGCAAGAAGACACCAAACAGAGAAAAACAGTAACAAAGTTACTAACAGCTACAGAGGTTCTCCGAAACCGTTAGCGTCGACGACGTGGCAAAAAGGGAACTGATGTCATCACGCCGGCATAGGCATATTATGGAGTCGGTGACGTCAGCGGAGCTGCGCGTGATGTCGTGCGTTCCTGTAACGTCGTCCACGCCGGCGAGCTACAAAGAATTTTCCGAACGTTGCTGACGCAGGGGGATATTCACAAGGTGAGGAATCCACTGGCAGTTGTATCCATCAGAAGCCGCCTTACTAATACCGTTGACAACTTTGGTCGGCCTGCATTTGACCGCTACACACTCCAAGATGTCCACCACAGAGGGATGATACTTTTGCTACACAAGCACATGAGGGGCTTGCTCCTATTGGCTCCAGCCTACCTCTTCTCTTTCCTCTTCTCCTCATTTGACAATTCCCAATAGTGCTCTCCAAGCATCCTAATCCATTGGGAATAGACCACTTGGCCGCCTCGTGTTACTTATTACATGAGGTGGCCTAGATTTCCAACATGAACACAGATCGCAATATGCCTAGATTCCACCATGAGGGATCGCTAGGAGTTATGTGCACCTGATTTGCTCTCCATCACTGTATATGCAAGAGTACTTAGGTTTACTATACTTTTCTCTGACCATTACCCTTGATTAACAAAACATTCAACTGTCTTAGTTTACTACTTAGAGGCCACCTTACAAAAACCATGGTTGACTTTGGGATGCCCAGCTTTTAACCACTGCACACTCTGAGATAGGTGCCACTGAGGCATGATACCTCTGTTACATCAGCACGTGAGAAGCTCACTCCTTTTGGCTCAAACTCGCCCCTCCCCTCCTCTCCTCTCCTCATTGTCCACTAGGTCATCACTCCTTCCAGCTGCTGCCCACACCACACCTGAGGACAATCGCTCCAATTGCCCGTACCTTCAATGACAGGTCTTCTCCTCTGCTCAGTCTCGAGCCAGGCAAGCAGAGGAGGGTAGGTCTCTTGTGCTCTCCGTGCAGAAACCATGTGAGTATGGTTGCTTCTCTTGAAAACGTTTTATTTTTCTTTTAACACTAAGTCATTTGGGTCCACTTGATTTACTGTTTCTTTTTACTGACCATCATAGCTCTTTCCACTGTCAGCAGCTGAGCACTACCCTCTGCTTTTGACCTATAGGGCATAATTAATTGATCCAAAGGGTAAGACCCGTCACTCACAATGGAGGACAACCAATCACTTATGATACGCTGAGTAACACGAACACAGATTGGTTTATTTTGTCTGTTCCGTGTATGTTCACTTGCTTATTCTGTTATATTATATGTACTTGTGTGTTTTTCACTTCTTTCACGTTGTGGTGACTGGTCAGCGCCAAAAATAGCATGCACATGTCTACCTTTAGAGACACTATGATACAGTGAGTTGGAAAATTGATTCTGGTGACACATTGAACCAAACATACAAAACATTTGTTTACTGAGTGTTTGCTTCATTTTTTCATTTATTTTCTAGGTTAGATGATCAATTCTAAAGATTTTGAACCAGGTATTTTCTTCTAAAGGAATACCATAGCAGCATATCATGTCTTAGGTGTGGGGTCAGACTATCCCCCGTATTTTTGGTCCTGACGAATCTTTGTGGAACCTTTTTAGGCCATCGAAACACCACACTCACAGATTTAGTCTACTTGGATACATCACACCCCTGTCTTAGCCCCAATCAAATTATATTTTTTTAATCCTACCAAGGGAACCATCACTTTACAGTTCAGTTCGGTATCTCTTAGATAGTTTTAGTCTCCCTTTACTTCACTGTACACATTTACGAATCTCTGACAGAATATCGAGGCTGAAAATATCGACAGACAAAATATCGACGCTGGAATATCGAAGGCAAGTATATCGACACCCTATCTACAACATGGTAAGTACAAAAATATCGAAACAAAAATATCGATGGCAAAAATATCGTCATTAAAAATATCGTTTTTAAAAAAAAAGATAAAATTAAGTAAATAGTACTTATATATATTTTAAACTTATGTTAAAATGTGTTATTATGTTTAAAATGAATAAATAATACATATTTACTATTAAACATTTAATTAAAATTAATAATAAAATATATAATATATACTTAATTAATTATAATATATACGTAATTTTTTAAATAATTATAAAATATTAACAAATACTACAATTTAAAAATACATCAACACTCATAAAATAATAACATAAATAATATTAAATAATTATATTTAATAAATAACAACAATTAAATATACTTTCAATATTTTTAAAATTAATTAAATACAACATTATGTAACATCTTAAATACATCAATAAATATAAATAATATTGAATAGCATAAGGGTAAAAATTACTATTCAAACTCCAGAGGGTGCAACAGTAGGGAAAGCGTTGGATCGCGTAAGAGTAAAAATTACTATCCCCACTCCAGAGAGTGCAACAGTAGGGAAAGCATTGGATAGCAAGTGGGTAAAAATTACTATTCCAACTCCAGTGAATGGAACAGTAGGGAAAGCATTGGATAGCGGATATGTAAAAATGACTATTCCCACTCCAATGAGTGCAACATTAGGGAAAGCGTTGGATAGCGTAAGAGTAAAAATTACTATTCCCACTCCAGAGAGTGCAACAGTAGGGAAAACGTTGGATAGCGGGTGGGTAAAAATTACTATTCCAACTCCAGTGAGTGGAACAATAGGGAAAGTGTTGGATAGCGGGTATGTAAAAATGACTATTCCCACTCCAATGAGTGCAACATTAGGGAAAGCGTTGGATAGCGTAAGAGTAAAAATTACTATTCCCACTCCAGAGAGTGCAACAGTAGGGAAAATGGTGGATAACGGGTGGGTAAAAATTACTATTCCCATTCCAGTGAGTAGAACAGTAGGGAAAGCGTTGGATAGCGTATGGGTAAAAATTACTATGCCAACTCCAAAGGGTGCAACAGTAAGAAAAGCGTTGGATAGCGTAAAAATAATATTTAATATTCCAACTCCAAAGAGTGCAACAGTATGGAAAGCGTTGGATAGCGTAGATTGGCAAATTACTATTCCAACTCCAGAGGGTGCAACAGTAGGGAAAACGTTGGATAGGGTAGGGGGAAAAATTACTATTCCCACTCCAGAGAGTGCAACATTAGGGAAAGCGTTGGATAGCGTAAAAGTAAAAATTACTATTCCCACTCCAGAAAGTGCAACAGTAGGGAAAACGTTGGATAGCGGGTGGGTAAAAATTACTATTCCAACTCCAGTGAGTGGAACAGTAGGGAAAGCGTTGGATAGCGGGTATGTAAAAATGACTATTCCCACTCCAATGAGTGCAACATTAGGGAAAACGTTGGATAGCGTAAGAGTAAAAATTACTATTCCCACTCCAGAGAGTGCAACAGTAGGGAAAACGTTGGATAACGGGTGGTTAAAAATTACTATTCCCACTCCAGTGAGTGGAACAGTAGGGAAAGCGTTGGATAGCGTAAGAGTAAAAATTACTATTCCCACTCCAGAGAGTGCAACAGTAGGGAAAGCATTGGATAGCGGGTGGGTAAAAATTACTATTCCAACTCCAGTAAGTGGAACAGTAGGGAAAGCATTGGATAGCGGGTATGTAAAAATGAATATTCCCACTAACCCTGGGCGTAGTTCGCGGAGCCGCACTCCGCGGAGCTACGCGAAGACGCACTTGCACTCCGCGACCTACGCGTAGCTCCGCGGACAAGCGTAGTTGCTTGCTAGACCCGTTCGCGCGCCGTTTTTCGCCTTCGGGAGCGCGGTGCGCGTGTTCGGGGCGCTGCCTGCATGCTCGGGATGGCTAGCGCGCTAAGTTACCCAAGAGGTTTGTCCTGCCCGCTTGCGTTCCGTTATTTCCTGTTCCGGGTCACAAGTAACGTGTTCGGGTTGTGCAAGACCTGTTCGGGAACTCATCTTCTCGTTCGCACTACAAAAGTGCGTGATCGTGCTAAATATCGCGCGAACCTACCCACGCGGTCGCGACGGGCGCAGCCATCTTGGATTTCACACTCAGTTTCTGCGTGTTCGGCAACTCGATCTTACCAACAAGCATCTTCGCGCGTCCTTATGACGCTATCGCGCATCCAAATGATGTTATCCCGTTCGCACAGTTGCACGGGATTGTGCGGGAGGGTTTACAAACATGGTGGCACACGCGACCGGGAAAAAGCGAACGCAGAACCAAGGTAAGCCATTGCCGCGCACGCGATAATGTTATTCAGCGTGCGAGAACTACGCTACGCACCGGATCGCGGAGTAATCGACAGCTACGCGTTCTCCGCGGAACGCGGAGTTGCCGAAACTCCGCAAGCTCCGCGAACGGAGCGTAGTTCTTCGCCCAGGGTTAATTCCCACTCCAATGAGTGCAACATTAGGGAAAGCGTTGGATAGCGTAAGAGTAAAAATTACTATTCCCACTCCAGAGAGTGCAACAGTAGGGAAAACGTTGGATAGCGGGTGGGTAAAAATTACTATTCCAACTCCAGAGAGTGCAACAGTAGGGAAAACGTTGGATAACGGGTGGGTAAAAATTACTATTCCCACTCCAGTGAGTGGAACAGTAGGGAAAGCGTTGGATAGCATATGGGTAAAAATTACTATGCCAACTCCAAAGGGTGCAACAGTAAGAAAAGCGTTGGATAGCGTAAAAATATTATTTACTATTCCAACTCCAAAGGGTGCAACAGTAAGGAAAGCGTTGGATAGCGTAGATTGGCTAATTACTATTCCAACTCCAGAGGGTGCAACAGTAGGGAAAACGTTGAATAGCGTAGGTGGAAAAATTACTATTCCCACTCCAGAGAGTGCAACAGTAGGGAAAGTGTTGGATAGCGTAGGGAGAAAAATTACTATTCCCACTCCAATGAGTGCAACATTAGGGAAAGTGTTGGATAGCGTAAAGGTAAACATTACTATTCCAACTCCAGGGAGTGGAACAGTAGGGAAAATTACTATTCCAACTCCAGAGGTTGCAACAGTACGGACAACTTTGGATAGCGTTGGGGGAAAAATTACTATTCCCACTCCAGAGAGTGCAACAGTAGGGAAAGCGTTGGATAGCGTAGGGAGAAAAATTACTATTCCAACTCCAAAGGGTGCAACAGTAGGGAATGCCAATTAATAAATATTTACATAATATATTACACATAAAAAATGTAATTAATTACAATTAAATTACTTCCCACCCTATTCCCCTATAAACCCACAACCCACTCTGGTACTAAAACATAACATTTAATAATAATTAACATTAATTACCAATTAAATAAATATTTTATCAATTAAAATAATTAATTGCCAATTAATAATTACATAAAAAATTAATTGTTTACAATTAAATTACTTCCCACCCTATTCCCCTATAAACCCACAACCCGCTCTGGTACTAAAACATAACATTTAATAAAATTTAACATTAATTACTAATTAAATAATTAATTTATCAAATACAATAATTAATTGCCAATTAATAATTACAATTAAATTACTTCCCACCCTATTCCCCTATAAACCCACAACCCACTCTGGTACTAAAACATAACATTTAATAATAATTAACATTAATTACCAATTAAATAATTAATGTATCAATTAAAATAATTAATTGCCAATTAATAATTAAATAAAAAATTAATTAATTACAATTAAATTACTTCCCACCCTATTCCCCTATAAACCCACAACTCGCTCTGGTACTAAAACATAACATTTAATAAAAATTAACATTAATTACCAATTAAATAATGAATGTATCAATTAAAATAATTAATTGCCAATTAATAATTACAATTAAATTACTTCCCAACCTATTCCCCTATAAACCCACAACCCGCTCTGGTACTAAAACATATAATTTACTTAAAAATAAATGTATTAATATATAAAAATAATACACATATAATAAAAATGTATTTAAATACTTTACAAAAACATATAACACATACATAATAAAAAAAAATAATAATACAAATATCGATATTAATAACATCGAAATTAGTTACGTCGATATATATGCTATCGATATTACTAACTTCGATATTACTTACATCGATATAAATGAATTCGATATTACTTACCTCAGGGTCGATATTCTGTCCTACGATATTCTTGACATCGATATTCTGTACCTTCGAAATTTTAAACACGATATTTTGGTAGGTCGAAATTTTCAACTCGATATTTTGACTGTGTACCCACATGTACATCACCCCTCACATACAAAATGCCCTTACACAAGTTCTTCTCATCAGACATCAAAAATAAAAAGATCTCCCCTAAAGTGACTCTTCTTGGGGCCCGTAGGGCATTATAGCGCTGGACCTATGAGAAGCAAGCCCACTATGAAGCATTACATCCACAGTGATGCGTGAGGGCACCAAGAAATAATCCTTAAGATTCCCCCTTCTTTGCCCACCTTCCTTTCTTCTTTGCTTTTTGATAGGAACAATATCTCCACGGCTTTTTGCATGAATATGGTCTCACATCCCCTGAATGGGGATTGGCTCTAACATGAAGACTACCTATTGGCTAAAGGAGATCCATTAGGGAAATGAGTATAGCCCTGAAATGTTGTGGCTTTTATTGATTCAAGTGGAGAGGATTACCTCAAGGAGTTCATCTCCATCTGCTTCTTAGTAGGTCAGTCCTTCCAGGGAGTGGGAGAACCATACCTGATTTTCCCAACAAGCTAAGCCCAATGCTGTGTACCCATATTATAAAAATTACCTTTACTAATGGAATACACAGTTCTACCCTTCTCCGACTTTGTGTTAAATTGACTTCTCCAATGGTTCAATACTGACCCTTGAGAGCACTAACCTCCTCATTCACATGATGGGCAAAACTGTCAATCTGTTTGGTGAGTTCTTCCATAAAAGAGACATGCCATTCTCTGTATGGGGCTTGTTTTAGGATAGTCCCCAGGAACTGCAAGAAAAACAGTGAGAGACTTTAATGAAGTAATAGAAACGTAAATGCAGTATCCACGGCTGACGTCTGCAGTGATTTTGAGAAGATAAGGGTAAACAAACTTCAGCTAACAACCTCTGTAATGAAATTATATTTGGACATAAGAACCAGAGAACACATACAGCAATGCTTAAATAGTGTGGTGTGATATCAGTGCTCAGAAGAAACAGGAGGCCTTGACAGTGGCCGTTATTTACACAGAAACACATGCAACAAAACCATGCTGCCCACAAATTATTGTGAAAAGAGCAACAGTGCAGCCATGCAGACAGAAAACACATTGGGACTATGCAACAATATCACATACTTAGAAGCAGAATGCAAAAACATTTTGGGTATCCAGCAAGGGAGCAGAATGTAAATTTAGTGTTAACAAGGGTGAAGACTGAACACAAGGAACATAAAATTTCATCTCAGGAGCACAATAGAAGCTCAGTGGAGTGTGATTGCCTGGCAAAACATACAGTGACAGAGTGACAATTCAAATGAAGATAGGGAGCATTGATCATGTGCCTATCCGATTGCAGAATATGAATTTACTGATAATGTGGAATGCAGTGGGAAGAGTGATAGTGTGACAATCCAGGGAAAGAAGAACGTTGTGCTAGTGTCACTATCCTGAGGGATAAAAAAGAGTCGGAGGAAACAATTACCAGTAAGGGGCTACATTTTTAGCCCTGTGCAACAACAGTCAGATTTATGAGTAATGCAATGATCACTGTGGAGCCTGTAATTTACCTGGGTAAAACATGCAGATAAACTCTGATACATGTAGGACTAGGTGTCGTAAGCATGCAATTTCCAGTTTTATGAATGTCAACTTGGGCCAATAAGGTTTTTAATGCTTCTGGTAAATATTGCATATTAGGGAAATGTTATGTACCGAGTACAGCTGCCCCTCTGTGCCCAATCATAATCAACATCATAGTAACGATCATAATCCATAGAAATAATAGGGATATGGTGAGAATATTGCAACCTCATGGCAGAACAGCACTATGATGGGGTGAATTTAATATCTGCATATATTCACGCTGAATGAGTGGCTTTGGAAAACAAAGAGACAAGCGTCATGTGTGACATCCATTAGCAATTCATCCTTACTGAAACAAGCGTGCATTTCCACTTTGCCAAGTCAAAGTTTCTTTCCGTGGAAGCTGAAATAGTAGTTGGTAAAAAAGAAATATATGTAAGTAAAAGTGAATAGCAAGTAACGTTTCAAAGGCAATGTGCTTACATACTAAGCACTAGCAGAAGTAGATTCACACAATTCAAAGTGTGCAAAATGTGTTTGTTGACTCAGCCTGTCCTGGGAATTGAGTTCAAGGTCATTAGTTGTTCATGTGCCCTTGCTGTCACTCTTAGCTCCTTATATCTGGTTGTAATTTTAGGTTTATATATTCTGGTTTCCTTTATTATATAACAGAAAGGTCACCACACCACTTGTTTGCAGAAAATCAGTTTATTACAGAGCTACTGCCAATAAGCATTTCAGCTGTCAGATTAAGCCTTGATCACATAGGGGATCGCCGTTGTGGTTCAGAGTAAAAAAGTGCATATGTGCTCTAAAATTACATACACATAGAAAAATACTCCTTTATTATATCAAAGACCAAAATATTTTGTAACACTTCTTAATTTTCTATAATACCCAACGTACTCCAATATAGTCCTAGGTAGTCGCACAAGCTTTTACCGACATTTGTCCTACCTTGCTCTACATAACAGTTCTGGCCCTGACCTTTTACCTAGTTAGGTGCTGCATAAATGTTGTGTAGTTTTCTCAAAAAACTAGCCTAATTTATTATGCATGAGGATTCTTAGTATCACAGCAGGATTACAATCTTGTGCATAATAACTCTGTATAAGGGTGACCACTATCGTCATCCTTGGCTTACATGCCCACAATACCATGGCACATCTAGGTAGAACCCCTGATGGTACCTTTCATGTATATAAGTACCACATCTTTGCTGGGCAAGCCAGAGGAGAAAAAGATTCTATGCTGACATGCTGACACGAGACGCTGAAGTCCCTGCATGCAGACACTCCAGTTAGCAGTCGTCTGACATTACTTGTGGGTTGTCCACTCGAGACCAAGATGGGGTCCTTTGACTTCTCACATCAGGTATTGGGGTTTGCTCTTTCCTAGGAGGTTCTTGGCTATACTCCAACATACATGCTAGGTACACTTAGGTACATCTAGTTAGGGTTTGCATCGTAGGAGTACGCACTATTAACTTTATGTAGTTATATGTCTGCATATATTCACTATTTTATCACCATGGTAGAATTCTACTTTTTATTTACTCTATTGGTGCTTGTAATCGTCTATATCTGTTTCTGTCTCGTGGTTGTTGCAGCACATGTATTTTATGCTAGAATGACTCTGGTTCAATAAATACTTATTGAAAACACCCCCACCATTTAGTCTGTGTATCTCTCTGAGATAAAGTTAGCACAAGTGACCAAGCAAAAAGTATTGTACTGTTTCCATGATCCCTGAGGGGTCAGGGTTCTCTGTTCGATAGTTGCCAGAAACTATTCTCTCCTTGGTAAGGTTGTGGGGCTTATAGTGGCACTGTGAGCTAGCTGGTCTACATACTAACATATCCTTTGGGGGTGTCTGGAATCAGTCTGGACACCAATCCCTTAGTTTATGTTGTCTAAAACGTGGAGATCCTTTATAGATTTGTAGGAACTACCCGACTAATTCACATAAGTGACATTATAATTTGCAATTAATTCTACCTTAAAAACACTTCCGCATGATATCTGCTACACAGGCTGAAATAAAAATCTTGTTTTTAAGAAAACAAGGGTGACTAACTGTTAGACCTGTCTGCTTCTGAGATTCCCCTCACACTATGATTTATTTTGTTCCCCCGTGCCTCCTAAAATGTGTCGCTTTTTCTTTGTCTACCAGGACCTTTTTGTGTGTTGTCCCATGGGGCTAGATGCTCTTTGATGCCCAGTTGCTCACCAAGTTCCTGGCACCTATATACAAGGCGCCTGACGGAACCAGTGGCATAACCAACTGGGGTTGTCAACCCTAAAATGGTGGACACCATTGTCCCCTATGAGAGTGACTCCCATTGGAGCCCCTCTGACCTCTGACCCTTTGAAGGTTTTGGCGCACTTTGTGTAACCTGCAAACCTGACAGGAATCCCCTCAGGAGTTACAAGTACACAAAATGGCTGCCTTAGGAAGCCCAGTACGGTGGCTCCTAATGACCAAAAAGATACCTTGAAAGGGCCATGTCATTGATATAGCCAAGGAAGGTTCTAGAACCTTCTGGCTCGTGCTGGCATCCTAGGGCACGGGCAAAAAAAAGGCCCAGTCCCTGGCGGCCATAAGAGAGAATGATCAAAGAACACCAGAAGAAGAGGACTTGACCCCAGATTGACACCTGCCCTGTTAACCCCCTGAGGCAGCTGATAGCGCAGGCAGAAGAGCAGCAGAGGTTGCTGGCGTGGACCCTGACTGGCGTTCCAGTCAGAAGCGTGAGCAGTGACCTCTAGCCTTCAGCGCCTGGTCAGCGAGTGCCCAATTGCCCCTCAGAGACTTTGGCCATAGTTAGAGCCTCCCCGCCCCCCAGTGGTGAGATCGCAACTGCAACTCTTAAAAGTGCCACCTTCAACTTAAGTGCCTCCTGGCGGGCGTTCGGACGTCTCCGAACCCACCGCCGTCGACGCGCTGTTTGTGGATAGAAGGTGAGGTGCTGCGCTGGGGCGGGGAAAGGCTGGCCTTCATTTGGGCGAGATTACTGTCTCTGCCCTGCCCGAGTGACTTGGGAGCTGGTGTGTGGGCGGGAACCCCCCCGTGAGTGAGCTCGGAGGGAGGATCGCGGAGCCCCTGGAACCCCCCTTCGCCCTTGGGAGAAGGCCATACTGACTGGAGCGCTTACCGGCGCCGCCGAAGTGAGGTGGGCCGTCTCTACCCCTGAAGTTGCCGCGTTGTTGTGGAACTGTGATGCGGTCTCATTTTGAACTGTGTGCGCAGGTGTTTTGGCCCCTCCGGCAGCCCGTTCGACGGTCCCAAGACTCGTGAACTGGAGCCGCCTTCGGAAACCCCGCCTGCGCTGACAGAAGCGCACAGACTCCTCCGGCAGCAGTAGCATTGAACCGGCTGGCCGCTGAGTGTAATTGCCGTAGTCATTTTATGCCTTTATCTTCCAGATATACGCACAATGAGTTGTGAGTGCAACTAAGGGATTATCACGCGTATCTTGTGCCAGAGAGCCCGAACCCGTGAACACTTCAAAAACTGTAAGAGCACGCATTCCGCATTGAATGACAAACATAATGTGTTTACCCTGAAAGTGATTAATTGGTGGCAGCGATACCAGAATGACCCTGTGATATTTATGTGAAACGATCAGTAACTAACCTGCTAGGAAACTGTCCAGTCATTGCTGATATTTATTCCAGTCATTGCTGATATTTATTCCAGTCATTGCTGATATTTATTCCAGTCATTGCTGATATTTATTCCAGTCATTGCTGATATTTATTCCAGACCATTGCTGATATTTATTCTAATGTATTGAATCATGATATTTATCCAGTTTATTTATTTATTAGAGTCCAACTATTTATTCCTGAGAAACCAGTACACAGCTAATCAAACCCATGTAAGAAATGTGAATGTGATTACCTAAGTGAACCTCCTTCAAACCCAGAGAACTTTTACATAAACGAAACGTATTTTTCTATAACAGTGGTGTGGTGTCCTTCTTTTTGTTTGGTGTGCAGGGAGTTATTATTTGGTCATAGCCGGCTTAACACAACAGCCTTCTACCGCCTTGTCACTCAAGCCAAGCTACCCCCCTTTGTGCTGGGCTTGCCTATCGCAGGTACTAACCTTACAGAAATATGTATCAATCAATTTATTAACAACATAATATCACCAACTTTTCTAAATGTTCCTCCATGTGAACTTCTCACATAGTAGGATTCAATTATGCAACATTTAAAACATTACTTTTAACTGCAACATATGGTTGTACCAGAGTTCTAACATTTTCTTTCATATTAATTGCTGTGAAATACCCTGTTCATCCTTAGTCATCACACAAACAATGTGATGCTATGTAGACTAATCTAACCTACCATGTACCCTGACTAATACCTACTTCTAATACAAACGCAGAGAGAGCGTTTGGTGTTTATAAATGTGTGTGCAAAATCTCTTCTGTATTGAGGCCACCAGGAGTTTTTGTTTCAAGTTTAGTCATTAGAAGAGTTGGTGCTACTGAGTTGTTACAATAAGTCACAATTGAAATAAAAGAAAAGGTGCCAAAACAGGGAGTGCTCTAAAATAATGTTGACCTTGGATATACTGAAGAAATATTTTTTTCCATGTTTATGGAATTTTTGGGCACATATGTACTTTAAAACACTGAATCAAGATGCCACATTCTTATGTGATCAAGGCTGCGTCTGACAGATGAAGCGCTTCATGGCAGAAGCTTTGTATTAAACTGATTTTTTCGGCAAACCAATGTGTCAACTGACTTTCTGTTATATGCGGAAGTAACCCAGAACTTGCAAGAAGATACCTGACTCCGTTTCAGTTATTGCCTCATACGGTTTGGAGTATGGCATCGGCCAGCTACAAAGAAAGACTGTGACTATTTCTTTTTTTGCTTACTTATACAAGCCCTCAGCCAGACCTCCTCATCTGCTGGTCTAACGTGTCCTATCATTCACATTCTCTTCTGTCCTCCACAGCATACATCATGGGCCAATTCTGACTTTGGCTAACTTCACTGTGAACAATGGCATTCTGCTTTTTCACAAGGAGCACATCCACACACAAATTATTTTCATTTATTAAGAATGTGACCTTTTGAGACCAAAACAGTATTTTTTATCTTGGTATAAACCTGGCATCATCTCTCACCACAATACAAGTTTATAAAAACGTGAAAAAAACATTAGTGGACAAGGTCTAAAAGCTAGCAGCCAACACCAGACTTAATGGCTTTGTCATTGGTCAATGGTTGTTTGAAATGCCATTAATATTTGTTTAAATTGTGTGCTCACTGGTTTATGCTTTGGGGTCTCACCTTCTAAATATGTTATCAGCGGGGGGATCTTCTTTCTGAGGAGTTTTGCTAGAAATGGGTAATTTGTAGGAATCAGCCGCGCGAGAAGAGCCATGACTGAAGTTCCCCTTTCGACATCCCAGCGAGGATATGAAGAAATTACCTGAAAACCCACAACAAAGAATTCAGAAAGTGATTCTGTCATGAGTTCCTATTCTCTAGCCTAAAACTTCTGGAAATGCTACCTTGTTCTCTAAGCAGTACTTAGTACCAACCACATTTTGGCTGTTTCTGTTCAATGTAAGTAGCATGTCGTACTGATAACCAATTTACTGGAAATAAAACCATCAAATTCAAAAGGAAAAAAACTGTATTGAATTTAAGATCTCTATTAGCAGGTTGCATAGAAATGGCAGCAAACAACTTGGGAAGAGGGATCTGGTGGAATATGATGGGGTGGAATGTGATACTCACTCACCAGCAATCTTATGAAGAGTCTGTGTATTGGAATTTCTTTAGCTGTTTAGGTACAAAAGAACGAAGATATGTCATACTCAATCCATAAGTTACTGAGCAATGCTTGCCAAAGGAAGACACATGGCAGACACACACACTTAAGACACCCAGTAGTACCTGTAAAGAAGATGATGGGTGATGGGTGGCATTTCAATGAGCCTCTAGCGGTCATGAGGATGCTTTGAAATTCCTGCAAATACTGGCAAAGGCACCCTTACCACTAAGGAGTGCCCAGAGGTTTACAGTACCTTGACAGCCTATGCTGCAATTCTCTTCCTCCATCCCTTAGTGGTTGCTGTCAAGGAATGAAAGCTGGAGGAGGAGCTACCTAAGCTGCCATGCATAGGTTCCTGCTACAGATTTCATTGAGGGATAGAAGACTCCAGTGGGATAAGAGAGGATGCGTCATGAGCCGTGGACGTGCTTTACATCCTGAAGGACTATGGAAAAATGGGAGCCATTTTCTGAAAAGAGGACTTGCATATCTATTTTCTAATAAGGTTAACGACCTGGGGCAAGCAAGAACGAGCACATATTTTGCCTGTTCGATTCTGCTCAGGACTCCTAACATGAGTGACAAATAAATAGACTATGATACCATCTGCCCAGGTCACTTGCACTTTATCAACACATCCACTGGAAAGTTGAGCGGGGAGAGCTAATTAGAACCCTGGAATTATAGCAATTACAGGTATTCACCACAAGATGCGAATCTCCTTCGTAACCTTGGAGTCAGTCAAAATATTTATTTTCACTTACCATCATTGAGCATGCATCCCTGCTTACAAGTGAGGGCCAATAACTATGTATGGAACTGAAGTCCCAAATGTTGAACCAGAAACATTGCAGAGACAAATATCATAACTAATAACTCCATGGAGAAATAAAATACATCCCTGTTGCGGTCGGCAAAAGTAACAACACATAAATAGGTACCATACCCAGCAGGGTATGATCAACATACTAGACAGAAGTAACATCATGGAGAGCAAGAATACTCCAAGGTTTGAAGAGGAGCAGTAGAGCCCTGAGTAGCCTCATGGTGTGTGGAAACCTGGGACAGTTAGTACATTGCATTTAGGGGGTAGGAGCATTAACCAGACTAAGAGCTGAAACATACAGGAAAGTCACTTTATGTCTGGCAAACTACAAAAAGTATATAGGGATTATTTAAAAGCCCTTTGTGCCACCTGTGCATCAATTTTTGAGACACACCAGCAGTGCAACTTGCTGCTCCATATTTACAAGGACAGGTAAAGCCAACCTGTGTGACTTTTAATGCCCTTGTAAATATGGCCCCTTTACAGGCAACACTTTGTGTGGAACAGTTGTGCCATGGGTTTTGCTGTGAGATTTCCTGCGCAACACCCAAGGCTTCTGCCGCATTTCCAGATTTACAAGAAATAGTACACCTGGAAATCTGTAAGAATGCTACACCTCCCCAGGGGGAGGTATAGGGAGGTGCAACAAGAACACATATTTTTATTTCTCCTCGTTGTTTACCTCTTTCTACGCATACTGCATACTGCAGCACATTTAGGAAGAGGAAATTACCTATTGTGATTGTTTTTGTGCACAAAGGTATGCCTAACTGCATAAAAACAAAGATATGCCTTGGTGCACAAAAACAATCATCCCTGTGACGCTGCCACCCTTGCACCATGGTACAAGGGTGCCTTCATAGGTGCATGGCAGCTAATTATGCACCAGCACTGGAAGAGCAAAGGGATCCATTATATCATTGTAGATATGAAGCATCCCGGTGCTGCGGAATTAACGCAGCGTGGCACAGCCAAATGGCTTGATGCACAGCAATTAGTTATTAACTCCTTATGAATAAGGCTCAGAGCGAGCAGCAACATCAGCACAGACACATCTATCTCTAAAAGGAGAGCAATAAATGTTATTTGAAATATTGACACCCACATTCTATAGTAACTCAACCATCACATCCTGAGCTAATGGACTGGTTCTTCAACTCATGCCTGATCATGACAAAGTAAGAGGGGATCTGGGGAGTGGAGGAGGAAGCATTAACCACCTTCAATAATAGATCCCACTGTGTCAATGAGTAGGATGCTTAACACTCACCACATTCATGAAAGTTGATGCTTGCTTTCTTATCTACAACAAGTAGCATCTGGCACAGTGCTGGCACAGATGAAGTATAGTCATCTTCCAGCATGTAGCTCAAAATCTCTTTCCAAAATCCCTGCAAGAAAGAGCAGCGAATGTGTTATTAGTATCATTAGCATTTAATAGGGCTGCATTCCCACAGATAAACAGTCATAGCCGGTGGGAGGGTTTCTGGTGGGTCTTCTGGAGATGGGGCTACATTTGAATTATCCCCTTCCTGATACCATTCCTTGCTGATGGGGCCCAAGACAGATTGCTGGTATTACACTGATGTAGCACCAACCCTGTTCAATGCTACAATCCGTGATTCTATATCCGAGGAATTATTTGCAGAGAATGAGTGCAACATTTATTCTCCAAAAACCCTGTGAGTGAGCTGCTTTGTAAATGATCTCATTATCTGCTGTTATCCTCATAACAATCACAAAACAGAACTATCTTTATAAATGTGCCAGAGTGTGCAAAGCTATGGCTGGGAATGAACGACCCTGTTGATATGAAATATTGGTGCTTGATGTATCAAGTAGCAAATAGGAGATGCAGATTGAGTAGCTATGTTTTGTAATGTGACTGATGTGCCATTCAATCTCGTTTCAAAGTGGCTATTTAGACTAATTTGGAAAACCTGCCTCATTAAAAAAAATGAGGTAGGATTCGACAATCTTCTATGAATGCCGGAAATGCTGGGAATGAGGACTGCATGGGACAGCAGACCTCTATCCCTGCAGCAGAGGAAACAGACTTTACATCGCGTCTCAAATCACGCTGTGCCTTAACAACTTGGTCCAAACCACTAATAATAATAATAATAATGAGATTTATAAAGCACATAGCTGCGTCAGCTGCGTGTCCCAGCACTGGGGTATCAGTCCTATTATACAGAGTAAGAATATGAATTTCCCTAATTTAAGTTAGCGTGAAAAACCATGTTTTTAAATTCTTGCGATATCGTATTTCAGATTTTTCTTGCCTAAGCCAAAGTGGTAGGGAGTTCCACATCTTGCCTGCCAAGTAGTTGAAGGAATGGCCTCCAATGTGAGCATTTTTGACTCTGGGGATAGATGCAAGAGAGGCATCAGCTGATCTCAGATTTCTTTTAGGAAGATAAGGTGTGATCAGAGGTGAAGATATTTAGGGCCTTTATGATTGAGAATCTTGTGACAATAGCACATGGCTTTGAAATATACCCAATGCCTTAACGGAAGCCAGAGCAGCATTGGTAGAGCTGGGGCTGATGGTGAGTGTCTAGGCAGATGAAATAGCAGCCAAGCTGCCATATTCTGCACCCACTGTCGTCTTCTTCATCATGTCTGTGACACTCCGCGATACAGAACAATGCAGTAATACAGTCTCAACATGATTAAAGACTGGACCACTGTCTTTCTGGCAGCTTCTGGCAGGAAGACAAGATGTTTTTAAGGTATTTAATATCCCAACACATTGCCCTGCAAGACTCGTAATTGCTGTACGTGCCCTAATGTGTCTTTTCAATGCATTCCTTTATCAAGCAATCCAATACAACCACTTCCCTGAAGGAAAGCGTTGTTGGACTAATGTTGTACTTTAAGTCCAACTCTTTCCCTACAGTTGCTCAGACTGGAGTTGGAATAGTAAATACTATTCCAAAGTCCAGTGCTTTCCCGAAGGCAAATCATGGTAAACACTTGGGTGAAAAAGGAATGCATTTTAAACATGCATTCATGGTTCAGATCACTATGTGCATATTTCCAACATACAAACATGCAGCAGAGAGAGCTTTACTAAAACATGCTATTATGTGAGTTAGAGGATAATGAAGATAACCTGGGAATTGAGGAGTCTTTGTACATTCTGCAATTTATATTTTGTACACTTCTAGTTTATTGACCCACCTTATTTCACATCATTCTCACTTACCTCGTCAGTATTTTTATGGCGTAATGCAATATTATTGAGGAGCTGAAAGATTTGGATGTGGATGGTCTCTTCTTCAACATCAGATTCAGGATCCATGTGACTAATGCCCTGTGAAAATGTGGAAAAGCAAGAGAAGTAAAGTAACATATATTTTCACATCATTTTCACTGTGTTTTCTCTCCTCATGGAGGGTCAAGAGATTTGAGAGTGAAAACATCACAATTTTCAAATCTAGGTTGTAAGCACAGAGAGAACCTCTTGGCTTAAATTCAAATGTGAAATTAAAACCACTAGCCGCAAACATGTAAATAAAAATGTATAAATGAGGGTATGCACCCATGCTCCGCTCTACAGAGAATAAAAGTATATGGTCATTTGGCTGAGAAGTGTATAGCATTCATATACAGTGAAAATACCGGTGGACTCACTTATATTATGTAAGGTTCTGATGCACTGGGCACTACATCTGACACATTGCACCTCTGGCACCACAAGGTAGTCTCTCTCGCTCACTACAAAGATTGTGATGCCCCATGAGGCCTCCCCTTGCTGCTTGATGGGGAAGTATGTGCTACATTATGGTACTTCTTACACTCAATAAGACAAAACCGGGAACTGCATTTTTGGGAGGCAGTGCTGATATGAAATACTGATTTGAAGTATGTTTGTGCTACTTTGTGTAGGATTTGGTAGTTTGCCCTGTTAGGCATTTCAACAATAAAGCGGGGTATGTAACAAGAAGGAGCCCACTAGATAATGTATTATCAGTGAAAAACAAAGTTTATCAGTGCATTCGCTGAATGCCCACGTGCCTTGCCCAATCACCCAAGAAATTTCCCAGTTAGCCCCGGCAAAGTCTAAGGGTCAGTTGTCTCACATAGGCTGGATTGTGTGGTAGGCCTATATACTGCATGGGAGCACTGCTGTTGAGACGTGTATGGAGCGAGTCCCATTCTCACAGTGTCTGACCATCTTATTTCTTTGCACTCATGCCAGTCAACATGTGCATCTGGTTACTAAAATGGGATCTAGGTATTCAAGCACCATTGTTACAATGCGATGCAACATAAGGACAGGCATCTGAATTGTTCCTGGCATGATGCCTCTGGCCTGTGGTAAAAAAAACTATGGACAGTGTCTGGCTCATCTATTAGTTGAGCTTAATGGGAACCCAAGAGTAAGACTAAGCATGGACTGCAGACACTCTGGATTATGGTCAGGCCCCAAGGAGATGGATACCAGACGTCATCAGTAGTGCCTAATCCCCACACATATTACTGAGCATGGACTTGAGTTGTGCATCTTGGTACAACTACTTTGTAACATGGATGCATTGGCCAAGCTTGAGGAAGTCCTACCTGGTTCACAGTGATCAAGAAGGTCATGGCACCTCTGCTGTTATGGAGGAATTGGTGAGACCATAAACCACTGTGGCCTACTCTCCCAGAGACACTGACAAAGCCAAGAATACTGCAGTTTTCAGACACCATGCCACCTGCCATTGCCCATGCTGCCACATATCACCTGCAGCCCCACAAGCACCAGTGAAGAGCACTGATCCAACACCCATTCCTGGCCCCTAGTCAGATGACAGGTGTTTCCTCCAGCTACTAGAGATAGGATCAACGTGTAAGTGCCCAAAGGACTTGAGATGGTCCAAGAAAAGAGAAGAAACAGAAGAAGTGCCCAATACAAAATCATACATGAGGCCTGTGGAAGAGGAGGGCAATGAAGGAGAAAGAGAATAACTAAAGGATATTATCAGACCACTTTCTGAAACTTGTTGTTCACAACAGTGGACGATTTTGCACAACACAAGAGCAGGATAAAAGTTATAAAATTGCCAGAAGTGCCACAGTACGAATCAAACCAGCTGCAATAGTTGAACTTTGGGACAACGACTCCACTTGCAGTTGACATCACTAACTCAGACCCCACAATAGTAAGGGTACACTAGGTTAAACTTTTCACAATAATGGAAAAATCATAGATTTGGTATACTGGAAGAATGACTCTTGAAGTGAAAGCTAAAAGTAAATTCACTTGAGTGGTTTGGTTCACATCATGGGCACCCTGGAATAGCAAGACATGAAGAAAAGGCATGTACAGTGTTGGCACTGATGGGCAGCTGCTGAATTTCAGGTGCAAATGTAAGCAGACAAATGGATAAGGGACACCCATAAAAGTGACGGAGGGAGAAAGACGCACTGGAGTGGAAGTAGGGAACATCAAGCTCAAATGAAGAACATAGAATGTCAAGGTGAGACTATGGGAACTAATGAGAGGGACATGAGGTCTATATTCCACCATCAGGGGCAAATATGTGACACTGCTGATGTATATTATATGGCAAAGTAACTACGTTGGGACACAAGGGGGCTAAAAGGTCCACTTATTTCTTGTGTGCTGACTACTGTTGCTGTTCCCTAACACGTTCACCTACCCAAATATGTGCATCTGCCACTTACCTGCTCTTTGATAAGGAGGCTGTTTTTTTTAAGCACATAATCCATCACAGCTCTTCCGTTCACATCATAAAAACCTTTGGCTGTTAAACTGGACATTAAACTTAAAGTGGCAAGAATAACCTGTAATTGAGAAAAAAGGTAAGCATGGTTAGTGAGAAACCCTTTTGGTGTATGAATAGGAGAAAATCACACATTCCAGTGAGAAAGTAGCAAGGGAGTGTGAGAAAACCATGCATTCTCTCCTTCCTTTTGTCTACAGAGTAGACAGATATACATTTTTATGTGTGGAAAACCAGTACCTGGATACAACCTTTTAAAGTATGTTGCAAAAAGGGCTATTATGACACTCTGAGAATGAAACTAGAGTCAATTTAATTAAACTGTTTATACAGAGTGTCTGACTGAAGTGTGATTGAGGGAATATTCAAATATTCCAGGTGGGCTACACCTTCTATAGGTGCCTGAGATTTGATAAAAGATTAAAATAAAATTACAAAATATGCCTGGGTAGCTTACAACCAACAAAAAAAGCTCTCAGGACCTGATATTGATTACAAAAATGCAAATGAGAATTCAATAGGCTGTGGATTCCACTGCTGAGGGAATTAAAAAAAAACTAGAGTTGTCTGTGGGAAGAATGATGGCCGCTGTCTAACTCCACCTGTAAGATTGAGCAGACATCCCAACACAGACAGCAGATAACAAATGGGTTGCAGTACTTAGAGTTCATTGTCCCACACCTTGTTGTTTGGTTGATCCATATCACTTTCAAGAAGTCGTTTTGGCTCAAGACCGTAAATAGTCACAGTCTCCTGTATCCAGCATTGAGTTAAAATTCACTTCCCTAACATGGTTCTGTACGCTGTATATTTGCACAATCTGGCCACAATGGCTTCAACTGCCAAAGAATACATCCATGCTTGATTTCTGTGATTCTAACATTCCTAGCAGAGTCCTGTCTCTGATGTTCCTGGTTTAATCTGAAAAATATCTAAGAATAACTTGGTTTATATCGTGCCCTGATGTTAAAAATGACAAACCCAATACACCTCTCAAAGAGAATCCAATAGAGACAAAGTTATGGAAATACAGCCTTTTGCTCGTTATCGAAAGAAAACAGCTTTGTTGATTTTCCTTTGTGCCTATGTCCTGTGCTTGCTAACATGCTGAACATGGTGATTCTGATACTGAGTTACTTGCTTTCTCCATGGCACTGAGGTCAGGCACATTGTGGACATACATGGCATCAAGAAAGTCACATATATTCCAATTTCTACATAAAATACATCTTTTATATCACAATCAGACTTTTCAAACGTGCACATTGAATATTATCCTGTATTATCGATTCACGTTTGGTGAGATTTCGCTGAGACATAGCCCAAATATTATTCTTGGTAGAGACATTTGAAATACTTTACACCACGGTTGTTAAAGATTTGAGGAGATATTAATATTCAGAACTTCAAAACCCCTTATTTGATCATCAACATTCTCCTCCTCAGTGAGGGGTATTACAGATCAACTCAATGTGAAATACAGACCAAATATGTTAACAGCATACACAAACTTTCTTTTAACACACATTTATTAAACAATTAGGGATCAGCAACCTCTGGGATTGGGTCTGAAAATAATGCATTGACACAGACTAGGGCAGGAAAACTGGGATATGTCCACTTGGACAGGGAGACAATGGAACACAAGACACACTGAACTGACAGAAATGGCTGGAGGTTGCATGACCCAACACCTCCACTGAAGACTTGCCTTGGAGAAAGTCAACAGATTGTGGTGTGCAAACCACAGCTCTGAGTCCATGTAAGTAGGACTACTGCACTATGCAAAAACTGCATAACTTAATTAGATTGAGTTGCTAATTATGAAAGTGCTTTAACACACGTATAATAGCTTGATGGTACCTTGCGATTGTCATCCTCAAGCACGTGACGGACAGCATCCAGATAAAAGGCACCTTCTGAATCTATTAAATAAAGCCATACACCAAATGTTCATAACACATAGATATTGACTTTGTCTATTAAGATCAAGATTAATACATAAGTAGTGAAGTTTCAACTATCAACTGTGATTACCACCCTGAGGGTCCTGTCTTTCAGTTTTGGTTTGTGAGTCTGTGACTGTGAGCCCCACGGGGCTATCAATGCCTTCCTGTTTCGCCATGCATGTCTGTGTCATCATCTACCACTGAGCGTGTCTGTGTCGACCTGCTCCATATTTTATTTCCCTTTTTGTTCCCGTCCAGTGTCTATGTCAGGATCGGTTTTCACAGTGTCCCTGTCCCATTAATGGCTCACAATGGGAACAATTAACCGAAAAGAAAACAGTGGCACTCCTTTATTTCTTCACCATGATTCACATAATTGAAGTTGATGTAAGCAAGACTTTATTCGTAAATTGCAGTGCTCTACCAGGAAAAGTTGGCAGTTAATGTAGCTGAAGAATATAAAATTGAAGTATTTTGCTTATAGCTGCACCATGTTGGACAAGTAAGGGAGTAAGTTGGGAATACAACTTAGGGCTCCAGATTCTATGACAAGCATTTTATCCTTTTAACTATTTTCCCTGCCTAAATCACACACTGCCTCCCACCCACTGACAGTCTTACCAGTTTCCGAAAGGAGCTTGCAGAGCAGCTGTAATGTTGTGGCACGGGACTCTGCACCTATCTGCATCAAGCTACTTTCGAAATATTTATGGACCTCACTAGAGTGAGAATGGGCTGCAAGAGTAAAGTGAAAAGAAAAAATAGACATAATTGAAAAATAACACAACATAAAATTATGCAAGAAGGAACTCAACGCCGGGGAGCAGCCCATCAAGGCCATTCTTCAACGCATGTCCAGGAGGTATGTTATTAATGGTCTGCAACATTTAATTATGATCTTACGAGCACATGGTGGTCATGTGACTACTATAGCTGTATATAGTAAACTGGGCACCATATTCCAGTAGCAAGCCAACCAATGTACTGGGTGGGGAGATAAATACTGAAGCAATAGTAGCTTTTAAGACGATCAAGTTACGTGCAGGGCAGTGTACAGAAATTAATGTTACAGAGGACCTGATCCCTAGTAAAGGCCAATATATACTTGCAGTATCACAAATATATACATACATACATTTATGACCAACTCACCCAGTGACAGGATAATAGCCGTGGACAACTTGAGTGGCTCTTCTGTTTCATCGGAAACCCCACTTGAGGGTGTGCAGATCTGCCAATAACAAAGCCATAACAAATAATAATGGAAGCTAGGCTATCTGAAAGCCAATCCCATACATACAGACAGCAAATAACTTCCAGTGGGGGAATGATAGCATAGGAGTTTGTCAGGACTTGTGGGGCCATGATCCATACCACGCTACAGTAAAATTAATTGTGTGGAATACAGCATAATCAGGGTGCCCGATATTGGTGGAAGTGCAAATTCTCAGATACCACTCTAAGATGGATGCCTTACTTTCCTATGGTTTTAGGATAGTTTGTAGACTCAGAAGTCTGGTGAGATTGCAGAAGGTAGTGGTACTTAATGCTTTTAACAAAGCTGGCACTAGTGGCGGCTATTCAACGTAATCAAGACGAAGGCTGTTGTTACACTTCATCTTGGTTTATCTCTGGGGACGGTAAAGCTGTTCCCCTTTTGCGTCCTACGGTGTCTGGCCAGCATAGTGGGTTGCATGCTTTTCAGAGCAGGCCTTTTTTGCTTCACTTTTTGCCCATTTTGCGTCCCAGGTCTCTAGTCAGCAGAGTGGGGAGCGAGTGCTTCTGCCAGTGGCTTCATTAGGGCCTTTTTCTGTTCTCGCCGCCACTTGCTGTTTCTGCTGTACCACTTCATTTTTTTTTCTTTACCGGCATTCAGTTCTCGCACTTTGGTCCTCATCAGAGATGCTTGTCTTTTGTTTCCCATTCATTCCAGATTCCACGTGCCAGCATTGCTATTTGGAATTTCATGCTTATGGCCGTCAAGATGTGCACCTGTTTTCAGAGGGCCTTCTTATATGTGGACTGGGGTCTTGAATGCTTCAAGTTTGGATTGTAAGGATATTCCAGAAATGTTGTGTATTTGGATTATTTGAACTAAATTGTGGGGTAGTTTCTGCACATATTGACTTTAGGAACCTTAGTGGGATAAATACTGACTTTCCTTGATTGATGGCATTAATCAAATGTATATGATATAGCCTTATTATTATTAAATATATAGATTTAAGATTGGGTGTACTGTTGTTGGGAATGTCATGAAGAGTCCAGTATATGTTATATAGTAAAGTCTAACTGGACAATTGAACCTCCGAGATAAGCTTTGTTAGTATTATGTATCTGTTGTAAACCATTGTTATTGGGTACAGCTTTTTTCTTTCGGGTCTCCATCCTTGGTGTTACCCCTGGGTCCTTTCCCTTTCCCTGACACTCTGTTCCTCTGTTACCTATTATCAGAGCCAGAGCTGCCGGGAGGCACACTTATGGGTGGTTCTTGCAGAGGAGCTCTCAACACTGGCAGATTTATATCCATTGTCTTCTTTCTTAGCATCCTAGAAGCAAATTGGTTCATATAGGATTTTTATGGATTATAATTTATTATTTTATGCAAGAGAGTTCACAAATGTTGCCCTTTAAAAACACTCCTACTATAAATTGGATTAAGGAGAAACTTTATTTGTTACAATATGTTACACAGGAAATGCCTGTCGCCTCCCACTGAAATACTTTGTTTGTCCTCATGTATATACTTACCAGGTGATGCAGGACGGCAAGCACGGTTGGCACAGTTCCATTCAGCGCTCTGCAACTCTTAGTAACAGCTGCCTTGATGCATAACTCAAGGGTCTGCAAGGAGATAAGAAAATTGAGATGAGGCCAAAGGGCAGTTTGTGCAAATGATGATGGTCAGTGGTGAATTATAAACTTCAAAGTGTAAATTCTGTCTGAATTCAAGAGTGAGTTGGTGTGCGAATGAGCTCTCTTGTGTACTAATTCTAAATAGATATGACCACAAGTAGGTTTTGACAGATGACCGTGCTTATGTCTAATTTTTTCTTTCCTGGTTGCTCTGTTTTCTTGACTCACAGTGCCTTAAGATCTCTCAGATCCACGTAGAGATTTCTGTAGAGGTTATCTGTTGGAGTCAGATGTTGGATTTTAGTCCATCAAGGAACCAGAAGAGAACATGTTCAGCATTTAACAGGGGCATGCCCTAACACATGTAGCCTAGACTCACTTGTCATTGTAGGCCCTGTATTCTTAGCCACTGTTGATGATGGCCCTTGCCTTGGTTGTCCTAGTTCTCTTGGTGGTTCTAGTTCTCTTGGCTGTCTGATACTCCTTCTTCTTATGGCACTGTCTAGATCCTCTTGGCCATCTTAGTCCTTTCCTTCCTGGCCTTGGTCTTCCTGCTCCTGGTCTTCCTGCTGGTCTTGGTCTTAATGGTACCCATCAGTTTTGTTGATCTCTCTTTCCTTTTTTATATCATCATACAGCCTTTGCTTTTCCTGTCCCTAGTTCTCCTGATGCGTGTCCCGTTGTGATTCCCTTGATGGTTGTGTCCTCTTGATGGACCTGGTAATCCTAGTGCTCCTGGACTTCCTGGTTGCCCTAGTCCCTCTACTCCTCTTGGTCATTCTCCTCTTCCTGGTCTTCCACCTATAGGTTTTCCTCTTCATGCTCCTGGTTTACCAGGTCTTCCTTTTAATAGTTCTCTTAATCTTCATATTGATTTTCATGTTCTCCTTTTTCTAGGTCTCTTCCTCCTGATCATCCTCTTATTCTTCTTTCCTCTATGTCAACTCATATTTTCCTCAAAATCATCCTCCAGGTCTTCATCTACATATTCATGGTCCTGGTCTTCTAGGTATTGGCCATTGTCCATAAGTAGCCCTTATCCTCCTGAGATCCTACTCCTGTTAAAAGGATTATCTTTACCATGGTGCTTATTGCTGTGTCCCTCCTAGTTGTTCTTCTGGTGCTCTTGCCCTGGTGATCTTCAATCTTTTCATTCTTCGGGTCCCAGTCCTGCTGGTCCTCATGATCTTCATTGTCCTTATGTTCATGGTCCAGCTAATCTTGGTCATCCTCTTCCTGGTCCTCTGGATCCTCTGGTGCTGTTATTCCTAGCAATCCTGGTGTTGGCCCTTAGGTTTTTCATGGTGGTCATGGTGGTGACTGCTGTTCTGGACCTCCTAGCCTGTGCTTTCTCTTCATGGTCTTCTTCCTCTTACTGGTCTCCCTCCTCCTGGTTTTCCTCCTTATTCTCCCAGTCCTCTTAGAAATCCTTTTCCTATTCTTCCTGGTCTTGATCCTCTTGGTTTTCCTAGTTCTTGGACATGGTATTGGTCCCCTGTTGGTTCAAGTTTTCCAAATCCTTCTGGTGGTCCTGGAGTTTCTAAGCTTCTTGTCTGTCCTGCACCCCCACCTCCCCTTCTACGCATCCTCATGGCCATCTTCCTCCACCTCATTCTGTGTAGGGTCTTCACACTGGTGTAGGTTCTCCGTGTTGACCTGCCCATCTTCTTCCTTCTTGTTCTGGTGATCCTGGTCCTCCTGATGACCCTCCCTTTCCACTTGCACATCCTTCTTCTCCATTCCATTCCATTCCAAAGTAGCTTTATTCGAAGTATACTCATAAAAGCACAAAACAAACAACATTTAGATACAGTTAAAAATGCCTTGGCTGGATAGTTAAAAATGTTTGATAAAACGTAGATCTCAGAGCAAATGGACGAGATAAAAGTTACATTAATACAATTTTCTTTGCATTATGAAATACATTACAGCAGACAAAAACAATTTAAAATAATCAATCACATTCAGTGGCCAGGCAAGGGAAGTTAAAATTAATGCTCACCAAAGAATTACCCAGATTTAGGTTTCAGCCTTATAGCCCACGCCCATCCTAGGTATTTGGCTACCGCTATTGTGATAAATGGTAAAGTGCTGGTGCGCATAAGCCTTTCCGCTTCGGCGCTCCTAAATGTGCAAAGTAGTTTGCACACTGGAGCCAGCCAAACTCGCCTAGGGAGTGCACAGGCGGGACAGGCAAAAAGCAGGTGGGCAACTGTTTTGCTATGACTCCCACAGGCAGGACAGATGTTATCACTTGTGGGAGTCCACCTGGACATAAGGGACTTTAAAGGTAAGGAGCCTGCCCTGAGTTGGAAGTAAAGCTTCCTATCTCTCGGCCTGGTGATATTACCCAATAGGATTATAATCTGGGTGTGAGTTTTGTTTCTAAGAAGATTCCCACCATAGAAGATTACTCCAAGCATTAAAAGCAGCCCACTCCCAATACTTCTCTTTTAGGATGTTTAGAGGGAAAAGAAGCCTCTAATGGGTTCTCCCGTAGCATTCTCATTCCCAGGCCAATCAGGCTATTCCTAACACCTCTTAACCAACCGATTTTATGGAAGGCATCAGATTTTATTACATCCAGAAAACCTGAGGCATATGATGAGACTTCATGTGTTGTTCACAACCTGCGCCAAGATAAAATCGGACGCAACTTGGCGACATCAATAATAGCGTTTCTACCCAAATCATATCTAAGTGGCTTAAGAGGGGTGCTTTTTGAGAGATTGGTAATGCTACGGAGGAACTTATTTTCAGAAAGAGTTAAAGGTGCTGCTTTCTCAAACCCCCATATTCGGCACCATAAAGAGCGGAGCTAACAGCTTTAGATTCATAAACTCGGAGGACTGGTCTAATTGTTTTTTTTAATGACCTTTTATGCTCCAGACTTAAAGCTCCCGTAACTTGTCGATGTTTCAGGGCTGCTAAATCTATATGGCAGTCCCACTTAAGTTTCTTCTCTAACTGTATACCCAAATAGGTAAAAGCCCTGACCAGTTCAAGTGGTTGTTTATTCATAAAAACCCTCCCCTTAAAACTTCGATGCAGATTAAAAGCCATGAATTTCGCTTTTGACACATTAACTTCCAGGCCTCGAGCAGCACAAAAATCTTCAAAAATTGATAGAGCTCACTGGAGGCCATTAGGAGTCTTGGAAATAATTAATGTGTCATCTGCAAACATTAAAATCGGAATTTTTACACCTGCTAGAGAAGGGGCATCTGTATTCACTGGCAACAAACGGTCCACTATTCCATTAATATACAAAGGGAATAATGTTGGTGCCATGGCACAGCCTTGCCGTACCCCTCTTTCAACCGGAAACTGGGTGGTGACCCTACCCTGCCCTCCCCAGCGGATTCAGGCATGATTGCCCTCGTGCAGCCTCATTACGAAGTTTAGGATCTCGTCCGAAAGGCCTAATTCCCTCAACGTCACCCATAACCGGGAACGGGGGACAAGGTCAAAAGCTGAACATAGATCGACAGAGGCAGCATAAAGGCTGCCCTTGCCCAATGTAACAGTCTTCCACTATAAAAGAATAAAATGAATGACTTGATCAATGGTGCTAGTGTCTTTAAGGAAACCCTCTTGGAAAGGGGGCAATATACTATTCTCTTCAATCCAATCTAAGATTTTGTTTAGGATCAACCTCCCAACTACCTTCTGAATTGTATCCATCAAGCTGATTGGTCTGTAGTTCCCCGGTTGAGTTTTATCTCCTTTTTTATATACTGGAATTATCATGGCCCCTTTCCAGGAAACCGGGATCGGGGCACCCTGGGCCGTTGCATTTGCCATCAACAAGATGTATCTACCCCGTCATATTTTGTCGTAGAGGAACACATCTGCAGGGACACCATCGGGTACTGGCGCTCTACCTCCAGCAACTGCACTAAGAGCTGCTAAAACTTCTTTGTCATTAAAAGCCTCATCAGTATAAAAAACATAACTAACTTCTTCCATTTGATCATCTAATGGGTTACGCCCATATTGGGGCCTAAAGTAATTAACCCATCCTTCATGAGAGACATGAATTAGGGGCTGATCAGGTTGACCCCCTCTGCCTCACTTAATGATATTCCAGACTAATTTGGTATTATTCTGCAAACTAGCTTCTTTTAGGTCCTGCCATCTAAGCTCATCCCATAGGCACTTGGCTTTAAGGATAGCTTTTTTGTATTCATATCTTGCAGTACGGACAGTACCCATTTCCCCAACCCTGATAGCATTGCCAAGGGCAATTCTTGCTTGCCTACATTCATTGTTATACCACCAAAAGGGTTTGGAGTCAGCTAGTTTCTGGCTTCTATTGCGCTTAATAAAGTGGCTACTTTTACTTCTTCTCCTCTTTGGCCTCCTGGTTCTGGTCCTTCTGGTCTACTTCCTTCTACTTATTCTCCTGGTTTTACTGATCCTCCTATTTGTCTTGGGCATGCTGGGCCTTATGTCCTTGGGGTCTCAGTCATCCTGGTCGACTGTGGGTTTTGGCTGCCTGATCCTCCAGGTTTTTGCCATGGTCCTCCTGCTATTGCTTTCTCTTCATTATCTTGGAAATCCAGTTCTGTGTGTTCCTAATCCTGCTAGTGATCTTGGTCCTCCTCCTCCTCCTCCTCCATTCAGTTGTACTGAACTTTTTGGAGAGTCTTGTTCCCTTGTCCGCCTCCTCTGTTTGACCTCCCTTTCACCCTCCTGTTTCTCCCTGTTCATCCTACAGGTCCTCTAGTTATCTGCCTGCTTCTCCAAGTGATCCACACTCCACTCATGTAGTCTCATCCAAAGTCAGCAAAATACACCCTCAAGCCAAAGGGCACACTTAGATGTAGCATGGGTGGATGAACACTATTGGAAATACATTTTCCCCTTTTTTGCTGTTAGATAGTAAAATACAGACATAATTGGGGTGCTCCTCTAAAACCTGGATCCATGTATGCGCCGCTACATCTGTTTCACTATTAACAGTTGTGGACCAGGATTGCTCAATGTCCCTCTTGCACCCCTGCACACTGTGAACCATGGGAGTAAAGAGGAGCCTAAAAGGATAGTGTTTGCTTATGAAAATCAAAGGCAACGTGGAGGCAGGAGCTGCAACACAGAAGATGGGTGACGACTAAAAGCAGTTTTAGGAACACATTTAGCTACACAGATGCTAATGAGGAGAATGATCACCTGCAATGAAGGCTTGTAAGACTCATTGGGGGAACAACCTCAAATTATGTATATGGTCAATATGCCATACAACAAAATTCTGTCATGTTTTTATGTTTGTAGCTGGTATTCAAATTTTTATTACAAGTGGAGACTGTCAAAAGAAGGACTTGTAAGGAAATTTGAACATCTTGTCCTTTTAACTGTAGGTGCTCAGACCTAGCAGAAACTGTTCCACTTAGAGCCTCAACATTAATCTACAATTCTCAAGCCTTAAAAACAATAGTTCTGTGGAAATGAAAATTGGCAGATTGGAGACGTAATGATTCTAATATTGTGTCCACCAAGGTCTACGTCACTCTTGCTTTTTCAGCTAATACAGTTTGCACGTCTCTAACTACGGACTCTTTCCTTTGCTTATATTTGTTTTTATAGCAACTAAAAGTAGTATTCTATAATTCCAACACATTATTGATTACCAACATGATACATTTCCAGTGCTCCTCTTAAGACTTCACTGTTTTACCTGTATGTTCGGTCACCAGGAGTGCAATGTAAAGTCATGGGGCTCCTTAGTGAAGGTCATTTGTAAATTTACTTGTATTTCACAGGGTGTAAGCAGCCTACAGAAAATGCAATGGCACACTTTGTTATAAGAGGTCACTAGGGCTTTAGTAAGCCCAATTACTGCTTGGGACCTATGTCAGGGCTCTAGTGACTGAAGATCTGCTGTTTTGTTATGATTAACGCATCAAGATGGAGCGTCAGTATGCTCAATTTCACTTCCATAACCAATTTTACTTACCCAGTATCACAACAACAGGTGAAGCAAATTTCAGCACTGTTGATGTTTATTTAAAATCTAGCACAATTGCTTCGGTCCACATTCCTCCTTTATTAATCCCGATTTCATATGTAACAAATACAAATGTGCATTTTGCTTCTCTGGCTGCCTTCATGGATTGTGTACTAATCACAATTGAGCTGGTTCAGTATTTGGAATTAATGCTGGAAAACTATATTCCCTGTAATCCCTTCATCTCCCAAAACAATACACCAGCTCAAAACTGAAATAATTACCAGGCGTGAATGTGTCAAATAGTGGGGAATTACTGTCTGAATAGGTGTGGTGGTTCTATTTCTCAGGGTTACCTAAGGGGCAAACTTGGAATCATACATTTTTCCTACATCACAACATTTCTGATACCCACAACATTGGTACTGTTGGGAGCGGAATGCCAATATGTTGGCCCAATGTACACATGATGGAGGCCTGAACCATCTCACAACTCCACCTGTGGTGTAACTAACTCACCAATGGAATCCTGTAGTTCTATATTCAACCCTCATTTCTCAATAATGTAGTGTTTCATTGCAGCTAATCTCTCATTATGAGATACAGTGTTCATTATGAGTGGATCATTTGGGATTGGTTGAAGTGGCAAGCATGGACAGCAAATAAAGGTCACACTCACCGTGAGCAAACGAAATGCCATATCAGCAGGCAGCTGGGGCTGGAGCCTTTCAACTTCATTGACCAACCAAGGAAGCTCCTTATCTAGTTGCTCCTCTGGCAGAACGGAGGCCAAATGTCCCAGAGTGGCGATGACCTGCCCCCAGACCTGTTAAGATAAATTACACCAGGCTTTCAGTTCCACACACTAGACATTAACTACTAAGAAAAGATGAGCCACATGTGGAAGTAGAGGGTTCCCTGGAGAGGCAGCTGCACTTGACATCTGTTCACTAGGAATTGATTCTGTCATGCAAAGGTAGTGGTTTCTGTCACTGGCAGAATATTCCAATAGACAAAACTGATTCTCTAAAATAGAAATGTTATCCATGAATTTGTTTCGCTCTTGTCTTATTTGGATGAGGGTTCCCCACCCACTCTCTCTATTTTCTCCCTCTCCCCAGCTCTTTTAAAAAAATATATTTCCCCTGCCTCCTATTCATGGACAGGTTGTGGTAGACATAGAAAATACACTACTGCAGCTGCGATTTTATTAAATTGCCCTAGAATCTAATTCTGTCACTTTCTTTTTCAAAAATACTTATTACACTTAATGTTCCCTAATACTTAAGTATTATAGCATGGTTTAGCTTTGATGTTGTTTTATATATCTGACCTGATAGGAATTTGATACTTGGTCGGGTACAATAAAGGTTTTTACACATTTTATTCAGCTACATAAATAGAGATCACAAGTCTGGGTCAAGAGAATGAATTTCATATTTTGACATACATGATCAGTTAATGTGTATGCCTCAGTTATCTCACAAAACATAACAGCTCTAAACCTTCATCCACTGCACTCTGTTCTTTCCCCACTTTCCCAACTCACCTCCTGGAGACTGGGGATGGTTTCAAGAAGAAATACCTTACAGGTTGAGTAGGCTTCAAAGAAAAGTGTGACTAGAGGAGTGTCTACACTGGAAGCAAACTGGCCGGATAACATCTCAATGACTGTACAAAAATAAAAAAATGACAGTTAAGTTCAAAGGCTTAAGTGTTGCATTAATCTACACATGTACCACCTCGTCTGGTTGTGCATAGGACATACTGAGCAAAAACAGGGCAATGCGTCTGCTGATAGGAAATGATTTTTAGCAGGTATTAGACTCAATTCACATAGGTATTCTATGACTCTCATAGATACTGTAATGGTATCCATTTCGATCATGCATCCTATTGCACTTTTGAAGCATTCTAGACAATATATGGTAATAATTCCACATTACTGCAACTCATTGTATTGAACTAAAATGAAGGAAAGGCAGAATATGTTTCACCAGAGTACTTTTTGCATTCAATTAGCATCAAATCAATTTAGTTTGTACAGTTTTGTTGTTTATGAAATAAGAGTGGAGAAATTAGATTTTGCACAAGTTATTACTGTACGACAATATTTTCCCTCTTGGCAAAATAAAAAAAAGTATGTAAAAATATAAAAGATGATGCATCCGAGCATTCCTTATCAGTAATTTTGTGAATCATTTTATGTGGTTAACAAAGAAGTGCTGGTTCAGATATCACCAGAGTAAAAAGTGGTGTAATGATTTTGCACTCTTCTGCTAATCAGGCAGGAAAACACTACACTGGTTTTAATCTCACATCTAAATAAACACTGATTCATTCAATTTCCTATATTAAGCATAGCAAAACGTGTGAAATCACATTGCCCCTTTTTCTGTCCTAATATTGAAAATGTTTAGTTGGGAGCAAATCTTGCTTCCTGCATTCTTTATTTTTCAAGAGGCAAAAATTGTAAAAATATATTTACTCCATGATTTGCACCAGTCTAAATCTTTACTTAACACGGTGACTAGTTTGCAATTGTGCGAGCTCTAGGTTGCAACAAGATGTCTGTGCCATTGAAGTGAACAATTACCTCTGGGAAATGATGTACAATTTCTACAGGTTTTGATGCTCCACTTCCTAGGGAGGTAAGTTCACAACATAAGGCCTGATTCAGGCTGTGGCAGATGGGTATCCCGTCACAAACATGATGGGATAGCCCGTCCCTCTTATTACACATACAATAGGGTACAACTTGTCCACCGAACTCTAAATCAAGCCCTTCGTTTTTTATTACTGAAAAGAATAGGGTTTTTCCCGGAGGTGCACTATACAGACTAGAGATGTGTTCCAGTCATTACATGGAAAACTTGACACAGCAATTCAGCATGCCAGTCCAATTGGCAAATGTACTAGAAAGTAGTGGAGGTACACATTATGCAGACCATTGTTGCAGTTGAGTTCTGATTTGTGCCACAAATGAAAGTTTAATGCAGATAAGTAATCAGTTGTTGAAAACAATGGGATGAATAGGGACTGTTATTCTCTGCACCAATCAGACATAAGAAATTGCATCTCTTTGCATGAAGGGTGCTCTCAGGAAATGTTACAAAAGTGAACTTAATAAAGGTGTCCTCTCCCAACACTCTCCCAACCATCAAACCGAACCCGACCGCTCCACCAGCGCAGGTGCACACCAAGGCTAAACCAATATTTCTGGTTGATTGTAGAATCAGTCTTCATTACAGGAAAGAGCGTTCTGAGAATCAGATCTAGATATGGTTCCATTTCCGGTCCTGTAAGAGAAAATAGGACAAACAATATTAATTAAACTAAACACTAATACCAACTTAAGATGATGAGTGTGCTGCAAAGGTGGTGTTGGTCATGAAACATATTGTAAAAAAATCTTGATGCATGGCTTTGTATATTTTTCACCCAGCAGAACATAAAACGTAATGCAATAAGCGGAAAAGAACGTTTCACATTGTCTTCTCCCAGGATTCACTCGCACCTTTTTATGACGTGATGAAGGAGTTCGGCATTATAGCAGAGTTGCTGCATTTGCAGAAATTCTAAATCCTTGTACAAATAAAGGCTTAATAGTTAAGTTTCTGGATGGTGTAGAGCTGTTTCAGTTTTTAACAGTTTTTCCTCAAGAGACATAATGAAACAAAACCTGTAAGGGACATCTGGTACTGGTATGTGGTGCTAAAATGTGAATCTAAAATGTGAAATTACTAAATTTCAACAAATCTAAAACAATATGTATCATTTGAACACTATAACCAAAATAGCAGCAATACATTTGCATCTTTCAAAAGTGGTTGTCAGTGGACCTGTATTTAAGATGCAACTATTCACTTCTAAGGCCTCTTGCTGGAGTTCCATATTTTGAAGCCTTCTGATGGCATAAGCAGGGAGATGCTTGTTTCTTTAATTAGCACTGTACAGAAAGTAATCGTTTTAGAGCTTATTTGAATTACCATTATGACATGGGGTTGCAACACATAGTGGTGCTGTTGTATTTCCTTCCAACTAATTGTCACTTCCTTAAAAAATTAATTGTTTTAACTATGCAGGCTGAAATGGCAAAGGCATGGGCATGGGACTCTATTCTGAATGCCACAATCAGTTTGAAATATATGTAGAAAATAACTTAAATATACCCTGTGGCTTCTTTCCACTTTTAATTTGCATTGTATATGCAATGCTAGTGATTGATCCATTCTCAATCACCACTGTAAAATGCATAAATTCACCATACTGTTATGGGTTTTGTACAAAATGTAGAAATACTTTAAACAAGCAATGGAGTAAGGGAACTGAAAGAACAATGGAGTAAGGGAACTGAAAGAACATGTTGCCACATGCTTCAGAGCCCACTCTGTGTATTTGAGTGTTGTGATGACATGAGCCATAGACAGATAAAACTATTTGCAGACAGACCTAAAATGAATGTAGAATCCGGTAGACTGCCACAGAGCACAGTGTTTGACAACAACATAGCATTTTTTCAAATTACCGTATTGAATTGTCATTTGATGAATGGCCCAAAAAACTATCTCCTCTGGAATAGAAGGCACCGTAAACAGATTTACAATCTTAGAAGATATTGACTGTGGTATCCACTTGGTAAGAGAAATTTGACACATTAAAGCCATCCTTTCAACTTCAGGCGAATTCTCCTAAATATGCAGAAATAGGAAATATTGGTAATTTGAAACATTTGTGACAAACAAGAGGAGAAAAACAAATCCAAAACAAGTATTAAGTACCATGGATCAGGTATAGAGGGAATATTGTGAAACAGGAGATGCTTGAACAAATCAAGAGCGGCTTGATTATGAATTTGGCGGATGTGATAGGCCGTCACAAACGTGACGGATATCCCGTCCGCCATATTACATGTTCCAACTATAGGATATAATGGAATTGTAATACGGAGGTTGGGATATCCCTCACGTTTGTTATGGAGTAAACCTGTCCTCCAAACTCCTAATCAGGCCCTAAGACTCAATTATCAATAAGATAGAAGCGGAGCAAATAACAACAATGTAATCACTCCTTGAAATAGACCAAGTAGAACCAGCAGTTGCCAAAACAGATTGAAAATAAGGCTGTAGTCTGAGATTTCTTGACCCCTAGCAGCAAGAAAGTTTACAGGATAAAAATGCGTCATAATAAAATTATAAATATACTAGCAGCCCGTCCCGACCTTGTCCGGGATCGTTTAGGCTTCCCCAACCCCCGCCTGCCCCGACATTGCCCAGCAGCCCGTGGCCCCTCTAGCAGCCCGTGCCCCCGCACGCCCCGTCCCCCGCCTACCCCGATCATTGTTTTTGTAATTTCCCGTCCCCTGCCTGGCCCGACACCTGCGGATGTATGACGCTACATCAGGGTCAGCTACATCGGACGCTGTAACATCGCGTCTATTACATCGCTTCCTCCATTACATCGTGACCAATGACATTGCATCCCTTTGCAACGCGATTGCATTGCTTCCCATTGGCCCGAACATCACCCCGCAGTACATTACGTCGCAGGGCAAAACAACGCGGTTTCTTGTGTTTGCCGCATGAACCCACCTCTACCCCTGCCCGTCCCCCTCCCGTCCCCCTCGACCCCAATTCTTCTACTTTTATTACTTTGTTAGTATGGTATATTATTATTTTGTAAATTGCAAGTAATGTAACCCTATTTTTTTTTAACTCTTATTTTAATTTTAGCCTGTTTTGTGTAAGGAAAGCACATGCAGGTCTGGAGATCCGTCCTCCCTTGCAGGCCCAATCCATGCATTTGCAGTTAGTCTTAATGGCTCACAAAATACCTCCTGTCTTTACTGATGAAGGAGTTTTCGTGACTTCCTGTTAATACACATTTTGCAAAAACCCGGTATTTGTACAGTGCCACCTAATCACCCATAATGGTCTCTAGACTTTGGGGGCCGTGGGGGAGATTACGTGAGCTATTGCCCTGAGTCACATGATGCTGAGCTGATCTGCCTCATTATGAGCAGCACGTTTATTTGCCATATGTGTGGCAACTCCTCTTACAGCAAGTATCACAATTATTTGTTTTGTAATAAATATCATCAGCTCCAACGTGCCGATAATTATTGGGGGGAAAAGGCTCAGTATTTAGTAAGACAGGCAAACAATTTTGGTACGAAAAGCAAAGAAAACGTACATGTTACGCCCCCCCCCCAAAAAAAAATGAATTGGGTGTTATTTATTGACCTCAATAAACGTTGACTCTGCAGACGTTATAAAGTGTGATAAATGCCATACCATTTACCAGACGTATGTAATGGGGGTATTAGACTTTGCACATTATCTCTCTACATTTGTCAAATGATCTCTACAATTCTCAGTAAGTGGCAATTCAAATGTTTGAGTCCTTGTTAAATTGTTGGGACGATTCGGGTAATCTCTGCATCACATTAGTTTTCAAGTGATAACGAGTTTACCAATTTTCCTGAAATGTTGGCATTTGTGAGAAAAGCTGTGTAACAGTTGGACCATCAGCTTTGCCAAGCATCACGCATATGGGGTTAGACCATGCGGGGTGAGGGAAAGCGGGAAAAGGAGGTTCACTTGAAAGGGGATCTCTATGGGCATTGTGGTTTGTGGCATTGGGGTTTGAATATATTAATGCGGCCGTCCTGCTGTGAAGACAGCACCATCCAATTCTTTCAGAGCCTCTATTTGGTGCAGCGGATGGCAGCAGATAATTCTAAAAACTGGCATTGACATTCAAAGGCCCACTGGAGTTCAAATAACAATAATTGTAATTTCGGGAACATCGGCATAATACTAATTACCTGAGACACACCACTGGGCCATCCACCCTTCCATCCATCCATCCATCCATTCATCCATCCATTGACCCATCCTTCATCCATCCGCATACTACCAGCCCCACATCCATCCAGCCATACACCCACCCATTCTTCATCCGCCCATCCATCAATCCATCCATCCATGCATCCATCATCGATCCACCAGCCCATCATCCATACATCATTCATCCATGCAACCATCTTCCATCCACCCTTCCATCCATCCATCCATCAATCCATCTTGCCTTCCACCTTTCACCCGTACAGCCACACACCCTTCGTCCGTTCACCCACCCTCTCACCCATCCATCCACCAGCCCATCATCCATACATCATTTATCCATGCAACCATCTTCCATCCACCCTTTCATCCATCCATTCATCCACCCAGCCTTTCTCCCGTCCATCCAACCACCCAGCGTTTCACCCGTCCAACCATACACCCTTCATCCATCCATCCATGCATCCATTGATGTACATAACTAAACTGCTTTGAATGTACACGTACATGAATAATGATACAGCATACAATATTGACAGTATTAATGCCCTAACATCCTGAACATCGCATTATTTTTTTTCTTTACGTTATTTCTCAAAAATGTTCATGTGGAATTAATTCTTTGTAGCAGTTGTTGCAAGTTTGGGATTTGAACAGCCGGCATTCCCTTTCATAAACGTTCCGTTTAGCTCTTTACGCTATCATACATTTTTAATGGGAAGCTGGTATTTAGAGACCCAACTTGTCTTCTGTGAATGGTTATTTGGACAGTCAGCGCTGTATTATATTGTTCGGCCAAATATTCATTTTTGTGCATTACAAACGACAGTCACTCACCCTCTCACCTATCCATCCACCCATCATTCATCCACCAGCTCATCATCCATACATCATTCATCATGCAACCATCTTCCATCCACCCTTTCATCCATCCATTTATCCACCCAGCCGTTCACCCGTCCAACCATCCACCCTTTCATCCATCCATTCAACCTCCCAGCATTTCACCCGTCCAACCATACACCCTTCATCCATCCGTCCATCCACCGATGTACATGACGAAACAGGTTTTCATGTACAACAGAAAAATTATACAGCATACAACATTCTCAAAAATGTACATTTTGCATAAATTATTTGTAGCATTTGTTGCAAGTTGGGGATTCGAACTCACGACCTTCCCCTTCATAAACGTTTCTTTTATCTCTTTAGGCTATCATAAATTAATTAAGAAAAGCTAGTCAGTCAGCGTGGTATTTTTTTCCCCCCACATTTGTATGTTCATGTGCCTCAGCGAGGTATTTTATGTAAGCTCGTAATGTTTATTTTCAGGTGACAGCATACAACATTCTCAAAAATGTACATTTTGCATAAATTATTTGTAGCAAGTTGGAGATTCGAACTCACGACCTTCCCCTTCATAAACAAATCTTTTACTCTTTACGCTATCATGTTATTTATGTATCGTCATGTGCCTTCATGTGTTTATCTTCAGGTGCCTCAGCGTGGTATTTGCCGGTATTGATTTCCACAGCGCCATCCAAATCAGCCTCCAAACAGCCACCCAATGTAGATGCTATGCACCGCTAGCGACTTAAAGGTCCATGCGATGTAATTGCATGCGTTCTGAAGCCTGCCGCGATGTCAGCGCGATGCAATACTTTCCTTGCAACGGGTGTTTCCTGACACCCGCCTGCCCCGACATTGTCCCCGGAGCATTGCCTGAGCCGCAGGTCCTCATGTCACCGCTCCTTGCGCCTCAGCCACCGGTCCTCATTTCTCCGCTCCGCCGGTCTGCTCCTTACCGCCTGTCCACCGCCGCTCCTCCCCCGCGCCATGTCCGCCGCTCCTCGGACGCCTCTCCTCCCCGTGCTGACGTGAGCACGCACGTCACGGTAGGCGCTACTTTGGGGGGGACTACTTTGTTTTTCAATATAAATATTGTAAATAACGTTTTATCTTGTCATTTATATAGCCTATAACCATCTATACACCCTGACTATTTCAACAGTGTATTGGGTGTGTAGATTGGCGCTGTGGTTCCCGAGTTTACCCGCCTCAAAGCCTGAAAGTTCTTACTTTATTATAGTAGTATAGATTGGTACCCCCAATGAATGAATAAATAAGTCCATCAAAATATCAGAAATTCTTGTCTTTTCTTAATTTCACATCAAAAAGGCTTTTCTTTTTTTTTATAAATGAATGTCTTTCTGCACTGCAGAGGTATCCAAAAGTGACTGATACCATTTAGGATGTGCACCAAATGTATTGCTTGGTACAGGCTGAGAGGTGCTAGCTATTCGACCTAGTCGCTTTCTGTATTGGCATGGGGCATGTATCATCAGAAATAATTAATTCTATTTGGCTATTCTCTAGACCTGGATTACCTTAGTGTTTTATACTTATAAAATATCTGTACTAGGGGTATGAGTTTGTGAAATATTTAACCTCTTTTCAACACAATACTGGCCTTAGAGACTGCAATATCTTTTTGAGCGGAACAAAAGGTAAACTGGCTTTAAAAACACTGAATGATTATATTTACAAATATTTTACCTATTTTAAGTCTAACACAAATGTATTTTAAACACTCTAATTAGGATGGACTGTCTTAGATAAAAATACATGGAAATACATGATAAAGCAAAATGTCAATAAATCAACAGTGCTGTAATGGTATAATACATGAACTACATGCTAATAACAATGTGGTGTGTTACGAAATAGGTCTACAGTTGTTTCATCTCCTTGTATATCTTGATAAAAACATGACCTTGCTAGTGAAGTCCTGAAGTCTCAGAGGCCAGAGAGGGTGCAACAGTGAAAGATGTGTGGCACTTCCAAGCTGCTGTTCTGTTTTGTACTGCCAGCATATCGGAACACATTTGGAGGTGGGTATATTACTTAACTTCATTTTCATGGGGATGACTGGGTTTCTGAGACTCTCCGTAGCACCTCCCAAAGTGTGCCTCGGTAGGCGTGCTACCTTTGCACCGCTTCCCTTAGAGTTAGACATCTTCTGCGATCCAGTTTGCCTTTGCCAGTGCTTAGTAATTTGACAGAAACACCTGGACAAAAGTGTTCCCTCGTTTGTATGGGCCCTAGCCTCCTAGCAAATGGTGTAATGCATCTTGACACAGTGTGGGGGGTGAAATGGGTGCAAGTACAATGCTTGTTACAAAAGGCCCAGCACATGCCTTGGCAGAATCTGCTGCAAAACAAACACCACCTACCTCCTATGGTTTTTGCCAATCTAGTCCATGATTTAAAATGAGTGCAGCCCCGAACTCTCATCCCCTTTCTTACTTTCTCTTCTCTCAGTTTCTCACACACATAAACAACTACACACACAAACCAGTACAGACATGCACACACATTTCTGTGTGCAAATCTGGTACTAAAATAGGCAATTCATTCTACAAAATACAAATCAAGATCTATGAGAGAGCTTTACCTTTGAATCTATTAGTTTGTTATACACAGATTGACTCTATTTTGTGTTCTCAGCCCTTGCCTACCTGTGGAATGTAAAGACGAATCCGATTCTCGGTGTTACAATATTGCTACCTTTGTTAAGATATTTCAGAAGTTCTTTAGGAGTGAAAATATGGAATTTGGGGCCTGATTTTGTATTTGACAGACAAATCAGTGTCCTCCAGGGTGTTAGAGGACATTGCGTCCGCCACCCCAATGGTATTTGAGTTGTTATCTTTCAAGCTGACCTCTTGCCCAGCGATCATCTCTGAAAGGAACCACTGTCACAGCGGTTTCCATCAAGGTACAAAAGGTTTGGTGGATGGCCATCCTCGGTTTGACAGCCGTTCACCAACTATTTAACTTTTTTTTTCAGAAACCCATGAAGCGGCAGTTTCTGAAAAACAAAAGATTCATGACTTCCACACTCTGGGAGTTTTCTCCCAAGGTGTGGAGATCATTATTGTTTTTTCCTGTCCCTCACAGGCAAGTTTTTTTGCAGTGATTGGAAAAGAAAATGATTTTAGGCTTTGGTCAACTGAGCCATCAAGAAATCCACTGATTGAAAAGTTGTAGTCTGCCCATCTGTAAATAAGGCAGGTGGACAAAAGCTTGGAGGGCAGGGTACTCCGTCATATTTGCAACGGTATAACCTGTACGCCAACCTCTAAATCAGGGGCCTAATGTTTGTTATAGTCTTGTTAAAGGCTGTGCAAAATATATAAAGAGGTGAAACAATCATAGACCTGCGTTGAAATCCACCGGTTTCTCTCCTAGATATATATTGAGCATCATATTGTTACAAAGAAATATTTACTTTGATGAATGCTCATTTACTTTTTAATTGATTTATGTATTTACAGCTTTCTTTTGTCCTTAGTTGTGAAATAACCCTCTCTTTCTTTTACTGTCAATGTGCAGAAAAAATAGAGTGGATAACATTTGAGATGTTATGACTTTTTCGGTTTGACCAGATTAATGTTTTTCTAATGTATAAGGTGTGTTAGATGTATTCATAATTCAAAACCTCTGAACACAATATGCAAAAAATGTATTTAATAGTTACAAAAATCACAACCAAGTATACCATTATTTTGCAATAGAATGAGAGATAAAGCAGAACAGTTGTATTGTTGCATTTGTTATGGGTATCGGTGTGGGATGTTGTGTTTATGTTTGAGATAAGCTGTATAGAGTAAAGTTTTTGAGACTTATGATTTGTTATGTTATGTTATGTTATATATTTCTTATAACGCGCACTGCTAGTCGGGACTGTCCTGGCGCGGGAGAAGATTCAAGTGTCAGAAATAAAAAAGAGAAAGCATGTGGATTACGTGACTTGCCTGAATAAGAAGGTTTTTAGGTGTTTTTTAAAATATGCAAGGTTTGTCGTGTGTCTCAGATGGTCAGGGAGGCTGTTCCATAACTGGGCGGCTCTGACCGTCATGGATTTTCCCCCGAGGCGAGCTCTCTTAAATCTGGGAGTGACCAGGTGTCTGAGGGAGGCAGATCTCAATTGTCGCGGGGGATGATAAAAAGCAAACCTGACACTGAGGTATGGTGGGCATGGACCGTGTAAGGCCTTGAAGGCCAGTGTTAAGATTTTGAAGCGCACTCTGAGAGCAACTGGGAGCCAGTGAAGTTCCGCAAGTTGTCTCCGTACACTATGGCATCTGGGGATGTTAAATAGAAGCCTCACTGTCGCGTTCTGGACTACTTGAAGTTTGCGAAGCAGGAAATCAGGGGCGCCCACATATAATGCGTTGGCGTAGTCCAGACGCGAGAGGATGAGTGCTCTGGCCACTGTTTCCTTCGCTTCCTGGGGAAGAAGTGGAAAGAACTTCCGGAGGGTAGTAAGAGTCCCATAACAGGTTCCCGCCAATCGCGAGATCTGATCTCGGAAGCACAGATCGACGCCAAACCAGATCCCTAGGTTTTTTGCAACTCCACAATTTCCAGATGGGCACGGCAATCCAGTGGGCCAGATGGATTCCTTAAATCCCACTGGGAATTGGCCATACAGGAGAATCTCCGACTTGTCCTCATTGCATTTGAGAGCAGCCTTAGCCAGCCAGGCAAATACTGAGGACAAGCATAATTGGACTCTCATTGTATCGAGGTTGTTCTTGTCCCACGTGAAGAGAAGCTGGGTGTCATCGGCGTAGGCCATTATTTTTGCACCCAGACTCTCTGCAAGATATACCAGGGGGGTCAAGTATACATTGAAGAGCAGGGGGTTTAGAGTCGACCCTTGGGGGACTCCAGTGTCCACCTTGCTAATCGATGACTGGTAGGGGGGGAGCCAGATTTGTTGTGACCGGTCCGTGAGAAAGGACTTGACCCATTTGAGAGCCGCGCCAGTGATGCCAATGTCCTCTAGCCTAGAGATCAGCTGGGCATGAGGAACCATGTCGAACGCGGCAGAGAGGTCCAATAAAATTAGGGCCGCTCTGCCGCCTCCGTCCAAACAGTCCCTGATAGCCTCAGTGACCTTCACTAGCGTGGTCTCGGTGCTGAAGGAGGAGCGGAAACCTGACTGGGCAGGGTGTAATGCCCCAGTAGATTCCACAAACCTCTCAAGTTGGCGAAAAGCCACTTTCTCACAGACTTTGGCTAGTGCTGGGAGCAAGGAAATGGGTCTATAGTTAGAGGCAACCAGGGGGTCTGCGGAAGGTTTTTTAATTAGTGGGAGAAGTTTGGCTTGTTTCCACTGAGATGGTACGTTACTTGTTAAAAGGGATTCGTTGACCAGGTCAGTGACTACCGGTGCAATAACTTCAGCCACTCCACTCAGAACTCTGGCCGGACAGGGGTCCGCCTGGGAACCTGATTTCAGCGCCTTCAGAATAGCCAAGACATCCTTCACCTCAACCTCTATGAAAGAGCACATTACTTCTTTGGTCTTTATGCTATTAGAAGGAATGAGGAGGAGGGGGAAGGTGTCCTGTTCTTGTGTGGCCTGGGCAGGTGGGGGATGGGCAAAGCCAATGATCTTAAGGCTGTCTTGAATTTTCTTTATTTTGTCAATAAAGTAAGTGGACAGTTTTTCACACCACTCCTCCGAGGGGGGGGCTACCTGAGTTTCTGCAACCGGGGACGTGAAACTTTTTACTATGGCAAATATTTCTTTACTATTGTTTTTAGCTTTAAGAATCCTGTCTGCATAGTAATCTCCCTTGGCTTTCTTAATTGCAGCATAGTAATCTTTTTGCCCTGCTCTGAGTTTTGCCTTAGCTAACGGGCAATACTCCCTTCTCCACGATCTTTCCAACATTTTACAGTTTATTTTTAAACTTTTAAGCTGATCCGTGTACCAGGGGGAAGCCGGGGTGGCTCGTGGGCGAATATTCGCTTTAGTATGCGATAACCGGCTTGCGGAGGTGCTGATCCATGACGAGAAGTTCTCGACCGCTTCTTCGAGATTTCCCGACTTATCCGGCAGAGTGTGGGATAGGGAGGTTGCCAGAGCTGGGATACTAATCCTAGGGGGGAAGGGGGTCTGTTGTTTATCAGCTGTGGCACGAGCCCTATCCGTTGCCCAGGAGAAGTTTACCAAGAAATGGTCCGACCATGTAACTGGGGAAGAAGTTTCGATGATAACACCAACATTGGAATAGACCAAGTCAAGGCAGTGGCCTCCACGATGGGTAGTATCCGGCCCTTGCATTTTAAGCTGTGCTAAGGTGCATAATTCCACAAGGTCACTAACCCCAGGGGCTGTAGGGACGTCCGCGTGTATGTTGAAGTCCCCCAGGAGCAGAAACCTAGGGAATCTCAGCGCTCTCTGGACCACTAATTCCTCCAATGATGGAATGAAGGAGCCCAAAGCGCCCGGAGGGCGATAGATGAGAAGCCCACCCAAGGTGAAATTAGGCGTGAGAGCAATTGAAAATTCCAGTGCTTCCCCATCCTCGATGACCCCAGTGCATTCCTTGATCAGGGACCATTTATCTCTATAAATAACTGCCAGTCCTCCTCCCCTACCCGAGCTGCGATCCCCCCATGTGATTTTGAAGCCCCTAGGAATAGCTAAGTCAATAGTGGGGGCATAATGAGTGTGCAGCCAAGTCTCAGTCACAAATAAGAGGTCGAGCGAGTTGTCGAGTATCAGCTCACGGACCTCTTCCGTGTGTTTGACTAGAGACCGGGCGTTAATGAGAGCAGCTCGGATTTGGGGATCTCCCTCTTTTTTTCCCAAGTCGAATGGGGAGGGAAGGTCCAGTTTAAGTTGGAACTGGCATAAAGGGCAGACCACATTAGCAGAGTGTTGGACCTCCCATGCCTTGCAGATATCGCAGGTGATTTTGTTGAGGGATAGAAGTACTTCTCTGCTATACCTTATGTGGGGGGTCGCCTGCTGGGGCTCTGGCCGAGCAGCATCTCTGGCCCTGCGCGCTGCCGGGGCGCGGACGGGCGCAGACGGGCTTACCTTAGGCGCACCTTCGGCGTGCCATCGACGCGCCCGCTGCGCCCGTCCGCTGCGCTCCCGGAAGCACATTTGCTTTTTATGTGGCGGGTATTGAGAGTGACAGTAGTGGTGCAGGAGTTGTTGGTCAGTATGTAGGTATAAATTATAGGATGTCTGGTCTGGGGGTTAGAATTTACCATGAGGCAGTTGATTTATTTGAGGGTAACATAGGGAGGGCTCTGCGCTCAACCAGGAGTAACCTTGACTTCTGGGCTCCCTGCCTTTGTCGGTTGCGGGGCGTGTGGCATTATTAAAAATGATAACCCTCCCCCGTTTACTTTATTACTTTGTTACCCTGCCGATTTGGATACCTGGAAAGTGCTTTGCCCAATTCAACTCCATGGTTTCGAGCTTCCTGTGGGGAACGGGACGAAGAAGAGTGTCTCTGCCGACCATGATGTACCCACGTCGGGAGGGAGGCTTTGCAGTGCCGGATTTGAGGCTTACTACAATGCAGCCCAGTTCCAATGGCTCACACAACGGCTGGCAGGGAAGCTGGGAATGGAGACAAACCAGAGAAGAAGGGACCTAGAGCTTCGTCACTTGAATCGGATTTTGCTACCGTTCCCTATGCGGGAACGTGAGGTATCCAGGGATCTATGGGTCCTGAGGCAATGTTGGTATAGGGCTATACGACGCAATAAAGGGGTCCGGCATATGCCCCTGAGATCCCGGTGTGGTTCTGTGAGGAGCTCCCCCATGGAGGAGATTGACAGCGGCTACATGACTGGGAGGAATCGGGGATCTCCTCCATTGGAGATCTGTATGAAGATGGTGCACTTTTACCATTTCAAGACCTCATGCAGAGGCACGAACTTCCTGCTCAGGACTTTCTCTTGCACGCGGGATTAACAGCTGCTGTGCACAAGCACTGGAAAAAAGGGTTAGCGAAACCACGGGTCTTCCTTCCCTGCCAGTATGTGGTCACCTCTGTAGGTAGGATCAAGGCGGTGACGTGCTTGTATCGGAGGTTGACCCAGGGCTTGAGGACACCTCTGGAGGGACTGCGTATTGAGTGGGAAACTGACCTGGGAACGCCTATAGAGGAGAAACCTTGGGAATTGTTAATGGAACGGGCCTGGAAATGTTCCCGAAACGCGAGATTCCAACGCATTCAATTTTATGTGTTTCATCGGGCGTATCTTACGCCTCACAAAATTAATGAGTTTTTTGGCTTCCACGCTACCTGCCCACGATGCAGACTGGAGGGTGCGGTATGCATACACATGTTCTGGGATTGTCCGCTGCTTCGGGGATTCTGGGGAGAGGTACTGGCCAAACTGACGGAGGTGACGGAGAGGGACCTGCAGAATACTCCAGGGGTGTGCCTGTTGCACTGGTTCCCCCACACTTCCCACAACAAAACCACCAGTAAGTTCCTAGACCTGGGGTTAGTTCTAGCCAAGCGTGAAATCACTAGAAATTGGAGGGCGGCCACGGTCCCTAGCGTTGCGCGCTGGCTAAGTGACTTTACTAAGTGGGCGGATTGCGAGGGGACGCTCCGCCTCCAATTAGCTCGGAGGACTGACAACGACAAATTCTGGGAGTCGGCGAGAGCCTAGGTGGCGTTGGTGGATTTGCTCAAGAATCCGACTGAGGATGATGACTGACCTCGCCGGCTATAGGTGCCCTCTTTATTATATGAGACTGCAACAACAGGTAGTGAGTTGAGAGAATGGGAGGAGCAAGCGTGGAAGTGGGAGTGTCCCTCCGGCGGAGATGTGGGCTACTGACATAGGACTAGGGTGGAGTATGCAGAACACATTATGAGCATTACATGCGCGGCTAGGGAAAGCGACATGTCTGAGGGGAGGTAGGTGGTAGGGTTCGGGGGGGGTAGAGGGCAGGGAGTTTGAGTTGAAGGGGGGGATTTTGTTTGTTTTAATCCGTGCTGAAACATAGAGGCTGACAGTGCCTGAATAGGCTCAGAGCAACACAATTTAGCCCTGTAGAAGTGTGTCTCGGGTTCACTGGGATATAACTCTTGCTATTAGAAAGGCCTCACTCTATATGTGGAACAAATGGATGGACTAACACAGACTTGGCGGGGCGAGGCAAAATCTGGATGGGGATACAATTATTGGTCAAGTGTTGCGAGACTAAGGTAATGAAGTTGCATGTATCGGTGAGTTGTTTGTGCATTGCATGAAAACCTAATAAAATATGTTTTTAAAAAAAATAAAAAACTTATAGAATGTCTGGTGCAGGTGTTAATGTAGGGCTCCGAAGGAGGTGGAATGTAGTTACAGAAGTAAGCGAGACTTAAAGAGTAGGAAGTGGCGTGTTTCCTATTGGAGGATTAAAAGCAATGGTCTCCAACTAATCAATCACATGTTACTAGTAGCTCGCAGACTGCCATTGAGTAGCTCACATATGATAATTGCCTGTCAACAAGCTTGAGAATATACAGGTGCCCACCTGATAACACAGCTATTTAAAACACAGCTCCCGTTCCTATGATTTACTCAAACGCTGACAGTGCTTGAGGACGCAGACTACCCTTTTCTGAAAATAATTTCTTCTTTTTCTACTTCTTTCTAGCCTCATTTTACATGTCTTTCTGTTTTCCTTGCTTTTATGTCTCTCTTTCATTTCTCAATGTATTTTATTCTCTCTTTCTTGCTGTCCTCTTTCTTTATTTTCCCTCTTTCCCGCTTCCCCCCTATTTGTTTACACTATCTCTTTCCTTCCCTCCTTTGTTGTGCATTCTTTTTCAGTTCTCTTTCTTTTTTCTTATTGGCTTAATATTCTTCTTGATATTTTTCTTTCTTTTTTTCTCATTTCAACCTCTATTTTCAATTTTTCCTCCATTTCCAGTTCTTTGTATCTTTCTTACTATTTCTTTCTTCTCTTTTTCAATCTTGTGTCTCTCAGTAATTCTTTCCTTTCTTCTTTAATTTTTTATTTTTCTCCAATTTCTGTTTTTCTCTTTTCTTCGTTTATTATTCTTTCTTCTATTCTTACTTAATTTCCCTCCTTCTCTCCTTCTTTTCTTTTGTCCTATCTCCATCTTTCCCAATGTTTTTCTTTCTCTGGTTGTTTCCTTCTCTCCCTTCTTTTTTTCAGTCTTATCTTTTTTCTCTGCCTTCATCTTCCCTCCCCTGTTATTCTTATTCTGTATTTCTCCTTTTGGTGTTATTACTTATTGTTCTGTTTCTTTCTTGTTCTCCTTTCTTCATCCACAAGGATCTTTTCTTAATTCCACCTCTGATCTGATCTTGTCCCTTCTGTTTTCTTCTACTTTTTTTCTCTTATTTTTTTTCTTTCTTTCCTTCCATTGTTTTCTCGCTGTCTTTTTCTTTCTCTCACCTTCTTACTTCATTCTTTCTCTGTTGTGCTCTTCATTCTTTTGCGTACTTCTTTTTTACCATGCCTTCTTTCTTCCTGTATTTTCATTCAACCTTTCCTAGTTTGTTTCTTCGTCTTTCATGTCTTCTTAATTGCTTTCTTCCTTCATTTCCTGCATTTGACTCTTTTCTCTGGGTATTTTGTCCTCGTTGTTTTTTTCCTTTATTTTGTTATTTCTTTTCCTATATTTCTCTTTCTTTCTTTCTTTCTTTCTTTCTTTCTTTCTTTCTTTCTTTCTTTCTTTCTTTCTTTCTTTATTTTTTTTTTTCTTTCTTTCTTTCTTTCTTTCTTTCTTTCTTTCTTTCTTTCTTTCTTTCTTTCTTCCTTTCTTTCTGTTTTTCTTTCCTGCTTTCTTTCTTTATTTTGTCATTCTTTCTTTTTGTTTTATTTATCTTCCTCTCTTATACTCATCTCTCTATTTAGGTGTTTCAAGAGCAAAGGGACAACACTGATCCCCAGGGACCCCAATTGTAAACCTTTGCGTTACAGCTCCTGTTCTATTAATACTTTATGCTCCCTGTATCTGGAATGAAGAACTTAAGGGTACTCTAGGGGCAGTGTTTAAGTTATTTGGTCTCTGTGTGCATTTATAAAATTCCTATATTAGACAGTAGCTCAGGGAAGGTTTGAGACTCCTGATTTAAAGAGTGTAATTGAACTCTAGGAAAGAAGTATATGCTAGCTAGTTGTAACTGATGTCTTTTGTGATGCAGGAGTGTAGAACAGCAAACATTGGGATGTAGGTTTCATGAACGATGTAGGTAGTGAAAGTGTGGTATGGAAGTGCAGTGTAGATGCAGGTTATAGTTTAGCTGGTGGTGTCAGATTTCCCTACAAAAGTATGAGAGTGTCATGCTTACCCTAATGTGCATTGCATAATGATGTTCAGTACACTCATTTTCTACAGGCAGGCCATTTAAGGCACACTATTTCTTTCTTCCTCAGGACACACCCTAATATCAATATAATAATTCATCACTATCAACTCTAAAGTACTACTACACCCAACTAAAGGACCTGGAATGATAAAAAACATAACATTCAAACACTAGATAACACAAAATTAACTGTTGTCTTTTGAGTGCTAACAGCAGAGAAACTCCTTACTAAAACTTTTAAAAGGGAATAATTGAATATTGCACCCACAATAGTATCAGAGATGGTAGTTAAAAAGATCAGCACATTGCATTTTACTCCTTCCTAAAGAATTCTTAATGGAAATACATGAGAAACCGGTGTGTACATAACAAAACTGTTTGGAACATGCCATATTTTATAGTTAATTACTTTTTTATCTGTGCAATGGTTTTAATTAACTATGCACTTTACAAATAAAACTGACTTACTTAAACTTACTTAGTTAATAAGGCCATTTTAAAAATAATGTGTATGGATACAGTGTTACGTTAAGTGTTTGCAGTTTAATTGAAATAGAAATACTATCGCTGAATTTCAAACTCTGTGAAATCAAATATAACTTCTTGCTGCAGACACAGCTGAACTAGCACCTAATCTATCATATAGGTCCATCTGACATAATGTTCTGACACAGTTGCAGCTGGTGTCAATGCAGTACTGCACATAGAGTTTTTCTGCTCTGCCTTCAATGAACGGCCCCAAGTGCAAGGTCAACATGTGGCCATACATACTGGATTTTCATACGGTACATCAGCCTGTCTGAGCGCTACTGATTTTCCTGCTAACAGCCCTTATTTTATTAAATCTGTCATCCTTTGTCAAATTCTATTGAAGGTGTTGTACCTGAATAGCATGGTCAGAATATTGACTGACATAATACTCTGTACTAAACATTGTTCATAAACATTATTGCCACATTTAGGACATGATATTTATGTCAAATGATCAACTATTTTTTTAATTTTATTAGAATTCCATAGTAGCAAAATAAATAATATATAACTGAACACATACATCAAGACTTCCATCATTGCCCATTTTAAGCCCCAATCCTAACCAATGCCCTCAACATCAAGTTAACATGAAGTACAAACTATATGATACATAATAGACTTAATTACCCCGTCATATACTCCCTCACGGATGTACGTTGTTACGACGCGTGGTATTACCACGCATACTGTTACAACGCGTATTTTACAACGCAAGTCGTTCCAACGACTTGCGCTGTAGGGGTGCGGACTTAGGAATAGTTTAATTTACTATTCCAACACCAGCCTATGTACAGTAGGGAAGGTGTTGGAATAGTAAATCTACTATTCCTTGTCCTTTAGCGCCCTCCAGCGCAAGTCGTGTTTACGACTTGCGTTCTAAAATACGCATTGTAACGTTACTGCGGGGTAACATCCGCTTCGTAAAGGACTTTCCCCCTCCCTCACCACCCCCTAAATCATTAACCCTAATCTCCTTTTTCTATATCCTTTAACAGGATATAAACTGTATTCCATGTGGTACTCATTGAGAAACTTGGCCCGCCACATCTCAAAGGGCGGAGCCTCTTGCTGTAGCTAAAGTGAGGCAATTGCCAACTGAGCAACCACCGTGGCCATAAAAATAGGATAACGGTGTTCATATAGTAGCTGCCCCTGGCGGAAATCTTCCCCAATACCAAGCAACATCATAGACTGAGAAATTTTAACACAGTCCCCGGTTATTTCTGACAAAAACCTCTCTATAGATTCTATCAGAGTGTCCAATACCGCACATGCAAAAAACACGTGCACAATGTCTGCACTATCCTTTCCACAGCGGCAACACTTCCCACCATGCTGACCCCCCCACTTCATCATTTTAAGAGGGGTATAATACAAATTGAATAACATTTTATGATGATGACTTTTAAGGCTGGCTGCAGGAAAGATCCTCCCTGTCAAATCAATAGATTTTTCCAATGAGATTTCAGGGTTCCCCAACCATGTTCTCCATCTCATATTATATTTTTCTAGATCATCCGTTCTGCCCTCTAACAGTGTTTTATAAATTAGCTCGATGTTTCCCTGCTGTCTAATAGATTCTACAATTTTAAACTTCATAATGCAAATAGGGTGTTTTCCCAGAAAGTCCCTTACTTGTAAGTATTTAAAAAATTGAGTTATGGGTAGATGGAATTTATCCGCCAACTCCGCAAATAAGAGTAATCTCCCATCATCATGATATAAGTCGCCAAGTCAGGTAATCCCCTTCCTTCTCAAGCCTAAGGCCACCTGGTCGCAGAAGATCGGGGGCAGCACTCCTGTGGCATTAGTGGGGTATACATGGAAAGTACTGGAATCTCGAAGCTTTTCCATACAGTCTTCCAGACTTTAAACACAGCATTTAATACCTTGAAGTGCGTTCTTTTAAAATAACTGCTGGACACTCTTTTGAATAGGCAATGCTTGACTTTTGACCCTAGAATCATCTGATACATTGAGGGGGCTTTGGCCAGATTACTAATCTCTTCTCCAGTACGTAAAATACGTGCATTAACCAAAATACAGGAACAGTAATACAAAGCAAAGTCAGGGATAGACCATCCTCCTTTCTCAAGAAGGAGTCATATATCGAGCAGTCCTACAAGGTTTCCAAGGGGCCCAAATAAACTTACTACAGAGAGATTGTAAATATGTAAATATTGAATTTGCTTATAGGATACCTCCAGGGGCACAGCCCTAAAAAAATACATAACTCGCGGTAAGACATTCATTTTCAGAACGTTAGCTCTGCCACTAATGACAGATGGAGATTCTCCTACCTTTCAAGTGTGCATTTTACTCCCCAAATAATATTGCCCCAATTAACCTCAATGATCTCTTTAACAGAGGTACGGATCTTAATACCCAGATAGATAGCTTCCTTAACACACATAGCATCCCCATCCATTGCTTGACTTGTACATAAAATTTGGGTTTTAGCAGTATTAAGTTTATACCCAGAAAGTGGCCCAAAAGTCTGCGCCAGGGATTCTATTTCAGGTATAGCGAGACAGGGATTACAAGTAACAATCGCTATATCATTGGCATGAACCATTACAGAATACTGTTCTTGTCGTACTTTACAAGGCAAAATCTTTCTACTTTGTTCTAGCATAAGAATAAAAGGGTTAATATACAGCGTAGATAAAAGTGGTGAACAAGGACAGCCTTGTCGTGTGCCTCTAGAAATCGCGATGGTCTCTGAGTGATATCCCATTGAGCAAATTTTCGCTCACGGGAGATGATAAAGGGTGTTTTAAGCACGTATATAGCCCTGCCCCAAACCCATGTGTTGCAGTCCCCATGAGAGGAAATGCCACAAAACCCGGTCGAGCGCCTTTTCGGCATTGAGTAAAATCAGGCCAAGTTCTCGAGATTCTACCTGTACGATATCTTGGAGAGTAATTACTCTACACACATGGTCTACGGTCCCTCTCCCAGGTATAAAGCTGTGTTGTTTTAACAATACTATTGATGGTATAATTTTTGCCAACCGTGTGGCAAAGATTTTTGCACAGATTTTACCGTTGGCATTAAGAAGATAGATTGGATGATAAGACCCCGGTAATTCAGATGGTTTCCACTTTTTCTTCAACACACAAATATTGGCCTCGGACCAGGTTCGTGGAATCTCCCCTTTTTGTGAAGTTTGATAAACTTTAAGCATATAATTTTTTATCTCCTGAAAAAAGATCTTAAATACTTCCAAGGGGGGTCTGTCTGGTCCCGCAGCTTTCCCTACTGCAAGAGAATTTATGGCCTGGAAAATATTGGGGAGATATTTTTTGATTTGATTTATTTAATAATTTTTAATAATAATAAAAAAAAATAATAATAAATTTAATAATAAAATAATTAATAATAAAATTCAATGTTCCCCCATCCTAATAGGTTCAACATCCGTTTGAGCCAATTTGCCCCATAAAGTGGCTGGAAGTCCCATATCTGTCGGAGAAAGGCCCCCAGTATTGTTCTCTGTATATAATTCTGTATAAAAATCATGAAACACTATAAGAATTTTCTAGGGATCAGACACAATAACCCTATCCGTTCTTTATTCGTCCTCTTATATTTGCAATTTCTAGGCTAAACATCGGCCCGTGGCCTCGCCATACTCATGACACTCTTTTCTATATGTTTGATATTTTATGGCGCTCTCCTTGCTCCATTCTAGATTAATTTTGGCCTTACATCTCGCTAGATTATTCTGAAGTGGTGTGGTGTTATATCCTGCAGCTAACCCGTTAACTAATTCCTCTTCGACAATCTTAAACTCATCATAAAAAACCTGCAATGCCTGTTTCACTAATTTACATTTGAAATACCCAAGGCTCTGTGTTTCCCCTCTAAATCCAGCTTTGGATGTATCCCATACAGTCCCTCAGGACGCGGAGTGTCTATTAATTTGCAAAAATTCCTTTATCCACACCTTCATGTGTTCAATAAATTTTTCAGCCATCAAATGCTTCCTGTCAAATGTAAACGTTCTCGGGGCTACACACCGAGCAAGGTCCGGGATTTCAACTACCACAAGTACATGGTCCAATGTCACCCTTGGGTATACACAGATTTAGTAATTGAAATAGAGCCTTGATGACCCGGGGTTTCCTACCTGTATAGTTTCGCCTCCAATTTTGAAAAGCTTCGGAGGTCAAATTTATATTAAGATCCCCACACAAGAATAACAGAATGGGCCATTTAGCAAGCTCCCCATTCAAATATTCCAATATTGGGGCTTCATCAAGGTTAGAGCCGTATATTGTACAGAGGGTAAATATAACCCCTCCTGTCCTACATTCCACAATGGCCCAAAATCAGCCTGATGTGGATACACCACATCGGGCTGAACCACCGAAGCTCTCTGGAGACCCTCTGCCTTTTATTATAATTATTTAACCCGCACACATTCAGTGTGCATATTCGAAGGCCTAAATTTGCCATAAATTCAAGGTTGCCATACCTACAGGCCTATACGCAAACCTTTTAACCCTCTGTACTTTTCTTTGCTGCTATGAATCTTCCTTTTTCTTTTACTTTTACCCCCCACCCTCCTCCTTACCCTCTCCACCACCCTCACCCCCAACACCACCCCAACAGCACACCCCACAGCCCCACTACCTCGAGGCTTTAGGACTGTTAGTCCTAGCGGTGACATGCTCCCTACACCCAAAAGTCCCTCCCACACCTGTGAAGTCCCCCAACAATTGAACCTAACAAAAAAACCATTAACCTACAGATCAATAGGCCACAGACAGTATGCATACTCATTCTCTTCCCCCATGACATAACCTGTTGCAACAGCTGGGGGGTATACAACTTGATAAAGAAGAGTTATGCAAATAATTAAGCATTAGAGCACAAAAGGAAGCTGCAAATTTGATAATAATTCTATAAACCTAATCCCTCCTTATCCTTCTTTGAGGGTTTGCAGAAACTCTTTCGTCAAAATTTCAGAGGTGAAAAACCTAGTATTCCCTTTATGGATGATTTTAAGTTTGGCTGGTTGTAGTAAGAAAGCTTGGGCCCCCTTAGTTTGAAATGGTAGAATAAGCTGAGGTAATTGCCAGTGTTTCTCTACCGTCTGATGGCCGTAATCTGGCCTAACAAAAAATTCAACCCCCTTGCCAACTCTTTTCCTATCGAGACGGGCAAGATCGGAAACTGCTTCTCGTGCCAAAAAGTTGTTAAATTAAATCAGTATGGCCCTTGGTTTAGCCACTTCTGCCGACTGACCTGGCCGGGCCCGGACAGAAAAGGGAAAACGGTGAGCCCTCTGAATCCTCTGTCTGCCAGTCCCATTGAGTTCGTTCTGGAAACGCCTCAGTAAACAATTCAATAATAAATTTACGAGGGTCCTGTCCTTCAACCCCCTCCGGAATTTGAAAGACTCGCAGATTGTTCCGCCGAGCTCTGTTCTCCAAATCAATAATTTTCCATAGCATCATCTTATGTGAAGCTAGTTTATCCTCCAAATACGAAATACAGGCTTCTGCCTCGGTAATTCTTGCAGTAAACTCTGAGCAAGTCTTGGCGATACGCCGTACTGAATTTTGTAATTTACGACAGACATTCTGTGTCCTTTGGCTTTCTAATCGCGTTTCCTCCCTGTGAGTAATCACTGTTCGATATATAAGACTCAAGGATACCTCTTCTGATGGCTCTAGTGTTCTACGCACCACAGAGGGGACAGATTTATCCGGGGTTCTAACCATTGACTTTTGCATCGGTAAAGAGGAATTGACAAAGTAGCAAGACTCCTCTGTCAAAGCCCTTTTCTTCCGCATTTTCTGGGGGCTCCCCTCCGATGAATCCCTTTCCGTATCCTCAGGGGGTGTAGTACTATGCTCACTCAGTTCATCCCAATGTTGAGCCATATGCGTTTTCCCATTTCTCATCATCTCCTCACTGGATATATCCGAAAGTTCTGATAATGACAAGAACTTATCCACAAGATCCACCAACTCCGCCTCCTTTGGTGGTGAATCTAGACTGTGTGACTCTGTCCCATTAAGAGCCCCAGCCAAGCCAACCGAGCCATTTTCGCTTCTAACCACAATGTTATTATCATTACAAAGCTTCTGTGGTACAACTGGTTCAGTATCTTGGCAACCCAGTTCCAGGGGTTCACCCCACTGTTGTTCACTCCTGCAGGATTGCGCCCATCCTTTTTACCAGCGCCGTTAGCCAGATCCATATTGCTGCCAGATATTAAATTGTCCACGGCAACAGCGTCATACAGAGAAATCTGCTGAGCACCTGAACTCTCCTTCATGATGACTGGGGGAACCAACAACAGCTTCAGCACCCAATGTTCCTAGGAGCTTGTCTGTTTGGGTTATTCGGAACACCCTGGATCCCCCTTTTCCCACTCTTCCCACCTTTGCCTTGTGAGAACATTTGCGGGATAGTGCATTTTTCGAGACTGGCCATGCCCGTAGAGTTACCACAGGCACAGCTCTTGCCTTTATTTGTTTTACCATTGAGAGTAGAGGCTTTCTTACGGCTCAGCGGCTCTGCGGTTTTTCCTACCGTTCCGCAGACAGTTCCAATGGCTGCCACTGTAGCAGCAGCGGTAGCACCATCAGCCAGGGCCTGGGCTTTCCCTCTAGCTCCTTTAGGCGGCATTATCAGTGTTCTGCGATATCCTGTTCTCGACTCTCCAGTAGTTTTGCCTGCAACAGTTGCTGCTTCTCGGCTCGGCATCTACGCCCGGCACCTTGCGGCTACAATGTATCCAAGTCGGATTTTGCTGAGATAACCTGAACATGCCAATAGTACCAGGACTGAGCTTCGCACACCTCGGTAAGTGCTCAGACCCACTTTCACCCTCTCGTCCTCTCACTCTCCACAGCACATCTTCTTCACGGGTGTAGGAGGACAGGGCTACCATCTCACACGACTGAGCGGGCGGCCGCCATCTTGCCTCTGTCAAATGATATTCTATATGTAATATTCTGATATATAGTTCTGTTGATTTCTACATTCCCACCCACTGTAAAACTAAGACACTGTTCTCGTTATAAGAGCTGCTATATTTCTTGTAACTCCCATGATATCCCCAATCCAACAAAATCCCTTCTATTTCCTTTGGGTAACTGATTAGACTTTTTCATGTCAGTAATATCTTGTTTTTTTTGTGCCCCATTGCGTCTCCCATGCACTACTTCTGCCAGGCTCTCTACTCACATCCATTGTGGCGACAAGTTGATCATCCTGTGCAACATTTTTCAGATACTTTGAGAGAGCCATCTGTATAACCCTGTTAACCATTCAATCGCAACACTGCTAGTTTCCATACCGGCTGCAGACCATAATGGAACTATCTGGAATACCAAAGTTCTGACTGAATGATCAGAAGTAATTCTGCTTTGCCCTGAAGGTTCTGAGGTTTTCCAAGACTGAATGAACGATCACCATCTGTTGGTGAGAACCTGTTGCTTACCGAGTCCGTCAAGATGCTATCCAGAGTGTCAGCAGTCACCAACATGTTGCTCATTGTCACCTCCCTTTGAGTGATGGTAGTATACATACAATGTACAATGGCTAGTTCCTGCTGGAGTGTTAACTGGAAGAAAAAGTAAATTTCATACATGTGATTAACAGAGTCAATCAGGAACTTATTCACAAACTGCAACATACTGCAAAATGCTTATCCCAAAACCTTTGTCTGAAGACCTCTGCCTCCACCTCTCTTATCTTTACTAGAAGATCTTTGCCCTAGACATACAACTATAATTTTGTACTACCCGTGGGAGGGATGGGAGTGAGTGGCTGGAAAACAGGTAATAGTTATTACTAAATGGGAGAGCTTTAGGTAAAGGTAGTTTGGGTATATATATTCATTAAAAACCAAAGGTTATAGGGAGGTTACAGTTAGGTTCAGATTTTCCACACTCAAAACCATAGAAATTCAGCAGTTATAGCTAGAGTTATCTCAAGTAACTATAACTTGTGCCTAAGGTAATTATAACTCAACCCCGCCATGAACTGTTATCTCATCAACAATTTGACAGCAAAAGTTGCACTGATATTATCATTAATATCAGAGAAGATGTCACGAGTGAAGTATAATGTGAGGTGCATGGTGACCTTGCGAGTTATAGTTGCCTTTGGGCACAAGGTATAGTTACTCCCCATTAGTAACAGTGCCGGGCCATTGGGAACAGGGTCCCTAAGGCTTGAATCAGCCCGGGGAGGGGGTCTGCGTGCCCTCTCACCCTTCTTACCTTTATCTGTACCCCAGAAGATGGAGTCCGAGGCTGAAAACGGTAAGAGGCCTATGTGCTGCCCTCTCAATATTTTATAAAGCTGGGCCCCGGGAAATGGGGACATCAGGGTTGGCTCATCCTTGGGAAGTGGGCCACGTACACATCTGACCTATATGCATATACAAAAATTAATGTGCCCTCAAGTAATACAACTGGTGCTATGTAAAGCGCTTTGATACCCGATTCGGGTCAAGTTCGCGCTATATAAAACTCTGTAAAAAAAGAAAAACATGGGACCTTACCCGCCCAGGGAATTAAAGAAAACAAGCACAGGAGACTGTACTTGTTTATTTTTTTTTTATTTGGCCACAGATGCTCTGAGGCATCCGTCTGCACGATGAATTCTTTCTGGAAGTGAGGAGTGGCCAGCACCGGAGCTGTGCACATCGCGCGCTTCAGTGTTTCGAATGCCTCCTGGCAAGCAGCCGTCCAGCAGCCCCGCAAGACCAGCCGTCTTGCGGGGCTGCTTCTTGGACTTTAGCTCAGTCAAGGGGGCTACGATGGTACCATATCCCTTGACGAACCTGCGGTATTATCCTGTGAGGCCGAGGAAAGCTCGGACCTCAGTTTGGGTTTTGGGGGGCTCCCAGGCCATGATGGTCTCAATTTTGGCCTGGAGGGGTTGCACCTTACCCCCGCCCACCAGGTGTCCCAGGTACACGACAGATCCTGTCTAATCTGGCACTTGCTAGCCTTGATGGTGAGGCCAGCGCGTTGCAGAGCCTGCAGCACCTCCTGGAGATGCTGCATATGGGCTTCCCAGGTGCTACTGTAGACAGCTATGTCATCCAGGTACGCCGCTGAGAAGGACTCCAGGCCAGACATCACCTGGTTCACCAACCACTGGAAGGTGGCCGGAGCATTCTTGAGCCCGAAGGGCATCACTCTGAATTGGAAGTGGCCCTCGGGGGTGGAGAACGCTGTCTTCTCCTTCTCTCCATCAGCCATGGCAATCTGCCAGTACCCTGATGTCAAGTCGATGGTGCTGAGGTACTTGGCTGCTCCCAGCCAGTCAATCAGCTCATACGCCCATGGGATCGGGTGAGCATCTGTCTTGGTGACAGAGTTCAATCCCCGATAGTCCACACAGAACCGAAGTTCTGGTGTGGCACACGTTGGGGGCGCTTTCGGCGCCAACATGACCGGACTAGCCCACGGGCTGCTGGAGGGTTCGATCACCCCCAGCATTTTGGCCACCTTACCCTGGATGCTGTTCTTCACTTTCTCGGACAGCCAGTAAGACTTGGTTTTTACTGGTGGACTGTCCCCTGTGTCCACATCATGGGTACACACATGTGTAATTCCAGGCGTGAGGGAGAACAACGAGGCGTGCTGCGCCAATACCTGGCGGCAGTCCCTCTGTTGCTCTGGGGTCAAGGATGGGGAGAGGACAACTCCCTCCACTTAACCATCCTTCTCCTGGGCCGCCAGAAGGTCAGGAAGAGGCTTACTCTCCTCCTCCTCGCTCCCATTCGTCACCATGAGGAGAACATGCTCTGATCACTCATGGTGAGGCTTCAGGCGGTTGACGTGGAGCACCCGATGGGGCTGACGGGGGGTCTTCAAATCCACGACGTAGGTGGTCTGGCCTCGACGCTCAACCATCTCGTACGGACCAGTCCACCGGTCCTGGAGGGCACTAAGCTCCCCAGGCTCCATGACCCACACCTTCTGTCCAGTGTCCAACTCCACCGTCCGAGTGTTGCGGTCATACCACTCCTTCATGACGGCTTGGCTAGCCTCCAAGTTGTCTGATGCTTCCTTCCACAGCTTGGCCATCTGGTTGCGGAATGCCAACATGTAGCTGACGACATCACGGGGAAGCTTCTTCGAAGTCTTCTCCCACCCCTCCTTAACAAGGCTGAGGGGCCCCCGAACGGGATGGCCATAGAGCAGTTCGAAGGGGCTGAACCCGACTCCCTTCTGTGGTACCTCGCGGTATGAAAACAGCAGGCAAGGGAGGAGGATGTTCCATTTCCACCTCAATTCCTCTGGCAGGCTCCCAATCATACCCTTCAAGGTCTTGTTGAAGCGCTCTACGAGCCCGTTAGTCTGGGGGTGGTAAGTAGTGGAGAACCGATAGGTCACTCCGCACTCCTTCCACATGGCCTGCATGTAGGCCGACATGAAGTTTGTGCCCCTGTCTGACACCACGACCTTGGGGAATCCCACTCTGGTAAATATCCCCATCAGGGCCCGCGCCACCACAGGTGCAGTGATGGTCCACAGAGGAATAGCCTCTGGGTACCGAATGGCGTGGTCCACTATTACCAAGATGAACCGGTGTCCCGCAGAGGTCAGAGGGTCTAACGGCCCAACGATGTGGATACAGGCCCGCTCAAAAGGGGTCCCGACCACCGGGAGCGGTTCCAAAGGGGCCTTCACTTTGGTCCCCATCTTGCCACTTGCCTGGCAAGTCTTGCAGGTCTTGTAGTAGGTGTCAGAGGCAACTCTCATCCTGGGCCAATACAAATGTGGGACTAGCCTCGCAAAGGTCTTGTCCTGGCCCAGGTGTCCAGCTAAAGGAATCTCATGCGCCAATTCCAATAAGAAGGCCCGGTAGCATTGGGGGACCACTAACGCTCTCGAGGATCCATGCACCGGAACCTTAGGCTCACTGTAAAGGAGGCCATTCTCCCAGTACACGTGAAAACTGCCGGTCTCCTGATGAATCGCTTGGGCTTCGGCCTGTCGCCGCATGCCTTCAAGCGTGGGGCACTCCTTTTGCGCCCGACAGAATTCCTCCCGGGTAGGCCCTCCTTCCACATGCCACTCGGCAAGGGTCGGCTAGTCCCCCACGGGAACAACCTCCACCTCCACGGACTCCGGGGGTACCTCCACAGGCTCCCCATCCATCACTCGGGGTGTGTTCTCCACTCCATTCTCCCCTTCAGGACCAGCATTGGGTTGGGCCATTGTCTCAGGCTCCAACCCGAGTTGAGTTTCTTGACGGGCAGCCATGGACCGCGTGACCACGCAAGTCCACTCTGGTAACCCCAGCATCTCAGTGTGGGCCTTAAACTCCACTTCCTTCCAGGCGGTATGTTCCAGGTCGTTTCCTAGCAGACAGTCCACAGGCAAGGCAGGGCTTATCGCAACTCTCAACGGGCCTTGAACTCCTCCCCACTCAAAGGGAACCTGAGCCACGGGATAGTAGCTCAGACTGCCGTCAGCCAACACAGCCGGATGGAACACATCAGGTACTACTTGCTCAGGGGACACCAGCCGCCTCACTACGGTGGTCATGCTGGCACCTGTGTCCCTCAGAGCGTCCACCTCCTCCCCATTGACCTTCACCCTCTGCTGGTACTTAGCAGCATTCCATGGTAAGGGCGTCACTGGGACCATCTCTCTATCCCCAAGTGAAACCAGGGTCAGGCCTGTCTACTCCCCCTCCCTATCTAGGGGCAGCTCTATCCCAAGCGCTACACTAGCCACCCCAGGACTCTTGCCACCTGTGGGGGCTGGTGGTCGTTTGCGACACTGGGCATCTCCCTTGTAGTGTCCAACCTCCCCGCATTCATAGCATCGGACAACTTTTGGCTGCTGACTCCCGTCAAGGTAAGGGGGCTTTGGGGAACTGGACTGAGGTGGGGCACCTACTCCTCTCCCAAACTGTCTAGTTTGTGGGCCTTGTGAGAACTCCTTCTTTTTATCTCCCCCCTCTTTCTTCTGGGGGCCGCCCTGTCCGCCTTTCGGGCCATCTCCCCCGGGGGCCTTGTGTGACACCCGGGTGCTGACCCAAGTATCCGCCTCCTCCGCAAGCTCACGGGGATCAGTCAGCTTGCGATCCACCAGATGTTGGCACAGCTCCGGAAAACATTTATCCAAGAGGTGCTCTCTCAAAAAAAGATTGTACAGGCCCTCATAATCATGCACCTCGCTGCCACGCACCCAACAATCCAGAGCCTTACGGGCATAGTCAAAGAATTCCACCCAATTCAGAGTGGACAGCTTATGGCTGCCACAGAACTTTTGGCGATACCTTTCAGGGTTGAGGCCGAACTTTTTAATGAGCGCTTCCTTCATGGGGGAATACCTGAACTGGTCTGCCTTATCCAAGTACAGGAGGGTGTCCCTGATGTTGGGAGGTATATAACAATACAGGCCACCTCCCCAGTGTTTCTCGGGCACCCATGGGCGGTCAAGGCCACTTCAAACGCCTCCAACCACCTAGCAATGTCATCCCCCTGTGTGTAGCTCGCGATTACCTCCTTGGGTAACCAAAATCTGGGCTCCTGTTGAACCCCTTGTACGCTGCCACCATTGGGACTTCCTGGCGCACCCAATTGCAATGCTCGCAGCTCAATTTCTTTAAGCTGGAGCTCGTGCGCCAACTTCCTTTCTTCCATAGCTAACTTTTTTTCCTCCAAAGCAAGCCTCTTATCTTCCCTTTCTCTTTCCCTCTCGTGCTCTAGTTTGGCAAGCTCCCACTTCAATCGCCTCTCCTCCCTCCTGTCCTCATACTCCTGCGATGACGCACTCCCCCCAGATACACTACTCCCTGCCCCGGAATGTCTTCCTGGCAACACATTGTCGGACATATCAATGTTGAGCAGGCCTGGGTCTTCTGGAGTGCCCACCTCCCATTGCGTGACCTGTCCCTCCTGTTCCCCATCCCTTCTCTCCTCTGGGTGGGCCCTTACCCATGCCCTAAGGCGGTACGGAGTTCTTCCTTTGCGGCTCTCCGCCCAACCGGCACCCCCATCCCCTGACAAAATTCCCTAGCTGCACCACTGTGTACTCCTCCAGATCACCTAGCTGGAACTCCATTTTGCCAGGTGGGGACCCAGATAAAATCAAGGAAAGATATTAGGACGTGGGTACAATACTGGGTCAACACAGGTCTCTACACACTCTACAGGTTAGACAGTGGGGGGGTTAATTGAGAAAGGTTGTAGGCACGATAGGTGTCCAGTCTAATTGCAGCGCACTGTGTCCAACTGGAGGGTGCTGTATAGTCACAGGTCCTGGATCCCACCGCTCGCCAACAAATGTAGGAACTGAGGTCACCAGTTCCCCGGGGGTAGCCTGGCATTAGCAGGTAGGCACCTGAAAACTCAGGTGTTAAGTGACTACACAGCACCCGCATCCACTGAGACAATAAGTGCAGGCAAGGACATAGACCCCACCAGTTACGTTTGATTCAAATTAATACGCTTTTATATAAGATTAGAATCAGGGCAATCAAAAATTCACAGTAGCAATAACTTATTAGTTTCCCTTAAAAGCACACGTGTCTCATCACTCTGCAATAAATACTTAAATGAATAAATATTAAATATTAGATAACCGTTGGCTTGGCAACAACCTTGCTCCTAATCAGCACCTGCAAGGCAATCTTTATAAAGACATTCAAATAACATTGCATCAAGCATCTCATTTAGTGACTAAAAGCATCCAGGAAACTTTTCCTTGGACAAGAGTAAACCGTCCATTAAGTAGGAGTAAAACATTTCATTCTGTATTAATGGACATCACAGTAAAGATTGGGCATCAGCTCATTAGGCGAGAGAACTGGGCATTCATTAAGGCACAGATACCCCTGTATTCAGCAAAAGCACTTCCTTATACCACCATTACCCAAGCATCAGGGCCTACACCAGCTGGCATTCGTCTGGACCCCAGGCAGGGGTTAACCAATGTCTTGGCCCAGTTCAGAGGCCTGGCAGTCTCGCAAGAACTTCTCCCCCACCCAGAGTCATCTAAGGCCAACAGGGCCCAACCACAATGTTCCCCGGGGAGGGGTGAATTCGGGGCCTTCTCCGGCCTTCCGCCCTCCTCCCCTGGGGGTTACCTTCTATCTTCGGCCCTCCGGGGCCCTTGCGTCGGGTCAACTGGTGTAGGAGGGCTCGGGCTCCTTCGAGAGCTCTCCGGTGGTCTGGCACTGTGGGGGGCAGTCGCGAGGTACAGCCGGGCTTCACGAGGCCCCGCGGGTGCAGCAAGCAGGAGAGGATCTCTCGCTCTCGTCGAGCGCTGCTGCGGGATCTGCCCCGGGTCCCAGGCCTACCGAGTCTCACTGGGCCCAGGACCAATCGTAGGAGACAGGGAGGAGGCGCGCCCGCAGCTGCCGGTTGCAGAGCAGCCTGCGGGGGCGTGTAGGCCTCACGCTCGACAGCAGGAAGTGGTGGAGGGGGCACGGCTGGTGACGCGGCAGGCGTCCCCTCACCATGTGACAGGGGAGGCAACGGCTTCGGGCCCGGAGCGGCCTTGTGGAATGTGGCGGAGGCCCTCTCCTGGTCCCGGGGGCCACCGAGGGGGTGATGAAGGCAGCACCGTCCAAGGGAGTGCCAGGCTGCGACAGTGAGTTCCGCAGTGAGCTCAGTCTTTCCAGCGGTGAGGGGGCAGTCTCAACTCTAGCGCTTTGTGACAGAAAGGGGCTCTGGCCTCACAGCGCTTCGTGAAATAAAGGGGCTCTGGCCTCACAGCACTTCGTGACAGACAGGGGCTCTGGCCTCACAGCGCTTCCCAGTGGGGGCACAGTTGACGAGCGCTGGATAGATAATGCTGGCAAAATAGCCGTCGCAGCTATCAGGCAGGTCAGCGTTCTAGCGCTGAGGGGGGGAGAGCGCTTCTCAGGTGGCCCAAGTCACTTCAGGTTTAGGCTCGCAGTTCAGTCAGGGGGGGTTGGCGCAGAGAGGGGAGAGAGCTTGGCAGGCAGATCAGTACCTGGTTGATCCCCAAGATTCCTGATTAGCGCGGGAAAGCTTCTTCTTGGCGCGTGTTGGTTCTGATGCCCTTTGTTTGTAGTTCCTTGGTTTCTTGAGGGGGGGTTAGAGATGAAGGCTTGACAGCAGGTCACTTCAGGTGGTCCCTGGGTTCCCCTCCCGCCGGGCCAGATCAGTGGGCTAGTTCAGGGTTCCTCACTCTACTTGGAAGGCAGCACCTAAGCCCTGTCACTCCCAGTGCTAAATCTCCTGCTTGGGTCCCCCAGGTCAGTGATGCCCCAACTCTCTACTCTGCTCTGACTGGAAAGTTTCCCTCGCTTTCCTTATATAGCGACAGTTGGCAGTTGGCAGTGGCAGTTGGTGTCACCTCCCCTGTTCTAGAAGGTTCCAGGAGCTTCCCTCATTCTAGCTATGGGCAGGCTGGAAGGCTGGCATTGCTACATTGTTTAAGGGTTCCATTCAGCTCCTGGCTACTAGAGTGCGCCTAAAAAGACCACGCTGCAGTAGCAGGGGTCAGTGGCAGGCATCTTAGGGGAAGAGAGCATCTGCACCTTAACATTGGGAAACAATGGGAAGGTGCCCAGAGACCTAAGGCCAACAAAAAGTAGGTGAGAAAAATGAGGCCAAGGCGAAAAAAAATAAGGAAGACCACCCTAGGCCTGACAGGTCTAACATTAACCTTGAATCGTACCAACAGAAATCTATCCCTTTCATTAGATAGGAGTGAAAGGAAAGCTCCATACCCTGAACAGTTTTTAAAAATAAATGCCCCTATACAATGGGTTCACAAGCTCTATGTGTTCATGTTGTAATAAGGGACTTTTGAGAAACAAGTCTCTCCCTCTTTTGAGTTCCAGGGGGTAGGGGGACTAATAACTGCAGTATATGTTCACCCAACCCATGCTGGTAAAAGCTGCCTTCATATAAGCAATCCAAGGGATTTGATGCATGTTGTCAAGGGTCAGACAATCAGACAAAATCAGTCTATTTATTTTGCAACCCTCCCCAGTCTATATCTTGATCCAGCACAGCAAGGGTCTGAGAGCAACAAGGTCACCAATGTATCTAAAACAAAGTTCCTGATCAACAAAAAAAGCTGGGGTACTTTGTGGACCCGCAGAATACACCTTAAAATGTATTTTCTGTGAGTTCAATTTTATCGACCGTCATGTAACCCCATACATCACTGTCATATAGCTCCTTGGAGATGCACTTGGACTTAAAATACTTAACTAGAGGGTCCAGTCACCATGAGGCCAACCTCTGTGCAACACTAGCTACAGCCCCCGTGGTCTTGACCAAATCACAAGTCTTACCCTCAACTAGGGGTTTAAAACTCATATTAGCATCAAATAGCACCAGCAGGTAAGAGAAAGCTGGGACCTTACCCAGGGTATGACTCCCCACCTTGAAGGTTTTGAAACTGGTGGAAATTCAGCGATGTTAAGAATTCTCTCCGCAAGTTGGGCTTTAAATATGATATGCTCTACCCTGCCTGTCTATGAGTTGAGGTCAATGGGAGGCCTCGCTCCTTGACAACCCAGCAGAGGCAAACGACTTTTGAAAACACTTTGCTTTCAAGTCCTCCTCTTCTAGACAGAACACACTACAAAGTACTGGATCACCGACTCCTGCTCCTTAGTCCCCTTAGAGCTGATATGGCCTGCCGTATTTGGATTCTCCCTCAAAATAGGGACTACTTCTGCATAACACATGTGGACTGCCCCAGACAGTATGCTTTGCTCATCATTGCCTTCTTATTACTTTTTCCATACAAATGCTGTTTATATGTGGCTGATTCTTCCTTTCTGCTTCAGCTATTCTTCTAGGAACGGGCCACACCAAGCAAACACGTCAACTCTCCCCCATGGAGAACACTGCAGTAGCCTCATTGGGATTGTTTAGTTCTTTGTTTCTCCTTTTCGGGGCTTTATTGGATGTTTTCCTATATAGTGGGAGTGGGGGGGGGGGGATAGGTGTGGGCCCTTTCTGCTTTCTCTTCAGTTTTGTATTTGTTTGTTACCCTTTGCACAACAGGTACACTATATGCCAGCTTATGACATGGCGCTGTTCTTTTCACACCTGTTTACTCTATGCCATCTCAGAGAGGGCCTGTAGAGGTGATAGACATTACTTCCCTTACATGAAAGATATGTGGCATCAATAATCCACGTAAAGGCAAACAAGTCCTCTCATATCTGTCACGACATAGCCTTCCATAAGGAAACACGTATCCTACCCAATGGCGCCCAATCATATGCGACTACTTGGGGCCCCCACCCCGCTATTTCTCCTCTCATGGCTCCTATTCCTGTGGATTCTGCCCCCTCATGCATAAAAGCAGCCCCTATTCCCTCCATAAATGTCACTCGGACCCAAATGGATGCTATTTAATCCTACAAGGCAGCCTCACTGACAAACGAGTACTATTAGTCAACATATACGCCCGAACACTGAGTATCCACAATTCTTTCAGGAGTTTTATGCCCATATGGGACATGCAGATGCCAACTTTGTATCCTATGAGATATCCACTCCCAACCGCAATGCTTTTAAACCTCCAAGGTATAGACTTAAGTGCCTCCTAAGGCGGCGGCCTCCAACTCCATTGACGTTTAGTATTGTTGACTGAATTTCACGATCTGGCTGATAGGGAAATTGCATATCTAGGGAAACACACTAGGGCTCCGTGCTATGGTGAGGGGGCGCACCGACCGCACTTTTGAGCGGATAATCCACCCTAATCACCTAGGTAGTTATGTCGATGAATTGCGCACCGTCTCTGAGTCCTTTGTTTTTGCTGGCGAAGATGTTCTGGCAGAGTCCCAATGCTATTATGAACTCCTTTGTACATCCTGCACTCCTGACAATGCACCAGAGATCCCATCATACTTGGTGGAGATCGCCATAGGTCTGGCCCACTGATGGCTAATGACAATTTTTTAGCATGATTTTTTGCGAGGAGGTCACCCAGGTGATCGACTCTTTAGACAGGTCCAATGGCCCTGGCCTTGATGGCCTTATGAGAGCTTTCTATAAAGCTTTCAAACAACATGTCACCCACATCTCTTTGCAGTGGTCAACAGAATCTCCTGCCAAACACCTGCTTTAGTTACCCTATTGGATGCCGAAAAGACGTTTGACCCCTTGGAGTGGCCCTTCTTGAAAGAAGCTCTGATCAAACTGGGAATCCCTACCGCGCTCATCTCCTTGGTCATGCTCTTATATCCTAATCCTGTGGCATGCATGTGAGTCAATGGTTCCCTTAATGGACCCTTTGGTCTGCCACCTTCTGGAGCGCCACATACATAAGGCTCCCGCGCTTCATTTTCAAAATATTTTCGTCCGGAGTCACGCTGGGTGTGAAAATACAGCCCCAAAAAAAATTGCTCTTTTGGCCCTGTGGGACCCTCTGATCCGGCCTATGCGATCAGGGTGCTTTTACCCTGCCACCTTTTCTTCTTTTTTAATCGTTTTTCTTTCTCCTCATACCAAGTGAAAAGATGGCTGTCAACACTTCCTGGTTACAAGTGTTGGCAGCCAATCAGAGGCAAGCTCCACTGTGGCACTTACTGTATGTACTGAGCAGGCTAGTTGGAGATTTCACTCGTACAAAACCATAGAAATAGTCAGTAGACCTAACTTTAACTCGTGCCCATGCAATGCACTGCTGATGACGTCACATATTACATCACTCGTGACATGCTCAGTGACATCACTGTTGACATCTCAAATTTTCCATTGGGCATACAAGTCACACAGTCCTTAAAATAACAAACGGAGATGTTGGTTCACCATCTGCCTACTGGCTCAACTACTGTCTCCCGATTGGATATAAAATAGTCAATTGTGACATTAAATTGCTTACATTCTCATGGTTCTGTCTATGTCGAACATCTACTTTTGCCACACTGATGAAGGCTGATTGCTGAAACGCGTATGTGGCCAATAAAGTTATGTTGAAAGCCCCGGGAGTGTTTCAGTTGCTTTTTTGGTTGTTGAATGAAATGGGTCACACCCCCGCTAATTGGAGGCACCAGTTGTGAGTTCAGAGGAACTGGTGGGAAACGTGTATGTATATATGTATATATATTTGTGTGTATATATATATATATATATATATATATATATATATATATATATATATATATATATTACCTACTGGCGGTCGCCAGTAGGTATATATAGTTAGGATTTTTTCCCTATGGGATTTTTGAAAATTCTATGTCTAATAACTTTGGCGTTTGTGGACGGAATTGGCTGAAATTTTCTGGAAAATGGAACATTTTGTTTCTGAGCAGCCCCTGAAAATTTGGGGGGGGTTCGTCCAGGGGGGGCCGAGAAAAAAGGGGGGTCCCAAAACGTGTTTTTAACATTGATTTTTCCATAGGGCGGTTAGCCTCATTTTTAGCCCGAACGGCTGAATGGATTTGCACGAAACTTGGCAAAATTGTAGGGACTGGTAGCCCGATGTGCCTTTTGTAGGTCTCAATATATGTGCTCCAGTGGATTTTGAGAAATTACCGTTTAAAAAAAGATATATATCTGTAACAGCGGACCGGGCAGCTCCCCGGTTCGCGGACCGGGGAGCGTACCAGAACTTCGCGTAGCGAAGCTGATTGGCTTTCCGGTGTCTGTCAACATTCTAAACAGTCCGGAGCGGCCGCCATCTTGTCTCTCGGTAGGATTGAGAGACAAGAGGAGGCCAAAACAAAGGGGGAAATAACCATAAGGGGGCATAGTAGATCCTCCGTGACCCCCTAGGTTTAATGTGGAGGCTTTAAAAGGGCCCCGCGGGGCAAAAAAAAAATAATTTTTTTTTTTGTTTTTTTTCGTGGGTAGCGCCCTGTCCGCGAACCGGGAAGCGTTCTGGGCAGCGTACTGCAATGAAAAATGAATGAGAGACTTTTCAAATGCAGTATATATATACTATATATATATATATACACTTCCGGGTGCGCTAACGCGATACGTCACAAGACGCATTTCGCGGCAACGCGATACGTCGCGCTTTCGCGCCGCGGATCGCTTCCGGGGAGTTGCGTTTCGCGCCTCGGTCCGCGCCCCGGGGCACTTCCGGGTGCGCTAACGCAGTACGTCATAAGACGCATTACGCGGCAACGCGATACCGTCACTATGTTGATTTCTTACCGGTTCGCGGACCGGATCGCGGAATCAAATTGAGCTAACGGGAAGCTTCCCGGTTCGCGGACCGGGAGCGAAACAAAAAAAATATTTAAAAAAAATTATTAATAAACATATAAAATATATTTTTGGATTTAAAGAAGAATACATTTTACAGCTATAGATATTAGCTTTTAAAAAACCAATGAAATTCATTGAAAAAACCATAGGTTATAGACCATATATAGTTAGGAATTAGCATTTACAAAACCTTGAAAATTCACTGAAAAAACCATAGGTTATACACCATATATAGTTAGGAATTAGCATTTAAAAAACCTTATTTTACTCACACAAAACCATTGAAATTCCATATATAGTTAGTTGTACTAACTATATATCGCGCACCCGCAATCCACTGCTGATCATGTCACATATTACATCATTCATGACATGGTCAGTGACATCACTGATGACATCACTGATGACATCTCAAATGACATCACTGATGACATCACTGATGACATCTCAAATGACATCACTGATGACATCACTGATGACATCTCATTTGACATTACTGATCACATCACTGATGACATCATTCATGTGATAATACGATGAAGCTCTTCAGACTCTAATATAACCTTAGATACAGTAAGTGTAAACAGACACTCACAGACTGTCACTCATCCATAGAGTTACACACACACCTAGTCAGTCATGCAAAGAATCAATCACACCTCCATTTTCTCAACTATACAGTTATACACACCTTACTTATTCAAACATATACTAACACATATTTACTCTCTTATACAATCCCTGATACAAGTTCACAATGATCCATACAGCCACTCACACATTCACTGGCTCTTATGCACAGTTATTTATATATGTCAACTCTCACATGTACTGTGTTTTACATATGTACTTACTTTGACATGTAGCACTGAGATATCCATTCACTCAGCAATACGCTCATGCACACAGTCAACCGCCCATACAGCTGTTTCCACATGCACTTTTGAACCCATACATCTAGTGAATCAACTGCTCACACATCTATGCACAGAGTCATACACCTCCCAGCCACCCATACACACTCTCAGTCTCCCATACAAATACTTGGGCAACCAATCAATAACGCATATAGTTAATCATATAGCTAATGATCAACACATGCAGCAGTTTATAGAACAACAGACATAATGATGCACAAATTGAGACAGTTTAGTCACTAACCCATGCACTCAGTGAGACACATTTAATCACTCACTCATACAGTCAGTCATGCACCTACTAAATCCTTCATCCAGACATTTATACATCCACTCATTCTTAAATATGTAAGACATATTTTAACTTTACAGAAAAATACAGTCACTGGATGTTGTCATCAGTGATGTCATTTGAGATGTCATCAGTGATGTCATCAGTGATGTCATTTGAGATGTCATCAGTGATGTCATCAGTGATGTCATTTGAGATGTCATCAGTGATGTCATCAGTGATGTCACTGACCATGTCATGAATGATGTAATATGTGACATGATCAGCAGTGGATTGCGGGTGCGCGATATATAGTTAGTACAACTAACTATATATGGAATTTCAATGGTTTTGTGTGAGTAAAATAAGGTTTTTTAAATGCTAATTCCTAACTATATATGGTGTATAACCTATGTTTTTTTCAGTGAATATATATATATATATATATATATATACATATATATATATATATATATATATATATATATATATATATATATATATATATATATATATAACGAAGTACACAGTTATTATAATTTAAATACATTTAACAACAAACAATTAGTAATTTTTAATTCAGATTAAATAAACATATACATTTTACTTTCTGGTTGATTTTTTAAATAAATATTTAAATAAATAATTTTGTATTAGCTTATTATATTTACAGGAAATATTTTAACATACTTTCAAGATAGTATTGCTGTAGGATTTATTTTCAATTTCTTTTAGGTTTAAAAAAACTATAAAATACATTAAAATATTTTCATTAACTTATTTTAAAGATTAAAAATCCCCAATACTACACCATAGGGAGAACTCTGCCCTGGTGAAATAAGTGTGAAAGGTTACCAGTGGCAACTAGTCACTTATAAATTTGCCTCCACCCTCTAGTTTCAGGGATCGAGGATATGCACATTTCCACTGTGTTGTAACTTTACATGTGAAAACGGTGAATAGCCAAAAGCAGTAAAGTTACTACAAAGTCTAAGAGTAAATGTGCACGTTTGCCGGTATTTCTACTTTTGTGAATAGGGATGATAGTCTTTTTTGACCTGTAATTATTGACCTTTTCCTTGTGCCACATTTTTCTCAATTATCCCTATCCAGAGTAGAAACTAGCCATGCATTCTTACGTCTCACAAAAGGCTCCTTTAGATGACACTCAACATAATATTGTAAGGACAAAAGTAGCTGACATGAGAGCTTTCCATTCACAGATTTGCTGTAATCAGGATCAGGGTATTTCACAATAAGTCCCTCAAAGCAAGATTCTGGTTACATTTCTGGATTAACCAGAGTGTTTAAATGATCTTCATTTCGATGAGGTTATGTACATTTGTTTTACAGGGATATCTTGAATACCTGGCAAGATCCAGTCTTTCTGGTTCTAGGTTGTAGACCCCAAGATCTAAAATAGTTTTACAGCAAACTAGCAGTGTAACTGTTCTTTCTTCACTCCAATAAAGAATTTGCCATGACATGTTTCGGTGAGAGGTTAGTGTCTGCCATTTTCTCCCACAGTCTCTGACCGAACAGAGTTGAAATGTTCAAACAAAGGTTACAATACTGTTTTGTCTAATGACTCATCCATAAAGTACGATATCAATATGTATACTTAATGGATGCTTTGGATTCTGACATTGCACGCACCTTTCCCCCTCCTGAGGCGGAAGCCGGGAGGTCTCTTGTCTTTCCCTGATTTTAACTGTGTTTTTTAACCTTTGTTGTTCGCAATCTGGCAATTTATCACACCTGATTCTGATAGGTGTTTGGGACCCCCCAGCGCTCAGCAGCGCCTAGAAATCGTCTCTGCCCCTTCCCTACAGCTCCGGTCCCGCTCTCGGCCGAGTATTGACGCCGAGAGCGCTGGGCGCCGGTTTTGGCGGCCATCTTGGGTCGGGCTAGGTAACTGAGGCCATCGACAGCGCTATAAAAGGCGCCGGGAATAGGTAGCTGGTAATTCTGACATTGCACGCACCTTTCCCCCTCCTGAGGCGGAAGCCGGGAGGTCTCTTGTCTTTCCCTGATTTTAACTGTGTTTTTTAACCTTTGTTGTTCGCAATCTGGCAATTTATCACACCTGATTCTGATAGGTGTTTGGGACCCCCCAGCGCTCAGCAGCGCCTAGAAATCGTCTCTGCCCCTTCCCTACAGCTCCGGTCCCGCTCTCGGCCGAGTATTGACGCCAAGAGCGCTGGGCGCCGGTTTTGGCGGCCATCTTGGGTCGGGCTAGGTAACTGAGGCCATCGACAGCGCTATAAAAACAGACGGTCATGGCTCCGTGCAGCGGACGCGATCAGCGGACGCGCCGGACCTGCGCCGGAGTCGTGCCAGAGTCCTGCCCGTCTGCGCCCGTCCGCACTCGACCGGGCTCTGGGCTGAGGGACTCTGGCACTCGTACCTGCTACTCCTCAGCGGACCTTCTTGCACTGAAATCTGACAGGTATACTCCATCTTCTACTATATGTACCACTCTCAAGGAAAATCATATACTGCACCCTCCTAGCGGAAAGAATCTAAACCGCTCAACCCCTCTAAAGCTAGCCACCCTCAATACCAGGTCACTACAGAAACATCATCTGGAAATCTTCACCCTCTTACAGGACGAGACTATCGATATCCTAACACTCACTGAAACGTGGTTGAGCGATGTCTCTTCCCCGGATATCATTGCCGCCCTCCCCAGCGGGTATGATATGATCTGGCACAATCGACCAGAGGGGACCCGAGGTGGGGGAGTAGCAACGATTTTCAAAAAGCAATTTATGGTAACCAAAATCCTAGCAGAGACTATAAATATCGTCGACCTACTAGGGATAAAAGTTACCTCGAATAACTCCTGTCTCATTATCCTAACAGTCTACTGCCCACCCCAAAGCACCCCCATGTTTAATGATCTCTTTATTCCCATTATTTCTGATCTATGCACACGTTATAAAAACATCTTGGTAACGGGTGACTTCAATGTTCATTGGGATAAAAGTGATCAATTTCCGGCTGTCCAGACATTACAGACCACCATGACCGCCCTTGGACTAATACAACTTGTGGAAGCTCCAACCCACATAAAAGGCCATATCCTAGATCTCATTTGGTCCTCGATACCAAGAGCAGTCATCACAAGTATCTCACCTTGTATTTGGTCGGATCACCATCTTATCTCGTACGATCTACCGCACAATATCTACCAGGCCAAATTACCGTTAAAAACAAAAAGAGTACGCCAATGGAAGAAAGTAACTTCTGAGACCCTAACCAAAGTCCTGCCCAAATACAAACAGCATTCCACTACCCTTGCTGATAGCTCCGACTTAGACTCAAAGTATGGTGCAATAATAACCACCCTTGGGCAATCAATCGATGAGCTAGCTCCTGAAAAAATACAAAAAGTAAAAGGTGCAGAGAAAGGAGCCCCCTGGTTCACCGAAGGCTTACGTGAACAAAAAAGGAAACTTCGTTACCTTGAAAGATGTTGGAGGAAATCCAAAATGGATACCGACAGGGAATCATATAGATTACTGTTTCAATTATACAAAAAGCTCATTATATCAGCCAAGAAGGATTACTATGAGACACGCATCAATAACGCTACCAACATCCAGAGAGAGACCTTCCAAATCCTGAAAGAGCTGAGTAAGAAGGAAGGAAAGGCTGATATTCTGATTGAGTGCGAGACCTTTCAGGGTTATTTCCTGGAAAAAGTAGCGACCATCCTGTCCGATATCAAGAAGGACAACCCAGTCCCCTATACCGAACTTCCTTCACACCCTCCATCCCCTGTCCTTACTAGTTTCCCTGAAATTGATTCCACCATTCTGAGACAACTTGTATTATCCACCAAATCAGGCTCCCCCGCCGATCCCTGCCCACCTGACATCCTTCGGCTGGCAATACCGTTCCTAGAAGATCAAATCTTAGACCTTCTAAACACCTCATTAGCCACTGGAACATTACCATCTTCCTTCAAAGAGGCACGCGTCAGACCCCTGATAAAAAAGCCCGGAGCAGATCCAACTAACCTGAAGAACTACAGGCCAATCTCCCAGCTGCCATTTCTGTCAAAGGTACTAGAACAGCATGTACTAAAATCACTGTCATCCCTCCTGGAATCTCACCATCTTCTCCAGGAGCGGCAAGCTGGTTTTCGTGCCCACCATAGCACAGAACTAGTAATGCTGTCGGTACTAGATGAGCTAAGATGCATGGCTGACGGTAAAAAGCCAAGCGCCCTGATTTTATTAGATCTTTCAGCGGCGTTTGATACCGTCAGCCATGCATTGCTCCTGGACAGACTGGCTAGGTTTGGGATAGGAGATCAAGCCCTTAAATGGTTAACAGCTTTCTTGACAGGAAGGACGCAGAAGATCCAGTTGGCAGACCAGGTCTCAGATGTAGGCATGTTGGCCTGTGGAGTCCCGCAGGGATCGGCACTCTCTCCGCTCTTATTTAACATGTACCCACAACCATTGATTGAGTCCCTGGCAAACATGAATTGCAAAGTCTTCAACTATGCCGACGATACTCAGCTGTTGCTGAGTATCGATAATACACCATCGGCTCAGTCCTTGGCCCAAGACATTCTACGATTTACAGTGAATTGGATGTCGTCCAATTTGCTGAAAATCAATCCAGATAAGACGGAAGTGCTTGTAGTTTCAACCTCTACTTCCCCCTGGAATGATTTGTTTTGGCCACAAGAGTTAGGACCTACCCCAAAACCGTGCCCCAGTGTTAAGAGCCTCGGCATGAAAATCGACCAGGAACTCTCGATGGTCAACCAAGTATCCACCGTAGTTGGCTCCTGTACCAACCTGATCAGGCAACTACGTAAACTCGCCCCCTTGCTCTCGAGAAATATGCTGCGAACCATCGTATCAGCCACCATAGTGTCTAGAATAGACTATGGCAACGCTTTGTACCTCGGCCTTCCAAAGAGTTCCATCAACCGTCTTCAGGTTATCCTGAATGATGCAGCACGCTTGATCTTTGGATTGCCGAGGAGGACTCATGCCTCCCCTCTGCTCTATAGGCTACACTGGCTGCCTATAGCGCAGAGAGTCGAATTTAAGAGTATGTGTATCTGCCACAAAGCAGTCCACGGACAGGCGCCAGCCTATGTAAAAGAAAGGCTCAAGTTATACGAACCAAAGCGCGCCCTGCAATCGTCCGGATCTTTTCTGTTATCCTGTCCACGCTTCAAGCTAACAACTAAAGGAGGCAGATCTTTCTCAGTTCAGGCCCCTACCATCTGGAATAAGTTACCGGAGGCGCTTCGCAGAGAACCTAACCTCCTCCACTTTAGGAAGTCCCTGAAAACCTTACTCTTCAAGGACGCTTTTCCATCTCAATAATCGGCTATTAGTTCAGACACCTCTGTACCTTTATTCCATCTTTGTTGCTGTACTTGGTCAGTAGCGCTTTGAGACCTGTCGGTGAGTTGGCGCGATACAAAACACAGTTACAAATTACAAATTACAGATGAAAATCTGTCATTCCAGGCACTTGCAACACAACACAGCGATGTAATGCATTACAATACATCTCTGCATCATACTACAACATAACACCACAAAACACACATAGCTGCACTACAGCACAGCATGACACTGACAAACTACACAAGACTATAGTACACTGCACAAAAATATGATATAACACTGCAACACCACACTAACTTACTGATTCTGTACACTATAGCAAAGCATTTGACTACAAGCCAAGACAACCTAACCTTATACAACTCTACGTCACACCACATAGTCCTTTGCAGTACCCTAGGGCCCATAAACATCACACTACAACCCTACACTGTCAGGAAACAGGCTTTTTGCATGTTCCCATCCCAGTTCTTGACCCTATTTGAGTACTAGTTGCTGTTTTTTCGACTCAGTGCACTTAGGCCTGTTAACCTGACCCCAGTGCCAATGTACTGACCCATTATAAAAGATTTCTTGAATTGGATGACCCCAATTTGCAAGCACTAACTTACTTGTGAGTCCCTAGTATATGGTGCAGAGTGTGACAAAAGACAAGAAGGCTACCAGCCTCCCACTGCAGACTAGAAGGGTAGTGTTCACAATGCTAGTTTGACTATGGCATTGCGATTAATGGCAAAGCCACCCGTTCCCTTAATGATATATGTAATTCACCCCTAAGGAAGCCATATAGACCCCTATGGCAGGGAGCTGTATATTGTTAAGCAAGACATATAATTTTATATAGCCTTAGCAGCAAAACCCTTAAAGTTGTCGTTTTGATTAGGAAAGTTAGTCCGGCTAACTTCTGAATGGGACTACCTTACATCAAATTCAACTTGATGCCCAAATCGAAATTAATGTCACTGTTAAAGTTAGGCAGCTTTTAAAAAGTTGACACTCTGTGCCCTAGATAGTCCAGTGGATTTGTGCAGGCCCGGGCCAACAGACAGCTTTCTGCCCACCTGGGGAGACATGTGAACAACTCCAAGGCTTAAGCACAAAGGCAGTTGCCGCAGACTGAGGTGTCACCTCCTCTCCCAGAAAGGCCAACTGAGGTGTTAGCCCAAAAGGCAGGCTCAAAGGAAATGCCCCCTTTAAAGGGTGACAACACACCCGAGCAGGATGACTTTTGTTCCTGCAGACAAGTTGGAGGCAGGGACGGAGAGGAAAACACTGTCCTCAAACCTGTTTTCCTGTGGGCTTGACAGTAGCAAAAATATTGCACACTGGGATTGCGAAATGCCACACATAACTTGAACTTTGTCGCAAAAAAGGAGTGGGCCTACAAGCCCATTGAATAGTGACCACGTTGTCCCCCCAGGCACTTTCCCAGGATAAAATAGGCAACCCTGGCATGCTAAACCTCAGTACACATTGGATTTGGAAAAATAACCCAACAAAGACTGTCCTCCTGCCCTTGGAATAGCACAAAGAGAGGATTCACTGTTGGAAGGACTGCACCTGCTGCACTTTGGACTAGTAAAATTTGCACTGTGCCTGCGGCTCCCGGCTTGGGAAAACATTGATCCCAGAGCCAGATTGAAGCAGTGACTCCAAGGGTTAGTTGGTTGGCCCCCTGGAACAGCACCATGGATACCAAAGTTGAGAAAGCCGAAACCGGCAAAGCAGTATCCTCTTCAGAGGAATCACCACTGACTGCTGTTGGGTGCTCCTAGAGACATCTCCGATGTAGCCAAAAGTTGCACTCGAGTCTGCTGGACCCAGGACTGCTATCAAAGGATTTCTTGCCTTAGAGGGACACTAGCCTCTACCAAGGATATTAGCAGTGATTGATGTGTCGGGAGCACAGTAGCCCAGCCGCTGCTTGCCTTCGACTGTCACAAAGAGAATGCCATGGGACCTCACATGCAGTGGCCAAAGTTCCCCCACCTGACCCATGCAGCAAGGAATCACCCACAGCTCACCCTTGTCAACTGCACAGCTCCAGGATGATATTTGAACATCTTTTCTGCCTGCATCCCCAGCATAGAAACCAGTTCATTGTTCTATATGGTGGTTGTTTTCTAAAGGCTGGAACTGAACTGAAAAAGGGTCTGGTGGCCAGGTCATTGCCCAAAGTGACCTTAAGTCAGGCTGAAGTTGACAAACTAACTGTTTTAAACATTAAAAAAAATTACAAACTTTTGTTGACCAGTTCTGTTTTGTGGTTGTATTGAAAGTTTTTTTTTATTGTTTTCAAAATACATATCTCTGGAACCTCCAATGAAATTTGATGAACATGGATTCTAAAAATGTATAAAAAAAGGTTCTATTTTCATAAAGTATTGTTGTATCTCTTGTGTGACTTTCTTATTCCATTGTTTGGTGCTCTTAAATGATTTACACTAAGTTCCTTTGTCTAGCTTTGCTGCTCGAAGCCCCAGATACCCAGGGTTGAACAAAGGTGATACAAACAAGCTTCACTGGACCCAAGACAGTTTTTGTGACTGTATTCCATGATAAGGCTTCTACTGCCATATCATATAATACTCTGAAATTCTCACATAAATAATATATCATACCATGAGACAACCACATTTTAAATGAAGCACATTGCCTCTTATTCCCTAGAATGCCCGGTAAAGCAATGGAGAATCACAGTTACCTTTTTTCGATGTTCCAGGATTTTACAACATGACAAGATGTTCTCATTTGAATTTGCAGAAGCAGATGTATGCAAAAAAGCCATAAGGATATTTATGTCCATGTGCCGGATAGATTCCATCAGTCGAACTGTAATGACAACCCAGAGAAACAGACACATGTACAAATAATGCCCAAACAGAGGTTACTTGACATTTTTTAGAAGTTTAGAAAAAAGTGTCACAAGATATTTTTAACTTGCGGCAAAATTTGCATGAAATACTAAAGAAAGGACACTTGTCCAAGATGCATTGGTGCTTGTGCAAATTATGTTTCATGTTATTTTCTTACAGATTGATTATATCTGGAATTCAGCGGTAGGTCTTGCCACATTGAGATTGACACATTGTGTTCATTTTAGACTTTTACTCCAACTGTTAGGATCATAATTGGTTTTGTACCTCATTCCACAAAACTTACAGGCGCTTCGTTTTAGCTTGATACTCAGGGTGACAGCTGTTGTGATCTTCCGTCCCTGCCCCGTTCCGCCGTGGCTTTTGCCGTTTGTTGCGGAGGGCTAAAGGACCGGACATACCTGACTAGCACTTGTGGGTTGGGAACAGCTGATGTGTGCGCGAGACGCCTGACTCACTGCTATTTAAGCAGCATTCCGGCGCGGACTCGAGAACACCAGCAGTAGGTCTTGTCACCTATCATTTTGCCCTGCTGCTATTTTTAAAAACCGCATTGAGATTGACACTTTGTGTTCATTTTAGACTTTTACTCCACCTGCTGGGATCGTAATTGGTTTTTGTACCTCACTCCACATGCTTACCGGCACTTTGTTTTAGCTTGCTAATCAGGGTGGTAGCTGTTGTGATCTTCCCTCCCCGCCCCCGTTCTGCCGTGGCTTGTGCCGTTTGTTGCGGAGGGCTAAGGGACCGGACATGCCTGACTAGTACTTCTGGGTTGGAAACAACTGATGTGTGCGCGAGACGCCTGACTCACGGCTATTTAAGCAGCATGCCAGAGCGGATGCACAGAGGGCGCGCCGCTGGCACGCTAAAGGCAAGCCCGTCTGCGCCCATCCGTGCCTAGATCGGGCCCAAGGCCACCCCCCCTGTCCGTTCCCTACTGATCTTGGGCCCAAGTTTAAGAGAGAGATACCCTTGTAAGTCTTAACTCCCAGATGAAGGATTCCTGTCCGCAACTCGATCCTTTGAAAGAGCCTAAGGTGTGCCCTCTGTGTGACATGAAGTTCCTCTTCACCAAAACAAAATGCAGCTTTAACTCGCATCAAGTCCTTTACCCGCAAACAGTTTTGCAAAAGTCCCTCCAGGGCCTACTCCTGAATACACTCTCTTTAATTAAACACAACATTGAATTCCCCGAGCTGCTGGAAGCTCACAATATATATATGGCATTTGTCACGGAGACGTGGGCAGATGGAACATCTGATCCGGAGCTATCATTAGCCATTCCCCAAGGATGCTTATTAATCATGAATGACAGACAGGATAAGCGGGGAGGGGAAATAGCGATTATTATCAAGGACACCTTGTCGATGAAAAGCTCTACTTCAGGAAGCGGTCCTGATTGTGTACTGCTTTCATTTGGAATCACCATCAGTGAAAACTATATATTTAACGGTATACTGCTGTATAGACCACCAGGGGCTACGAACAAGTTTGTAGAGACAAAAGGTCATATCATCGAGTCTAGTGTTGACTTTCAGGAATTTTCTATCTTAGGTGACTTCAACTACCATTTAGAAAATATAAATGACCAATATACAATCTCGCTTCTAGAGCTGATGGCCAGTGTCTTGATGGACCAACTGATTATGCATCCTACCCACGAGGATGGACACACCCTAGATGGAATATTCATATCTAATCCTCAATTGAAAGTGCAGGAGAGGTTGCCAATCCCATGTTCTGATCATAAGGCCATTCAGTTGGTACTTACCTCGTCCCATCATCTTACTCGTCTTCATTCTGCTCTTTTTGTTCAGGAAGGGTTCCCTTCCTGCACAAAAACAATCTGAAATGCCGTTTTTCAACTTCTATGAGTGCTGCATTAGCACCCATAGAAGTTGAAAAACTGAATTGTTTCAATGATTGTTGATGTGCCGGAAGGGAACCCTTCCTATACATAAACAATCATTAGAGGTGATTTCCTCTTTCTATGTGTGCTGCAAAATGCAGCACACATAGAAAGAGGAAAAGAAAACGAGGAGAAATTAATACATTTCTCGTTGTTGCGCCTCCCTACGCCTCCGCTGGGGAGGCGTAGAATTCACACTCATTTCCAGATTTATGATTCCTTGTGAATCTGAAAATGTGTCTGGTTCCATGGGTGCTGCGTGTCAACACCCATAGCAACACCCATGGAAAGTCCCTTTCATGCAAAGTGCTGCGTGTAAAGGTGTCATATTTACAAGGACAAGCAAAGTCACACAGGGTGGCTTTTCCTGTCCTTGTAAATATGGAGCGTTACCATGCGCCACCGGTACAACCCAAAAAATGATGAACCGGTGTGTCAAGGGGCTTGTACATCTGCCCCTCAGAGTACATTTATGTCTAGTGGCATGAGGTAATGAGGGGTTTTGCTTTCGACCACTTACCTCCCTCAGGGACTGGTCTGCAGCAGCAGATTACTGCCCTCAGGCGGGCTCGCATGCGGAACTACAAGAGAAACAGAAAGAATCATTTGGTCTTTCTCTCTAAAACTAGATTTCACCATTTCAAAATATTGATATACAATGTTACACCCTGTGCCGCTCAGCCATTTTCTCGTTGAAATGTAGTAGCTAACTACTGAAGGGAATCTGCTATATTCAAATGCCATGGTCGGGGAACAGTCGGAACACTGTGGTCTAAACCATGAGTTTTCCAACTCCCCTAGATCTACAGCACATGCATTAACCACACATATGCCCTAAGCACGCATATGTGTGGTTAAGGCAAAATGCATACTAACTGCTGCCTGCTATGGACAGAAGCAAGAAGACCTTGCAGGAAGCGTTGAGTTTATTTGTGCTGGGTGTAGTTTGGGCTGGGGGTTGTTTTGTTGTAGTTTAGTAGGCTGGTGGGGTTGGGGTAGTTTTATAGGCTGAGGGTGAGTCCGATTTTTTTTGCCGGCTGGAGGGGGTGGGTTGGGTTGGTTTGTTGGCTGGTGGTTGGGTCAGGAGTAGTTTTGTCGGCTGGGGTTGATTCGGTTTGTTTCACCTTCTATGAGCCTCCTCGGTGAGCTGCCCTATATCTCACTCCTGCCTTGAAGGGGAAGTAAATTGTTTCACCAAGTGTAACTCTTTCACTTCACATTGAAGGCCTGTAGTGGAGCGAGCTCTAAACATGATGTTTGTACAACTATGGGAAAGAGATCATACCCCTACTTTTTTTTTGAAGAAACTAAATTGATTGTCAACAAAATTGAGAACATCTCAATAATTTGCCCACTACTTATCCTTCTAAACTTTTAAACTAACATTGTAAGTTGGGAAGAAACCGCGGGGCAGATCTAAAAGAAACTAACGCAGCGCGATGAAGCAAGTCATTTTGCTGTGCTGCACTGCGTTAGTTTCAAAGCACAGGGATGCAACATATTTACAACAGTATGTTGCATCTCTCTGCTTCCCCTTGCGCTGGCACACAAACAGCTGCCATGCGCCAGCGCAGGCCTCCTTGCACAGTGGTGCAAGGATGCCTGCGTCATGGGGAGATTGTTCTTGTGCAGGAAGGGGCACCTTCTGACATTCTGACACATTTCCAGATTTACGATTTCTTGTAAATCTGGAAATGCATCAGTGGACATGGGTGTTGCGTGGGAACACCCATATCAACACCCATGTCCCGCCCCGAACACACAAAGTGGTGCATGAACTGGGGCGATACTTACGAGCACAGGTTAAGTCACGCAGAATGACTTCACTTGTGCTTGTAAATATCACTCAGCAGGCTAGGCCACAAGTGCCTCATGCAACTAGATGCACCGCGGCACATGGGGATTGTAAATCTTCTCCCATATATTTAGGTCCGATCATTTCTCAGTCATCAAACAAAAACATAGTTCAAAGGTCACTACAAAAACTCTTCTCGCTCCCTTTGTTTTTAGTAGGTGACACTATATTGTTTCCTCACCTGTTTTAAAACTTTGCATGTCTTATGTTTTACCTTTGTTCACCTGCAGCTTCTTTTAGAATCGGGACTTAACATGTGAATTTTCACTCAAATAGCAGTACTCATCTCTATTTCAGAAACTCAAATCCTGATAATGACAATTAAGCATAATACCTCATTTACACTTACAGGCATGAAATCAAAACTCACATTGTTGGACATCCTGAATTGAGTAAAATTCAAATTTCAAATGTGGTTGATGGTGCTCACTCAACTAGACTGTAGACAATTAACTAGGAATCAAGAGAGAAAAGTAATCAGTTGAGTCAAGAACTTCAGTTGTCACAATAATTTTGGAGCAAAGGATTCCATGAGCTCTGAAAGTCGGAGATCAGCGGCATAGCCTCCCATAGTAGGAAACAGTATACAATATATGCTTTATAAACACTGGAGATTCAAGACGGGTCTGTGAACTACGACCTTATTTTTTAACATGAATAATTTCTGATGTCTAAACGGGATTATAAGAGAAAGAACATTATCTCTATATCCAGGGTTCACTTCAGGGGAGGCGAGAGGAGAAAAGAAAACTTGATTCTCACCTATGCTGTTGTTATACTAAATCCCCAAATACCAAAATATTTCAATATCATTTCGCCAAATAGAATGAGAAAACACCTTCACTGCAATGTGCTGTACAAAAGAATTCCTCACTTCTCATCCCTAAAACCCAGACCTTAAGTTACTGTTTTCATAAAAGGATTGGCCTATATCAGAAACTGTGGGGATTCACATTTTCATCAAGTAACACTCCCTTTCTATAAGTGACTACTAGAAAATTGTCTAGACTTGGGATGAAACATGTTGGCCCTATGGAACCTTGTAAATTATTTTTAACTATCCAAAGTGCTTTTGTAACATGGAATCAGCTTCATTTTGCTATATGAGAATAATGCCCTAAAACATCACCTGCTTGTGACACAACTATTCTCTGTCTACTACAGCGTCATTGTTTAAACATATTTTTGGTTGCTTTTGAAGTTGCTCAAAGTGATATTTTATGAATGCAGGCCACCCAGTGCCCCTGTAATAGATTATGTGTGTGTGTGTATATCTTTGAACTGGATGTGAGGACAGGCTTATTGTGAGAGTTCAATGAGTTGGAGTTGGAGGGTGGAGTTGGAGGGTGGAGTTGGAGATGGAGGGAGGAGTTGGAGGGTGGATTTGTAGGGTGGAGTTGGAGTTGGAGTTGGAGGGTGGAGTTGGAGGGTGGAGTTGGAGTTGGAGGGTGCAGTTCGAGTTGGAGGGTCCTATTGGCTATGGCAATGCTTGTTGGTAGCAAGCAAGGGCAGTGCTGTTGTGGTGCTGAGTGATGATGTGGTTGGGCTGATTGAAGTGGCGGTGTATTAGAGTGATGTGGTGGTGTCAAAGAGTGATGTGGTGGTGTCCCTGAGTGATGTGGTGGTGTCCCTGAGTGATGTGGTGGTGTCCCCGAGTGATGTGGTGGTGTCCCTGAGTGATGTGGTGGTGTTCCTGAGTGATGTGGTGGTATTCCCAGAGAGATGTGGTGGTGTCCCTAAGTGATGTGGTGGTATCCCCGAGTGATGTGGTGGTGTCCTTGAATGATGTGGTGGTGTTCCTGAGTGATGTGGTGGTGTCCCTAAATGATGTGGTGGTGTCCCTGAGTGATGTGGTGGTACCCCTGAGTGATGTGGTGGTGTCCCCGAGTGATGTGGTGGTGTCCTTGAATGATGTGGTGGTGTTCCTGAGTGATGTGGTGGTGTCCCTGAATGATGTGGTGGTGTCCCTGAGTGATGTGGTGGTGCCCCTGAGTGATGTGGTGGTGCCCCTGAGTGATGTGGTGGTGTCCCTGAGGGATGTGGTAGTGTTCCTGAGAGATGGAGGGTGGAGTTGGAGGGTGGAGTTGGAGGGTGGAGTTGGAGGGTGGATTTGGAGGGTGGAGTTGGAGGGTGGAGTTGGAGTTGGAGGGTAGAGTTGGAGTTGGAGGGTGATGTTGGAGTTGGAGGGTGGAATTGAAGGGTGGAGTTGGAGGGTGGAGTTGGAGAGTGGAGGGTGGGTTGGAGGGTGGAGGTTGGAGTTGGAGGGTGGAGTTGGAGTTGGAGGGTGGAGTTGGAGGGTGGAGTTGGAGGCTGGAGTTGAACGGTGCAGTTGGAGTTGGAGGGTGGAGTTGGAGTTGGCGGGTGGAGTTTGAAGGGTGGAGTTAGAGTTGGAGGGTGGAGTTGGATGGTGGAGTTGGAGGGTAGAGTTGGAGGGTGGACTTGGAGGGTGGAGTGGGAGTTGGAGGGCGGAGTTGGAGGGTGGAGTTGGAGTTGGAGGGTAGAGTTGGAGTTGGAGGGTGGAGTTGGTGTTGGAGGGTGGAGTTGGAGTTGGAGGATAGAGTTGGAGAGTGGAGTTGAAGGGTGGAATTGGAGGGTGGAGTTGGAGGGTGGAGGGTGGGTTGGAGGGTGGAGGTTAGAGTTGGAGGGTGGAGTTGGAGTTGGAGGGTGGAGTCGGAGGGTGGAGTTGGAGGGTGGAGTTGAAGGATGCAGTTGGAGTTGGAGGGTGGAGTTGGAGTTGGCGGGTAGAGTTGGAGGGTGGAGTTGGAGTTGGAGAGTGGAGTTAAAGGGTAGAGTCGGAGGGTGGAGTTTGCGGGTGGAGTTGGAGTTGGAGGGTGGAGTTGGAGTCGGAGGGTGTAGTTGGTGTGTGGAATTGGAGGGTGGAGTTGGAGGGTGGAGTTGGAGTTGGAGGGTGGAGTTAGAGTTGGAGAGTGGAGTTGGAGGGTGGAGTTGAGTTGGCGGGTGGAGTTGGAGTTGGAGGGTGGAGTTGGAGTTGAAGGGTGGAGTTGGAGGGTGGAGTTGGAGGGTGGAGTTGTAGGGTGGAGTTGTAGGCTGGAGTTGTAGGGTGGAGTTGGAGGATGGAGTTGGAGTTGTAGAGCGGAGTTGGAGGGTGGAGTTAGAGTTGGAGGGTGGAGTTGGAGTTGGAGGGTGGAGTTGGAGGGTGGAGCTGGAGTTGGAGGGTGGAGTTGGAGTTGGAGGGTTGAGTTGGAGGGTGGAGTTGGAGTTGGAGGGTGGAGTTGGAGTTGGAGAATGGAGTTGGAGGGTGGAGTTGGATTGTGCAGTTGGAGGGTGGAGTTGGAGGGTGGAGTTGAAGGGTGGAGTCAGAGGGTGGAGGGTGGGTTGGAGGGTGGAGGTTGGAGTTGGAGGGTAAAGATGGAGTTGGAGGGTGTAGTTGGAGGGTGTAGTTGGAGGGTGTAGTTGGAGGGTGGAGTTGGAGTTGGAGGGTGGAGTTGGAGTTGGCGGGTGGAGTTGGAGGGTGGAGTTGGAGTTAGAGTTGGAGGGTGGAGTTGGAGGGTGGAGTTGGAGGGTAGAGTTGTAGGGTGGAGTTGGAGGGTGTAGTTGGAGTTGGAGGGTAGAGTTGGAGTTGGAGGGTGTAGTTGGAGGGTGGAGTTGGAGGGTGGAGTTGGAGGGTGGAGTTGGAGTTGGAGGGTGGAGTTGGAGTTGGCGGGTGGAGTTGGAGGGTGGAGCTGGAGTTGGAGGGTGGAGTTGGAGGGTGGAGTTGGAGGGTAGAGTTGGAGGGTGGAGTTGGAGTTGGAGGGTGGAGTTGGAGGGTGGAGTTGGAGTTGGAGGGTGGAGTTGGAGTTGGAGGGTGGAGTTGGAGGGTGGAGTTGGAGTTGGAGGGTGGAGTTGGAGTTGGAGGGTGGAGGTGGAGTTGGAGGGTGGAGTTGGAGTTGGAGGGTGGAATTGGAGGGTGGAGTTAGAGGGTGGAGTTGGAGGGTGGAGCTGGAGGGTGGAGCTGGAGTTGGAGGGTGGAGTTGAAGGGTGACGTTGGAATTGGAAGGTGGGGTTGGAGTTGGAGCGTGGAGTTGGAGGGTGGAGTTGGAATTGGAGGGTGGAGTTGAAGGGTGGAGTTGGAGGGTGGGTTGGAGGGTGGAGGTTGGAGTTGGTGGGTAGAGTTGGAGTTGGAGGGTGGAGTTGGAGGGTGGAGTTAGAGGGTGGAGTTGGAAGGTGGAGTTGAAGGGTGCAGTTGGAGTTGGAGGGTGGAGTTGGAGTTGGAGGGTGGAGTTGGAGTTAGAGGATGGAGGTGGAGTTGGAGGGTGGAGTTGGAGGGTGGAGTTGGAGGGTGGAGTTAGAGGGTGGAGTTGGAGGGTGGAATTGTAGTTGGAGTGTGAAGTTGGAGGGTGGAGTTGGAGTTAGATGGTGGAGTTGGAGTTGGAGGATAGAGTTGGAGGGTGGAGTTGGAGGGTGGAATTGAAGGGTGGAGTTGGACGGTGGCGTTGGAGGGTCGAGTTGGAGGGTGGAGGGTGGAGTTGGAGCGTGAAGTTGGAGTTGGAAGGTGGAGTTGGAGTTGGAGGTTGGAGTTGGAGTTAGAGGGTGGAATTGAGGTTGGAGGGCGGAGTGGGAGATTGGAGCTGGAGAGTGGAGTTCGAGGGTGGAGTTGGAGTAGGAGGGTGGAGTTGGAGGGTGGAGTTGGGGGTGGAGTTGGAGAGTGGAGTTTGGGGGTGGAGTTGGAGGGTGGAGTTAGAGTTGGAGGGTGGAGTTGGAGTTGGAGGGTGGAGTTGGAGGGTGGATTTGGAGTTGGAGGGTGGAGATGGAGGGTGGAGTTGGAGGGTGGAGTTGAAGGGTGGAGGGTGGAGTTGGAGTTGGAGGTGGAGTTGGAGGTTGGAGTTGGAGGGTGGAGTTGGAGTTGGAGGGTGGCGATGGAGGGTTAAGTTGGAGGATGGAGTTGGAGTTGGAGGGTGGAGTTGGAGGGTGGAGTTGGAAAGTGGAGTTGGAGTTGGAGGGTGGAGTTGGAGGGTGGAGTTGGAGTTAGAGGGTGGAGTTGTAGTTGGAGGATAGAGTTGGAGGGTGGAGTTGGAGGGTGGAATTGAAGGCAGATTTGGACGGTGGAGTTGGAGGGTGTTGGACCCGGCCTCATGGCGTGGTCCTACCCCTCCCGCATGGCGGGCCCAGGACGACATCAACCCGCCTCCGGACCTCGGGTGGCCCCTTCTGCCCGACCCTGCACGCCCCAACACCACAGATCCGGCTACCCTCCCGGATCCCCATCATCGGCCTGGCCCCCGCATAGGCCCATCACGACCGAAGCACGAGGCCGTGCCCGACTCCATCTTGGGCCCACCACGTCACGACCACGTGGCCTCGGCCCCAGCCTCGGCCCCAGCGAAGCCCAGACATCGAGGCACCAAGATCCACCCAGGTGGTCGAGTGGCCACTCGACAGATCCCGGAGGGAGAGGAGTTTCGATGGCCCTCCAGCCGTCCCCGGACGCCTGGTATCGATCGCCCTCCGGCCTCCCTGGGCGCTGGCTCCACCCCCCTGCAGGGTGTTTGGACACCTTCATCCCGGCCCCTCTGACCCCCAGGCGCGAGGGTCCGGACTTCAAAGACCTCCAGACCTATATCTGGGCCAGCCCTGGATCAGGTCTTCAGTTGTATCCTGGACTGGAAGCCCTGCTGACGCTGTCACGGCCGACACCAGACGAACTCATCTGTAACCCGACGACCATCAGAGAGCCTGCTGGCGCTGCCGCGGCCTACCTTGCTGAACCATCCGAGAGCCTGCTGGCGCTGCCGCGGCCTACCTTGCTGAACCATCCGAGAGCCTGCTGGCGCTGCCGCGGCCTACCTTGCTGAACCATCTGAGAGCCTGCTGGCGCTGCTGCGGCCTACCTTGCTGAACCGTCCGAGAGCCTGCTGGCGCTGCCGCGGCCTACCTTGCTGAACCATCCGAGAGCCTGCTGGCGCTGTCGCGGCCTACCTTGCTGAACCATCTGAGAGCCTGCTGGCGCTGCCGCGGCCTACCTTGCTGAACCCTCTTGTTAGCCTGCTGGTGCCGCCGCGGCGCGAACCTCTCGGAACCCCCCAGCTCGAGGATTGAGAGCTGTGCGTAGGGTATCCCTTCCTCCGCCCAGAGTAAGACAGTCCCGCTACCTTACCCCCCTTTACGAGACTTTCCAGATCCCTCGATCTGCTTGTACATACTGCCAAGAACCAGCAACCGTTTACTACTTATAAAGCTTGAGAACTTGACCTCCTGTGTGGTGTCCGTTTGTAGTGTTGTGATTACTCTGCTGTACGATCCTAGGAGAGGACCCTCATTCAGGAGGCCTCTCGGTAAACGCTCCGCTACTTCTCGACGGAGGGGTGGACCTAGGGGTGGTCAGTCAGACATCTTCTGTCTCCCCCGGGTCGCCTTTCTAACAGAGGGTGGAGTTGGAGGGTGGAGTTGGAGGGTCGAGGGTTGAGTTGGAGCGTGAAGTTGGAGTTGGAAGGTGGAGCTGGAGTTGGAGGGTGGAGTTGGAGTTGGAGGATGGAGTTGGAGTTAGAGGGTGGAGTTGGAGTTGGAGGGTGAAGATGGAGGGTGGAGTTGGAGTTTTGGAGTTGGAGGGTGGAGTTGGAGTTAAAGGGTGGTGTTGGAATTGGAGGGTGGAGTTGGAGTTGGAGGGTGGAGTTGGAGGGTGGAGTTGAATGGTGGAGGGTGGAGTTGGAGTTGGAGGGTGGAGTTGGAGGGTGAAGTTGGAGGGTGGAGTTGGAGGGTGGAGTTGGAGTTGGAGGTTGGAGATGGAGGGTGGAGTTGAGGTTGGAGGGCGGAGATGGAGAGTGGAGTTGGAGAGTGGAGTTGGAGGGTGGAGTTCGAGTAGGAGGGTTGAGTTGGAGGGTGGAGTTGGGGGGTAGAGTTGGAGGGTGGAGTTGGAGGGTGGAGTTGGAGTTGAGGGTGGAGTTGGAGTTGGAGGGTGGAGTTGGAGTTGGAGGGTGGAGTTGGAGGGTGGAGTTGAACGGTGGAGGGTGGAGTTGGAGTTGGAGGGTGGAGTTGGAGGGTGGAGTTGGGTTGTGGAGTTGAGGTTGGAGTGTGGAGTTGGAGGGTGGAGTTGGAGTTGGAGGGTGAAGTTAGAGGGTGGAGTTAGGGTTGGAGGGTGGAGTTGGAGTTGGAGGTTGGAATTGGAGGGTGGAGTTGAAGGGTGGATGGTGGAGTTGGATTTGGAGGGTGGAGTTGGAGTTGGAGGGTGGAGTTGGAGGGTGGAGTTGGAGGGTGAAGTTGGAAATGGAGGGTGGAGTTGTAGTTGGAGGGTGGAGTTGGAGGGTGGAGTTGGAGTTGGAGGGTGGAGTTGGAGTTGGAGGGTGGAGTTGGAGGGTGGAGTTGGAGTTGGAGGGTGGAGTTGGAGGGTGGAGTTGAGTTGGAGCGTGGAGTTGGAGTTGGAGGGTGGAGTTGGAAGGTGGAGTTGGAGTGTGGAGGGTGGGTTGGAGGATGGAGGTTGCAGTTGGAGGTTGGAGTTGGAGGTTGGAGTTGGAGGGTGGAGTTGGAGTGTGGAGGGTGGGTTGGAGGATGGAGGTTGCAGTTGGAGGTTGGAGTTGGAGTTGGAGGGTGTAGTTGGAGGGTGGAGTTGGAGGGTGGAGTTGGAGGGTGGAGGTGGAGGCTAGAGTTGAAGGTTGGAGTTGAAGGGTGCAGTTGGAGTGTGGAGTTGGAGTTGTCGGTGGAGTTGGAGGGTGGAGTTCGAGTTGGAGTTGGAGGGTGGAGTTGGAGGGTAGAGTTGGAGGGTAGAGTTGGAGGGTGGAGTTGGAAGGTGGAGTTGGAGTTGGAGGGTGGAGTTGGAGGGTAGAGTTGGAGGGTGGAATTTAAGGATGGAGTTGGAGTTGGAGGGTGGAGTTGGAGTTAGAGGATGGAGGTGGAGTTGGAGGGTGGAGTTGGAGGGTGGAGTTGGAGGGTGGAATTGGAGTTGGAGTGTGAAGTTGGAGGGTGGAGTTGGAGTTAGATGGTGGAGTTGGAGGATAGAGTTGGAGGGTGGAGTTGGAGGGTGGAATTGAAGGGTGGAGTTGGACGGTGGCGTTGGAGGGTGGAGTTGGAGGGTGGAGGGTGGAGTTGGAGCGTGAAGTTGGAGTTGGAAGGTGGAGTTGGAGTTGGAGGGTGGAGTTGGAGTTGGAGGGTGGAATTGAGGTTGGAGGGCGGAGTGGGAGATTGGAGCTGGAGAGTGGAGTTCGAGGGTGGAGTTGAAGTAGGAGGGTGGAGTTGGAGGGTGGAGTTGGGGGGTGGAGTTGGAGAGTGGAGTTGGGGGGTGGAGTTGGAGGGTGGAGTTAGAGTTGGAGGGTGGCGTTGGAGTTGGAGGGTGGAGTTGGAGGGTGGATTTGGAGTTGGAGGGTGGAGATGGAGGGTGGAGTTGGAGGGTGGAGTTGAAGGGTGGAGGGTGGAGTTGGAGTTGGAGGTGGAGTTGGAGGTTGAAGTTGGAGGGTGGAGTTGGAGGGTGGAGTTGGAGTTGGAGGGGTGGAGATGGAGGGTGGAGTTGGAGGATGGAGTTGGAGTTGGAGGGTGGAGTTGGAGGGTGGAGTTGGAAAGTGGAGTTGGAGTTGGAGGGTGGAGTTGGAGGGTGGAGTTGAAGAGTGGAGGGTGGAGTTGGAGTTGGAAGGTGGAGTTGGAGTTGGAGGGTGAAGTTGGAGTTGGAGTTGGAGGGTGGAGTTGGAGGGTGGAGTTGGAGGGTGGAGTTGGAGGGTGGAGTTAGAGTTGGAGGGTGGAGTTGGAGGGTAGATTTGGAGTTGTAGGGTGGAGCTGTAGGGTGGAATTGGAGGGTGGAGTTGAATGGTGGAGGGTGGAGCTGGAGTTGGAGGGTGGAGTTGGAGGGTGGAGTTGGAGGGTGGAGTTGGATTGGGGAGTTGAGGTTGGAGTGTGGAGTTGGAGGGTGGAGTTGGAGGGTGGAGTTGGAGTTGGAGGGTGGAGTTAGAGGGTGGAGTTGGAGTTGGAAGGTGGAGGGTGGAGTTGGATTTGGAGGGTGGAATTGGAGGGTGGAGTTGAAGGGTGAATGGTGGAGTTGGAGTTGGAGGGTGGAGTTGGAGTTGGAGGGTGGAGTTGGAGGGTGAAGTTAGAGTTGGAGGGTTGAGTTGGAGTTGGAGGGTGGAGTTGGCGGGTGGAGTTGGAGGGTGGAGTTAGAGTTGGAAGGTAGAGTTAGAGGTTGGAGATGGAGGGTGGAGTTGAATGGTGGAGGGTGGAGTTGGAGTTGGACGGGGGATTTGAGGGTGGAGCTGGAGGGTTGGGTTGGAGCTGGAGGGTGGAGTTAGAGGGTGGAGTTGAGGTTGAAGGGTAGAGTTGGAGGGTGGAGGTGGAGTTGTAGGGCGGAGTTGGAGGGTGGAGTTAGAGTTGGATGGTGGAGTTGGAGTTGGAGGGTGGAGTTGTAGGGTAGAGTTGGAGTTGGAGGGTGGAGTTGGAGTTGAAGATTGGAGTTGGAGGGTGGAGTTGGAGTTGGAGCGTGGAGATGGAGGCTGGAATTGGAGTTGGAGGGTGGAGTTGAAGGGTGGAGTTGGAGGGTGGAGGGTGGGTTGGAGGGTGGAGGTTGGAGTTGGAGGTTGGAGTTGGAGTTGGAGGTTGTAGTTGGAGGGTGGAGTTGGAAAGTGGAGTTGAAGGGTGCAGTTGGAGGGTGGAGTTGGAGTTGGGGGGTGGAGTGGGAGGGTAGAGTTGGAGGGTAGAGTTGGAGGGTGGAGTTGGAGGGTGGAGTTGGAGGGTGGAGTTGGAGTTGAAGGGTGGAATTGGAGAGTGGAGTTAGAGTTGGAGGGTGGAGTTGGAATTGGAGGGTTGAGTTGGAGGGTAAAGTTGGAGGGTGGAGTTGGAGTTGGAGGGTGGAGTTGGAGTTGGAGGGTGGAGTTTGAGTTGGAGGGTGGAGTTGGAGGGTGGAGTTGGAGGGTGGAGTTGGAGTTGAAGTGTGAAGTTGGAGGGTGGAGTTGGAGTTAGAGGGTGGAGTTGGAGTTGGAGGATAGAGTTGGAGGGTGGAGTTGGAGGGTGGAATTGAAGGGTGGATTTGGACGGTGGAGTTGGAGGGTGGAGTTGGAGGGTCGAGGGTGGAGTTGGAGCGTGAAGTTAGAGTTGGAAGGTGGAGCTGGAGTTGGAGGGTGGAGTTGGAGTTGGAGGGTGGAGTTGGAGTTAGAGGGTGGAGTTGGAGTTGGAGTTGGAGTTGGAGGGTGGAGATGGAGGGTGGAGTTGGAGTTTTGGAGTTGGAGGGTGGAGTTGGAGTTGGAGGGTGGAGTTAGAGGGTGGAGTTGAATGGTGGAGGGTGGAGTTGGAGTTGGAGGGTGGAGTTGGAGGGTGGAGTTGGAGGGTGAAGTTGGAGGGTGGAGTTGGAGGGTGGAGTTGGAGTTGGAGGTTGGAGATGGAGGGTGGAGTTTAGGTTGGAGGGCGGAGATGGAGAGTGGAGTTGGAGAGTGGAGTTGGAGGGTGGAGTTCGAGTAGGAGGGTTGAGTTGGAGGGTGGAGTTGGGGGGTAGAGTTGGAGGGTGGAGTTGGGGGGTGGAGTTGGAGGGTGGAGTTGGAGTTGAGGGTGGAGTTGGAGTTGGAGGGTGGAGTTGGAGTTGGAGGGTGGAGTTGGAGGGTGGAGTTGAACGGTGGAGGGTCGAGTTGGAGTTGGAGGGTGGAGTTGGGTTGTGGAGTTGAGGTTGGAGTGTGGAGTTGGAGGGTGGAGTTGGAGGGTGAAGTTGGAGTTGGAAGGTGGAGCTGGAGTTGGAGGGTGGAGTTGGAGTTGGAGGGTGGAGTTGGAGTTAGAGGGTGGAGTTGGAGTTGGAGTTGGAGTTGGAGGGTGGAGATGGAGGGTGGAGTTGGAGTTTTGGAGTTGGAGGGTGGAGTTGGAGTTGGAGGGTGGTGTTGGAATTGGAGGGTGGAGTTGGAGTTGGAGGGTGGAGTTAGAGGGTGGAGTTGAATGGTGGAGGGTGGAGTTGGAGTTGGAGGGTGGAGTTGGAGGGTGGAGTTGGAGGGTGAAGTTGGAGGGTGGAGTTGGAGGGTGGAGTTGGAGTTGGAGGTTGGAGATGGAGGGTGGAGTTTAGGTTGGAGGGCGGAGATGGAGAGTGGAGTTGGAGAGTGGAGTTGGAGGGTGGAGTTCGAGTAGGAGGGTTGAGTTGGAGGGTGGAGTTGGGGGGTAGAGTTGGAGGGTGGAGTTGGGGGGTGGAGTTGGAGGGTGGAGTTGGAGTTGAGGGTGGAGTTGGAGTTGGAGGGTGGAGTTGGAGTTGGAGGGTGGAGTTGGAGGGTGGAGTTGGAGTTGGAGGGTGAAGTTAGAGGGTGGAGTTGGAGTTGGAGGGTGGAGTTGGAGTTGGAGGTTGGAATTGGAGGGTGGAGTTGAAGGGTGGATGGTGGAGTTGGATTTGGAGGGTGGAGTTGGAGTTGGAGGGTGGAGTTGGAGGGTGGAGTTGGAGGGTGGAGTTGTAGTTGGAGGGTGGAGTTGGAGGGTGGAGTTGGAGTTGGAGGGTGGAGTTGGAGTTGGAGGGTGGAGTTGGAGGGTGGAGTTGGAGTTGGAGGGTGGAGTTGGAGGGTGGAGTTGAGTTGGAGCATGGAGTTGGAGTTGGAGGGTGGAGTTGGAGGGTGGAGTTGGAGGGTGGAGTTGGAGTGTGGAGGGTGGGTTGGAAGATGGAGGTTGCAGTTGGAGGTTGGAGTTGGAGTTGGAGGTTGGAGTTGGAGGGTGGAGTTGGAGTGTGGAGGGTGGGTTGGAGGATGGAGGTTGCAGTTAGAGGTTGGAGTTGGAGTTGGAGTTGGAGGGTATAGTTGGAGGGTGTAGTTGGAGGGTGGAGTTGGAGGGTGGAGGTGGAGGCTGGAGTTGAAGGTTGGAGTTGAAGGGTGTAGTTGGAGTTGGAGGGTGGCGTTGGAGTTGTCGAGTGGAGTTGGAGGGTGGAGTTCGAGTTGGAGTTGGAGGGTGGAGTTGGAGGGTAGAGTTGGAGGGTAGAGTTGGAGGGTGGAGTTGGAAGGTGGAGTTGGAGTTGGAGGGTGGAGTTGGAGGGTAGAGTTGGAGGGTGGAATTTAAGGGTGGAGGGTAGAGTTGGAGGGTGGAGTTGGAGTTGGAGGGTGGAGTTGGAGTTGGTGGGTGGAGTTGGAGGGTGGAGTTGAAGTTGGAGTGTGGATTTGGAGGGTGGAGTTGGAGGGTGGAGTTGGATTTGGAGGGTGGAGTTGGAGGGTGGAGTTGGAGGGTGGAGTTGAAGGGTGGAGTTGGAGGGTGGAGTTGGAGCGTGGAGTTGGAGGGTGGAGTTGGAGTTGGAGGGTGGATTTGGAGGGTGAAATTGGAGTTGGAGGGTGCAGTTGGAGTTGTAGGTTTGGAGTTGGAGGGTGGAGTTGGAGTTGGAGGATGGAGTTGGCGGGTGGAGTTGGAGGGTAGAGTTGGAGGGTGGAGTTGGAGTTGGAGGTTGGAGTTGGAGGATGGAGTTAAAGGGTGGAGGGTGGAGTTGGAGGTTGGAGTTGGAGTTGGAGGGTGGAGTTGGAGGTTGGAGTTGGAGGGTAAGTTGGAGTTGGAGGGTGGAGTTGGAGGGTGGAGTTGGAGTTGGAGGGTCAAGTTGGAGTTGGAGTTGGAGGGTGGAGTTGGAGGGTGGAGTTGGAGTTGGAGGGTGGTTTTGGAGTTGGAGGGTGAAGTTGGAGTTGGAGAGTGGAGTTGGAGGGTGGAGTTAGAGTTGGAGGGTGGAGTTGGAGGTTTGAGTTGGAGGGTGGAGTTGAATGGTGGAGGCTGGAGTAGGAGTTGGAGGGAGGATTTGAGGGTGGAGTTGGAGGGTGGGGTTGGAGTTGGAGGGTGGAGTTAGAGGGTGGAGTTGAGGTTGGAGGGTAGAGTTGGAGGGTGGAGGTGGAGTTGGAGGGTGGAGTTGGACGGTGGAGTTGAAGGGTGGATGGTGGAGTTGAAGTTGGAGGGTGGAGTTGGAGTTGGAGGGTGGAGTTGGAGGGTGGAGTGTGGAGTAGGAGTTGGAGGGTGGAGGGTGAAGTTGGAGGGTGGAGTTGGAGGATGGAGTTGGAGTTGGAGGGTGGAGTTGGAGGGTGGAGTTGGAGTTGGAGGGTGGAGTTGGAGGGTGGAGGTGGAGTTAGAGTTGGAGGGTGGAGTTGGAGTTGGAGGGTGGAGGGTGGAGTTGGAGTTGGAGTGTGGAGTTGGAGGGTGGAGTTGGAGTTGGAGGGTGGAGTAGGAGTTGGAGGGAGGAGTTGGAGGGTGGAGTTGGAGGGTGGAGTTGGAGGTTGCAGGTGGAGGTTGGAGTTGGAATTGGAGGGTGGAGTTGGAGGGTGGAGGGTAGAGTTGGAGGGTGGAGAGAGAGGGGTAGGGAGGAGAAAACAAGAGAAGCAGACATCAAAGGAAGGGTGTGCGGAAACGAACATATGGGGTGTGAGTGAGCGAAAGTTAATTGCTGTAAGAGGGGGAGCAGGAAGTGAGGCCAAGCGCACGCTGGCGAAAGCAGTCTGCTGCTTTTAAGTCAATGCCAGATGCCTGCTTCGCACTTTAATGCCTCACATGCACTGGCCATAAACCGCATTCCAGAGGTCTTTGGTAGACTTTTCTTTTCCCCTTACTATAATCTCGCATTGCGATTGCTTACGTAATAGCTAGGCTCGACCTAATGAGGGGCATCAATCAGATCAAAACTATTTTATTCATAGTGACTTGCAAAACCCACCACAAAGATTGTGTCCATATATTAACATTGAAGGCAATGCTGAACCATCTACTGCCCTAACCTGTGAGGGAACATTCTTAGTGATCAAAGGTATCTCTAATGATTGTCCAAACTTGATAAACATATAATTCCCTGAGACACCTAAACCTGACCTGAAGTCCTGAAACCAATTCACCTTGTTCATTGGATAAAATAATTTTGTTAGGAACTGCTACATGAGTAATCAATCACTACATAGTATTAGCTGCCTATTTTGTGACAAACGGCTTATCTTCACTCAACAAGGCAGCACCATTTATTGTCGAGGCGCTCAGTTTTCCACTGGTTGTAACCTTTCTAACTGAAGGCATCTGTATTTGACTCTTGAAAATTCTATGTTTACTGTGACAATATTTTAGATAATATCCACATTTACCACAATACAAACACATTCTTTGTACACATCTTCTTTTCGTTTCTTCCTTTTGCAAAGCTCATATCATAATAAATTGCAAGGATTAAAAATAAAAAAAGACTGTTATGAACGGAGGTTTGCTCCCTGGGGCGGGGCCTATGTTGGCACCGCGAATGTCACATCTGCTGCTGACAACGCCAACAATACGATGCAGTGCCAAACGATGCCAACTACTAGCATGCAAGGGGAAATTGCAAAAAATGATTCAGGATGCAGTCTGACACTAGGGAATATTCTCATATAAAGAATCAGCGTCTAGATAGAGTCTCTACCAACTAAAGCGTTATGGAATGTAAGTAACTTGTTCGTCAAGATGTTAGTTATCACCTCTGTTGTAGGTAGGGTCAGGTCAAGGACCTCCTCAGACCCTAGGCACCACAGACATAGTTCATAGGGATCTGTCACAGACATTGTTTTTCAACATTCCCTGAAATGTTTAAGCCCTGTTGTTTTGGTAGGTGACATATTGTCCCTGGGACTCTGAAAAAGAATGTTTTGGGAGAAAAATAGTCGTCAAAGAGAGGAGGAGTAAGCTCTGTTTCCGCCTCAAAAAGCATGTATACAAAGGAACTGACATCAGCACGCCTGGATGGTGGTTATTTACACCCAAGTCTTCTGGAGTGGAACAACGTCAGCACGGAGTTGCACAACGTCATCTACTGGTATACAAGAGTACTGCTGCTTTTAAATATCTGGATCCAGTCTGATGCCTACCAGAAGCCTTAAAACCATTAGAGAAATGGGGTGACCCGAAGGTACTGGACCTGGGTAATGTATTAGTATAAACAAACAACGGTCCGAGACCTATATATTTCTAAACATGCAAAAAATCAAAACTTTTTCAATTAAAAGGCGTATGTTATTTAAACAACCCTGCTCAATCAATGATGAACACATGGAAAATAGGCAACAGCAACAAACTCAAGATATATGCAATATTTTTAATCTATTGTCAAAATGTAGTAACGAAAGCACTATTCACAGTATTATGTACTATTCCTTATATACATTGCCCCGTATTTAGAGCGTGCAGTAGAAAAAGAGGTGTCAAAAAGAGCGTGAACGTGGTAAGGAGAAAGGAAAAAGAATCACACAGATTTGTAAACAATTATTCTAAATCATTCAACATGAACACCAGCCAATGAAGGCCGGAGCAGTATATATCCTGGCCACTCCAATTAGTCAGCACAATTTCCCTTATTTTATTCCAAAACATAAGATGTAAAAAATGTCTGCACTATATCATAGAGGGAGATATAGTTAGTGGTCCAGGTTTTTAGTAAATGTCGTCGACGTTTCGACTCGTCTTGCGGCCTTGCGGTGGGTTATGCCTGGGCCATGCGAGTCTTCTTCAGGACAGGTGGGACGGGACAATAAGGGATCTCATTGATGACCCTATGAGAGATAAAAACCCATTAGGGTTGGGGATGTTGCCTAGTCACTTAAAACAAGGGCAGGATTACAAGAATGCTTACCCTTCTAGGGATATAGTGGTCTCGGTTCCCACTCCAATTGGCTCAGTCCTTTTTGAATCCAAGAAATTAATCCAAGTATTCTGGAAAATTAATGAGGAGCCCATATTTAAAGTCATGTACTTAACCTAATGTTCATATCAGGCAAGGAATTATAAAATAATTACCTCTACAATGTTGTTTAGGTTTCCTATCCAAGGTGGATTTACATGTGCCACTACATGTCTTTAGAAAACTGGTTCCAACCATGGGTATTGGACACTTTCAATTTAAATTTGGTCGGGCAAGTTAGCCTAAGAAATGAAAGGAAGACCAAAGAGTAAGGGGAACACCCACAATTGTGGCGCTTCACAAAAAGGACTGGTTAAAGACACAATGTCAATTACCTGAGATAGTTAATTGTGTGGCTTAAAGTTGGTCACTGTATCGATGAATGCAAAATCAGGCAGCTGAAAGAAGAACCCATAGTGAATGCCTATTATCGATCAAAGTCTAACACAAGCAATCCTATCGAGTGGGTAGGAATCACGTGGCGTGCTTACCGTGGATTAAGGCCAGAGGTCCTTAAAAAACCGCACGCGTCTATCGGAAACCACAAAAGAAATGCTCGGGAGTGAACCGGAACATTGCCTAGCAACCTACTTTTGTTGAATTCGGACCCCTTCCTGCTCGCGGAAAGCGAGGAAGGACTAACCCGATGCATGTACAGGCTCCGTTGTTCGAATTGAAACAAGGGTTACGGGCAAGGGGACGGATTACCCTCATCGTAATGCGCGTCAGGGTAGTGTTTTGGGGAGCGCTAGAGGTATTTTGTTATTTACCACCACCGATATTGGTGATATTACGGTGTATGAAATGAGCCTAAATATTGATGGATAATAAGCACACACCACTCCTGGCTGAGTGTATAGACAAATAATTGTCTATTGGCCAATTTATACCTACTTAACATGCATTGTTAACGAGCCTTGATAGAATATGTGGCGGCCATTTTAGTTTGGGAAGACCGATATGTCAACATAATTCCCATCAATATGCACACAATTTAAAAACCATATTTACAACAGCATTTCATATGGCAATATTTACAAAACAGCCACTATTCCATACTTTTTACAAAATACATTAACAGAACAAACAAAAAACCAAAATACAGTGTTTCATATAGTCATTATCTGCAATAGCTAAGGGGAATTAGAGAATTGCCACCTGTCTGTTAATTTCCTCCAATTCGTTAAGTCCCTTATGTGCAGTGTCTAGAAGATATATCCAACGACATTCTCTTCTACTCAAAATGCTCTGAAGTTCACCTCCTCATGGGTTAACATGTACCTTTTCCACCACCCACCATCTAATGCTTTCAGGTGGATGTGCAAATGTCGTAAAATGTTGCACGAGTGGGGCTCCCACTGTCTTACACCGTATCCGACTAACATGTTGAAGAATCCTGCATTTAACTCGCTGTATAGTTTGTCCCACGTACATAAATCCGCAGGGGCACAAGATGGCATAAATTACCCCTGCGGTGTTGCAGTTACTATGTGCTTTCAACGTGTGTGTCTGATCGTTGTGTGAGAAGGTTATGCATTCGATGGTGAGGGAGCATGCTTTACAGTTTCCGCATTTTTTATGTCCCAATACTGGCGGTAAGCCCCATAGTGTGGTTTGGGAAGGAACCGATGTTGTAGGGAGGAGTGATTTTATTAGGTGGTCCCTAATACTCTTCCCTTTCCTAAAGGCATGTAAGGGTGTTGGAAGTCCACCCACTTCGTCTTGTACTAGATGCCAGTGTCGATTTATGGCTTTCTTAATCTGGTTGCTTTTGGTATTAAACGTTGTCACACAAACTAGCCTTTCTTCACCTTTGTCCTTTTCTTGTACCGTAAGTAGTTGGTCCCTATGATTGTGCCAAGTTCGCTTGCGTGCCTTCTTAAGTAGGCGTAAGGGGTAACCCCTCTCGCTGAGTCTGGCTATCAAGAGTGATGACTCGTCAAGGAAGGAATTGTACTAAGAAGGAGGATTTCTTTGACGAGTCATCACTCTTGATAGCCAGACTCAGCGAGAGGGGTTACCCCTTACGCCTACTTAAGAAGGCACGCAAGCGAGCTTGGCACAATCATAGGGACCAACTACTTACGGTACAAGAAAAGGACAAAGGTGAAGAAAGGCTAGTTTGTGTGACAACGTTTAATACCAAAAGCAACCAGATTAAGAAAGCCATAAATCGACACTGGCATCTAGTACAAGACGAAGTGGGTGGACTTCCAACACCCTTACATGCCTTTAGGAAAGGGAAGAGTATTAGGGACCACCTAATAAAATCACTCCTCCCTACAACATCGGTTCCTTCCCAAACCACACTATGGGGCTTACCGCCAGTATTGGGACATAAAAAATGCGGAAACTGTAAAGCATGCTCCCTCACCATCGAATGCATAACCTTCTCACACAACGATCAGACACACACGTTGAAAGCACATAGTAACTGCAACACCGCAGGGGTAATTTATGCCATCTTGTGCCCCTGCGGATTTATGTACGTGGGACAAACTATACAGCGAGTTAAATGCAGGATTCTTCAACATGTTAGTCGGATACGGTGTAAGACAGTGGGAGCCCCACTCGTGCAACATTTTACGACATTTGCACATCCACCTGAAAGCATTAGATGGTGGGTGGTGGAAAAGGTACATGTTAACCCACGAGGAGGTGAACTTCAGAGCATTTTGAGTAGAAGAGAATGTCGTTGGATATATCTTCTAGACACTGCACATAAGGGACTTAACGAATTGGAGGAAATTAACAGACAGGTGGCAATTCTCTAATTCCCCTTAGCTATTGCAGATAATGACTATATGAAACACTGTATTTTGGTTTTTTGTTTGTTCTGTTAATGTATTTTGTAAAAAGTATGGAATAGTGGCTGTTTTGTAAATATTGCCATATGAAATGCTGTTGTAAATATGTTTTTTAAATTGTGTGCATATTGATGGGAATTATGTTGACATATCGGTCTTCCCAAACTAAAATGGCCGCCACATATTCTATCAAGGCTGGTTAACAATGCATGTTAAGTAGGTATAAATTGGCCAATAGACAATTATTTGTCTATACACTCAGCCAGGAGTGGTGTGTGCTTATTATCCATCAATATTTAGGCTCATTTCATACACCGTAATATCACCAATATCGGTGGCGGTAAATAACAAAATACCTCTAGCGCTCCCCAAAACAATACCCTGACGCGCATTACGATGAGGGTAATCCGTCCCCTTGCCCGTAACCCTTGTTTCAATTCGAACAACGGAGCCTGTACATGCATCGGGTTAGTCCTTCCTCGCTTTCCGCGAGCAGGAAGTGGTCCGAATTCAACAAAAGTAGGTTGCTAGGCAATGTTCCGGTTCACTCCCGAGCATTTCTTTTGTGGTTTCCGATAGACGCGTGCGGTTTTTTAAGGACCTCTGGCCTTAATCCACGGTAAGCACGCCACGTGATTCCTACCCACTCGATAGGATCGCTTGTGTTAGACTTTGATCGATAATAGGCATTCACTATGGGTTTTTCTTTCAGCTGCCTGATTTTGCATTCATCGATACAGTGACCAACTTTAAGCCACACAATTAACTATCTCAGGTAATTGACATTGTGTCTTTAACCAGTCCTTTTTGTGAAGCGCCACAATTGTGGGTGTTCCCCTTACTCTTTGGTCTTCCTTTCATTTCTTAGGCTAACTTGCCCGACCAAATTTAAATTGAAAGTGTCCAATACCCACGGTTGGAACCAGTTTTCTAAAGACATGTAGTGGCACATGTAAATCCACCTTGGATAGGAAACCTAAACAACATTGTAGAGGTAATTATTTTATAATTCCTTGCCTGATATGAACATTAGGTTAAGTACATGACTTTAAATATGGGCTCCTCATTAATTTTCCAGAATACTTGGATTAATTTCTTGGATTCAAAAAGGACTGAGCCAATTGGAGTGGGAACCGAGACCACTATATCCCTAGAAGGGTAAGCATTCTTGTAATCCTGCCCTTGTTTTAAGTGACTAGGCAACAGCCCCAACCCTAATGGGTTTTTATCTCTCATAGGGTCATCAATGAGATCCCTTATTGTCCCGTCCCACCTGTCCTGAAGAAGACTCGCATGGCCCAGGCATAACCCACCGCAAGGCCGCAAGACGAGTCGAAACGTCGACGACATTTACTAAAAACCTGGACCACTAACTATATCTCCCTCTATGATATAGTGCAGACATTTTTTACATCTTATGTTTTGGAATAAAATAAGGGAAATTGTGCTGACTAATTGGAGTGGCCAGGATATATACTGCTCCGGCCTTCATTGGCTGGTGTTCATGTTGAATGATTTAGAATAATTGTTTACAAATCTGTGTGATTCTTTTTCCTTTCTCCTTACCACGTTCACGCTCTTTTTGACACCTCTTTTTCTACTGCACGCTCTAAATACGGGGCAATGTATATAAGGAATAGTACATAATACTGTGAATAGTGCTTTCGTTACTACATTTTGACAATAGATTAAAAATATTGCATATATCTTGAGTTTGTTGCTGTTGCCTATTTTCCATATGTTCATCATTGATTGAGCAGGGTTGTTTAAATAACATACGCCTTTCAATTGAAAAAGTTTTGATTTTTTGCATGTTTAGAAATATATAGGTCTCGGACCGTTGTTTGTTTATACTAAGAAGCCTTAAAACAGCAGCATGTCATGCCAATTTTATTTGCTCTAGCATCATCCATGTAGCCATGACTGTCACAGCGACCTGTTGCTTTCATTGAATCCCCAAGTCATACTTTGAAACCATTCAGTAAAAGGTGGAAATCCATTAAGGAACTATTTGTCTCATCATCTTAAGAAAAGAATGGTAATTATCCTAGCTTCTTTCTGCAATGTCTATGAAAATCTCAGTTTTTGTCAAGACTGTAGGGAAGGATTATGCATAGTTTAAAGCGTACTCACCACCGACTGTACTGCATAGCTTTAAAATATAACCACTTAAACGCAGAATACCCACACCACTTGACATCCTTGAAAATGTTGTCCAATCTAGTTCCCACTACCAGGGCTTTTAGTGCCTTGGAAACTCCTGTCGAGTGTGGCTCAAACCTGCAAATTTCAACCCTCCCTTGTTCAATCATCCACCTGATGCATCTGTTTAAGGCAGATTAAGACATTGTAGTGCCGACTGGTCTTGATTCTGTTGTCCTCTTGAAAGTTGTATGAAGTGTGTATCAATAGCAAATTGATGTTGCTAGAAAGCATGTAAGAAAGTCTAAAGACACTGGAGGAAAGGTTTTAACTCAAACCCTAATAAGAATGCCATTTCCAGATTTTAAAACCTATAAAATAGCCATTAAAACAAATCATTCGACTCACTTTGTGCTCAGAGTAATCAGTTCACCTCTCGACTAGACAGATTTTGGAGATTGTTAGAGAGTTTGGCCCACTCACTGTGAAAGATGTAAGTCTCTGCCCTCCTACACTTTATACAACCAACTCTATCACTTTTTAGCAGGAAGCATTTTAGAAATTAGCTCACCCTCTGCAGGCCCCTCAATAACATATTAACTGGACTCTACTTCTCAAGGAAACACTTTTATGCGTTTTAAGCCTATAAAATAGGAAGAGCTAATTGAGCAGCTGAAAGAGATATTATCAAGATCTCTTCGGGATATCTGTAAGATGAAGATCATTCACACAGTTTGTGAAATTATTTGAATTAAACTTACAGAATGAATGTATCAGGCCAGGTACCTAATGGGTGGGAAAATACTGCTGTCTTTGGAGCATAATTAAAGTTTAGTTCAATTACCGACCTGTATCATTTTTATCGTTTGCCACCAAACTGATGCAAAGCCTGGCTAATAATCAGTTATCAAGTTATTTGGAAAATAATTGCACAGCCCGCAACAATCAGGTTTTAGACCAATGCACTCCTCTGATTAAGCCTTGACGTCCCTGTTGGATGCCCTCCATCTGTTGGATTCCTGATTCTTTTAGGCCTTTTGGCTTCTTTTGAGTCTGTTTCCTATTCAGTGCTTAACACGGATAAAATCAAACTTAGTAGTGGGCAACAAACTAAACAGCTGGGCTAACAACTGTTAGCTGGATAATCAATCATATAAGTCAAATATCACACGAGTTCCTCCAAAAGTTTCTTTAACCAATAAATGATGAAGTCGGCACAATCTGGAGTGTTATCAAAGGGTAAAAAGCTTTAGAGCAAGGAGATCTGGAAAGCCCATCTTGCTGCAACATTAGGATTCAAGGTCTTGCGTGAGTGGGAAAAGAAATTCAGACTTACATTCAGAAGCTACTCCCACACATCGTGAACAACATTGTTAACATGCACTGTACATACATATGTTCGAATGTTCCTCACCCATTACTGTACCCATATGTGATGAGTTCCAACACCTACAGGAGTCCTGCACGTGTCTTGCATAATTATGTAATGATTATTTTGCCTCCCACTACTGTATCCCTCTTACCCAAAATTGTGAAGCGCTCCGATACCTGTAAGGGTCACGTTGGCGCTATACAAAACTTTATAAACAAATATTTGTGCCTTGCGCATCAGACTCAAACATTTTACCGCTGAACTGACTCTGTGAAATATCTAGTCTGTTATGTGACTTGTTCACCAGCCATTAATATTTTGCTATGTATGACTATAAGGGAGAGCCATTAGCATGAATACTGAATTCCAAGTCCTGTTATTGCTATGACAGAAAAACTGGGAGAAAAACGTTGTTTCATACTGTTGCAAACTGATAAATCAGTTCCAGGTTATCCTGCCATGGCTCTCAGAGAGCCTGTCAGCATTGGATGAAGAGCAGAGAGCACAACTTTGAGCAAGGAAGGAAAGGAAAGCTCTAGAGAGAAATGTGGTAGGGTAGCCAGAGGCCAGGAATAATGTTTTTATATTTTGGCAGGAGAAAGATTTAAAGAGAGGGGTGGTGGGAGGCAAAATATCAGGCTTATCAATGAGTAAGGCAATGGCTTTTGCCTCAGGGTTCTGAGATGCATCATAGACAGGGCCAGACTGGGCGTAGCGGGCACTAGGTTTTTCCCCGGTGGGCCGTCAGTGTGAGGGATGGTTTTTATCCTGTGGGGTGTTGTTTTTGTTACAGGGCTGTTTTTGCAGCACAGCTATAATATCGGACCCTGTAACAAAATCGTCCGAAACCGGCACTGGCAAACAGCTAGGTCGCACCCCTAACCCCCCAGGCCGTCCGCCGAGCACTTTGCCGGGTCTTGTTTTGGTTCTCAGTCCAGCCCTGATCATAGACAACTCAAGCTTCCATCTCATCATCTATTTGATTCTACCTAGGACCCCTGCGTGCAAAACATGGCAGTTGTGTTAAATGATCGCTAGTCCAAAATGTTTAGTTGATGCATGAGAAATTGCAAGAGATCTAAGTCAATAATCAGCTTCAAAATGTATTAGTGGGTTAAACGGATAATGTAAAGGGTGATGGTACTTTGTGGTTCAACTTAAATTTGAAGAACTGTAAAGTGTCCTTTATGGCTAAATTATTTTGGGGAAAATATACAATTGATGATGGCACTTTGTTGCAATAACTTTTTTTTGCAAGGTGCACATGAAATTCCTATGGTCTTGTTTAGCCTAAGAGTGTTATGTTAAAATGTCTGATTTAAGCACCATTAGCGACAATCATTTGAAAAGGTCTGGATAGAGATAATTGAAAACCCTGCGTCACTGGCCCCTCTGCCACAAAGGATAGATTCATTCTGAGGTCATCCATGTGGGCTCATTTAAAAGAATTCCTTGCACCTGAGAGACCTTCCAGGCATGTACTGATAACTCTGCTTTGGCTTCATTCATAAACAATTAATTTAAACTGACCAAGCGTTAGAAACTGGGTGAGAGGGGTGGAAGCATCACTCAAGTAATAAACATAATCCTTGTCTGGTTAACCACAAAAGTCACTAAGTAAACCTGTGCTTACCCTCTGGTGCTTTGGCACAAGATCACTTATGCTTAAGATAGGGTTAATGCGCATAGTACTTATGCAGCATGCAAACAAAGTAACAAAGTGATAACACAACGCAAGACAAATCCCAAATCTATTGATGTTGCTAGAGATTCTCTTTGGCAGTCATTGCAGTCTACTGTGCTGGTGCTGGTTATCTTGACTGGGAGTGAATGTTTGATTCATTCAGCTCTCCGTCCATCATTTGTTTGCTGAGCACTTTTGCCGTAAGTGGGATGAGTAAGCCTAGATGTGTGTCCTTTACTGACTGTGCCACTGGATTTAAGCTAGCCTAGCTGATGACGGGTGATGCTCCGAAATTGGTCCTTTGATACTTTTTTCTGGTCCAAGGAAGGCCTTGCTTGACAGTACAGGCTGGACCGTTCCCATGAGAAGCAGGATCAACACGGATTTGTATATGGCTGGGTCTAAACTGGCATGACATGGAGAGCAAAAGAGCAATGGGTTTAAACCATATTTCTTAACTGGGGATGAATGTTTGGTTCATTCAGCATTCCTTCCATCATTTGTTTGCATAGCACTTTTCACCCTAAGGGAGATGGGTATGCCCTGACATGGGTCCCTTGCTCACTGTTGCACTGGATTGAAGCTACCATGGCTGATGAGTGGTGATACTCCGAAATCGGTCCTAGGATGCTTGTGTCTGGTCTAAGGATGGCCTGGCTTTTCAGTTCGGTCTAGACTGTTACCATGAGACGCAGGTTCAAGACTGTTTTGCATTTGGCTTGGTCTAAACTGGGATGATATAGTGAGCACAATAATGATGGCTATAACCCAGATCACTTGACTGGGGGTCAACATTTGATTCATTCAGCATTCCGTCCATCATTTGTTTGCTCTGAACTTTTCACGTTAAGTGGGATGAGTAAGCTCAGATGTGTGTTCCTTGCTGGCTGTGCCACTGGATTCAAGCTAGCTTGGCTGATGAGGGGTGATGCCCCGAAACCGGTCCTAGGATGCTTGCTTCTGGTCCAGAGCAGGACTTTCTTGACAGTTCGGGCTGGACTGTTTCCATGAGGAGCAGGATCAAGACTGATTTGTATATGGTTGGGTCTAAGCTAGGGTGGTATGGTGAGCAAAGGAACAATGGATTTAACCCAGATCTCTTGACTGGGGATGAATGTTTGATTAATTCAGCATTCCTGTCATCATTTGTTTGCATAGCACTTTTCACCCTAAGTGGGACGGGTATGCCCAGACATGGGTCCCTTGCTCACTGTCGCACTGGATTAAAGCTAGCATGGCTGATGAGGGGTGATACTCCAAAATCGGTCCCAGGATGCTTGTGTCTGGTCCAAGGATGGCCTGGCTTTTCAGTTTGGTCTAGACTGTTACCATGATAAGCAGGGTCAAGACTGTTTTGCATATGGCTGTGTCTAAAGTGGGATGGCATTGGGAGCAAAATATCGATAAATTTAACCCAGATCTCTTGAGTGGGTGTCAATGTTTGATTCATTCAGCAGTCCATCCATCATTTGTTTGCGTGGTGCTGGATCTAGGAGCGGACATGAAGAGCAGGTCGTCGCAGGAGATTCACGCTGGCAGGCATTGCAGATGGTTGTCGGGTGACATGAGGAGTCCATTCGCAGTCGCACAGTGGCCAAAAACTTCAGAATCTTCACCTGGGACTCAGGGCTTGCGGTTTCAGACAAGAAGGGAACACTCTAATGCTAGCCAAGGGTCCATGACTTGGATGGGCACCTATTGGGGATCAGAGTTCACTCCAGCAGAGGCCGGCAGAAGGGCTCAGGCAGGCCCAGTTGCTGCTGGTCAGCTTTTCAGTTGCAGGGAGGCTCCTGGAAGCATGCCTTGTCCCTTTAGCTCAAACAGGAGGTCAGTCAACTAACTCTTGGAGTCACTTCCATGGAGCCTGAGCCCAAGTCAAGCAGGTCCAATCTTCCATCTTCAAATGCAGGACAGTTCTTCTTCCTAATCTTACACAGGTCAAGTAATGTTCTGATGAGAGGTTTTGAAGGTACCACTTTTATTTCCAGTGCCAGTCTGCAGGTGAGGGACGTCCCATTTGTCTAAATTTCACTCTTTCCTATATTTGGCTCAAAACTGTCCAGGGTGACAAAGGGGAGACAGGGAATCATGCCTTTAAGATATTCTCATTGTCAGGGCATGTAAAACTGAAGTAAACCTTTGCTACTTTTTAAATACACTGCACCCTGCCATATGAACTATTAGGGCTTGCCTTAGGGGTGACTTACAAGTATTAAACAAGAATGCTTAGGCCTAGCAAAAGGCATGTTGTGCCTGGTTGAAATGGCAGTTTAGTTAAAAACTGCACTACAGATTTAGTGGCAGAAGTAAGATATGTTTTGCAGTGCTACCTTAGTTAGGGAGAGGGGGCACAATGAGTGCTGCAGCCCACTAGTAGCATTTAATTTGCAGGCAGTGGGCACATTTAGTGCCATGTACTAGGGTTTTACAAGTAAATTAAATGTACCAGTCAGGTCTAGGTCAAATTTACTCTGCTTTAATGGGAAAGCACAATCAGTTTACCAGTGATTATCAGGAGCAATGTGCACAGAGTCCTAAAAGCCAACATAACTGTGTTCAGCGAAAGAAGGCAAAAATCTGGGGTGACCTGGCTTAGAGGGCAAGTTCGAACACCAACTCATTCTGTTGCTGCTTTCAACATTTAGAACTCATATTACCAGCCCACTAAATAGTAATATTTCTGCAGGTTGTAAGGCTGACCAAGAGATATTGAAACCATCACCACTGACATTGATTGGATGCAAATATACCTCATAGGTATCTCACCTTTTCCTATTTGATAGGTCGACAAGCCCAAACCTAACGTCAACATATATTAGATATCTCTAGATGGTAAATAGTGTTTCAACAGAACACAAGTAATCTTTCTTCTTTTCCCCACAGCCTATACGTTTTTCTCCTATACCTTACCAATGCACAGGTTCATAACACAGGTGTACAGCCTGACAGACCTCAAACACAAGACTCACATGAAAATACAGAAGGAAGAGCAGAGTTTAATAACAACAATACCAGCCCAACAGTGCAGCAACAAGCACAACTTACCAGAAAACGAAATAGCTAAGCAAAAACTAGAGATGCCTGTAACTTTTTGAGGACAATAAATCAACAAAAGTATTTTTCACTTCAAAACATCAACTTGGAACCACTAAGGGAATGTTTGTCAATGAAAGAAATTTACAAATTAGGTATGTCGTAATATGTACAGACTTCATCCCCTATCAATTAAAACACTTCACGCTCAATTACCACATTTATAGATGTTTTGAAAATATACAAGCAAACACAACTAATCATAAACAAATTAAACATGTAAACATAAATAATAATCTTTTTGAAATGAGAAATCATCTAAACTGGTGCTTAGTGAACAAACTTCTATGGGTACTTAGTTTAAAGCTAAGAAAGAAGAGGATCAGAGAGAGATCTATGATTGTCGTAGGAACTATTATAGATAACAATAAAACTACATACTCAAGAGGTGTGTGTTTGAGTGTATGTGTTTGTGTACCTAGATAATTCATGTTGTTTACTGATAAATAGATGGCTGGAAAGTCATGTGTGTTCCATTGAAATAAATCGAGTGCAATGTTAGTATGAAAAGTTAACCTGCATATTTTTCATACAGATTAATAAAATATAAAAAAATACTCATTAGCATAACTCATATGTAAAACATGTTCCTCTATATTATTAAAGAGATGTAATATCAGGGTTGCTTTAATCATAAACCTACACTTTTTACCCTCTTCACCATAACCTTAAAAAGATTCCTGAAATACTTAAGCCATCCCCTTAGGCCCTATACCTTATACTCAATGTGTTAATCGCTGTTCCCTTAATCCATTAACCCTAAACCCAAAAGTGTCAATCCTAATACCGTATATCCCACAATAATAAACCCTAGCACTTATAACCGTCATAACCGTCACTCCTAACCTTTTCACTCCTTAACATTATACCCAAAACCCTTAACACTTAAATCTGTACCTCAAAATCTTAACTATAATCCCCTAAACCTCTAACCTAAAACCACATTACCTCACATCTATTCCCCTAATGCATAAACACTAGTCCCTGAACTTTAACGTAAATTTTCATCATTTGTCCCCAGTATGTGTGTGTGTTTATGTAAGTGCACATGGATTCTTTAAATACACAGGCCTTTGGAGGTAGAACAATGTCTATATTCTATTTAAGTTTAATATTAACACAATGTTTTAGATTCAAAACATCACAGATATCCCATCCATCAAATTCCAAGTGTATTATAATCTAAAGCACTTGTAACATAGGGGAAGAAGTATCTGTCACATTTTGACTGAGTATCCCATCCACAAACCTCTAAATAAGACCCTCAGTCAAGCATTCTAACATATAAATGACCTTACCAGTTGTAGTAGTATTCAAGCTCAATAATAAATGTCAGTGTTTAAAGAAATTGCAGCTCTCACAAGCTAACACAGCTCCAACTGCCTCCTTCCAAGTCTCCAAGGAAAGTGACCACTGCACCAGAGATCTAGAACTCTCAGCCTCAGTTTCCTAGGCAGCACTAATGGAGCCCTTATGACACTATCAGCAACCATCTGCTTGTTATGTTTCTATTTGTGCTCCTTGGCAATGTCTGATGATGTCACACACACAGAATCTGGAGAGGTTGGGAGATGAATTGAGAATCCTGGTGTGTGGGAAATTCCAACAAAGAAAAGAAGCAGGATTATCCTTATTTAAAATGCAGAAAGGTCATCGTTACTCAATATGGGAATGCCCACAAGATTTCGAATTCAGGTAAGCTTTGTTCCAGTGGCACAGTGTCACTGAAACCACGTCTGGACATACACTGTGTCATAGGAACAGAGCTATACCTATTTGATGAGCCCTAACCAGGGTAAAACCACTCCTGGGTTGCTTGGTTCCGGTTCAGGGAGAACTTAGCCTGTTCTCATTGGAGCAGAGTCAAGACTGATTTGCATATGGTTTGATCCAAACTTAAGTAGCATGGTATGGAAAATAATGATGGATTGGGATGCGGCCCAAGAATTACCAATGAATGAGATTAATTCAAACATTCCATGCATCACTTTTCTGTACACTTTAATGAAAAAGCATACATTGTTTATTAACCATGTACATCATGGGAAGGGTTTCCTAATTCACAGTTATATTTGTTGTCAATTCTTGTGGAGTATTGCTATTTTTTTTCAATGTTTTAAACCATTTTAAAATGGTTGTAATAACCAAGCGTGCAGTGTGCATTTGCACACTTTTTGCATGTTGTAATAATTGTTGGCCACTATTTTCTGTTGCTTTTATTATGAAGTATTATGATAGCAACATTGTTTGATATATCTTTGCTTTATTTCTTACCTAATGCCTCTGCACTAAACCTGTACGGAGTTTGCGGAGTTGCACTATGCGGCACTATGCGAACTGCAAACAAATCTCCGCCGCACTACGCAGAGCTATGCGAGTGGCGGAGTATGATAGGAAAATGCTGTTTGCAGTGATTGGACAGTGCCGGATGCTTGTCCGCACTGTGCAATCATTGCGAACGGCACCATGCACAGTGCAAGTGGTCCCTGCTTTCCTTTTGTGCCGCTCAAGTACATTTTTACTCGAGCGCCAGCTTTCTTAACGGGAACGGGCAGTTTCTCAACGGGAGCTGTCACAAGCATTCGCAACCACTTGCAAGAGAAACCTGTTGCCCCCTGCATTTAGAAATCTTGCCGGGATGTTGATTTTCCAAGCTCGCGCTCGCCAACTTGATGTTGACGATCGCTAATGAGGTAAAAAACTCTGCTACACAATGCGAAGTGGAGTTTTTTGGAACTCAGTGATCTCCGCTTAACGCGGAGTGCAGGAAAAGTGAGGTTCAAGAAACGCTTAGGAAGATGCGTTTCAGCCTTCACATGGCTTCATCAGTGCTGGTTTCAATGACTCCTTTTCCAGGGGGGCCAAACGCACAGATTTAAATATCGTGGCACTCCCCACCAGGTGGTCTCTCGCCCCTCCTCAGCCCAACGATGTTCAGGTGTCCTGCGCTCAAACCAACCAGGCAGATGCATGCTGGGGCTGGGAGTACTCAGAGGAAGCCCTTTCAGTGACGAGGCATCTCCTAACAACATGTGAAGTCCCAACTGGTTGGCTAGGGATCCCAAAGCCGCCAGAGGTACCTGGAATGATTATGCCTTCCTATGTCCCCTTCTCAGGCAATGGGGGGCCACGCGTTGCAGTTTCATGCAGCTACCAGAGTTCACAGGCTCTCAGCATTGCTCCAGACCGAGAGGGAGGTCGTCAGCCAGCGCCTGCTTGCTGGCGAAACATAGACACCAAAACTTTCTCCCAGGTAGGGAAAAAGGGGCGACACAGCTCCGGGGATTAAAAAGGCTTTAATAGCTCTTGTTTGGCACAAGTAAGTGAGGTCCATGAAACGCTTAGGCAAACGCATTTCAGCCTTCAAATGGCTTCATCAGTGCCGGTTTCAATGGCTCCTTCTTCCAGGGGGGCCAAATTCACAGATTTAAATATCGTGGCCACTCCCAATCAGGTGGTCCCTCGCCCCTCCTCAGCCCAACGATGTTCAGGTGTCCTGTGCTCAAACCAACCAGGCAGATGCATGCTGGGGCTGGGAGTACTCGGAGGAAACCCATTCAGTGATGGGGCATCTCCTAACAACATGTGAAGTCCCAACTGGTTGGCTAAGGATCCCAACGCCGCCACAGGTACCTGGAATGGTTTTACCTTCCTATGTCCCCTTCTCAGACAAACAGTGTTGCCTCCTCGCTCCCAAAGTATGGAGGGCAACGAGTTGCAGTTTCATGCAGCTACCAGAGTTCACAGGCTCTCACCGTTGGTCCAGACCGAGAGGGCGGTGGTCAGCCAGTGCCTGCTTCCTGCAGAATCATAGACACCAAAACTTTCTCCCAGCTAGGGAAAAATGGACGACACCGCTCTGGGGATTAAAAAGGCTTTAATAGCTCTTGTTTTGTGCAAGTAAGTGAGGTCCATGAAACGCTTACGCAGACGTGTTTCAGCCTTCAAATGGCTTCATTAGTGCCGGTTTCAATGGCTCCTTCTTCCAGGGGGGCCAAATTCACAGATTTAAATACCGTGGCCACTCCCCATCAGGTGGTCCCTCACCCCAATTATGTTCATGTGTCCTGTGCTCAAACCAACCAGGCAGATGCATGCTGGGGCTGAGAGTCCTCACAGGAAGCCCATTCAGTGACGGGGCATCTCCTAACAACACGTGAGGTCCCAACTGGTTGGCTAGGGATCTTAAAGACGCCACAGGTACCTGGAATGATTTTGCCTTCCTATGTCCCCTTCTCAGGCAAACAGTGTTGCCTCCTCTCTCCCAAAGTATGTGAGGCGATGAGTTGTAGTTTCACTCAGCTACCAGAGTTCACAGGCTCTCAGCGTTGCTCCAGACCGAGAGGGCGGTTGTCAGCCAGCGCCTGATTGCTGGCGAAACATAGACACCAAAACTTTCTCCCAGGGAGGAAAGAAGGGACGACAAAGCTCTGGGGATTATGAAGGCTTTTAGAGCACTTGTTTTGCGCGAGCAAGTGAGGTGCATGAAACGCTTAGGCAGACACGTTTCAGCCTTTAAATGGCTTCATCGGTGCCGGTTTCAATTGCTCCTTCTTCTAGGGGGACCAAATGCATGGATTTAAATATCGTGACCACTCCCCATCACATGGTCTCATGCCCCTGACCAGCCCAACGATGTTCAGATGTCCTGCTCTCAAACCAACCAGGCGGATGCATGCTGGGGCTAGGAGTCCTCAGAGGAAGCCCATTCAGTGATGGGGAATCTCCTAACAACATGTGAAGTCCCAACTGGTTGGCTAAGGATCTCAACGCCGCCAGATGTACTTGGAATGATTTTGCCTTCCTATGTCTCCTTCTCAGGCAAACAGTGTTGCCTCCTCTCCCCCAAAATATGGGGGGGACTCGTTGCAGTTTCATGCAGCTACCAGAAATCACAGGCTCTCAGCGTTGCTCCAGACCGAGAGGGCGGTCGTCAACCAGCGCCTGCTTCCTGGCGAAACATAGACACCAAAACTTCCTCCCAGGTAGGGAAAAAGGGACGACTCAGCTCCGGGGATTAAAAAGGCTTTAACAGCTCTTGTTTTGCACAAGTATCTGATGTCCATGAAACGCTTAGGCAGATGCGTGTCAGCCTTCAAATGGCTTCATCAGTGCCGGTTTCAAGGGCTCCTTCTTCCAGGGGTCCAAACGCACAGATTTAAATATGTGGCCACTCCCCATCAGGTGGTCTCTCGCCCCTCCTCAGCCTAACGATGTTCAGGTGTCCTGCACTCAAACCAACAAGGCAGACGCATGCTGGGGCTACAAAAATAGGGTTTTTGACAATATCTTTGGGGCCCTTTGATGAATCTTCGCAACATTTTCAAAACTAATGAGGCGCTCCGTTAAGCTACTGTCTTGAAAGGTTTGGGGTGAATCATCAAGTGGGGGCCGAGAAAAAAGGAGGGTCCCAAAATCCATTTTCTCCATGTTCATTTCCATAGGGAACTTTAGACAAGGCTACAGCCCGAACTCCTGAACAGAATTGCACTAAATTTAGCAAGTTCGGACTGGACTGTTTCCATGAGGAGCAGGATCAAGACTGATTTGTATATGGCTGGGTCTAAGCTGAGGTGGCATGGTGTGCAAAGGAACAATGGATTTAGATTAATTCAGCCTTCCAGCCATCATTTGTTTGCATATCACTTTTCTCCATAAGTAGGATGGGTATGCCCAGGCATGGGTCCCTTGCACACTGTGCCACTGGATTGAAGCTAGCGTGGCTGACGAGGGGTGATACCCCTAAGCCGATACTAGGATGCTTGTTTCTGCTAAAAGCATGGCCTGGCTTGCCCATTCGACTGGACTGTTCCCATGAAAAGCAGGGTCAAGACTGTTTTGAATATCGCTGTGTCTAAACTGGGATGGCATGGGGAGCAAAATAACGATGAATTTAACCCAGACCTCTTGAGTGGGGGTTCAATGTTTGATTCATTCAGCATTCCATCCATCGTTTCTTTGCGTGGTGCTGGATCTAGGAGCGGACATGAAGAGAAAGTCATCGCAGGAGATTCAAGTTGGCAGGCATTGCAGATGGTTGTCGTGTGACATGAGGAGTCCATTCAAAGTCGCAGAGTGGGCAAAAACTTCAGAATCTTCACCTGGGACTCAGGACTTGTGGTTTCAGATAAGGAGGGAACACTCTGATGCTAGCCAAGGGTCCATGACTTGGATGGGAACCTATTAGGGATCAGAGTTCACTCCAGCAGAGGCCGGCAGTAGGGCTCAGGCAGGCCCAGTTGGTGCTGGTCAGCTTTGCAGTTGCAGGGAGGCCCCTGGAAGGTTGCCTTGTCCCTGTAGCTCAAACAGGAGGTCAGTCAACTAACTCTTGGAGTCACTTCAATTGAGCCTGAGCTCAAGTCAAGCAGGTCCAATCTTCCATCTTCAAATAGCAGGGCAGTTCTTCTTCTTAATCTTCCACAGGTCAAGGAGTGTTCTGATGAGAGGTTTTGAAGGTACCACTTACATTTTCAGTGCCAGTCTGCAGGTGAGGGATGTCCCCTTTGTCTAAACTTCACTCTTTCCTATATTTGCTCAAAACTGTTTAGGGTAACAAAGGGGAGACAGTGAGTCATGCCTTTAAGATATTCTCATTGTCAGGGCATGTAAAACTGAAGTAAACCTTTGCTACTTTTTAAATAAATTGCACTCTGCCCTATGTACCATTAGGGCTTGCCTTAGGGGTGACTTATAAGTATTAAACAGGAATGCTTAGGCCTAGCAAAAGGCTTATTGTGCCTGGTTGGAATGCAGTTTAGGTAAAAATTATACTACAGATTTAGTGGCAGACGTAAGATATGTTTTGCAGTGCTACCTTAGTGGGGGGCAGGGGGGCACAATGAGTGCTACAGCCCACTAGTAGCATTTAATTTACAGGCAGTGGGTACATTTAGTACCATGTACTAGGGTTTTACAAGTAAATTAAATGTACCAGTCAGGTGTAGGCCAATTTTACCCTGTTTTAAAGGGAAAGCACACTCAGTTTACCAGTGATTAGCAGGAGGAATGTGCACAGAGTCCTAAAAGCCAACATAGCTGTGTTCAGCGAAGGAAGGCAAACATCTGGGGTGACCTGGCTTAGAGGGCCAGGTCGAACACCAACTAATTCTGTTGCTGCTTTTAACATTTAAAACTCATATTACCAGCCCACTAAATAGTAATATTTCTGCAGGTTGTAAGGCAGACCAAGAGATATTGAAACCATCACCACTGACATTGATCAGATGCAAATATACCTCATGGGTATCTCATCTTTTTAGGTCGAGCCTCAGGCATCGATTTAGCAATGCTTGTTGGTGAGATATTTAGTAAGGGGCAGCAGAAAATGCTCCCAAAGACCTTTGGAATGGGGTTTATGGCCAGTGCATGTGTGGCATTCAAGCGCGAAGCTGGCATCTGGCATCGGACTTGAAAGCAGCAGACTGCTTTCGCCAGTGCGCGCTCTGCTTCACTTCCTGCTTCCCCTCTCACAACAATTAACTTTGGTTATCGCTCACACCCCATATGCTCGTTCTCTCCGACCCTTCCTTTGATGTCCGCTTTTCTTGTTTTTTCTTTGCATCCATTTTGCAGGGAAGCCGTGTTTTATTTGGCATTCTCTGCACCTTTCTCGGTTTTTTTTCTGGACGAAAGTGTTTGTTTACAGTAGCCTTGCTCTTCAAATACTGTTGCTGTATTGCCATCTCTCTAGGGACAGTCAGCTTGAAAATACTCGACTTGCTAGCTGCAATGCTACATCTGCTATGCTTTGCTTCTAGACACGCTGATCCCTCGCAGACTGTGCTGACTCAAGTCAAAGTCAAGTCAAAAAGGCTTTATTTCGATAAAAATTATCATAAAAGCTTCATTTAAAATACATGAATTCATTTAAAAGAGCAAAAAACAAAAGTACAACAAATTTATCTACAGACAATTTAAAAAAAGTTTCAGTTTTCATGAAAAGAAGCATTTCTTAAGTTATTTAAAAAGAAATTAAACTATTGATTTAAGCCTTTTAGCTCTAATGGACCAGGCCCATGATAGAAACTTAGCAAGAGTGCAAGCATACATAGTGCAACTATCGGACGTTAATATACGTACTGCCTCCGCATAGCGCCTAGTGCCCAACTGACGGCATAAATGTTTAAGCCATTTCTTCCTCGGTAAGGCATATTCTCCGCATTCAAACATGAAATGTGCCACTGTCTCTGGTCTGTCTGTGCATGCTGGACAAAACTCTGTCGTTTGTGCAGGCAGCTTCCACCGTGATGAAAAAGCATGCAGAGGGAGAGTTCCTGCTCTAAATTTAAAATAAAGGGCCCTATCAAAAGGTTTCTCGATAATGTCCAGATACAATTCCCGTATTGGTAGGTCCTTAAATTTCAGAAAGTCCTCAGTGAGTCTGCCCAGCGAGCCGTTAGTATTGCGTTGTGACATGATCCAGTTCCAATAAAGATTCTTTAATGTTGCCTTAGAGGGAGAGGATTTATTTGTCCAAGCTTCATTAAGACCCAAGTTAGACAGCAAAGTTTTCATATCTCTCAGCCATTTAATTTTATGCCACCCTGGAAGTGACATAATTTCGGAGAGGCCTTGCGCATATTTGCCAAGTTCCTGAACTCGCCACAGGCGTGCCCATAGCAAAAGGGGCCGAAGTTTTGCTAAGTCATCGATGGAGCGGCATCCAAGATCAAGCATTAATGGGACCATGGGAGTACCCTGCGGGAGTGACATAATGGCCCTGCAGAATTTCCTCTCAGATCTCGGCAGATCGCTGGTAATACATGAGCCCCATAGCTCAGCCCCATAAAGAGCAGAACTAACCCCTTTGGCTGTGTAGATTTCAAGAACAGCAGCTATGGGTCTAATTACACAAGAGCGTTGTTCTTTCAGGAGAGCTCCTGTTATTCTCTTGTGGGTAAGCAGCATTTTGTCAAGATGTGGAGTCCATTGCATTTTATGGGACAGACGAATGCCTAGATAATCAAATACTTCCACCCTCTCTAGAGGTTCTGCATTCAAAGTGGGGGGGCATACCGTTTTTTTTTAGGGATTCAAAACAAGGTATTTTGTCTTATTAGCATTAATTACTAGGCCCCGTTCAGAACAAAAGGATTGAAAATTGTTCAGAAGGTTTTGGAGGCCTACAGGGGTTTTCGATATCAAAAGCGTATCATCGGCAAAGAGAAGGGTAGGTATACGCTCTCCAGCCAGGGATGGTTCATCTGAGGGATGTTTCCGAAGATGCTCAACCACCCCATTGATATAAAGGGAAAAGAGAGTGGGAGCTAACACACATCCCTGGCGGACCCCTCTCTCGACCGGGATACAGCTAGTTTTTTCCCCATCTGGGCCCACCTTATCTGAGCAAAACTATTTTCGTGGAGCCTGACAAGTAACGAAAGAATGTAATGTGGCAACCCCATGTCGGCCAGGACTCTCCAAAGGGTCTCCCTTGGTACAAGGTCAAAGGCAGTCTTTAGATCGATAAACGCGAGATAAAGACTGCCTTTGCCTATAACCACTACTTTCCAATACACCATCATCAGCCTGAACGCTTGTTCAATTGTACCAGTACCCACTCTAAATCCTGCCTGGTAATCAGAAAGGATATTATTTTCATCTATCCAATCCAATATTCTGACCAGTAGGACCTTACCGACTACTTTTTGGCTAATGTCCAGCAGACTAATAGGTCTATAATTAGACGGATCGTCTCTGGCACCTTTTTTAAAAATGGGAACAACCTCCGCCCCTTTCCAAGATGAGGGAATCGAAGCACCCCTACAAATGGCAGCAAGTAGACAGTGGATACATTTTCCCCAATTCGGGATATCTGATCTCAACAGATCCCCCGGAATGCCATCAGGACCAGCCGCTTTTTGGGGCTTGATGGTACTTATGGCGTACTCCACTTCTTTTATTGTGAACTCAAATTTATCGAAGTGAGTCTCCCAATCTAATTGGGTCATAGTTAAGGCCTTTTCCCACCCTTCAGCAACCATGGAAGCATCACTAATATTAGGGCCATCTTGACGAGTGTATAGCTTTGAAAAATGATTGACCCACGCCTGACTTGAGATATTGCATGTTATAAGATCACTGTCTGGTCTATTTCTGGCTCTAATTGTGTCCCAGAAACATTTTGGGTCTTTTTTAAAGCTGGCCTCTTTGAGAGTACGCCAGTACTCCTCTTCCCACTCTTTTTTTGCATGTGCCAATGTTCTCTTATACTCTTTCCTGGCCATCTAAATCAGGGGTTGGGATTTGCCTTTAACGGCCTTTATTAAAAGAGACTTTGCCCGTCTGCATGATGATGTATACCAATCATGCTTTCCCCTGGGTTTACAATGTGGCAAGTTCCTCCCAGCAGTGCCCTTTTCCAGGAATACTTCCCCTATAGACTTAACAGTTGTCTCAAAAATGGATGTTGCCTTTTCAGCCAGCAAGGCCGGACTAGTAGTACCCAATTCCAGTTGTGAGGCCATAAGTAGTTCATTTATGGTAGAAAGTTTGGCAGCATCGGTAGAGATTTTGTTCCACTTTAGGCGTCTTCCACAGGAAGAGACAGTGATTTTATGTATTTGGTTGGGTAGGGCTACGAATACATTACTAGACCAAGGATTGGTTAAAGATAGGGAGAGTGAGTTATGGTCGCTCTCCACAGTCGGTAAAACTACCATATCCTGTACCAATCCCCAGAGTTTCATATCCAGCAGGATGTAGTCAATGCTTGAGGTATGATCAACTCGATTGAATGTAGGAGCACCGAGGCGGTCTGAAATTGTGCGGCTGTTCGTAGCTCTTAAACCGAACTCTAATGCCAATGCATTTAGCTGGATTGCACTGCGGGTCCATCTTTTTATCGGGGGGATAGTTAATGCTGGAATACCCCATCTGCTGTCATCCTCACCTAGATCTGAGATATCCTCCATAGGGAGTGGCTCATAGGTACAATTGAAATCGCCCGCTACTAGGATATGATCCCCTTCCACATGGTCTCTGAGTTGTACTTCAAGGTTGGATACTACTAGTGACGTAGACCCATTTTTCGTGCCTCTAGCATAGACATTGTATAAAACAAGGGATAAGCCCCTACTAGGGTTTCTCAAAGAGATTCCTAATATGTCTGGGCTATTAACCTGCTTGGATGTTATGCAGCAGTTAAGGGAAATGCTTACCCAGATGAGGAGACCCCCCGAGGGACGTCCCTTCCCGTTTGTAGCTTTCACAGCAGGCCCAAAATGGGTTACAAATCCTACCCGATGGAGCAGTTCAATGCTCCAGGTCTCTTGGAACAAACAAATTTTGTGCGCCTCTACCAAGTCATTCCATTCAGGCGAGCCAAGTTTCCTGTGAATACCTGCAAGGTTCCAGCTAAGAATTTTTATTGACCCTTTATTGGGATTACCATCGTTTTTACCATTATTTTGTAATACCAAGCTCTCACTTAACTGCATAGGAGATATTGGCTGAATTCTTCCCTGAACTATCACAGAGGTAGGGTTAGAGCGCATAGCTTGCGGTGCAGTCAGCATGTGCTCCTTCTCCCCCCATTCCAAGTCCAACAGTGGGTCACTAGTTACCTCGAAAGTAAGTCAATCTACCTCGTCAAGGGCACAGAACCTGTTCCAGTGTGCAAACTGGGATAAAAAAGGGTCAACTACAGGAGGACCTTGCCAAGGTGACTGCTACTGTTGAGAGATCTGTTGAGGGGTTTGTAGATGAGCCCTGTATGTTGGAAAACTGGTTCTCGGGATATGTTGTCTAGGTGCCAATGGGTAGAAGTAGGAAAGATGGAGTGGGTGGATTTGGGTATTTACTCCACTAATGGGTGCATTACATATGTAGTTCACCACCGCTGTGTTCCTAAAGTTGATGGTTATAACATCCCCTGCTATTGTTTTAGTGTTCCTACCTATCCATTCTCCTCTTCTAACTGCAAGAATTTCCCCAGACATATGTGGGGGTAAGGGTCTATTTAGCTGTAGCCATTGGGCGCATTTGTTTCTTAGCTCAACATTGGTTTCCCTTCTTCCCTCCTTCAGTGGTGGTACACCCGCTAATACGACCACAAAGGGTGAAGCTTCCGGTGGCAAGTTAATTGTCCTAAAATGAACCGGTCTTGTCTTTGCCTCTTGGTTTTTACTTTGAGAAGGGGCTAATGTTGTGCATTTGCTAATGCTTTGGGCATCTTTCGCTACTTGGTTGGGGGATTTTCCGGTTCCTATATTCTGCTGAATCTGCGGGGTAGAATCAGCAGACTTAGAAGTTGGAACAGCAGCAGCAGCTTTTTTCCCAGTTTGGGTCAGATGTTGCGTAGCTGTAGCTGTATTTAGTGGGGGCAAATTAGACTGGGTAGAAGCATCTTTTGGAGGTTTAATAATAGTTCCCCCTGATGGCCCCCCTTTAAGACCCCCTTGACATAATGTACCCGCATTTCCCCCAAACTTGTTAGAATCAGACCCTTTGGTGTTTATTAATGATGTCAGTCTGTCGATTTTTGACATGAGAGGCTTAATGTGGGCAATAATAGTGTACTCAAGGTCTGCTTTAAGATCAGCTACCATGTTTGTTACCCAACAGGGTATGCCTGGTGAGGTATTAGGAGTTGGGGTCACTAAGTTGTGATTCCGTGTATTAGCTTTAGATATTTTCTTTTTCTTGTGTACACTACCTATAGTGCCTACAGTCCCCTTTCCTGACGCTATGTTACTTGCCATCCCACCATCCCTTGTAAGACTCAAGTCGAGCTGGGAATTTTCAGAATCTCACAAAAGCTCAGTAGAAGGCTGGCCACACGGGAGTTCAGCGAAGGAGGCAGTGACTCCAAGACTTAAATCCAACTCGTCAGTAGCATCTAAAGATGGAGCCAAGGGATCAACTGCTACCTCCTGGGAGTCGTGTACAATATTTGTCGGTGGTAGAGATAGCCTCCTTTCTGTGTTGGCTATAGCAGAGGATACTACCCCTATGGTCTGTTGTAACATAATGTCAATTGCGGTAAGGGTGGGGACCGGTTGAGGGATAGACTCCTTTTGTTTAGTTTTCGATCGTAGGGTAGGCATACTTCTGGTTTTCAACCCCTTACTCATACTGTATCAAGTCAAAGAAGTGGAGGAAGCACAGGGAATACAAAGTATCAGTGGGAAAATTAATCCAGAAGTTGCCCACTCAAAATATAATTCTTCAGTCACTCTCCATGGAAGGGCAAACAATAGGTGGCTACCTGGTCACTGGATCGTATGTCGACAGAGGGGTGGCCCAGCCTAGCCTCTGAGGGCCACAGAGGGCCCGCCCTTTGCCTGGGCTTAGCCCCGGGCGCTCCCGCGCGCTCCCAAGCGCTCCCGCGACGCGGGGGTGACGCGGTCTTTATGCGCCGCCTGGCGCGATGTCGAAGGCGTCTCCCGCCGCAAGGCCTGACGGGAAACGTAGTCATGTGCCCCCCTCCACTCGGCGGCCGCTATTTGTTATCAGTTGCGGCGGCGGAAGGGGGACGGAAACAGCCAGGCACCGGAGTCCTCGGGGTGCGGTGGAGACAAGGTAGGCAAGGCAGGCTTCTGGTGCAGATTACGGGGCCAGGATACCAGGATACCTCAGGGCAATTTTCACAGCGTCACCCACTCCACCGGGGTGACGCGGTCTTTATGTGCCGCCTGTCGCGATGTCGAAGGCGTCTCCCGCCGCAAGGCCTGACGGGAAACGTAGTCCTGTGCCCCCCTCCACTCGGCGGCCGCTATTGTTATCAGTTGCGGCGGCGGGAGGGGGACGGAAACAGCCAGGCACCGGAGTCCTCGGGGTGCGGTGGAGACAAGGTAGGCAAGGCAGGCTTCTGGTGCAGATTACGGGGCCAGGATACCAGGATACCTCAGGGCAATTTTCACAGCGTCCGTGCTGACTCTGCCCCTCCTGATTCTGAAACTGACTAACACAGTCACCATGCAGTCTCTTCTCTCTGTCTTATGATGTCTGCCCTGCCACCATTTACTTCGGACCCACACCCTCACACCTCCTCACCCTCACACACCCTCACACCCTCTCACCCTCACACACACTCACACATCGTCACTCACCCTCACCCACCCTCACACACCCTCACTCACACTTACACCCTCACCCACTCACACCCTCACCCTCACAACCCTCTCACCCTCACTCACCCTCACCCCTCACACCCCCACACACCCTCACACTCACACACCCTCACCCTCACACCCCCTCACGCTCACCCCCTCACCCTCATACACCTCCTCACCCTCACCCCCTCAAACCCCACACCTTGACACACCCTCACAGCCTCTCACCCTCACACACCCTCACACACCGTTACTCACCCTCACCCACCCTCACACACCCTCACTGACCCTCACTCACCCTCACACCCTCACACCATCACCCTCACAACCCTCTCACCCTCACCCCCTCACACCCCAACACCCCCTCACCCTCACCCTCACACCCCCTCACCCTCACACACCCTCACCCTCACACCCCCTTACCCTCACACACCCTCTCACGCCCACATACCCTCTCACCCTCAAACACCCTCTCACCCTCACACACCCTCTCACCCTCACACCCCCTCACCCGCATACCCCCTCACATCCCCTCACATCTCCTCACCCTCCCTCACCCTCACACCCCTTCACACACCCTCACGCACCCACGACCTCACACACCCTCACCTTCACTCACCCTCTCACCCTCACGCACCCTCCCACCCTCACACCCCCTCTCACCCTCACACACCCTCTCACCCCCACACCCCCTCACCCTCACACCCCCTCACTCTCACCCTCACACCCCACACCCTCACTCACCCTCACACACCCTCTCACCCTCACATCCCCACACCCTCACACACCCTCACACCAGTGTTCCCTGTAACCTGCGCGGCTGGGTGGCCATGCACCTCAGTGACCCCGAGCGCACAGTGTGTCGAGTGAAGCGCGCACACATCCGGGGAGAGCATTCCCGAACACCGGTCATTTTGAGGCTCCAGGGTCGAGTTTTAAAGCAAGTGCCGTCTGCACTTGCTAGTTTTCATTCTTAATGGGCCAAGGCTGCGGGCTGATTGTGAAAATATTCTTGTTAATTGCAACGCAGTAGGGTGCTGAAATTAACCGGAACACATTCACAAGTGCCCACAATCAGCCCACAGTCGCACTCTATTAAGAAAAGGCATGCATCAATTTCAAAAGCACAACGTGTAAAGCGCACGTCATGCTTTTGGGCTTGCTGCATTTCTTTTCTTAATGTAGCGTGGCTGAGTGAGGGCTGATTGTGGGCACTTGTGAATGTATTCCTGTTAACTGCAGCACCCTACTGCGCTGCAATTAACAAGAATATTTTCACAATGGCCCACAATTAGTGCTCAGCCTTGCTCTATTTGGCTGTCCAGTGAGTGCCGCCACAGAGGCTGCTGGACAGTCTCCGTTTGGCCTGTGATTTGTATTTGTAAAGGAGAATGTGGACTAGTTTGAATAGCACAAGTTAAAAAATAAAAACAAAAGGTGTGCATCTTATCCCCATATTGTATCTTCATGAACTTTGACTCGGGATAGCACCCGCCCATTAAAAAGGATAAGTAACGAGACACTGATGTGCCTCATGCATCCACAGGCTTTGGTGAAAGATCTTGAGTTCGTCTAGAAAGTCGGTGTTAATGTTCTATTGGAAACTGACTTTAAGGTTGTGATAATTCTTACATGATAATTATTGGTTTTTGCAATGACATTGATTTTTATAGTTGATAGGGCAACACGATCATGAATGATAAATCCGTTCTCTTCAGAAACTGTTAAAATGCATTATGATAAATGAAGTGTTTTTTTTTAATGATAATATCAACGTCGGTACTGGTGAAGTTAAGGGCCAAATTGGAGGAATTTTGGCGGGTGGATGGGTTTAAAAAGGGGTGAGGGAATGACACAGATGATTACTTGCTAAGAAGGAAGACTCATATGGCCGATTTTAACCTGTGATGGCAGGTAGGGGAATCATGTGGTGTTTAATCCAGTTGATGGGAGGTTTAAAAGGTGGTGATTTTATCAGCTTGTGAATGTGTGAGGTTTGGAACATCACCATCTATATGATAGTTTAGATGGTGGCGAGAAAGTGGTAATGCAAGCAACATTTAAACGCACATGGCACAGAGTGATTGTTATTGGAGGAGGAGAGGGAGGTGAACAAAGGCAAATGTTTTGAAGGGTCAACAATATTATGAGATAAGGGAAAAAGCTTAACGTTTCGTAGAACGTGATGGGGGGAGGGGAAAGGCTCAAGGGAAGATGAAAGTTTAAAATTCATTGGTTTGTTTTGATAACAGAGGGTGATACCGTTTACAATATGTGTTCATTTTAAGAAATCACATGTGAATTTGTGCAGTTTTATAGAGCAAAATGCAAAGTTATGGTATAATTGTAATTGATTCACGTTTTATTGTTCTTTATAGTGACCCCCGAAGAAGGGCGCTTGTAGCCCGAAATGCATTGTTTTTTTTAGAATAAACGCTGCCTTTTGACGAACCTTGCTTCAGTCGTATTTATGTAGAGAGGTCCGGATGGACACATCGTGAATATTAGAAACTTGGACAATGGCACATAATTCCACATGGGGATGGGTACTTAAATGACTGTGGAAAGAAGAGGAAAAGAAGAAAGTATATAATGAATACATTGATGAGTAAAAAATAAAGGAGAGGTAGAAATGGCGCAATTAACCTGTGCGAGTGTTTGGGGGTGTATTTACGCCCCTGTTATCATGTTGTGTTTCAGTCTTTGGTATCGTAATGGGTTGGCACTTCACCATTCTGCACGCATCTAAAGGAGAATGTGGACAAGTTTGAATAGCACAAGTTCAAAAGTAAAAACAAAAGGTGTGCATCCCATCCCCATATTGTATATCCATGTGATTTGTATGTAGCACAACGGTCTTTCATCCCCTGTTGGTTCCTCCCGCCCACCCCCACATCGGTGGAATTGGATTGATGTTCATAGTAGTGAGCCTACTTAATAGATGGATACATTTTGAGAGTTTATTTTAAAACCAGGACATATACAAAGGACCATGTTGTGTCCTAAATACATTTGATTATTGGGTTGTTTTTTTGCCGGTGACAGGGACGTGTAGACACAGTACTGTGCACTGCCCGAGGCACAGAGACAGAGACAGACAGATAGAGACAGAGACAGACAGAGACAGGGACAGACTGATAGGGACAGACAGAGGCAAAGACAGACAGAGGCAAAGACAGATAGAGGCAGTGACAGATAGAGATAGAGACAGATGGAGACATATAGAGACCGAACCAGGTAGAGGCAGAGACAGAAAGAGGCAGGGGCATACAGAGCTAGATAGAGGCAGAGACAGGGACAGAATGACGGAGGCAGAGACAGATAGAGGTAGAGAGCGACAGAGAGAGAGAGAGACAAAGCTAGAGACAGATAGATGCAGGGAGAGAGAGAGGCAGAGACAGACAGAGGCAGAGACAGATAGAGACATAGACAGACAGAGATAGAGACAGGGACAGAGAGACAGAGAGGGAGACAGAGGGAGGAAGACAGGGACAGACAGAGACAGGGACAGGGACAGGGACTGACACAGACAGGGACAGACACAGGCAGGGACAGACACAGGCAGGGACAGACACAGGCAGAGATAGAGAGGCAGAGAGACGGAGAAGGAGACGGAGAGGGAGATGGAGGGAGAGAGAGGGAAGGAGGGAGACAGAGGAAGGGAGACAGAGGGTGACAGAGAGAGGGAGAGGGAGGGAGACAGAGAGGGAGACAGAGCGAGAGGGAGGCAGAGGGAGTCAAGGGAGACAGAGGGAGGGAGACAGACAGAGGGAGACAGAGAGAGGGAGACAGAGCGAGAGGGAGGCAGAGGGAGTCAAGGGAGACAGAGGGAGGGAGACAGACAGAGGGAGACAGAGAGAGGGAGACAGAGCGAGAGGGAGGCAGAGGGAGTCAAGGGAGACAGAGGGAGGGAGACAGACAGAGGGAGACAGAGAGAGGGAGACAGAGCGAGAGGGAGGCAGAGGGAGTCAAGGGAGACAGAGGGAGGGAGACAGACAGAGGGGGACAGAGAGGGAGACAGAGCGAGAGGGAGGCAGAGGGAGTCAAGGGAGACAGAGGGAGGGAGACAGAGGGAGACAGAGAGAGGGAGACAGAGCGAGAGGGAGGCAGAGGGAGTCAAGGGAGACAGAGGGAGGGAGACAGAGGGTGACAGAGGGAGGGAGACAGACAGAGGGCGACAGACAGAGGGAGACAGACAGAGGGAGACGGACAGAGGGAGGGAGACAGATAGAGGGAGACAGACAGAGGGAGACAGACAGAGGGAGACGGACAGAGGGAGGGAGACAGAGGGAGGGAGACAGATAGAGGGAGACAGACAGAGGGAGACAGACAGAGGAGACGGACAGAGGGAGGGAGACAGATAGAGGGAGACAGGTAGAGGGAGACAGGTAGAGGGAGACAGGTAGAGGGAGACAGGTAGAGGGAGACAGAGGGAGGGAGACAGGTAGAGGGAGACAGAGGGAGGGAGACAGAGGGAGGGAGACAGAGGGAGGGAGACAGAGGGAGGGAGACAGATAGAGGGAGACAGAGGGAGGGAGACAGGTAGAGGGAGACAGGTAGAGGGAGACAGAGGGAGGGAGACAGGTAGAGGGAGACAGAGGGAGGGAGACAGAGGGAGGGAGACAGAGGGAGGGAGACAGATAGACAGACACAGACGGAGACAGAGGGAGGGAGGGAGAGAGGGAGAGAGGGAGAGAGAGAGGGAGAGAGAGGGAGAGAGAGAGAGGCAGAGAGAGGAGAGAGGAGAGAGAGAGAGAGAGAGGAGAGAGAGAGAGAGGAGAGAGAGAGAGAGGAGAGAGAGAGAGAGAGAGAGAGAGAGAGGGAGAGAGAGAGGAGGGAGAGAGAGAGAGAGAGAGAGAGAGAGAGAGGAGAGAGAGAGAGAGAGAGAGAGAGAGAGAGGGAGAGAGAGAGAGAGAGAGAGAGAGAGAGAGATAGATATGTGTATGCCAGGGTTTTTTTTGCTCTAGCCCGCCCCCTTCCCCCACTGACCTTGCCCCCACCGGTGCGGCCCTCGGCCACAAACCACACTTTAAATTTGGCCCAGAGAGAAAGTTTGTGAATATCCATGATCTACACTAAATAAAACGAGTTTTATTTTCTGCCCATCCCCCTTACTTGCTTGCAGCTCCATAATACTATTCTTTGATCTAGTTTCACTTTGGGCCTGCCTTTTCACTAGACATGAGACTCATCTGATCTACCCGCCCTGGAGTCACTCACCACATAACCACCCCCCAAGACTGCAGCCCTGCTCTCGTGTTTTTTGGCACTGAAGGCAGAATGTTAAAATCGGAGAAGGTTGCCATTGCAATGAGTAACCTCCTACTCTGTCTGTAAAAAGTGAAAACAAAAAAAAACAATTCTTTGTAGCTGGGTGTCTGTTGTTTAATAGTGCAGGAAGCTGGCATCAAATCTCCCCTCCAGCTAGCTAAATATGCATTTAAAACAGCAATTTAAAAATGAAAAAACACACAATCTCCACATAATGATTAACAGAAAGAAATTCATATTTTTTTTGCCCCTGTTCACTACCAATAGTTTGCAACTTACTGCTTTTGATATACATTTGATACCATATCAGTTTCATGCCATAGTAAAACAGGCTAGCCACCTGACATAACCACGTGTTTTCTGGGGGCATTAACAAACCATTTGAGCGTCCCACTTGTATTTTTGTTAATTAAACATTTCAACCAATGGAAACTACAGATTTTTATTCATGTTGTCTTGTGGTGCTACAAAGCCATTGCAGGATTTAGTTGCCATGCAAACTCCTCCTCCTTGGGGCTCCGTAATTTAGTATCCTGTCACTACAACCCTTCACTGTCTTTAAAAGAAGATGATAATACCCATTACATTTTACAAATTTTTCTTCGTTACATGTTCCCAATGGTTAATTTGAGCCGGTGGTCTCACCCTCACTCGTTTTTTGGGGATTGGCATTTATTTTTCCTCATCCCGTATTGACCGCCAACAAGAGAGAAAGAAACACACCAACTGGAAAGAAGAAGGAAGAGAAAGACAGGAAAACAGGCACAGAAGGAGAAAGCAGAGACAGGCAAGAGTGGAAATTGGTATTTTGCTGCATATTTTTGTCTCTGCATCCAGATTTATAATACAACAAGTAACATTGCACCCACAGCATTAAAATCTTATGATGGTACCACCATTGGAGTCTTTTGCTTATCTAAACTTGAAGTGTACTTGCCTGTGTCACCAATTCATGTCATGGGGTGTATCCAAATTGCAAACCTGCCTTAAGCCCCTTAACGTGGTGCTGTATTTGTGGAAAAGCACCGGCTATTCACTTTTTAAAGCAAAAGTTTGGAGTGATATTTGGTGCTGAACCCACACGTGAGGTCTGGTTCCTGGCGCACATAGCCATGGCTGCAGCGCACAGAGACCCTACACTGCCGCACACAGAGGAAAATAATTAGAGGGCACATTGCCTCTCACCCTCACAAACACTCACACACGGTCACACCCTCACCCATCCTCACACACCTTCACTCATCCTCACTCACCCTCACACCCTCACCTCCCTCACCCTCACAACCCTCTCACCCTCACTCACCCTCACCCGGTCACACTCCCACTACACCCTTACCCTCACACCCCCTCACCCTCACACCCCCTCGCCCCCTCACCCTCACATACCTCCTCACCCTCACAGTCCCTCACTCTCACACCCCCTTACCCCCACACACCCTCATCCTCACCCTCACACACCCTCACCCTCACATACCTTCACCCTCACACACGCTCCCCCTCACACACCCTAACCCTCACTAACCTTCTCACCCTCTCACCCTCACACACCATCTCACGATCACACACCCTCTCACCCTCACACCCCCTCACCCTCACATCCCCTCACCCTCACATCCCCTCACACCCTCACCCTCATACAACCCTCACCCTTACACACCCTCACACCCTCACCCTCACCCTCACTCACCCTTTCACCCTCACATACCCTCTCACCCTCACACGCCCTCTCACACTCTCTCACCCTCACACCCCTCACCCTCAAACCCCCTCACCATCTCACCCCCACACCCTCACCCTCACACACCCTCACTCACCCTCTCACCCTCACTCCTCCTCTCACCCTCACACACCCTCACCCTCACAAACCCTCTCACCCTCACACACCCTCCCCCTCACATCCCCTCACCCCCTCACATCCCCTCAAACCCTCACCCTCACACACCCCGTCACAAAACCTGCACCCCCTCACACCCCCTCACCCTCACACCGACTCACCCTCAAACACCCTCACCCCGTCACCCTCACCCTCCCTCACCCTCATACACCGTCACCCTCAGAGCCACTCACCCTCAAACCCTCCCCTCAGACCCCTCCCCCTCACAATCCTACACCCTCCCCCTCACATCACCTCACCCTCACTCCCCCTCACACCCCCACACCCTCACACCCTCACACCCGTCACCCTCACACACACCCTCACACTCACACACCCTCACCCTCATTCTCACACCCCCTCACCCTCACACCCCACACCCCCTCACACCCCCTCACCTACACACCCTCACACCCCTTCACCTTCACACTGTCACACCCCCTCACCCTTACACCCCCTCACCATCACACCCCCTCACACCCTCTCATCCTCACCCTCACACACTCTCAACCTCACACACATTCATCCTCACACACCCTCACCCTCACACACTCTCTCACCCCCACACACCCTCTCACCCTCACACACCCTCACACACCCTCTCACCCCTTACACCCCCACCCTCACATCCCCTCACCCTCACATCCCTTCAACCTCACATCCCCTCACCCTCCGTCACCCGCACCCCCTCACCCTCAAACCCCCTCAACTTCACCATCACACACCCTCACACACCCTCACCCTCACTCACTCTCTCACCCTCACACCCCCCCTCACCCGCACACACCCTCACCCTCACACCCCACACCCTCACCCCTCAGACAGCCTCCCTCACCCTCTCACCCTCACACACCCTCTCTCACCCTCACACACCCTCTCAACCTCACACCCCCTCACCCTCACACCCCCTCACCCTCACACCCCCTCACCCTCAAACCCTTTCACCCTCACACCCCCTCACCCTCACATCCCCTCACACCCTCACACACCCTCATACCCTCACCCCCTCACCCTCACAACCCTCTCATCCTCACTCCCCCTCACCCCCTCACACACTCACCCTCACTCACCCTCTCACCCTCACACACCCTCTGACCCTCACACACCCTCTCACCCCCTCACCCTCACACCCCCTCACCTTTACCCTCACACCTCCACACCCTCACCCTCACACACCCTCACTCACCCTCTCACCCTCACACACCCACTCACCACACCCTTTCACCCTCACAACCCCTCACCCTCACAACCCCTCACCCTCACAGCCTCACCCTCACACTCCATCCCCCTCCCCCTCACACACCCTCACTCATGCTCACTCACCATCATACCCTCACCCCCTCACACACTCACCCATCTCACCCTCACTCACCCCCTCACACCCCCACATACCCTCACCCTCATACCCCCTCACCCTCACACACCCTCACCCTCACCATCACACCCCTTCACACACCCTCACCCTCACACACCCTCTCCCTCACACATCCCTCAAACCCTCACCCTCACACACCCCGTCACAAAACCTGCACACCCTCACACCCCCTCACCCTCACACCGACTCACCCTCAAACACCCTCACCCCGTAACCCTCACCCTCCCTCACCCTCATACACCGTCACCCTCAGAGCCACTCACCCTCAAACCCTCCCCCTCAGACCCCTCCCCCTCACAATCCCACACCCTCCCCCTCACACCACCTCACCCTCACTCCCCCTCACACCCCCACACCCTCACACCCTCACACCCGTCACCCTCACACACACCCTCACACTCACACACCCTCACCCTCATTCTCACACACCCTCACCCTCACACCCCACACCCCCTCAGACCCCCTCACCTACACACCCTCACACCCCTTCACCTTCACACTGTCACACCCCCTCACCCTTACACCCCCTCACCATCACACCCCCTCACACCCTCTCATCCTCACCCTCACACACCCTCACCCTCACACACATTCATCCTCACACACCCTCACCCTCACACACTCTCTCACCCCCACACACCCTCTCACCCCTCACACACCCTCTCACCCTTACAACCCCCTCACCCTCACATCCCCTCACCCTCACATCCCTTCAACCTCACATCCCCTCACCCTCCGTCACCCCCTCACCCTCAAACCCCCTCAACTTCACCATCACACACCCTCACACACCCTCACCCTCACTCACTCTCTCACCCTCACACACCCCCTCACCCGCACACACCCTCACCCTCACACCCCACACCCTCACCCTCAGACAGCCTCACTCACCCTCTCACCCTCACACACCCTCTCACCCTCACACACCCTCTCAACCCACCACCCCCCACCCTCACACCCCCTCACCCTCACACCCCCTCACCATCAAACCCTTTCACCCTCACACCCCCTCACCCTCACATCCCTCTCACCCCCCCCCTCACCTTACCCTCACACCTCCACACCCTCACCCTCACACACCCTCACTCACCCTCTCACCCTCACACACCCACTCACACACCCTTTCACCCTCACAACCCCTCACCCTCACAACCCCTCACCCTCACAGCCTCACCCTCACACTCCATCCCCCTCCCCCTCACACACCCTCACTCATGCTCACTCACCATCTTACCCTCACCCCCTCACACCCTCACCCATATCACCCTCACTCACCCCCTCACACCCCCACATACCCTCACCCTCATACCCCCTCAACCCTCACACACCCTCACCCTCACCATCACACCCTTCACACACCCTCACCCTCACACACCCTCTCCCTCACACACCCTCACCTTCACTCACCCTCACACCCCCCAACACACTCACCCCCACATCCCCTCACACCCCCTCACCCTCTTACCCCTAACCCTCACCCTCACATACCCTCACTCCCCCTCCCCCCCTCACACACCTTATGACCCTCACACACCATCTCACCCTCACACACCCTCTCACCCTCACACCCCCTCACCCTCACACCCTCACCCTCACACACACTCACTACCACACACCCTCACCCCTCACACACACCCTCAAACACCCTCTCAGCCCTCACACAACCTTACAATCACCCCCTCACCCTCACACCCCCTCACCTTTACCCTCACATCCCCACACCCTCACCCTCACACACCCTCACTCACCCTCTCACCCTCACACACCCACTCACACACCCTTTCACCCTCACAACCCCTCACCCTCACACCCCCTCACCCTCACACCCTCAGCCTCACACTCCCTCCCCCCTCCCCCTCACACACCCTCACTCATGCTCACTCACCATCATACCCTCACCCCTCACACCCTCACCCATCTCACCCTCACAACCCACTCACCCTCACTCACCCCTCACACCCCCACACACCCTCACCCTCACACCCCCTCACCCTCACCCTCTCACCCCCTCACCCTCACCATCACACCCCTTCACACACCCTCACCCTCACACACCCTCTCCCTCACACACCCTCACCTTCACTCACCCTCACACCCCCTCTCACCCAAACACACCCACTCACCCCCACATCCCCTCACACCCCCTCACCCTCTTACCCCTAACCCTCACCCTCACATACCCTCACTCCCCCTCTCCCCCTCACACACCTTATGCCCCTCACATACCATCTCACCCTCACACATCCTCTCACACCCCCTCACCCTCACACCCTCACCCTCACACACACTCACCACCACACACCCTCAAACACCCTCTCAGCCCTCACACACCCTTACACACCCTCACCCCCACACCCCCTCACCCTCACACACCCTCACCCTCACACCCCTCACCCTCACACCCTCACCTTCACACCCCCTCACCCCCTCACCCTCACACACCCTCATCCTCACCTTCACATCCCCTCACCCTCACTCCCCCTCCCCTCACACCATCACACACCCTCACAGCCCCTCACCCTCACACACCCTCACCCTCACATACCCTCACACACTGTCACTCACCCTCACCCACCCTCACACACCCTCACTCACCCTCACTCACCCTCATACCCTCACCCCCTCACCCTCACAACCCTCTCACCTTCACTCACCCTCACCCTCTGAAACCCCCACACCCCTCACATCCTCACCCTCACACCCCCTCACCCTCACACCCCCTCACCCTTACACCCCCTCACCCTCACACACCCTCACCCTCACTCACCCTCACACACCCACACCCTCACCCTCAACCACCCTCACACACCCACACCCTCACCCTCACACCCTCACACACCCTCAGACCCCTTCTCAACCTCACACCCCCTCACCCTCATACACCCTCACCCT